>NC_064853.1:47215006-47862506 GCF_024139225.1 Suncus etruscus
TTTACCTTTAAGCCTCAAGAAACTGTCTTGACAGGAGGGCTACAAAAGCAGAGACTCAACTCTGCCCTCCTGGTGTTTTGATACCAGTGGAGGCTGCTGGAAAAAAGCCAGTGAAGTTCTATAGCACAGGTCGGAAGTGTGGCTGGAGAAACAAATGCGAGTGGAACAGAGGGAGGAGCAAGGAGAGGAGGAGTGTGGGGAGACCCCATCTGCTCCTTTTCATAATTCCCTGATGTTTACATGAGTCTGGGTTTAATAATGTCTGAAGACTAAGAGGAGAATCATGAAACTTGGGCTGCAGCTCAACCATAGTAGGAGTGTGTTCCCAGAAAGCCATACCAGCCAACAAGGCTGTAGAAGCAGAGACAAGTGAAATGGAGAGACAACTCTGAAGTGGGGGTTCACTAGGGTGGGGCCAGTCTGTGCTGAAGTTAGTGTCTAGAGCAATATTTTTCAACTCTTTTCCAACCATGGTCCCTTCTGATCTTGTTTCTTTCTGTGGTTCCTGCTCTCATGTGGAGGCCTCTATTTACATAATTTTCACCTTGCCCCCTTGGAATATCCTGGAAGCCCACACGTGGTCTTGGTTAAAAAAAAACTCTAGTCTTGGGGCCAAAGCAGTGGCACAAGCACTAGGGCATTTGCCTTGCACGCACTGACCTAGGACGAACCGCTATTCGATTCTCCGGTGTCCCAATATGATCCCCCAAGCCAGGAATAACCCCTTCAGATTCAGAGGGTGTGGCCCAGACACCACCACCACCAACAACAACAACAAACTTTGGTCTTTGGGCCAGAGAGATAGTACAGTGGTAGGGCATTTGCTTTGCATGCGGCTGACCCAGGACTGACACAGGTTTGATCCCCATTGAGCTTGCCAAGAGTGATTTCTGAATGCAGAACTATGAGTAACCCTTGAGCGCCACTGGATGTGACCCAAAAATAAACAAACAAAAAAAAAAACTCTGGACTAGACAATGTTCAAGCTGGTGAGAAAGGTTGATGTAGTTTCTTATGGCTATTTGTCAGGCTGGCTATTTTCTCAGGACTGCCCTACCCCTAAGGACTCAGACTGCAGAGCAATGAAATAGGAGGGAGCTAAAAGAAATTTGTAGCTTCCTGCTCTCCCATCCACACACCAGCCATTGGATGAGCCCATCAGCACCCACCCTACAACACACCTCGCTAGTGCTTCCTGGGCCAAGTGTGGTAGAACAAGTCAGTGTATCGAGAAAGGCCAGACAGAGATACTTAAAAAAATCAACATCATCCCAAATTCCCTGACCCCTCCCTCTCCAAACAATAAAAAAGCCAATGCTGTTGCTTCACTGAGCACATTAAAGCCTTCTAATTGCTTTAAATTTGGGGATCCTTTGAGTTTTTCAAAGTATGACTCATTTGTTTCATAAAGCAGAGTTAAAGGAAAATCAGAGGACTCCATGTTCAGTGCAGGAGAAACAAGGTGACCTTGATATCCAGAAATCACCAGGAAATTGGGTCTCAAGGTCACATGGAAAGTTAACAGGTGCCAACAGGTTGCAGTGACTATTCAGGGGTCCAGGAGTTCATTCCTGCTTTGTGATGTAGAGCAAGTTCTGCCCCTCTGGATCTTGGTCTCTCCAGTCTGATCAAGGGATGTGTTCTTTAGTGGGCTGTCCAAGACGACTGGTTGGGAAGGCTGAAGTTATTAACCAATGGAAGCACTGGCTTTTTCCATGCCGGGAGACAGAAGAAGCCGGACCTACTTACCAGGAGGAAAATTACTCAGACAAACAGCTCTGGCACACACCTGGGATGGTTTCCAGGATGATTAGCATGCAGTGATGAGTGCTCATCATTAGCGTCTGCTGGGCAGGAGAGGAATCAAAAGCAGGTGTTGCCAGGGCACGTTGGGGAATGTGGAAGGAGCCGGAAGTGGTGACAGGAGTCTGGCAGCTGGAGGTGGGGAAGAGAAACCTGGTGAATGGCTGGGTTACTCTCCCAAATGTGCCCCTATTTTCAAAGTATGACCTTGAACAAGCCTCTGGGCTACTTGGGGAAACAAAGGATTGAACAGATCATCTTTGTGGCCTCATGCATCAGGCATCCAATAAAGGAAAATGTAGAGAATCAGTCTTTAATATTAGGGCCACACACGTGTTCCTGTTAAGTTCTGAGCATGGTACCCCAGGCTGGATTGATGACTGACTCTACTTCTTCCTGGCACTGTGACCCCGTAAGTTTCTTTTCTTCCCTGTGCCACTATTTTCTGCAGGAAGCGATCATAGCCATGATGCTGTATGGTGTACAGTGACCGTCATGCTCCTGACATTAGATCTGCTCTTTGTACAACTTCCTTTTCTCTGCCTTTGTGCTGAGTGTCCTTTATGATGCTACTTTATCTCCTGTGTTGGCTTATTAGCTGAGACTCATTGTTTTGCTGTCTCAAGGGCTGCTTTGCGATGGGTAGAAGATAGCATAAAGCACCCCACCTCAATCAGGCAATGCTCTTGCTTTTACACACGTTACTTATGTACATGCTATAAACACCATGCTGTTATGTTTGTCAGAGAGTGCAATTTTCTTTTCTATGTGTGAATCAATAGTTTATTCATGTGTAAAGTATCGCACTCTATGAATGTCCCATGACTTGTTTATTCCTTTATCTCTTCAAAGACATTTTGAGAGTTTGCAGTTGGAGGTGATGGTGAGCACAGCAGCTATAAGGATTAGCTGATTACTGATTTTTATGTGAAAATAAAGTTTTAATTCTCTTGGGGAAAGATCCAGAAATGGGATTTCCAGGTCAGGTGGGAAATGTAAGTTTAACTTTATAAGAGAAAGTGGTTCTGTGAACAGTTGCCATTGTTTTTATTACTCTGTGAAAGAAGGGAATTTTTAGCCATCATTTCTCATTCTGCCAATTTCACTGATGTCACTCATTTACACTGTTGTAATTAGAATTCAGTAGAAATTAATTTCCTCTGTTTCTCACATCCTTAGTTCACAGATATATTCAAATGCACATAACACATAATATTTCTTCTCTTAATATTTTCTCTTTTATATTTACAATTTATAAATTTACAAATTTTGATTAATTTATTATGTGATTTGTAATTTTGGGGTTCTTTGTTCTGTAAGTCGATGAAGCTTCTTGGGTCTCTGTGTCAATCATTTTTGCCAGGTTTGTAACCTTTGCAGCCCTAATTCCTTCAAGTATTTTTTTTTCTGTCCTAGCCTTCATTCTCTCCAAGGACATCACTTATACATATTGTCAGCTTTTAAACTGATGCCACAGCTTATTGAATCTCTGTTCTGTTTTGCAAATTACTTTTTCCTCCACATTTCATTTGGGGAGTTTCTATTGTTATATCCTCAGCTCACAAGTCATTTTTTTTCTGAAGTGAATCATCTGCCATCCATATCATCACGTCCATTTCTTAAAGTCTCACACATTCTACTATTCATCACTTAACATTCTATTTGGGTCTTTTTCTTTATGTTGACTATGTTTCTACTTATCATGCTAAGTCTGTCCTTTAGTTTGAAACTTTGGAGTAGCATTATAATAACCACCATGACCTCTTGTCTGCTAAATCTGGCATGATCAGGTCAGTTCTGGGTAGATGGATTTTTTTTTTTCCCTCACTGTCGGTCACATTTCCTTGTGTCTTTGCAGGTCTGCCTCTGCATTCAATGTGTGAATGTACCTTGCTGCATCTGGATATTTCTGTTATGCTGTCAGCTGTCACAAGCTTTCTTCTGGGATGTAGTGGACTTATTGAAGACTGGTTAAATTCTCTGGTTCTTGCTTTTGTGATTAGTTTGCTAAGAGCAGCATTAATCTAGAGCTTCTTGTCTAGGACCTCAGTCCTCGCTCCTCTGCAATATTCTCTGGCATTATGAAAGTTGACATGCTCCAAACTAGTAGGACAGAGTCAGACTCAGTCTTAGGGGTCCCTCATAGAAGTTTCCATATTCAATCATTTTGGATTATTTTTTCCTTCGCACAGTATACTTGATTAAGTTGCAGGGGGTCTTGGCAGGACTCTGGAGTTCTCTCTGCCTCTTTGTCCTCATAGGGAACTCTCCCCAGACCCTTGACCCCATCTTCTCAACCCAGAAAATCCTCTGGGTCCTGTCTGGATGCCTTTCCCTGGGTCAGGTCTTAGAATTCTTTGAAAGCAGATAACAAGGTGGCTTGGTGCCACACCCATGTCTCCCTGCTCAACACTCATTGCCCATACTAGCCTATCACAAATTTGATAGGAATAATTGCTATGCTTTGCTGGGTTTTAGTGATTTCAGGCAGAAGATCTTTTATTTTTTTCTGATGCAAAATTATTACATGGTCACAGTGGTTCAAAGTGATCTTCCCTATGTGGGCATTCCATGACCCCCTGTCTTCCTTGGTCTTGCTTAAACGCCCCTAGGGAGCCAAGCCAGCTGCAAAGAATGCCATTGTTGGGCTGAACCAGAGATCTCAAGACTCCCTTTTTCTGACATGGGAAGCAGAGGCAAAGTAGTAAATGTGCATGGTTGTGGTCTTTTACCTGCACCTCCAGAGGGTTGTCGAGGGGAGAGGCTGTAAGGAGATGTGGGAGTGAGGGGACACGAGGAAGGAAAGGATGTAGAGTGTGAGGACATAGGAATAAAGGCATGTGTGGAGGGAACCTTAAAGGAGGAGTCTGTGGGAAAGGCATATCTGGTACCAGATCCCTTGAACGTCACCTCTTTCCCTCACAGCAGAGTTAGATGAGCACAGCATGTGTGGGCTTCTCAGAGAATACGGGCAGGGAGTGGAGATAGTGGAAATCAGTAATCCAGGAGCAGAAAGAGGAGCAGAGGAGTGGGAGGGAGAGAGCTGGAGACCTGCCTGCAGGGCTTCCTAGAGTCTGAGTGTCCAAACTACCTTTGAAGAGAGCAGGGCAACCTGCCAGCTTAGGGATCCCAGTGATAGGGAGCCCAGACCTGTTGCTCATTCCCTTTTTTCACAGAACCTCTCTGAGTGTCCTGACACCTCTAACTCCTCCTTTTCGGGTTCCTTTATTAAAGCTTGCACATCTTGTCTCTTCCTGAGGCCTCCGCCTGGACCATGCAAGTGAGGTAGGGATTAGAGGGGAGGCCGTAGCACCTAGTGGTACTCTCTGGGCATGGGGTACAGACTGTGATCTTGCAGTTTTTCTATCTCCTTCATGATTGCAGCAAATTATCTGGTTGCTCCCTTCAGCCATTCTCATCTGTCACACTGGCTCTTCCTTTATCTATGTGTCTGGGCATCTGATGGTGTGAGCTCATGGGACTGTGAAGCAGGTAAAAGACTTGACATAACTTCTGTGTTACTTGGCTAGCAGAAAAGATGTTGAAGGCCTGGACTAGGTGATGGTAACAGCTTCTGGTCCTGATCATTCCCCCTCCCACATATCTCTTCTTGTGGACTTTGCAGAGCAAGTTTGGGAGTGAACTTGCAAATGTTGTTTTACAGGTGCACTGCATGGGTTCAGAAGTCTGCATGGGCCCATCTGACTAACCTCTGTAATCCTGTCTGTCAGAAAATGTCCAAAGCCCACCTGGCAGCCATTAAAGATACCAATGGTAAAGCTTTGCAACCTATGTGTAATCCCCAGCACAATCCCCTGAACCATGTCAGGAGTGATTCCTGAGAGCAGAAGTAGGAGTAAGCCCTGAGCATTGTCAGGTAAGGCTCCAAAACCAAAAAAAATGTTCAAAGATGAATTTTGCAAGTTTTTTTTTAAAGTCATCCATACAGAGGGGCAAAATCACTTTTGGTTGATGCAGTGGCTTTCTGCATTCCAGCCCCTTGCTGAGACCTCTAGAAAAGAGGTGCAGGGAGACCAGGGTTACTGAGATCAAGCAGGGTATTGGCACCCAAAAGTAGCTTGCAATGAGTTATTGTCTTGTGGTTTGCTTCACCTCACATCTACACTGTTTCCTGCTTCAGGCAAGGATCTCACAGCCCGAGTGCATTTTTCCTTATTCAGCCAAAATGTGGGGAACTGCTTTATGCTCCCCAAATGACAAATGCTTAGTCTCCCTCTATTATTTCAAAGGTAAAGGTCTCCTCCACTGGGCACAGCCTACCTGAGAGCACGATCCATGAACTGAACTTTCCTCTGCAGTAGGGAGGTGGCAATGAGACTCACCTATTAAGTTAAACTCTGTTAGTTTCTTCCTGCAGGCAACCCTAAACTTTAACCTCAGTAGAATCAAGTTCTCTTGCCATCCACACAACAGTGAATTTTTATTTCCACTAACAAATTCCAGTGGTCTAAATTTGACTCTGAGGTTTAAACAAACCCCAGCCAAAGAAAAAGCATCTGTGGGCTCCTTCATTGATGAGTCCAAGGGTCAATGGCTTCCAGTAGGGCTGAATCCTATGGTTTAAATGATTTCATTCTATGATCTTGTCTTCCTTCATGATTCCCTCCTCCTCTCTACCCATCCCCTAACGATGTCCCTTCCCTCCTCTCTCCCCAGCTAATTAAATGATAATGTGCAGTCCCTGATTCATTTGCTTGGCTCTGAGGCCACAGAGGTCAACCTATATATGTGCAAGAATCTGTGCTGTATAGAGAAAACCATTGAAATGCTCTTATTAAAAAGAAACATCTGTGCTACTAAAATGATTCTTGAAAATGTGTTATTAGAAAGAGAGCTGCAAAGCCCAACTTTAGGGCTGAGGTCTAGGGGATAAACAGGGAGAGTGCTTTGGGATGGGGAGGGGGACCTCTAAAGTTTGTTTGCTTTGGTGATTTGCTTCCCAGAGTTCTGCTGGAAGGGAGTAGACAGGAAGGCAGAGTCGAGGCTGGACCTTATGGTCACTCTCACTGAATGTGACTATGTGAAATTCCTTGTGGCTTTGGTTAGTGCCTGTCCCAGGTTCTTATTCTGGGCCTCTAGAACTCCAAGGATTGCTAATTGCAGTGGACCTTAAATTTACCTGTGTCCTAAGTGCTGTGTGTCTGGGATTAGAGTTATGATCTTTGCTAGGTGACTGCTGTGCCCTGATGCCTCTGTCCACTGGCCAGGACTGTTGTTGGATGTAAAGCACCTGGTGGAGACAGTAACAGTGCAGCTGCCATCCCTGCATCCTCATTGTTTGCCAGGCACTGGAAAACACCTGGATCAGCTTCTTCTGTTCCCATAGTGTCCATCCAGGGTAGATTCACTATTATTTCCACTTTCTAGGTGAGGAAATGGAGACTCAATGAACTAAGGGTCAGGGTTAGATGTTGGCAGGAGGCCATGTATAAATGCTACAGAGCTGGGGCCAGCCAAGAAGGGCGTTGATTCCAGTAGGCACTTTCCAAACAGACTTATATGCTTCTATTACTTCATTTAGACTCTATGAAGCCCCACATGGGCAAAGAGTACTTCTGTGTGTGGGTACCACCAAGAGCTCTCCTCACTGCCTTATCCTGCACAGCCTGCGTATGTGAGGTGTCTTGCTTCCTTTCCTTCAGAGTGAGAGCTACAAATGAGGACACAGACCGGCTGCAACTTGGGCTCTGGCACTCTGACACCAGAGTTTCTTATCCCAGAAACCTTAAAGCTGGGCTGTTCTGAGGATTAGACACCCCAGAATTATTCCAAGGAACCTTCATGGTCTCTGAAGGAGACCATGAACTAGGCAGAACTCTGGTTTAATCTGTGACTCCTACTTCCAAAGATGCCTCCCTGGATTAACTCTGAACCATCATCAGGGCTAACTGGGCAGCCCCTGCCCACCCTTCCCTCCTTGACTAAAATTAGGATTGCAGCTGGCCCCTTTGATTCCACTAGGATGTGGCTCCCAAAGGGTCCTGTTCACCCAAGGCCTTTTCTAGACAAGATGTGTTAACTCATTAGCAAGAACACCTGGTAGTACCAGGCCCTGGACCACATGAGCCTGCATCTTGGCACACAGCCCAGCCCTGTGCTTTGGGCTCACGCTTCTCTTCTGAGCTGCAGGGAGATAGAGCCTGAAACACCATTGTCTGCTCACCCAGAACAGGTGGGTACAGAGGTCATAGAACATCGCTGGGGAACCTAGAGGACATGATCTGAGTGGGGACAGGGAAACCACAGGTGAACTAAAGAGGGAAGCACCTTACCTTGATACTCTCTTTCCTTCGAGAAGCCTCTCTGGGTCAGATCACTGCCCCACTGTGTTCTCAGACAGTCTGTAGATGAGAAATTTGTGCTCAAAGATATTGGCTGTGATCTGAGGCACCAGGAGCTGTGGGGCCACTGCAGTGAGACTGTGAAGGTGTGTCTAAAAGTCAGGAGATGTCATGGAGAGATACACCAAGTCACCTCACAACAAGGAATGGCTGTATGACACCATTGTCTGTGGTAACAGACTAGTCCTTGGTTGAGGCTTCCAGACCAATAGGAACCTCTTCCCTATAATAGCCTTTATTTTACAGGTGATGAAATGAAGACTCAGAGAAGTTAAACAACTTACCTAAAGACACACAAACTAGTGAAGGAGTCAGAATAATTTAGGAACTAAGCACCAGGCCACCATGATGCCAAAAAGTAAAGGGTCTACTAAATAAAAGAAGGATGCAGAGTATGTCAAGAAGATTATAAATCCCCAGCCCAGGGCTGATTCCAAACTTGTTCACATGTGAAACCACCTGCAGCTGACATGTGAGACCACTTACTTACAGCTGCAGCTATGGATTTTAGGCATGCTGGCAGTATCTGTCCCACACTGAGGACCCATTCACTTGTCTGTATCAGTTCTCCTGGCATGCCCCAAACCCTGTTTCTGTCCACACAGCTATGCTTAGAATATAGGGTAAGAACAACTGGGGTGGGAGCAGACACTGAGCTTCCACCAAAAGTGTGGAACTTGATGCCCAAGGAAGGTTTCAATAAAGTTGATGCCTCGTTACTCATGTTTTCTCCCTCTCACTTCCTTTCTGGACAACCTCCTTGCCCATCCCCATAATAGGAGTTGTCTTCAATTGAACCAGTCTAGGACCTGTGCCCTCAGAGGTGCTGAAGCATCAACTTGCTTCTTAGTGTTCCCTGCAAAAATTTAGGTAGACGTTCTGACTGTGTGAGTATAGGGACAACCCTGACCTGTGAAGCCCTAACAAATATAAGAGTGTTATGGAGAGAAGCTGGAAGAAATGGGTCCCAACAATCCAGTCTGATAGCATAGGGTAGAGAAATAAATGGGCTCAGAAATGGGGGGATAGATAAATGCCAGCTGGGAATCAAGGCTTGCAGGGGATCCTTAGAACTGAGAACTGCCTGGATGGTTTGTTCTTAAGTACTATCCAGGCCAGTAAGAAACCATAAAGGGCAAAGAGATCCACATGGACACTGGGCATTGGACAGCATATAAAAAGCATTTTCCTTTTTTTTTTTCTTTTGCTCCTGTGAGAAAGGGATGTGGCTTGCTATGATTGACTGTTCAAGGAACACCTACCTGAATCCCTTGGATAGGATTTCCTGATGCTCATTTTTGTTTCTCCATTTCTTTCTCCAACTTCCAGTTGTTGAGATTATCCTCTTCCACTGTGCATATATATTTTTAAAATCTGCTTCAACTTCTTAGAAGAATAAAGTGGGTAATAAGCACATAAAACAGAAAACTTCATTTTATATGTAGACTATGAGCACTTTTTCTGTTAAATAAGAGGACTTCTCTATTAAAAATGATACACTATGAAACACAATTGTATAATATAAGAGTAATTCAACAAATACTGGAGAAAGAAAAAAAATAAAAATAAATCTACTGCCTGGAAATATCTGTGATACACATTTGCTAGACAAATTCCAGGCATATCTTTAATACAAGATACAGTAGCATAAAAGATAGACTGATGGTGAGAGGAGCAAAGTGTAATCATTCATTTCCACAAACTAAGAGAAGAAATGGAAATAAGGGTGAGATGGAAGGAATCATGAATTTAAGATAATTAACTTCACAATAGATGTGTTCTGTGGCAGGAGCAACAGTACAATAGAGTAGGGTGATTGTGATGCATGCAACTGTCCTGGGTTCAATCTCCAGCACTTCATATGGTCCCCAAATCTGCTAGGAGTGATCCCTAAGTGCAGAGCCAGGAATAATCTTGAGCATGGCTGGTGTGGCCCCAAAAACAGAAAAAAAATCTGAAAGACGTTAAGGTTTGTGTGTGTGTGTGTGTGTGTGTGTGTGTGTGTGTGAGTGAAAATTATTGTATTTCCAATATAAGTCATTGTCAAAAGTTTTACTAAGTTCTTTCTTCTACCTGCCCTTTTTTTTTTTATTTTTGGGCCACACCCGGCGGTGCTCAGGGGTTACTCCTGGCTGTCTGCTCAGAAATAGCTCCTGGCAGGCACGGGGAACCATATGGGACACCGGGATTTGAACCAACCACCTTTGGTCCTGGATCGGCTGCTTGCAAGGCAAACGCCACTGTGCTATCTCTCAGGCCCTACCTGCCCATTTTGTTATTACATTTGTTTCTGAACATTAAACTTCAGTTACACGTTGGCATCTAAATTGGTGGGTTCCTATGAGGGTGACTGTATTAAACAAAAATACAATTATTGTGCAGCCATAAATGTGGAATTCCAAACACTATTACTGATACTATTTTTGTGTCTTTTATGGGGTGTGGTTTTGGCTGCCAGGTTTTCCAGAAGTACAAAAAGGCAGGAGTGGGTGCCCACATTCACTCCAAAGAAGTTCTGGTGATATCAACCCCAATATTGGCATACCTGGTGTTTGGTCAGATTGGTATCTCTGCTTAGAGTTGTAAAGGAGTGGTAAAGCAAGGCCATAGGCAACGTGGCAATTGGATTATGGGATGAAGCAGATGTGGCTTTGGCAGAGTGGAGGATTCACCTGCCCCCTCCTCCTGAGATTGCCAACTTTCAGCTGTGTGGCTGGTATATCCATAATTTTTCACATCTGGGTTCATGTCTTTTTTGAGAACAAAGTGAATTGATGGAGTTAGCTGGATACAAATATGGTGACTGCATTTGTGGGCCTGGTTACTGCTGCTAGGCCTTGCAGAAGTATGAGAAGGTGGGAGTGGGCATCCATACTCACTCCCAAAAGATCCTGGTAATATTAGCCCCTAAACTGGCATACCTGGAGTTTAGTCAAATTGGAATACCTACAGAGAATTGTAGAAGAGTGGTGAAGAAGGGTCATAGGCAAAGTGGCAATTATAGGTGACCATCAAGATGTTTTTATGATTTAAAAAATAACTACCAGAGGTTGGAGTGATGGTACAGTGGGTAAGGCACATGCCTTGCAAGAAGCCAACTCAGTTCTCCTTGGAATCCCATCTGGTTTCCCCATCTGTACCAGGAATGATTCCTAAGCAGAGCTAGAAGTAACCCCTGAGCATCACTTGATATGCCCACTCAAACAATACAAACAAAAAATACTTACCAAACTTTTGCACCATATGTGATTGCTCAGGAAATAAGCACATGCCACACTTTTCCATCCCTACCAGCCACTTCCTATTTTGTACTATTGAGTCAAAAATGTTCTCTTTCCTTCTAGCCTGAAAACAAAAATACTGACATGTACTTTGTTTTGAAACCACCAACACTTAGATTCAGACATGAGTCCTCTTACATAGGCCCTGCACTCATTAACAGATTCCTTTTCTAACCCTCTACCTTCCTTTCCTTAATGCTTTGTTTTTTATTGTTTATTTATGGTTTGTTTTATTTTACAGAAGAGACTCGTGAAAGTAACCACCTCCATGCACTCCAGGGAGATGATCTACTGTTGTTGGATCAGGAATGTCTATTTGTTAAGTATAAAATCATGGGGTTTGGTAACCATTATTGACTGTACTGTTAGAATTTGGGGAGAGGCTATATGTGAACTAGGCCATGGAAAAGTGTGTGTGTCCATGGTTTCTCCCATCCTTGGGATCTGTATTAGGATGCAGCTGTACTAGTACATCTTTATAACATTAAAACAATATCACTCAGATGGTTTTGTTAGTACATTTTGACCACTTCTGAAAAAGATATTTACCTTTAATTTCCAGATTCCATGTTTTTATAAAAGCCTTATTACTTTATTTTATTTCAGGATTTTAAAAAAAATTTCAGAAATAATGCTATGCCATTTGCCCATTGTATGCTTACATATTTGACAGTCTGTTTGCAAGCCTTTTATTTTCTTTCTGATATTTTGGGGAGAAGAGAGAGAATTTATTTCTAGCTCAATTTAGTTTGTTCACAATTTTATTATTCTGACTTTTTGGCATTTCTAAAATGACTTTTATCTCTTCTCTTCCTTTTTTGTCTATTCCATTTTATACCTGTGGACAGGTTAATTTAATTTTGTACAGTTATTTTTTAAGTCACTGCTTTAACCCACTTGGGCCTTTTGTTTACACCCCTTTCATTTCTTTTTTGTTCCTCCTGTAGTTGTTGCAACAGTGATAGGATCACTGGTTGCTGGGCTTACAAGTGTAGTTTTGGTGCTATGGTCACCATACATTCTTGTGAAACTGAGGTATAATTCTTAGTTGTATTGACCCCAGAAGTGACCCTCAGAGCAGGGCTTGTACACAAACTTGTCAAAGTAACATTTCTGGCCACAGTGCTTGCACACATCTAGTATCCATACTTGTCAGGAATAGCCCACTTTAGTTGTGGCCCTTAGACACATCGGTTGTGATATGCCAGGTATTCACACATGACATGGTGGACTTAGGAGATGCTGAATAGCAAGGACTTGATACACATAGAACATGCTGGTGGTTGAGCTGCAGGCTGTGCCTGGGCCAATCCATTTATTTATTTTAAAAACATACCATGTTGTCTTTTATTTTTTCATATGATGAAGACTTTTTTTCCCCAGTGTCTTCACATTTCTTACAATTGTTCCTTTTATCCTATGTGTCTTTTTTATGTTCCCCTCTCCCTTTTGTAGGCTCTCTGCACAGTGCCTGTGCTGTTCCATTTCAACTCATGTTTGGACAGACCAGCTCTTTGTAGGAGGGACATCAATGGAAGGGAGAGGAGCAGGCTGCAATTTCCATGTGGGATTTCCCTGCTCAGACTTCTCAATGTCACTTATTTCCTGTTCTGTGAGTATTCAACTTCCTGTTTGATGACCTATTGGTAGTGTGTCCCCTACTAGAGCTATTTATGTCATAACCTTTAGTTTGTGATTCAGGGTTTGCTACCCTCACCTCTACACTGACACCCACATACAACCTTGTCCTGGCAGCTCCCCGGGGGCTGGAATTGGCACATCCTTGTGGTTTTTCTCCTGTTTTGCACCATTCAATTCAGTCTCCCTCCAGTGACTTATCCTTTGGGGTCTATCAGGATTTTAGAATCTTATGCCAAGAATTTTTGGGTAACCCACTCAAATTTTGGGGGTCTCCCAAACTGTACTCAGCTTTTGGCCAATATAACTGGCTGTTCAATGTGAAAGCCTGAGAATGAGGTGCTGGGGATCACCTGGGCCAACCTTGGGAGTGCTTGGAGGCCTCCAGGGGCACACCTTGTGGCAGTAAGGTTGTAGAGGCCACGTGTTGTTGGGAATCAGACCCTATTCTGCACTGTTATCTCTGGGCCTCAGCACCATTTTCTTCAAGAAAGTTGCCTGTTCTTCAGCCTGAGGATGCCTAAGTTGTGCCTCATTTTCCTCATTTGGTCTACGTAGACCAGGAGTCTCAAACTCAATTTACCTGGGGGCCGCAGGAGGCAAAGTCGGGTGAGGCAGGGCCGCATAAGGAATTTCGCTTACTGAATATTCGCAATAAAAAAATCGCATTAGTAAGGAAAAAATCGCAAAAAATCGCATTAAACATTTGCATACCCCGAACAGAACTGCTCGGGGTATGCGAATGTTTAATGCGATTTTTTCTTACTAATGTGATTTTTTATTGCGATTATTTGGTAAGCGAATAATTGCGAATACTGCGATATTTGAAGGCCGGCCACGGGCCACAAAATGTTGTACGGAGGGCTGCGAGTTTGAGACTCCTGACTTAGACTTTATAAGATCTGGTGGCTAACATCTATTTTCATAGCTAGAATCTGAGATAATTTTTTTTATAAGATTCACAATGAGATGGGGCCGGAGAGATAGCATGGAGGTAAGGCGTTAGCCTTTCATGCAGAAGGTCATCAGTTCAAATCCCAGCGTCCCATATGGTCCCCTGAGCCTGCCAGGAGCGATTTCTGAGCATGAAGCCAGGAGTAACCCCTGAGCGCTGCCAGGTGTGGCCCAAAAACCAAAATAAATAAATAAATAAATAAATAAATAAATAAATAAATAAATAAATAAATAAATAAATAAAAAGATGTTTAAAAAAAAAAGATTCACAATGAATAGCTAGCTGCCTCTTCTATTTTTGTCACTGCTGTTTAGGTTGGTTTTGAGAGAGCAGCATGAAATGAGAGTGCCTCTACTCCACTGTGTTTAAGTGGTATCAAGTGTTTTATTATTCATGATCTCCTTTAGTCCCAGCACCAGACAAGGGGAGGAATGTGTGAGGTGCTGTTTCTTTTGTTCCAGTGAGCCAGAACTTGGAGAAGCCAGAACCTGTGAAGGAAAGAACACAGTGAGGAGAAGGGGCACTCAGTGTCCTGTCCCTTCCAAGGACAATTCCTGTTGTATGACTGATCAGTGGATTTGAGCATAATTGGAATTTACCCAGGAAGGGCAAGTGCTGGGCACTCCTGTCTTACCTCTGAACTCGCAGGAAGACATCCCCAATCTGTCACAGCTCTGTTTCGATCCCAATCATAGCCCCAAATTCTTTGAGGCAACATATAAAGAAAACAACCAACCAACCAACTGGCATTGGTTTGCATAATGAGTCTATTTGACCTACCAGTCTAGAAACTCCAAGTTGCTCTAGGTTTGGTAAAGCTGGAGAGTTCAGGTTTGAATTCCAGCTCTGTCAATGCCTAGCAGGTGAGTTTCAGGCAAGTATTTGCGATTCCAACCCTTAACTTTGCCTTTTATAAAATAGATATGATTAAACTTAGTTAAGAGGACTACATGAGGCAATATAGGTAGTTTCTGAAGAAGTAAAGTATATATATATATATACATATATATACATATATATGTTTGAGAAAAGTTCTGAAAAGAAATAAGAAAGTTAATTTTGCTTCTTTCTCTTGCATGATGGATTCAGCTAATGAAGATGAGGAAAGAAAGATGAGTTTTCTCATTAACTTAAGTATTGAGTCAGATGGCTGAATCAGGTCTAGGATGAGGAGGAAGCTGTTATAATGAATGGATAATGTTGTCTGGGGCAGAGATGGATGGTGGTGGTCCCTGTGCTGCAGTATGATCTGGGAGAGCAGGAACTATATAAGTTTTAGATCTTGCTCCAACACAGACCTCCTTGCTTCTTGTGGACCAGAAGTGAATAAAAAGACTCAGCTTTTATCAGTATGCCATGATTACTCTATGACAGTGGTCCTCAAACTATTGCCCTCGGGCCACATATTGTATTTGTATCTGTTTTGTTTCTTCATTGCAAAATAAGATATATGCAGTGTGCATAAGAATTTGTTCATAAGTTTTGTTTTTACTATAGTCAGACCCTCCAATGGTCTGAGGGACAGTGAACTGGCCCCCTGTTGAAAAAGTTTGAGGACCGCTGCCAATGCTATCTTTCATCATAAATACTGAGGGAGAATCAAGAGTAAATGATATGGTCAGAAGGTCACTGCAAGAAGAGACAGAAAGTTGGTATTCTAGTCCCAGGTTTTCCTTGGTTATCTGCATGTTCTTAAACAAGCTTCTACTTCCTTGGTTGGGAGAAAGATTGGTGGTAGTAGATATGCCACTGTGAGTTAATTTATATGTATGGTGTGAGATAAAAGTCCATATAAATTTTGGGGGGAGGGGTCACACACGGCAGTGCTCAGGGATTATTCCTGGCACTGTGCTCAGAAATTGCTCCTCGCAGGCACAGGGACCATATGGGATGCTGGGATTCAAACCACCATCTTTCTGGATTGGCAGCATGCAAGGCAAAGCTCTACCACTGTGCTATCTCTCTGGCCCCTGAAAGTCCATATTTATTCTTATTGAAAGATTATCTTTTCTACTCTGAATGGTCTTAGAATTTATGTTGAATATATTTAGCTATATAATCAAGGTTTTATTTACCTTTCATTCTAGTTAATCAGCCTATATGTTTGTCTTTATGCTACTACCACACTGTTTTCACTATGGCACTTTGTAATGTGCTTTGAAATAAGAAAATATGAACCTTCAACTTTATCTTTTTTTTTTCATGATTGTTTTGACTATTCAGGATTCCTTGAGAGTCCCTGTGAATTTTAGCATAGAATTTTTTTTAATACCTCCCAAATCATTGGAATAATTTGTCTACAGTGAATCAGTAGACTCCTATGGTTAGCAGTGGCATCATATCTAGTATTAAGTCTATAAGATTATCTTCTAATCTGTGGTGTGGGGCATGTTTTCATTAATTTACACCATTTTTACATTTTTAAACAATGTTTTATATCTTTTTTTTTTTTTTTTTTTTGTGGTTTTTGGGTCACACCTGGCAGTGCTCAGGGGTTATTCCTGGCTCCAGGCTCAGAAATTGCTCCTGGCAGGCACGGGAGGACCATATATGGGACGCCGGGATTCGAACCGATGACCTCCTGCATGAGAGGCAAACGCCTTACCTCCATGCTATCTCTCCGGCCCTGTTTTATATCTTTTAATGTATAAGTTTCTCAATTGATTTAATTCTTATTTTTTTACATAATTGTAAATGGAAGTTTTTCTCAGTTTACTTTTCATATTGTTCACTGTTAAAGTTAGAAATGCAATTAATTTATGTCTGTTGATTTTGTATGCTGCAATTTTATTGAATTTGGTTTTCATGTAGGACATGTATCTAAAAAAATAGATGTGTGTGAATGTAATTGTTAAGAGTTCCTACATATAAATTATGTCATATATGAGCAGAGATTTTTTTTCCTTCCAATTATAGGATGTCTTTTATTTCTTTTTCTTGCCTGGGTTCTAATTAGGACTTTCAGTAAAATATTGAATAGAAATGGAGAAAACAGATATCCTTTTTAAATTCCTGTTCTTAAAGGAAAGGGTTTTAGTATTTCACCATTGAGTGTGATGTTAATAAGTGTGTGAGTGTGAGTGTGTGTGTGTGTGTGTGTGTGTGTGTGTGTGTGTGTGTGTGTGTGTGTGAAAAACCTCAAATACCCCTGCTCCTGAGTTTCCTAAACAAACCCTAAAAGGTTACTATCAATCTCCCTGGAGTTAATGGGCACAAACCTGCCTCCTAATTTAATGCAAATCCCAGTCTGTCTTATTGTGTGGGCGTTCTGGTTCATTTCTACTTTCTTGGTAACACAATCCATCCTCGTTTCCAGGCAATTCTCTAATCCCTGCCATTTCCTTGGTGCTAGTAATTATCAGAAAACATCCAGAGGACAGAGCCTTTGCATCCTGTCTATAAGATTACACACCTTACTGGACTTTAATTTATTTTGTAGTTTCTGGGGAGATAAACTCACTCTGTGACCCCAGAGGCTAAAACAAGAACTAGTTGGTGGAATCTTCTAGGAACAGTAATAAATTCAAAGAAAAGTAGCTCCGTCTGAAGGTCAAAACAAGTTAGCAATAAGAAGCCTCCTGGGAGGCCAGCAAGGCTCAGAGGCTTGTGTCAATTCTGAAGGCAGGAAAAGAAGAGCAAGCTTTGGGGGGTTCATTGAAGTTAACTTTCTGACTCCCCGTTGCCTAGGAGTATAGAAGAGTGAGTTAGTTGTCTAAGCTTTTGCTTCCCAATTCTTCCTTGATCCAGAGGCAACTGCCATGGCGAGCAGATAGCATGTGACTGACCTGGGTTGGATTCCTGGCTTCTAATATGGTTCCCTGAGCACTACCAATCGTAGACACAAAGAGAAGTATAATGAAAGGAAGGACTATATAGATAGTCCATGTATATATATATATATATATATATATATATATATATATATATATATAGAGAGAGAGAGAGAGAGAGAGAGAGAGAGAGAGAGAGAGAGAGAGAGAGAGAGAGAGAGAGAGAGAGAGAGAGAGAGTCTGCTCACTGTGGTTCACATACAGGACATGACACCAGACTGAGGAAGGCCCTTGTTTCTCCCTTGACAGGGAGATAAATCACAGAGAACTGTGTGAGGAAAGGGAGAGACTCACACTGGCACTTAGACCTGAGTTGCAATTGAAAAACTTTGCTTCCAGCCTGCCCCATGGAACTGAAATTAGTCCTACCATGTGCTCGAAAAGTTAGTCATAGATACTCAGTGTGTGCTTCCATGGGAATGCTCTGGACTAGGGACTCAGTAGATAGTGAATCCTTTCTGTAGAACCCAGAGAAACAGAGAGAGAAGTGAAAGCTCAAAAAATACTCAGGAGTTTGACTAATGGCATAACAACACATGCAACTCCAGAGACTCATGTTCCTATGGAACTGGTGGGAGAAACATCCAAAGAAACTCAGATATTTGACCTGTTTGTGCCCTATGGACACAAAATAAATGAACCAATATTTGATCAGGAAAATCTATTAAAAGTTGATAAAAAATAAGACTAAAGAAATAGCACCGGGATTAAGGTAATTTTGTATGTGGTTCCCCAGGGTTTGATCACTGGCACTGCATATGGTCTTCAAAGCACCACCAAGAGTGATCCCAGACCACTAGCTATTCAGGTTGAAATGAGATAGTACTTCTTGACAAAGGTGTTATACCCTCTTCCCTTGAAGACAGAACAGAGTTGGGACTGAGAGATGTTTCTCAGGAAAAAAAAACTGGTCATAAAGAGAATATAAAATTATATTTCCCAAATGAAATGACAGAACAGTGGGAAAGTTCAAGTCTAAGGCAGCTGTCAAAACCGGTGGAGATGATGGGGAAAAGTAATTGGGAAGAGATTGATAGATACTCTGGAGAGGCAGGTTGAAGTGGAAGCAACAGAGATAACAAGGGATGAGGTAGGTGGGAAGCACTCTCCTGAGGAGGGAATCAAGTCTCAAACACAGACCTTTGACATGATCTCGTCAAAGGAGGCCAGATTTGATTAGATGTGTCTGTGAAACAATTTCATGCTTCAAAGCATTGTTGGACACATAAGAACAATTAACTGGTAGTTAGTGTGGTTCAATATCTGGGTCTAGTCAGAGAAAGAGGTAGCTAAAGAGAGCCATACCTTAATACTGTAATATTGATGTAATGGCAGTTGGACATGGACACTCCCCTTGGATACCCCCACTTGAAAGTTGAACTTGAAGATGCCCCTTGTATACCTCCACCTTAATGACAGTTGAACTTGAACATGCCCCTTGGACAAGTCCCCTTGGCATGCCAGGTATAAAAGGAGAAACTTGTAACTTTGTAGGAGGGCTAAGGATAGTGACCAGAGCAGCATCTGCTGGTTTGTGGGGGGCCAGAGATAAAGCATCAGAGATGTTGCCTGCTTTGTATCTATTCCTTTCTCTCTCTTTCTTGAACCCTGGTTTCCCTGGCCACTGCTGGGGCTAGTGAATTTCCATCTATCTTTTCTTTTCTCTCAGAAACCCCCAGGCAACAGCAGTAGACCTCAGACTCCCAGAGAAATAAAAAGCATACTTGGTTTCCACTTCTCTCCTCTTTTTCAGTCCTGGGGGGGTAGGGGATGGAGGTGAGGGTGGTCATACTAGTTAGAGTTTCGGGTAGGTACAAAGTCCCACCAGGTAGCTGAGCCTGTGAACCTTGCAGCACTGGGTCCTGGCAGCCTTGGGCCCTTGCATCCTAGCAGCAGTTGAGCAGGAGGCGGATTTGCAGTTACCTACAGAAGCCCAACAGCCTCACAGTTTACTGTTGAATAATGGTGAATGTCTACACTGTCTCCCCAGGATGAGTAGGACATAATTATTTCTATCCAACATATTCCTGGAAGTTCTAGTTAAGAAAAAAAAAAATGGAAAAAAAAAGTCATCTGACCTGGAAAGAAGTTAAATTAGTCTTAATTGCAGATGGCCCAATCTTATGTAGAAAACTCAAATAAGTCACTAAAATATATTTAAAATAATAAACACTTTTAAATTGTTTCTTGTTTGCTAAAATTTTTTATTATAATACCATAAATTATCAAATCAGTTGTTTCAGGCATTAAGTGTTCCAGCACAAATTCTACCACCAGTGTGACCTTTTCTTCACCAATGTCCCTAGTTCCCCACCTGCCACCCCAACCTGCTTTTCTCACAAAACAAATTTACTTCATATTTTTTGTTATAATACAAAGGCAAGTGAAATTATCAAAACATTCATAAATAAAATTCAATTTGTGATCATTGTTATATATCACAATAATAAATGACTTTAACAAGTTGAGAGGATATAAAAATCAAACACAAAAATCAAATGCATTTTAGAACCATTATGAACATCCCCAAAATAAATGACTAAAACACTTAAATTTGGTTATCATATTGTCATCAAAAAACTATTTAGAATCAAACTTAAACAAAGTTCAAAATTTGTTTTCTGAAAACTCTCCAAAATATTATTACTGAAAGTAATGAAAGAGTATCTAAATAGAAACAACCACAATTCATGTTCATAAATTGGAAGATCTAATACTGTTATCATTACCTTACTCCCCAAATTGATTTACAGGTCCAATATGTCCTTATTAGTGCTTTAGTTGATTTATTTATAGAAATCAACAAACTAATTCTAAAATACAAGTAGACTTGCAAATGTTCCAGAAAGGACAAGTAGAAGGGCTTACATTTTCTCATGTAAAACTTACATGAGACAACAGTAAGGATAGCATAGAGCTAATATAAAACATAGGTCAATGGCATGAATTGAGGTTTAGAAATAAAAGCTGACATCTGTGGCCAACTGATTTCCACCTTCCATCTTTTCCTTCTTTTCATCCTTCCTTTTCTCCCTCCTTTCTTCCCTCCCTCCTTTCCTCCCTCCTTTCCTTTTCTTCCCTTCCCTCCCTCCTTTCCACCCTTCTTTCTTCCTTCCTTCCTTCCTTCCTTCCTTCCTTCCTTCCTTCCTTCCTTCCTTCCTTCCTTCCTTCCTTCCTTCCTTCCTCCTTCCCTTCCTCCTTCCCTTCCCTTCCTCCTTCCCTTCCCTTCCTCCTTCACTTTACTTCCCTTCACTCCTTCCTTCCTTCCTTCCTTCCTTCCTTCCTTCCTTCCTTCCTTCCTTCCTTCCTTCCTTCCTTCCTTCCTTCCTTCCTTTTTCCTTCCTTCCTTCATTTCTGGTCTATTCCTGGCTCTGATTCTGTGCTGGTCACATCTTGTGGTACTTAGGCTTCCTATAAACAAAAGATATACTTATCACATTGAACTACCTCTCCATGCAATGACTGAATTTCAGTCAGGGTTCCCAAAAAACACAGCTTCGTCACCTGTCAGAATGAAATAGAAGTACTACCTATAACAGTGCTCAGAATAGTCTTGATATAATGAGGACTTGAGCAGCTAGTAAGAGTGTCATCTATTAACACAAGTCAAGTCTTAGAGCTTTCTCTGCATGACTTTTTTTATGACCTGTGCCTTGAGAACTTAGCTGAAGCCCACCATCACCTGCACTTGCCCTACCTCCAGAAGTCCCTGGAAAGGTGTTAAGCTCCAGGTGTAGAGGTGCAAAACAGGCCAGGGTCAGTGCTCAGCTGGAGTCCTTCTAGACATCTTAAGTATGTGTAAGCACCATGTGCATGGGCTGGCAATAGACATGTACAATACAATACATGCCTCCTTTATTCTAAGTTGACTTTTAGAGGTATTTCCCAACCTGACCTATGTGGGGCTTCCTATCTAGGTAAAGTCTGTTGCTAGGGTAGTTGCCAGGAGAAGAATTGGGAGTAGTTGATGGCCTTTGACAATACTTTCCTGGCCTTTGTTCTTGCTCGTGCTTCTCTCAGAGGGGGTCCAGCCTTTTCTGGACTTGCAGTAGTGCCAGGGATATGTTTTATCTGGCTTTAGCTACTGTGTCCATAAGATTGGTCCTGGCAGTGATGTTGTTAGTAGCCTAAGGTTAGAAAAAGGGTAACTCCTTCAAATCCAATCTCTTGGTTTTATTACATTCCAAGAACATTTATTATGTCCTAAGAACTCATTTTCAGCGGGGGGGGGGGGGGGGGGCTTTCTCTACCTACCTGGGTGCTTTAAGAGTATAGAGTTAGGGCACATGTCTGACCTGGCTCAATCCCAGCAACCACATGCTACCGCCAATATTGCCAGAAGTGACCCTAATTATCCCTAGCACCCAGGCCAGAGTAACACCATCTCTATGAGTCTTTAAATGAATCACAATCAAGAATCACCAGGAGGTAGAGATATACATAACTTTCTGGTCTCTTTGAGGTCCCCTGACCTATGTGGGAAGCCTAAATAAATAAATAAATAAATACAAATAAAAGGCCTGTGGAGTTGTCCAGCTCTCCTCTCTTTTGTTCTACCTTGCTGCAAGTGTGGTAGTCACCAATATCTCAGCATCCTGGTCAAGGGCAGCTTAATGAAAGTTCTAGACCCCAGAAATGGTGCTTTGCCCACTGATGCCCATTTCAGTGATGGGGAAACTGAGGCACAGAAATCTCCTGCAGCTGGAAAGCACTTTGGCCTACTCTCCTCTCTTGGGAATGGGAAGAGGCAAGGGATCAGCCTGTATCTCTCATGCCATATTCCTGGGGGGTATGCTGCCTGCCTGCTCTCCTGCCATTTGTTTCAGACACAAAGAATAGAGGTTAAATGTGTATTCAATACCCACATTTCAGTCAACCCACTCAAAGCTACTGCAGTTCAATTCTACCTAAAAACAAGACCAAAAAGATGGTGCTGATTCTGCCAGAATGAATAAAGATGAGACAAATAAGATAAGATAGTCATTGGGGGTAATGAAGCTGCAGGAGCATGTAATTCATATTCCCTATAACCTGAGCCTCTTCCCATCTCCACTGTTTTTCTTCAGTTGGGAGATGATTAAACCTAAACATTAGCAGTTTATTGCCTTTTCGGTTGGCTTCCCTGACTGGGCAGTGGGCAGATCTCAGTCAGTGTAGGCCAGTCCATGAGAGTCTTTGGAAGCCAAATGTGATGTGCTCGGGAAACTTTTAAGCTAGTGAAACCATCAATAAATAGCAGTGAAGGAAACTGGCCATGGGGGACAGTAGCATGTGAGTTCATGGACATGCCAAGGCCTCTCAGCATGAGGATTTGTGTTCATCAGGGCAGAAACAGGGAGCCCCTTGAGCTGTCATTATTCGCTATGGTGTCTGGGCATCTCCACCCCCTCAACTGATACCAATGTCTTTTCTCGGTTCCTATTGCTGCTGTAACTAATTACCCACAAAGTTAATGACTCCGAGCAACACAAATTGGTTCCACATGTAAGGAACTTGGAAGTCCCCATTCCTTCCAAACAAGTGAAAAGCTGAAAGAGCTGACAAATGAACAATTCTTCTTGGATTCATAAGAAAGTGAAGGGCACAAGGTAAGCCACTGGCCTCAAGATGGAAGAGGACAACAGATAAGTAAACACAGTTCATGGCAGCTTACTGAAGTCCCAAGTGGCACACTTCCGGGAACAGCCTTGATGGGTAACTGGCCTATAATTGAACCTGCGTTAGTGGATTAGTGAAGATTGTGCCAAGAGGTAAAAATTTTAGGGGCTTTGTCAAAAGATCAGCACCTAAGGTACTACCTGCAGGGGCAAGGTCCCAGGAAAGCTGGTCCCAGGAAAACAGCAAAGAAACATTCCCCGAACTTTCAGCAGGAGAAAACATGAAGAAACGATTTGGAAATATGTCAGAATTGTTTTTGTTTGTTTTTGTTTTGGGGTTACACCTGGCCATGCTCAGGGGTTACTCCTGACTCTATGCTCAGAAATCACCCCCAACAGACTTGGGGGACCATGTGGGATGCTGGGATTCGTACTACCGTCCTTCTGCATGCAAGGCAAACACCTTACCTCTGTGCTATCTCTCCAGCCCTCCAGAAATTTTTGATCCTTAGAAGGCTTGACCTGGGGAGAAATCAGCTAACTGGAACCCAATCTGTTGGGGGAGAACTATTCCAATCCAATCTAGGAAAAATAACTGAGAAGCATTAGTGAAATTTACAGTTCAAAGACACAGATTCTAAAATATTGAGACCCCCTCAGAGAAGTTTATAGACCTTTATTTGCTGCCCTTCTACCCAATGTACCACCGTATTAGTAAAAGTCAATTTTCAGCAGTTCCTTTGTCTAACTATCAAGAAAAAAATCAGGAGCATACCCAAATGTAAAAAACAAAAGCATGTTTTGAAGAGAATGATTAAGCATTAAGAACATACTGGGCAGAAATGTTGGACTACCAGACCAGGAATTTTATTGTTTGTTTGTTTGGGGGTTACACCCAGCAGTGCTCAGGGGTTACTCCTGGCTCTAAGCTCAGAAATCGCTCCTGGCAGGTTTGGGAGGCCATATGGGATGCCGGGATTAGAACCACCCATCCATCTGCATGCAAGGCAAATGCCCTACCTCTATGCTATCTCTCCGGCCCTTAGACCAGGAATTTAAGATAGATATGATTAACATGCCCAGGGCTCTAATGGGTAAAGTAGAATGGCAGCGTGCAAGAACATATAGGCAATGTAAGCTAGTGATGTAAATCCAAAAAAGAAAAAAGAGAAAAAGAATAATGCAAATGGTTAAAAATACGTTATTGCAATAGAGAAGGACTTTGATTATTATTAGACAGGACATGAGTGGGAAAAGAATCTCTGAACCAGAGGCTATATCAGTAAGGTCCTCAAAATCCAAAAATAAAAATAGCAAAGAGAAGAAAGATGAAAAAATAGAACAGAATTGCCTAGGCATAGCTACAAAAGACGTAATATAAATGAAATGGAAATATCAGAAAAAGAAGAGAAAGGTAGAGACACAGAAGAAAAATATGAAGCATTAATAACCAAATTTCTCTAAGTTAAAGTCAGACATCAAGACTCAGGAAGCCCAGAGAATAGCAAGCAGTATAAAGTAAAAAAAAAAAACCAAACAAACAAAAAATATCTCTCTGCATAAAAATATTCAATTTACATTAAATTGAAGGAAAGAAAAATCTGAAAGAAGTTGAAAGAAATAAACAGTGACCTATATAGGAACAGAAATAAGAATTTCATTCTACTGCTCAGAAATCATACAAGCAAAAGAAGGGAGTGAAATATGTAAGCATTGAGTGAATGAATGAGAAAGCATGAGAAAGAAGAGAAGACAGAGACAGAAATAGAGACTCAGCAGCTCAGAGTTTTGCATTCTGTGAAATTATTTTCTAAAAGTAAAGAAAGTTTTTTGAGAAAAACATTGAGATACTGTGTTGTCAGTTGACCTACTTTACAAAAAACGTTAAAGGTTCTTAAGATAAAAAGAAGTAATACAGTTTAGCATGGCGATTTACTACAATAAAGCCAATTGGCTTTCAACCTTTGTCTAGCTGGGTCAGTTGCAAAGAATGTGACAGACAGACACAGTGCCTTGTCCACGTTGCAAGCTTGCCCTCCATAGCTCCAAACAATGGGAATAGTCTGGCTATCTGTTGAACAAAATTTCTTCTCCCCAACCCAGTCTCCCTGGCCTCAGACAAGTGAGCCATTGTTTACATTAGCAGGTGCATTAAGAACAATTAGCAAGCACATGAAGAGCAAAGACTGGGGTATTTACATAGCTCTGTCCATAAATGATAAATAATCAGCAAGCACCTTAAATGTATAGCATTGAAGTCAGAATAATTTCTTGTTTTAGCAAGACTTTTTCTTCCTGGACATACGTTTGCAGCTCTAATTGTCTAAACTAATCTAAACATTAAGTCAAGGTAATCTCCTTTTCTATTCCTGCCTGTGCATACATGCACATTTGTAGCCCTCATTGTCTAAACTAAGCTAAACTTGTTTACCCAAGAGATGATCCTGACCTTGAGGTTTTTTATTAAGGGAACAATTTCCCATAGGTCATAAATTAAAATCTACATTAAAAAGGAGAGCATAGAATATGAGAGAAAAAGGAACTTGAAAGCTAATTTTTCTCATCCTTAATTAATCTAATAGGCAACATCCTATTCAAATTCTAATAAAAATGTGTGAAAATGTGCTTATGTATATATTATATACGTGCATGTACCTATTTATATATTTGTCATGCTTACATATAATACCAATGACAGTAGTGATGCAAGTTCTGAAGACTCCAATCACTTATAGCATATAGTATAAGTTCAGTACAAAATCTTATCTAGGAGCCAGAGAGATAGCATGGAGGTAAGGCATTTGCCTTTCATGCAGAAGGTCATTGGTGCAAATCCCAGCATCCCATGTGGTCCCCCCCACCCCATGCCTGCCAGGAGCAATTTGAGCATGGAGCCAGGAGTAACCCCTGAGCACTGCCGGGTATGACCCAAAAACCAAAAAAAAAAAAAAAAAAAAAAAAAAAAAAAAATCTTATCTAAATCACATCTACTCAAAACCTAAAATCTTAAGGCTGGAGAGATCTTATGGAGGTAAGGCATTTGCCTTGCATGTAGAAGGACGGTGGTTCAAATCCTGGCATCCCATATGGTCCTCCGAACCTGCCAGGAGCCATTTCTGAGCATGGAGCCAGGAGTAACCCCTGAGCACTGCCGGGTGTGACCCAAAAACAAAAAACAAAACAAAACAAAACAAAAAACCCTAAAATCTCATCTTCAGATAAACCTGGTAATATTTGAGATACAATACATCCTGGGGTCAAGTTCTTCTCTATCTATGGACCCATGAACCTAGAATTCTATGTATCAATGTCATGTAAAGAATAAAGATATTAAAAGTTCCTTTGTGTATCAGTTGAGTTTTAACCAGAAAAGCAGAACTAGTAGGCTGTGCATACACACACACACACACACACACACACACACACGTGTGCGGGGGAGGGGAGAGAGAGATCCTAACTTCTGCAGATGTGATTGTCATTGAGATCAGAGTCAACAAGAATAGATTTGGTTTTAGTCCATCCTTATAGTCTTCCTTACTTCTGTGATCTTCTTTTCCCCTGCAGCCTACCATCTCTAAATTGAGAGCTGCAGTTTTAGACATGGAGCAGATTTTGTATCCGGATCTTTGTGCAGGAGCTGATGCCCTCTACTAACTCCTTTGGTATGCACACATTCTCTCTCTCTCTCTCTCTCTCTCTCTCTCTCTCTCTCTCTCTCTCTCTCTCTCTCTCTCTCTCTCTCTGTCTCTCTCTGTCTCTCTCTCTCTCTCTCTCTCTCTCTCTCTCTCAACACACACACACATACACACACAACTGCATGTTCAGCTCAAGAGTCAGGCTGAGGAAGATCTGAGGGAGGAAGAACAGTTGCAGGCTGAACTTTCTCTCTGGTGATGAGCAGGTCATTGGATTAGCCACAGAAGCCAAGTCTCACCAGGGAACCTCCTGTGTCCCCAGGGAAGCACAGAGGATAGGGAATTCTAGGAACAAAGCTGAATCAGGTCAAATTGGCACATCACAAAGTGTGGGGTAAGCCCTGACAGTTGGCTTTTTCTTTTGTAATGCAAGTGCATGACTGGAGCTTTGATGCCCAGACATCCACTTCAGACAGAGCCAGCGCAGACAAACACATTGGCAGCCACACAACTAGATCAATAGAGCAGGCTGCCTCCCCACACTGAAGCGCCTTTGTTTTACAGATGCTGGTTGATTTAGATAACTGGTCAGTTGGCACTGACTGTTTTTTCATTTTTCCTTCTTTTGTCTCTTTTTCTGATTTAAATTTCAACTCTTATTATTTAAATTCACCAATAGTGAGCCCAGCAGACCGCCACCCACCTTCAATCCCATTCAAAACAGCATCCCAGCACATTTTCTTTCTACCCATCATCTTGCTGAGGCCCATGTATAATTGTATCATTTCTAGGTCTTGAACATAATACACCTCTATTTTTCTCAGAGGTGTCTAATGACTGTTGATGAAGGGCACCTTGCAAAACTAATGTGAACCGTAAGGGCTGGCCCAATTACAATATTGTTGAGCCCAGGCACAGCAGGTATGGCATTTGCCTTTCATGGAGTCAACCTGAGTTCAATCCCTGGTCCCCCATATGGTCTCCTGATCACCACCAGGAGTGATCCTTGAATGTAGAACCAGGAGTAAGCCCTGAGCACTGCCAGTTGTGGCCCCAAAACAAACAAAAACATTTTATTGTCTTTGGGAAAAACACTAGAATTCAGGTGAACTGCCCAGATATGTCTAGCTAATGCACTATTAACCAGAGGTTGACCCATACTAGATAGCCATCACCCACCACAGAGTTGATAGAAGAAATAGGCTCTGAAAAGAGCTCAAGATGAAGGCCTGAGATGACAGCACTTGTTGGATATTACCACGGAGGTTATCACACACGTTCTTCTGTGGCAAGCCTGTTCTGATGGGCAAGGGAAGGCCTTTGGGGAGTATTAAGGGTCATCCGCTGGGTCTACTCTTTCATTTCAAAAAGACATAAAAGCAAAACTAAAATTCCTCTTAAGATAATTTTTGTTGCTCTCTTTTTTAACAGCATGTTCAGCAGGTCTGATGTTCAACACTCAGCTGAGGAACCCTCATAATATTCAGGCTACCTTACTATTGCTGCTGGGAATGAGGGGTGCAGACACAGTAAACAGGGGCTGGTACTAGCATGTTGATCCCAACACCTCCTATCAGGGAATGTAAGGAATGTGTTCAATGAATTAAGGCGGTTGGAAAAATATATAATACCGACCTTTTATAACTCTTATTTTGTAACTACAGAGATTTGAATATCAAATTAGTAAGAAAAAGATCATCTGAAAGGAAATAACAATGTGGGTATATTTAAGGCACCTTCTATGTCCAGGTAACCATGTAGAGACCTGTCCTAATCACACAGCCAGGTATGAGGAGCCCCTGTAAACTTCTCCTGTCTGGCTCTTTCTCTTGTCTTTTCATTCCTACTTTAAAGCAGCAAATTAGGGTGGAATCTGAGAAGGTTTAGCAAGAAGGATGCATGTATGTCAGACTTAGAAGAATACTGAGATTTTTCTTAGAATGGGTAGCATAGGGGGACTCAGGAAAAGGGAGAATTTTCAGTGGAGGGAGAAACCTGAGGACAACCAGGAAGTAGGGGAGCCCTGAGCAACTCAGAGCAGCATGAAGAAATGATCTTTCTGGGGGCATCAGGGACAGCTGAGGACAGGGCAGAGGATGACTGGCCAAAGAGCCAGAAGCTCTGTCTGACAGGCTGTGACCTCGTCTTACCTCCACAAAACTGGAGTCACACTGAGGGTCTTCAGCTGGACATGAAGATGTGTGTGTACATACATACCCTGCTGGCAGCCCATTCTGAGCTTCCCTGCCAGGCATTTCAACACAGACCCTTTCTTGAGTCCCTTGCATGAGAGGGGGATGCACTGGCTGGCCCTGCTATGTCCCAGTACTGTTGCAGTGGAAGGAGGGTGCACAAACTGTAGAACAGGGAATCAGGAGTGCTGGGCTGGAGGCAATCTGGTGCATGGGTCCAGGGATCACCAGGGAGTAGAGGAAAAGGGGAACCATATGATGGGATTCTCCAAAAGTCTTTCTGGGAATAGAGTGCAGTTTGAGCTGGGGGTCCCTGGGAGAATCCTGTTCCCTGATACAGAGGGCTCAAGAGTCAGAGAAAGTCTTGCAGAGAGGCCCACAGCAACAAGAAACTTGTCTAGGGTTCCACACACCATTTACTCCCTTGATCTCTCTGCCCCTCCTCTGCTGTGGGCAGGCAGCTCACAGGTGACAGATCCAGATAGGAGGGTACTTGCTGTATGATGTGCTACTAGAATGAAGATCTGGGCCTATGGGTGTGTTTTGGAGAATTTCTTTTTCTGGTTCCTAGAACCCTATAATCTATGCAAAGAAGAGTCTCCACTGCCTGCTACTCCACATCAAAGAATAACAGAGTCATCTCCCCAATCAATAAGATAATTGACAGGGGCCCTGAGGGGCTCACAGGGGCTGGCAGCTGCTTCCTCAGGGAGAGCAAGCCAAACAGGTCTGTCTCATATACCCCCATAGATGAGGAATGTGGGAAGAATTGACTTAGGAGAGGTTGAGGGACTAGAGCTATGCGCTGGGCCTGGTTGATAATTCTGAGGTGGCCCACAAAGGCCCCTGGAAACATCATAGGGACTTGCCCTGCTTATCTGCCCTGGGGACAGAGACAAAAATCCTCAGTTCCAGCTCTTCACTCATATCCATCATAAAGCAGGTCCCATTCCCTGGATTCAAGTTTCCTCCTCAGTGCCTCGGAATGCTCCCTTCTAGCATTTCTCTGGCTCCCCTACTCCTCTACCCCAGGAGACCCCACTTCTTACTTTAATCTGAAAAGCAGAGAACATTTCAGCACTTCTGCAAGCCCTTTGTGTCTGTTTAGAATCACCAAGTTCTGCCTGGCCCCTGGGAACTCAGCCACCTGCTGGCTCAGATCTGCTTTGTGGGGCCTCCAAGGCAGGTGGGATGTCCCGAGTCCCTGCTGCCTATGAAATGTCTGTGTCTGTATGGGGACACCTTGGCTGCTCAGGGCTGACTAAGTGTCCCAGAAACACACATTTCTATTTGCTGGTAGCCATCCTTGCCAGAACCCTGGGTTCTGTACCCTTTAGGTCAGATCAGAAATTTCTATTGTATTTGGGGGGGGGGGGTTGGGACCACACCCAGCATCACTCAGGGATTTCTTCTGGCTTGCACTCAGAAATCACACCAGGTAGGCTCAAGGGACCATATGGGATGCCAGAGATCTAATCCAAGTCTATCCCCTGTTGGCTGCGTGCAAGGCAAACAACCTACTGCTGTGTTATCATTCCATCCCCTCTATTACATTTTTAATTCTTGATTCTCTGTATTTGATTTTCTACTACTCCATTAGTTTTTTTTTTTAACATTATACTTTCAGTTCTATAATTCCATGAATTTTCTTTACTGTAGAGGAGGTCACACCTACAGGCTCTGCTGGGGTGAGTGTTTGGGCCTGTGGTGGTCAGGAGCCACCAAGGCCACACTCAGCAGTGGCTGAGTGGGTAAGAGACCTGGCAACATGGGCTGCACTCAGCTGGACATATGCTAGAGACACACTCTATCACTGAGCCATCTTGTCAGCCCCCACTCCTCTCTTTTTTGTATGCTTAATTTCACTGCTTGAATGGCCTCTTTTCATTTTTGTTGTTGTTGTTGTTTTTTCCTTTTTGGACTACCTTGGACTTAATTGTAACAACCACTCTGTAATTTGTAGCTGATGATTTCAACATCTGTCATAAATCATCTGGCTCACGCTGAGTTGGTTCTCCATGGACCCCCCTACTCCTCATTCTACTCACTTCCAAAGATCTTGGAATGTGACGTTTTCTCTTGGACATGATGAGAGATAAATTTCTCCCAAAGGAGAGTAGACACTGCCCTTTTTCTGATCCTCCCTGCCCAGCTCACAGCTCCCTTCTCTTAGGTTATAGATTCAGCACATTCTTTCAAAATATCCTGCAGAGCCAGGCTTGGAACTTTTCTCTCCAGAATGCTATCCACCCATCATGGCCCACACCCCCTTATTTCTCCCCAGATCTTAGGGTACTATCCATTCCCTGTGAGTGATGTCCTCCTTTCTGCTACAGGACCTTTGCACAAGACTACTCTATAATGCCATCTGTCTGAGTATAGCACACCTCTCTTTTACTGCAAATTCATACTCACCAGAGCATGGGGTTGGGGTGGGGGACTGTGCTGTGGATATGTACCTTGTTTTCCTCAGGGCTTGGCACAATCCAGAACTTCATAACATTTATTTTGAGGTGAGGTGATAAAAAAGCAGGTTGTTCTTCTCAAGTATAGACTCGGTTTTATAGGGGAATATGATTTTAACCCTAGAGGGGGGCTTCATTTAGGCAGAACCTTTAAATTACAAAGGGTAAACTTCCAGGGTCAGGCCCCCCACTCCACTTTGAGGGCAAGCCCTCTTGAGAAGGAGGTCACTATGGGAGTGAGTCCAGAAGAGAAACCAGAGGAGCAGAGAGAGGATTCCCCCCACAGCCACCAATGAAACAAGCTCTAAAATGTGCTTTCTAGTTTCATGGGCAATAAACAGGAAACTCTTCACCCTTAAATTTAGTCAGGGTTTTTTTTTTTAAAGCTTTTTATGAAGGTACTGTGGTTTACAAAGTTATTCATAGTTGAGTTTCAGGCATATAATATTCCAGCACCAATACCACCAGTGCAAAGTCATTTTTATAGAAACAAACGTATAAGTCCCTTCCTTAAAGTTTCCAAGGTAACCCAAAGAAAAGCTAAAAATGGAATCATATTGTTGAAAGGGAAAATGGACAGGTACAGAACAGGGAAGCCTCACTCATCCTGGCGGGAGGCCGGAGATGTAGGTACAAACATATTATTTCCCTTTATGAGGAAACCGCCAGGAGAAGCAGCGAAGAGAGTTAAAGATGGTGACCTCTGAGGAGTGGGGCTCAGGTGAGAAGTTCAAGGAGCCACCACTTGTCATTATTGTCTCTGTATATTTGCTCTGCCTCCTCTTCCAGCTGCTGTGCAGAATGAAATATCCCAGAGCAAGTCTTCTGACAGCTGAAGCACCAGACTACTGGGCTGAGAGAGCCCATTCAAGCTTTGATTCATAGAAATGAGATCTCTTACTTGCAACTAAGAAAGCACTATATCAAATGATACTGAGTTCATTTTGTTGTGGGGATGGTGCACTTAAAGTTTAAAAATGAATATAGCTTTTCTCTCGTGTTTGAGAGAGAGGGGTCTGGAGGAGCCTGGTTGAGCAGCAAGGATTGTTTTGACCTCCCTGGGGATATCACTTGGAGCATCCACTTCTTACAGGCATTTTCCAGAAGTCCCAGTGGTCTTCTCACGGTGGTCAAACCTGAGCAGTCTTAAAGTCACAGGCTCCCAAGTGAGTAAAGATATTAATGGTAAGAATTCAGGCATGAAAAGTCAGGCAGATGAACAGCCTTCCTAGTATTCCAGGACACTTGTTTCCTACATCCCCTGGTAGGGTTCACCTCATTTCTGTCTGCCCCTTGCAATGCACCCATGACAGTGCTCCAAGGAAGTATAGTGGCTGTGGGGGTTCTAGGGCGCTCCCTGATTCACAGTCTAAGAGTGAATATAGTTCTAGCCCTGCCTTGCCTCTGGTCTCTTTTCTTATTGAAAATTGTCATCCCAATTTACTCTCCCTCATTCCACAGCATGACCTTTCCTTCTGGGGGTAAGGAAAAGAAAAACCTAGAAACTCTCTACCCTGTTCTGTAATACCAGACAACACCTGAGAAGAGATTCTGTGTTTGTCTAATTCAACCCTAAGTTGCAGCTCTTTTGTCTCAGCACCTGGCAGAGAGATGTTTGGAAGATCTGTTCCCAGGAAATCAGTGAATGTGAGTTCCTGTCATTCTATGTATCCTTGTCTATAATTTTCGTCTTCTGAATTGCTATTACTTCAGAGTATACCTGAGTAGGCAAGGAGAATGATGTGATGGTATTGAGGAAATGTGACCATTCCCTGTCCAGGGGTCCTGGAAGCTGGGATCTGGGCTCATAGAGTGGCAGGACCAGAGCTCTCTCTCTCTCTCTCAGGCTACTGATGAGCTCCCCGAGCCCCACCTGCCCTCTTAATGTTCACTGTCCAGCGCTCTGCTCTGTCTCTTCCCCTCACTCCCTCAGCACTTGCTTTCCTTCTGAGCTTAGATTCTGGTCCTGGAATGCAGCTTGTTAAAGGCAGAACCTCCTTTTGCAAGGTACAGGTCATTGAGAATTGGAGTATATGGAATAGTGATGCTGAAGGATCTGGCTTCAGAGATGCTTGGAGAAGGGGCTCAAACCCTCTGCCGGCGAGTTTCTCTCCTTCCTCCTTCTTCAGCTCAGTTTCTTTTTGTGTAGTCCTCCCTATCAGGCAGGCTCTTCATTATGAGGTGATACCACCACCCCAAACTCCATATACCTGAAACAAGAGAAAAGGAGACCATTTCCTTCCTAGTGTCTACATAATAAATCTCATGGAATACTTTGATTGGCTAAGCCCACCCTTGCCTCTGTCTCTTGAGAGCCATTTCTAGTCACCATCCACATCGATTTCCCTTTACAGAGGGGATTCTTCCCAACCCTCAACACACTCAGTTGAGGTGCTCAGTGACCACTCAACCCCATTCTCTGCATAATGCAGAGGAAAAAAAGGTCCCCTAAACTCAGAGGAGATGAGAATGAGTTCCCTCCCCTGGGATGGCAACTCAGTTCTACTCTGACAGACATTGAGGGAAAAGTGTTCAGGGGTCTCAAACTCAATTTACCTGGGGGCCGCAGGAGGTAAAGTCGGGGTGATCGTTGAGTGCAAAGTCAGTAGTAAGCCTTGAACATTGGGGGTGTGTGACCCAAACAACTAAAACAAAACAAAACAAAAAAAGATTCCTCTAGGGCAGGGCCACAAAATGTTATACGGAGGGCCGTTTGTGACCCGCGGGCTTCGAGTTTGAGACCCCTGGATCATTCCAATGAACAGGGAAGCAGGAGACTTCAATCTGCCTCATCAGCTCTCAGGCTCTTTGTGGGGTGGTGGGAAAAAAAGGTAAAAACCAAAATCAAGGGGCTGGAAGTTCTGAAGACCCTCTACTGCCCAGAACAGTCATCATGGACTCTGCAGGAGGCAAATATTCCTGACACTTTCCTGGGCTGCAAGCAGATAAAAATCAACAATGAGATGGAAGATGCATTAGAACAAAAGCATTTTTACAACTAAACAATTATCACACTAAGGAGCCAAATAGCAGCAGCTAGCAGTCAGCTAGACCAATCAGAAGAGAGAATTTGTTCAATCCATTTTACTCTTCCTTCTAGGAAAGTTGGCTTTTCTTGAACTCTACAGGTTCCCATTTCCTTTCCAGTCTCCCTGACAAGCTATGGACAAAACAATCTCCTGTGATAAAGAATCCTCTTTGCCAGCCAACACAGGTGGAGTCCTGCCTGACATTTCAATGGCACTTTGATATGTATTTGAGTCATCAAGCTCATCACAGGTATCAAAATGTTGTGATCATCTTGGGAGAGTGAGGTGTGGACTCACATGCAATGAAATATTTGTCAGCTTTTCTGAACATGTCAACTAGCAGACACCTCTACATGTCCACAGGACCAGTAGAGGGCCATCCCTCAAAAAGAATCTTCTCCACATAGCCTCACTTACAGTCTCTGAAGATTTTTTTACTCTTTTATTAAAAACTATGTTATTGGGATAGAGTGACATATGTTCATCTGCACATATGGAGTATATGTCACCCACTGCAGTAAAGTTTTCTAGACCTACTTTGTACTTTGTTCCTGTGTTAAATATTATCCCTACCAGCCCAAACTATTTCTTCATAGATTGTGTGTTTTTTTCCCACTCTGCTCTATTACAGGAGCTCTTTAAATAAGGGATTTGTTCTCTTCTCCACTTGTCCCAGACCAGAGTCATGCCTGGTATACAGTCTGTCCTCAGTAAGTGAGGGATCTGGGCCCAATCCAGAGTTCAAGTACCAGCCCTTTATGTCTGTAGTCTTACAGCCCTTAGGATGGGCTTGGATAGTGGATGGAGGCCTTTGTCCTTAGGCCCCGACCACGTGGCTCCATCCCCCATTACATGGCAGGTCATTATCTTCAGGTGGTTGAGGCTGGGATTGAACTCACTCACAGGCAGGCTTCCAGAGAGATAACATCTTTATTGCCCTGGCCAACACATGTGGCTGCTAACCATTTACGCATGCCATTCTTAGCTAGCCCTGCATCTTACTTCTTTCATCCATGTCACCTCCAACCTCCATCCTGGCAAAAGACCAAAAGGCCCTAATCCCTTGGCCCAAAGGCCTTATCTAACCTTCCCAAGACAACACCCAGGAATGGGCGGGGTCTTGCAGGTAAAGATACACGTAATATCCGCTTCCCAAGACCCCTCCAGAAATGGGTGGGTCTCAGGTAGATACACCTCAATCCAGGGTGGAGTCACACATGTCCTCCAAGTAGGACCCTGCACTAGATCCTTAGCCTCTTTGAGTTTAATATATCTCCTATCTACAACAACCTTCTACTCACAATGGCATGATACTCTTGGTGCTGACACAGGCACAGTGCAATGGTAAAAATCATGTGATATGTAATCTGAGAATGATCAAATATTGCTGCAGTTATTTTATATCCATTGTGAAAAGGGCTGTGGGACAATGATCTGTTAATTGATTCATTGGTTCATTCTCTCCATTAACCCACATTGGCTCAGAGGTTTTCAGTAGCTGGGAAAACAGCAACAAAGGCTTAGGAAGATGGGATCAGGTGAGATGGGGGGTGAGCTTTGGTGATGAGGATCTGTGTGCAGTCAGAAATATCCTCATGGGAGAAAGGAATATAAGCTTAGATGGCTCTATCTGATGGTGAGAGAAAGGGTGGGTTTCCTGGACAATGGAGGTGAGGCTGAGCTGGTAGACAGTCAGAGTTCTTGGTATTATCATGGGAGGGCACAGAAAAAAGGGGTTGTCATTGCTAATGTTCGTCTTCTGGCTGGTGCTCAGTTGGGACTTAGGGCCATAACCAAAGACACCTTGGGGTCTGGGAGGGTTTCCCAGTGAGGAGAACCCAGTCAACATGGTTCTGCTGAGGGCAGCTGTGGGGTGAAAAGAAGGGTAGAGTTTGGGCTGGAGGAACATTGTCAAGGGCAGAGAGACTAACCGAGAAGAGTGGGATATCCCAGGATTGGTTGACCAATCATCAGGACAGGCGCTAGATCTGTTAGAAGAAGCAGCTACGCCAGGGGCTAAAGGGGACAGCGGTGGAGTTGTGGAACAAATAGCATTGTGAGCTCCTTCAAAGCTCAGTTAATATCTACCTTCACACCATGAAGCAGGATGGTGACTGTGAGGGCAAAGCACTGAGAGAACTGAGAGTCAGTCAAGGTGTCACCCTCATCCCACAGGCATGGCAGGAAGGAACTGTCTGTACACTGGGATGCCACGGCAGGAAAACCTGACAGGAATAGAGTTTTCTCCCCAGAAAGCCAAAAGGAAACACATTTGTTTCCATGACACATTCGTGTTTTTCAAGAGACAGTGTGATTGTTTTCCTAATTTTGTACTGAAAGGCAATGAATGGAAGATTCCACCTGCTGGGACAGCCATTTCCTCCCCCAGGCTCTAAACAATAGAAGAAGCTTCTAGGCCCAGTTCATTGGTGCCTGAAAATCCACTTCTGGAGCTTTGTTTCCTCTGCTTGTTGATTTGTCTTTTGTAAGAATGCAAATAACTGCACAGCAATCAAAAATCTAACACAAATAACAGAGGTTCTATCAAGTCATTCATTCAACAACTATTAACTTAATCTAAACCATAGGTTGGACTCTGGAAGATTAAGGTTCAATTCATACTTTCAAAGATCCCAAGAAATCACAAACTCTATGACTGCGTGACTGTGTGTGTGTGTGTGTGTGTGTGTGTGTGTGTGTGTGTGTGTGTACCTACTGAGGAGGGCAGACTGGGTAATCTAGCTAACATCTAACATCATAGAAAGTGACAGTGATGGCTCTTAGATACCCTAGGGAGTACCTACAGGAGTGGTCTAACTATATGTTAAGGTCAGAGCAGGAATCTGATATAACAGAATCCAAGGCAGAGCATGGGCAAATGAACCTAGTGAGTCCCAGGGTCTGTGTGGCTCTTAGCAGACTTGGACATCAGGTATACATCATACATCATATGCTAGTGCTAGAGCTATAGTTACTTCTGTAATTGTATTCATTTCAGGTGGGGTCATCTGGCATGGTTTAACTCCCAAGCTTCCATTTGACCTCCCAAGTTGCCTACACGCCCTCTGTTGGAAACAGCTCAGGCCCCCTCAATTTTTTGGCAAAATGAGTCCACTCAGCTTATAAGGCTCATAGTCCAGATGCTGCTCCAACGCGGACAGTCACTCAGGCAAAAGCTCAAGTGGGTTCTTTATTCTGGCCGGCAGGGTCCAATGCTCGTTCAGAACCGAACAAAGGTAAAGGACCATGTGGCTTTCTTTGTTCATCCTTATATACCATAAGAAGGGGAGGGAGAAGTGAGGGTTAGGGACGACTTCCTTATAAGGGTATGACATCTGCTAAGGTAATACGAGTTTCTCTTTAGGACAAAAAGTGTTAGATACAAAAAGGCAGGTATAAGTGGGGGCTGGTGTAACTAGTTGTTGACTTCCTTTTTCAATCCCCACTTCTTGTAGTAAGGCTTCTAATCCTAGAAGCCAATGTGATAGGGGGCCTCCATCTCCCGATATTCCTGGTCAGAATTGCCTGCATGAGCTAATTCTTGGTACTGTTGGCGTAATGCCATGAGCTTGACTTCCCCAACCTGAGCCCGAATGAATGTAGTGAGGCGATTGATTATGCATGGCCCGATGGCTACCAAAGAGGCTCAAAAGGGGCCCCAGAAGGGATATTAGATAGGGGAGAATCCCACTCCATAAAGACCATAAGGGACCATCTAATAGCTCTTTTCTTCTTTTGGCCAGCTCCTCTTGATGGTGTCTGATTCTGTCCTGCACTATTCCCGATTTGCTAGTATAAAAACAAAATTTTTCTTGCAAGGCCATGTAAAGTCCTCCTTTCTCTGCCAAGATTAAATCTAACCCTCGCCTTTTTTGTAATACCACTTCAGCCATGGAGTCGAGCTGGTCCTGCAGATCACTAATAGATTTATATACCATCTCCACAATTGAAATTAACTGTTGTGAGAGTCTGTCATACCTGTCTATTAATATTGCTAGCCTTGCTCTCCCAGTCACCAATCCACCTGCTACCCTGAGCCCTACCAGTAGGGGCAGGAGCACCATGGCTCGCTGAGACAGACGAGTGCCGCCTAAGAGATCTATGCTAGGCAGAGGGATGGGCTCTGTCCCCGGGATGATGTCAATGTTGGGAAGTACTAATGTTGGGGCACAAATTCCAGTCCAGTTTTGGGGTAAAAGAGAGTAAGCCAAATATCCATATTTGGATATCCACATATCTATATCCATCCCGGAGGTAAGCACCCTGGGCTCAGGGGGGAGGGCAGGTAGGATTTACGAGCATTGAGTGGCTCCTACCTGACCCAGGTCTACAGATTCGGTGTCATTATGCAAATAGTAAATAGAAGATTCAAAGCTAAAAGGGACTACCTTAAAGGGTTTGAAATAAGTACAACTAAAAGAAGCAAAGGTTAGATTACCTAGTCGGACAGGGACAGCCAGAGGCCAATTTTCCCCCATCTTCATACAAAGCCAACAATCAGCAGCTAAAGAAGGGTTAGAAAAATTAAGAAGTTTGTGAGTTTCCTCTAGGATGCTCTGAGTATTTGGATCTAACTTCTCAGCAGGCATCCGGGGTCCGAGGGAGGGATGCTGGGGCCACTTAGGCATTAGGGCCTCCACCTCCTTTGTAGCCCAGTCTATGACCTCCTTCTCTCTTTCCTGGTCTGTTGCCCCCCCCCCCCATCTGAGATGTGAATGGGTGCCTTTAGGGGCCAACAGATCAAGTCTCCCATTTCAGCCATGCAACTTGCGGCTGCATAGGGGGACTTATGGCTATTAACTGTCCACTCCCCTTCCATGCTCCCCCTGTAAGTTTCCGTGAGCTTGGCCACCATATATGCCTTGTTATTTTTGGTACACTCTCGATACTCCCTATACCTCCGGGAGTTAACTTGATTAAGTTCCACACATTCAGCAGGGCATTTCCCCCCCCCCTCCCCGAAGAGGGAGGCAAAGGCTGAGGTTTTGCTTTACACACCCATTCCGGCTTCCCCCCACATGGGAAGAAGTAGGGGACTGAAGGTAAGCAGCTCTAGTTTCGCAGTCTACTGATTGAGTGTACAGGAGCCTACTGTTGAGTTGATAGCCCCCTCTGCAGTCACAGGGGTTTCCATATAGTCTTTTTACCAGTTCATCCGAGTTTACGGCCTGATCGAGTCCTCCCTCAGCAAGTGCCAGGAGGAGCATTGTCAGAGTCAGTGAGTGCATCAGGGCTGAAGTATGTCTGCCGGACCCGAATTTTGAGGGGATTCTCAGTACGCTCCAATTTCCACTCATCATGGTTGAGATCAGCAGGAGCAGGTTTTAGATGAGAGGCGTGAACCCAGGAAGCAATGCCGTCCACCTTAACAGCAGCCGGGGTGATCAGAAGGACGACATAAGGTCCTTTCCACCTAGGCTCTAATGTCTGCGAGCGGTGCCGTCTCACCAGGACCTGGTCTCTTGGCTTGAAGGAGTGAGGCACCGTCAGTTCTCTGGGTTCATATTGCCTGTCTGAGTCCCTTCGAGACTTGGCTTTGTAGGGCAGTGATGGTGGCCAGCTGAGCTGCTAGGGGAATGGAAGGAGGAGAGAAAACATCATAAGGCTCAGAAAGCATTCAGACCGGGGGGGGGGGGGGTTGCCATACAACATTTCAAAGGGGGTTAATTCACACAAAGAAGGCAAGGGGGTATTTCTTGCCCTGAAGAGGGCAGAAGGTAGGAGGGTGGTCCAGTCCCCAACGCCAGTCTCTAGAGATAATTTTGTTAGAGTCTCCTTAATTGTTCTATTCATCCTTTCTACCTGTCCTGAACTCTGGGGGTGATATGCACAATGCAGTTTCCAATTAATCCCCAGGGTCTTGGCTAATCCCTGACTTACCTGGGCCACAAAAGCAGGTTTGTTGTCTGACCCAATTACCTGAGGAAGTTCAAACCTGGGGAAGATGTCATCTAATATCTTCTTAGCCACCACGTGGGCTGTTTCCTTCTTGCATGGGTAAGCTTCCACCCATCCTAAAAATGTATCTGCAAAGACTAGCAAATACTTTAGTCCATATTTGGCAGGCTTGATCTCAGTGAAATCAATCTCCCAATGTTGGCCTGGTTTTTCCCCTTTCAGTCTCTTTCCAGTCCCCATCTTGGTAGGATAGGCATTTACCAGCTGACAGGGTTGGCAGGATTTTACAATTTTTTCAGCCATTTCCTTTAGCCTCTCCGGTTTGAGTGCCTGGGGCCATTCTCTAATTAGCTCCATCATTTTTCTGGCCCCTAGATGGGTGAGTTGGTAAAGAGTTTTCAGATACTGATTGACTTCTTGTACTTTGTCAGAAGGAAGGAAGTCTACAGTTGACACTGGAGGGAGGTTGTCGGGTTCAGTAACAGTAAGCACAGAGGTCTCCTTCGTGTGGGATGCCACTGCTTTCACCGCTCCATCAGCTCTTCGATTCCCGGATGTGACGGTCCCTTTGCCCGTTCAATAACCTGGACAGTGAACTATGGCCAGTTCTTTGGGTAGGAGTAGAGCTGATAAAAGATGAAGTATCTCTTCTTTGTTTTTAATTTCTTTTCCCGCAGAGGTCAGGATTCCTCTCCTTTGGTAGATAGCGCTGTGGACATGGGCAATTCCAAAAGTGTGCCTGCTACCTGTGTAGATGGTTGCTCTTTTTCCCGCTGCCATTTCCAATGCTCTGGTAAGTGCTATCAACTCAGCTTGCTGAGCAGAGGTTCCCTCTTTTAGGCGCTGGGACCAGATAACGTCATGGTCACTCACCACTGCAGCTCCGGCTCGCCTCTCCCCATCCTGGAGGAAGCTACTTCCATCTGTGTACCATATGACGTCAGAGTTCCTTAATGGTTGGTCCTTTAGGTCCCTCCACAGCCCACTCTCTTCGGCCAGCAAATTTTGGCAGTTATGCAACACTGGTGTCTCTGACTCTTCAGGGAGCAGGGTGGCCGAATTTAGGGTCACAGGTAGGCCAATGGTTATTCTGCCTTTGTCTAGAAGGATACTCTGATAGTAGGTGATACAGGCACTTGAGAGCCAATGGTCGGGGGGGCTGCCGAATTATACTTTCCAGAGCATGAGGGGCTATTATAGTTAACTTCTGTCCCAAGGAAATTTTATCCGCATCCTTTACCAGCAGTGCAGCTGCAGCTATTGCCTTCAAACATTTAGGCCACCCACTGTCCACTGAGTTTAGTTTCTTCGATAGGTAGGCAACCGGCCTTTTCCATGGACCTAGCGTCTGCCTCAGCACTCCCCTTGCCATCCCCCCTTTCTCTTCTAGATATAAGGTAAAGGGCTTGCTTGCACCAGGGAGGGCCAGGGCTGGGGCTGTGAGCAGAGCTATTTTGATAGAGTCAAACGCCTTCTGGCATTCATGGGTCCACTCAAACTTGGCGTCCCCCTTCGTGAGGGGGTATAATGGGGCTGCCAGACTGGCAAAACCAGGAATCCAGAGGCGGCAGAAACCTGCAGTCTGCAGAAACTCACATAACTGCTGGCGGGTGGTAGGTACTAGGATTTGTGCTACGACCTTCTTCCAGGCCTCCATCAGCCATCGCTTTCCCTCTAGTAGCGTGTATCCCAGAAATGTCACCTCTCTATGGCACAGCTGCACCTTCTTGGCTGATGCTCTATACTTTAGCTGGGCAAGTTCCTTTAGCAGGTTATGGGTGGCCTGCTTGCAATTCTCTTCAGTTTTTCCTGCAATTAAAAGATTGTCCACATACTGCAGCAAGGTAACCTGGGGTGCTAGCTGTGGAAGAGACTTAAGTCTTGGTGCAGGGCCTCATCAAAGATGGTAGGGGAGTTCTTAAACCCCTGGGGCAATCTGGTCCAGGTTAGTTGGCCTGAAATTCCTGCCTCAGGATCACTTCACTCAAAAGCAAATAAAGGTTGACTGGCCCGATGTAGAGACAGGTAGAAGAAAGCATCCTTTAAGTCCAGTGCAGTGTACCATACTCTTTCAGGGCTTAAGGTGCTGAGGATATTGTATGGGTTAGGCACAGTGGGATGGATAACTTCCACTCGGCTGTTAACCACCCTTAGGTTCTGCACTGGCTGATAGTCCCCGGTTCCAGGCTTTTTGACAGGAGTAGTGAAGTATTCCAGGCCAACTGACACTGTACTAGGACCCCCTATTGGAGAAGTTTCCGAATATGAGGACTTATGCCTTTCTTCACTTCCTGACTCATGGAGTACTGTCTGACTTGCACAGGGACAGCAGTAGCTTTCAGCTCTACCACTACTGGAGCCTGCAAGGTAGACAACCCCAGTCCCGCAGTTTCGGCCCAAGCTCCCGGAACTAGTCTCAACCAAAAATCAGTGTCTTGGTTTTCATGTGGCAAGGGATCATTTGTGAATAGTCTATATTCATCCTCAGCCCTAATGGTCAGGACAGAGGTGGTAAGTGGTTGGACATTGGGATTAAGAATAGCAATTTCTGGACCAGTTTCTTCAAAAGTTATTTGGGCTCTGAGTTTGGTTAGCAAGTCTCATCCCATTAGAGGTGAGGGGCAGTTCGGTATGACCAGGAAAGAATGCTTTATTTCTCCTTTCCCCAAGTCCATAGTCCGGGAAGTAGTCCAAGAACGGTAGCTACTTCCATTAGCTCCTTGTACTAAGGATTGTTTACTAGAGAGAGGTCCCAAGGGCTTCTTTAGGACCAAGTATACTGCCCCTGTGTCAAGTTCAAAGCCCATGGGAGTCCCCTCCACCTTAAATTTAGCCCTGAGCTCCCAGAGGGGGTTGGAGCTCTGACCCCCCCATTCAAATTCAAGGGCCAGGGTCCTTGAAGGTCAGGGGGTTCGTGGGAGTTGGGTGCATTCCTGAGCCCAGTGTCCCCTCTGGCGCCAGATTGTCCAGGGGTCAGCGTCTTCGTGGGCCCAGGACCCTACCTGTCTGACCTGCACTAGATCTGTCTACCGCTACTGCCAAGACCCTTGCCAGTTCCTTATTCCTTCTTCTGTCTTTTTGTTCTTCCATCCTCTCTCTCTTCCCTCTATTTTTCCTCTGTTTCCTTTCTTTCTCTGTCTCTCTTCTCTTGCCACTCTCCTCTCCTTTTCTAGTCGCCCCTCTCTTTCTCCCTTTGTTTCTCTCTTACTGAACACTTTCTCAGCCTCCTTTACCAGATCCTGTAATGTCTTTCCCTGAATATCCTCCAGCCTCTGAAGTTTCTTTCTAATATCTGCTGCTGACTGCCCTACAAAAGCCATAATGACTGAAGCCTGATGAGTTTCGGAGGTTGGGTTGAAAGGGGTATACCTCCTATAGGTTTTTATCAGCCTTTCTAGGAAAGCCGTGGGAGGCTCATCGGGTCCCTGTATCACCTCTTTTACCTTGGCCAGATTGGTGGACTTCCTATCCGCTTCCCGGAGACCTCTCATGAGAGTCTGGCGATAGGTGGACAGGATCCCCCTACCTACCTACGTGTTGGGGTCCCAATTCGGTCTCCGCAAGGGGAAAGCGTCATCAATAACATCAGGTCTGGTTGTCACAAAGCCATCTAATCCTATCACATTTCTCTGGGCTGCTGCCAATATGCGGTCCTGTTCTTCAGTAGTGAACAGGGTAAGAAGCAACTGATGGCAGTCATTCCAAGTAGGTTGGTGGGTGTTCATCAAAGAATCTAAAAGATTAATTAACCTAGTGGGGGTCTTCAGAAAAAATGGGATGGTTAAGCTTCCAATTATATAGGTCAGAAGAGGAGAAGGGTGAATACTGGAGGGTAGGCATCTTCCTCCCTCCCATCGTCCACCATAGGCCCTACTGGCCACAGTGTATGATTGGCAAAACTCCAAATGCCGGATCTCTTTGTTTGCTGCGGGTCCCAATGGCTGGCCCTGTTTGGCTCTTGTCCGGCATGGACTCAGGGGGTGATGGAGGCGGGGAGTTACTCCTTCCCCCTCTCCCTGTGCCTTGGGGGAAGGCAGGGAGGAGGAGGAGGATTCTGATGGGGAATGGGGTTCTGCCGCCACCTTGTCTAATGGAGTGAAGGGGGTGTGAGCAGATGGGTGGTAAGGAGGGGGGTCAAAGAAAAGCAGGTTCGTGGTGTCAGGGTAAATGCGGGGCACAGCTCGCTCTTCCTTAGGTTTTGATTCTGACATCCCCTCCGCCTTCATGGGTAGGATTGTAGGCTCCAAGGGTGGCTGTAAGGAAGAAGGTTTAGGAGGGGGAAGGAATGGCTGCACCCAGTCAGAGGGGCTGGTACAAAGGTCTTCCCACATAAGAATATAGGGTTCTTGATCAGGATGTCCGTGCGGCCCTGGTCGATACATGATGTCCTTCACTCTGCGAACTAGGGAAACAGGGAAAGACCCTCCCTGCGGCCATCCAACCTGAAAGGTAAACCACTCAGCAGCACAAAAGGTCTGCCACTTGCCCTTTTTGATAATCAGGGAATGATTTCGTGTGCGAGTCCTTACTTATGACCAGAGTAAGAGACACAGGGGTGGTTTGCTGCTGACCCATAGTGGGAGAAGTAGAAAATCAAAGGAATAGATGAGGGAAAAATGGGAGGGGACAAAGGAAGTGAGGAAAGAAGAATTCAAGGAAATAAAGCCAACACACCTACGCACTTACACAAAAGGAAAAACAAAAATCTCAAAACGAAGATCTCCAATTAATAGAAATAGGGTTCACCACAGTAGCCCGGGATCGTCTTCCCATTGCAGCAAAATCGAGCTCCTGGGGTGCCTCCAGGGTCATGATCTATAGTTTTTGAACCCGTCAGTTCACAACCACCCGGAAACCACGTTGAGTGGGGACTTTCAAGCCCTCAGTCACACTTCCACCAATCCCCTATTTCTATTTTCAACACACATCAAATCACAACCAACAACACAAGACAAACTGCTTAGAACCCACCGAGTCGTCGGTTCACCACTCCGCTCCAGACAGATCACAGACTCCTGGCTGGCTCACCAAAAACGTAAGGCTCGGTAGTCCAGATGCTGCTCCGATGCGGAGATATGAAGAGACAGTCACTCAGGCAAAAGCTCAAGTGGGTTCTTTATTCTGGCCAGCCAGGGTCCAATGGTCATTCAGAACAGAACAGAGGCAAAGGACCACATGGCTTTCTTTGTTCATCCTTACATACCATAAGAAGGGTAGGGGGAAGAGAGGGGTAGGGACGACTTCCTTATAAGGGCATGACATCCGCTAAGGTAATACAAGTTCCTCTTTAGGACAAAAAGGATTAGATACAAAAATGCAGGTATAAGTGGGGGCTGGTGTAACAAGTTGTTGACTTCCCTTTTCAAGCTCCAGGGCAAGTCCTGGTTGGCTCTAGCTGTCAGCTTACCCCATACTATTGGTATGTTGTTAGTTGAAGGAATGCATGAGACCCAGCTCAGGCCAATAAAAGGTGGAATATTTTCTGGGGGTCTTAGGAGAGTCTTTGTCTGACTCCAAAAAATTGGGGCCCGAGAGGTTAGGGAATAAGACAACAACTGAGGACAGAGAAGAGAGGCTGTGGGAGAAATGAAGCTGAGTGCCACATTCCCTGGCTTGTGGCTTTTCTCAGCTAGCAGCACCCCCTGGGGTAGAGAATGGAACTGAATAGAGATGGAAAAGGTTGGCATCAGAACTGGAAGTCTTTATCTTGACTGCATCTTCCTGCACAGGTGTCAGATATTCTTCTCTTTTCTGTTCCTAATGCTGGCCTGGCACCTAGAAAAATATTCTGGCAAGAGATCTGGATATCTGGCTTTAATCCTAACCCAACCCACTGCCTAATTCTGGAGACCAAAGTGATCACATCCTCTCTCTGGGCATCCTTTTGTCAATCATCAGTCAGCCTCAGGGCTGGAGTGATGTCCAAGTTAGACCTAGTGTCTCAAAAGCTCAAGGAAGGCCTGACACAGAGCAAGTGTCTGGGGGACTATGATGCTTTCAGTGTGGGGCCACAACTACTGCTCTAACAATCTAAGATCAAGGTCACTGTAATGCTGTTAGAACACTTTTCCTCTGTCCATCTCAAAAGCCTCATAGATCCCTCAGCTCCAAGTTAAATCAGCTGGAGGAGAGTTAGCAGAATGATATCTAGCCTGCAGACTGCATATTAGAGGCTTCAGATGTTTCAGTTCTGTCGAAAGCAAACTGACCTTTACTTGATTGGAGAGGGAGAACAGTGACCCTCAAGTCCACTATTAACTGCTTGCTGCAGCTGATCTTGGCTATCAAGCCCTGGGACTTTCTCTTCAATCTGCTCATTGAGGTGGAGAGGGAGAGGAGAAGGAGGGGGAGAAAGAGAATGGGAAGTGTAGGACTTACTTTAGAGTGATTGAAGGAAAAGAATATCTATCTACATTCACAGGCAAAAACAAAGAAGAGAGGGGTGTGTCGAGCCACTGGATGTAGTAGGTCAAGAGCCTGAAGTCTGCACTGTCTGTCTGAGGCCAGCTCCACTCTCTATTTGTGATATTCTTGAGAGCAGGTAAAGGCAGGCAGAATGCAGAATGAGACTAAGGAATGGGATACAGTGATCTTGAGAGGATTGTGAAATTATAGAGTCATTATGGGATGTGGTATGCATTAATTTGTTAATTCATTCACTGTGTAACTGTCTTGGATTTGTTGTTAGGTGTGAAGTAATAACTAGAGAATTGCACAAAAGTTACATTATCACATTACATTATGTTATATATATATATTTATTTAAAGCAGCTTATTGATTGATTGATTGGTTGATTAGTATTTGGACTACACCTAGCAATGCTCAGGGGTTACTCCTGGCTCTGTGCTCAGAAATTGCTCCTGGCAGGCTCGAGGGACCATATGGGATGCTAGGAATCCAACCCAGTCTGTCCCAGGATGGCTGCATGCAACGCAAATGCCTTATAGCTATGCTATCTCTTCAGCCCCACATTATGTTATCTATTGAAAAAGGTTCGTTAATAAGGATTTGAGGAATTAGCTGTAAATAATTTTTTTATGTGAAATAGATTGCCAACGAGGTGGATGGAGTTAATTGCTATTTATTTTTGTCAATTTTTAGTCCTCACAGTACCCAGCATGTCAATAATCTAACTATGTCAAATTAAAGGCAGAAGTTATTAGACTGGATACAAAAGGAAGAAGCTCTAACTATATACCATCTGCACAAGAAACACACTTTAAATATAAAGATAGAGATAAAACAAAAGGTCAGAAAAGATACGCCACTTCAGCATTAATTAAAAGGAAGAGTAACTACATTAATAGCATATTAATAGCAAACTATAGTTCAGAGTAAACAATATTACTGGGATAAAGGAGATAATGATGCATTAGGATTACATATAATTCTAATTTCTTACACAACCAACAGAATTTCCAAGTACTTGAAGCAAAACTGATAGAAATATAAGAAATACATAAATTCAGGAGCAGAGTGATGCGCAATGGTAGGGCATTTGCCTTACATACGACTGACCCAGGACAGACCTCTCAGTTCCAATATGGTGTCCCATATGGTCCCCCAAGCCAGGAGTGATTTCTGAGTGCATAGCCAGGAGTAACTCCTGAGCATCACTGGATATGGCCCAAAAAGCAAAAATAAATAAATATTTCAACATCCCTCTTTCAAAATTAATTGACAGAAGATTTTAATAACACAATTGAATTAACCTGACTGACAATTGTAGAATACTCCAAATAACAAAATAATAGCAGAATAACATTTAAAAATTAACAAATAACATTTAAAATATATAGATAATTTACCAAAATAAATCACGGTAAAAACCATACGAATTTTGCAATTAATTTAATGAAATTTAATGTATACAAGTATACCCTCTGACTGCAATGGAATATAATATAATAACTAAAAGGTCTTCAGTAAACTAAAAGTTTTGAAAATAGATAACATAATTTATATTAATCCATGGTCAAGAGAAATCAAAAGTAATATTAGACAGTATTTTAAAGTTTTATATAAATATCACATATCTAAAAGTTGTTGTGATATAAAAAGGTACTAGAATTAGTAAATTCCCATCTATTAAGTAATATTTATTAATTCTAGTTTATTATTATGAGCTTAGAAAAATTGTGGTAATGTAAATTATCAGATGTGTTTCTATATACTAATAACAAATAATAAAATTGGGAAAATAATGCCATTTACAATAAATAAAAAATAATCTTTAAGGAGTGGACTTGATAACATGTGCAGGTCCTATACACTGAAAACTATAAGACCTAATTAGAGTCCCTTTAATTGTTTCATAGATCTTATGCAACAATAATCAGAAATCCTTCAGTCATTTTTTGTAGTACCAACATAATTATATCTGTATATAAGGACAAAAGACAGAATATTTAAAACAACTTTTAAAGAGAACAAAGTTGGAGAACTAAGATTACTTGATTTCAAGACTTTCTATTAGCAACTTTCTATTAGCAAGATAGTTTGCTACTGGTATTAAGAATGGCAGATGGATCAATGGAAATAAAAAAGTCAGAAATAGACTCACATATATGTGACACCTGACTTTTGACAATAGTATAAAGCAATTTATTTGAAAAATGAGAGTATTTTCCAACTAATGGTTCTAAGATAATTGCGTATTCACAAGAGAAAGAGAACTTTTATCCATGATTCACACTAAAAGTAAAACTTAAATATTATGGATCTTCACACTAAAAGTAAAACTTAAATATTATGGATCTTCAATAGTAAACATAGAAAATATTTATGCTGTTGGCCTAGGCAAGTATATTAAATATAGCATCAAAGTTACAATTTATAGGGAACAAACTAGTAAATCATACTTCATCAAAATAAAAGAATTCTACTGTTTGAAAGACATCGTTAAAGAGAATGAAAGGTAAGTCACAGCCTGGAAGTATTTGCAAATCATGTCTGCTAAAATAAGTGTATCTATTTATATGTATATACAGATCAAAACTCAACATAAAAAAACAAACAACCAGTTTTTTTAAAGATCAAAACATTTGAACAAATATATTATCAAAATAGACATGTAAAATCAGGTGGCAAATAAGCATATGAAGATATATCAAAAATATTGGGGGAAATGAATATTAAAATTATAGTGAGATATTAAATTTAACTTTCAGAAAGACTAAATCTCAAAAAATACTTAGCATACCTGTATTCAATATTTTGTTGGTTTTACTCCACGGCACATCCAGGAAGATTCCACTGTTATTTTCTGTTTAGAGATGAAGTCCTAAATTTAACAATGTGAGATTTAGGAAAGTTTTCAGAAATAAGGTAATCCAATCTTTATGCTCACCCATTTCCACTTCCACCTGTTCTATAGATGATGAACTTATGTGACCCAAAGTAAAAGTAACTGCCCAAACTTCAACTTTATTGAATTCTTGTGGTGCTTACAGTCCAATCTGGAACCAATAGTTTATGGCACTGAGAGAGCTGGATCACATTGTAAAATTTTCCATCTGTTTATTCACTTACAAGTGAATAGGACTTACAAGTATATGTGGGCATGAGTGTCAGTGTTGATGTGCATCTATGCATATGTTCTGGCATATATACAGCCCTTCTTCTACATTCCTCTGAAACCTTTTAGAGCCTTTTCTTCCAAAAGTCTTTTACAGTCTTTGGATGTGGATTTGATTTACTCTACTTTTATAGCAGACCAAATAATCTCCCCTGCTCCCTGGTGAAGGATTGAAGGGATTTTTTATTTTTCCCCTTCCTTGTTGATGGAATAGCTGAAGAATAAAATAATCATCTCTAAAAAGAAGTACTGACTGTTATTTTCACAGACAAAGCTCTGAGCTGAGCTGGTTTGAAGATAATAGCATCTAAGTGAGATTAGATTCTAGAGAAGTAAAAGAGGTATTCTTCTCCTCCAAAGACACAAAACCAAAAATAGTTAGACATAAACTGCTACAAGCCGAAATGCAGACCTGAAATTCTCTCCTTCACCTCCTTTTTGCTGAACACCTGCTCACATTGAAATAATCTCTTTATCCCAGAAGAGACTTCTCTGTCAGGTTTTCCTTTCATGGTTCTACCATTTCTCTTTATGCCTGATTTCCCCAATAGTATGGTACCATACGGGACAGGGAGAGAAGGTAGCAACAGATTAATAAAGACATGGGTCAACCTTTTATAATTTGTTTTGGAAGCATCTGCATGTGTTTATCAAAAGTTAAAAAAAAAACACAAAACACCAAAGTGTGTTTACAATGCACCAAAATAATTTTTCTATGGTGAAAAAAAAATAACCATTCATGACCCATCTCTCAGTAGTACTCAGTCCTTTCATTCTACATTGATGCATAAATATATTGGGGGCAGATTAGGAAATTTGGTAATTAAAATTCCTTTATTGAAAAAGCAAACAATACTAATTTATTTCAGTACCATGGACAGGAGCTATCCAATGCAAAGGGACTAAGAGGATAGGTTTTCTGTAATGTGACCAGCAAAAACAACCTGCTATATTCTAGCTAATAGTATTAAGACCTATGGGATGTGCAGTTTATGACAGCCACCTATACCACTTACCTATCTACCCACTAATGTATCCAGACCACCACATATTGTCAAGTGTTCAGTGAGTATCATCAAGCCTTGCTGGGGTAAGGAGTAGGGGAAACTCAGGAAAATAAATTGTATATGCTATGACTCCTACTATCTGCTCACCCCATGATCTTAGCAAGTCATCTTCCATATCAAATCTTCTGTCTATTTATCTCTAAATGAGAAACTGAATTTTCTGATGTCTTTAGCCCTTCCAGTAATAATCCCCATCATATAAAAGACTATACAATTTGTATGCAACACTCTATGTAAATCTTCCTTCTATTTAAATAAAAACATTATTTTATAGATAAATGAATCTTGTGTGGACTGTTAGCATTGAAGAGCATCTACTTTCACCTTAGATGTTTATGTCCTCTCTGTACTGAGTCATTGAGCATGCGGTCTTATTGGTCAAATACTTATTGGTACAAATACTTAAAGTTGGTCCACTTTGACAGTTTATTGGCTTCTTGGTGTTGAAAAGCAACACCAAATGAATTTGGAAAGATCAAACATGAAAGTTTGGAGACATCATTTTATTCCCTGAGCCTCATAGAATATTGACTATCTCTCTGACGAGGTATTCATTTCATACACTGTGCTCCATGTGAATTCATCTGTTCTTTTGCTCTAACATTTGTGCCCATTGTTTTGCAAATGCACACAAAATAATGTTTCACTCATAATTCTCCATTTGAATTTCTTTTTGATTAATCTACTAGATAAAATTTATCTTCAGCTTCTTATTACAATACTCATTAGAGCTGCCATTAGAACACAGATTCATAACTGTTCTTCCTGCTAATATAATTGATGTTAGATTGATATGAATAATTCCTGCTATCATTAACATAATCAGAAGTTGCTAACTGCACTTCTCTTGTATGGTCTGTATCTCTATGCTTCTCCATGTTTTGCTCACCTTGGGCCAATGAGTTCATAGTGTTCCTCTCCTAAAAGATGGCCTTTACTTCTTTAATCTGTATGGTCAGTAGAATGGGTTCTGCACTCCCTCCTTAAAATTTCTTCACTTAGTAGATTTGCAGTAACTGCCCTGGATGTTTTTGCTGCCAGTTCTAAAAATTAGCACTAGGTATGGTGCTGAGAACTTTGCCAGCAGGTCTTTTTGTAAGGTAAGTGACATTTATATGCTCTAGTTTACAGCTATTTAAACTATTTATAAAAATTGAGTTTATTCTAATCTTGAAATTAATGTATGATAGAGCCAGTGTTTGATTTCAGATATCCCTAACCCAAAAGCTTATCATTTGGGCATTATCATTTGGGAATTTTGCACAGTATAAATTAGCCAATTCTCTTTCCACATATCCTTTGTTACCCATTCTCTTCAGTTCTTTTACCAGCTCTTGATCAAGCTCAGAACTTTTAAGTCTCCCTTAGAAGAATTAAAGTCTGAGATCTGTGATATTATATAATAATTTTTGTGATAGTTATCAAGGGGTTTTGACTTAGACTTCTTTCCCTCCATTCGCTAGGGGATATTCTAGGGACAGCTAGTGATATGAATCAACCAGAGATCCTTCCCTGACTTTAGTGCTACTTATCTGGGAAATAACACATAAGTTTTTGCTTTGTTCCTGCCAAATTTTAAATGTGGCCTTGTTTCTATACCAAGTATCAATTTTCTGTAGATATGGGAGACTTGGCATTACATTTCAGCATGCACTCCACACAAATGTGCCAAAAACCTTCTGGGGCTCATGTGATCCTCACAAAACTGTGGAAAGTGGAACATATACCCCCTTAAAAATAAGAAACTGAGTCCCAAAGTAATATATTTTTGAAAGTGGAAGAAACCTCAGAAACCTTTAGCTTCTTTATTGTACAGATGAGTAAATAGGCCAAAAAATGAAGCAAGGGGTCAGAAATATAGATTAGTGGTAGACACTAGCTTTAAATGTGCAAGGTTCTGGGTTTATTCCAAGCATTGAAAAAGAGAGATAAAAGTCTCTCAAATAGGCCCATTTTTTTTTTTTGACAACTTAGCCAAATTTTCCCTCCTGGGGCCAGAGAAGACAGGAATGGAGTGGAGCTATCCGGACTCCCACTACAAGCTTTAAGTGTGAAAATGAGTTGCAAGGCATGGGCTCAATTTGTTCACTAGAGAGTTTCTGCAGGTGCTGAATCTGATAGCCCAGCATGTTCTAACATCTGGTTAGACTATCTCACACATCAAACCCAGGTAGGGTCTGTGCAGCCCAGCTGATCTCAGCATAAGTTCCCCAACAATGACTTTATTCCTCTTCCTGAAATCCCCACACCCTTGTATGGGTTCAATAAATTGATGTATCAAAATGATCAGTTCTAGGGGCTGCCATCATTAGTTATGAATAGTCAGTTGTCCAAGTTTTTCTTAATAAGCCCTGCATCCTGCTGGGACAAACTTTTAGGGATGTGGCACTGAATTATATTACATTAAAACATCATTTCCATTTGTTCTTTAACCTTTATTTAACTGGAGTTGGAACCTCCTGCTGAATCAGAGGCCTTCCTCTTGCAGGAGGATGCTGTGTCTGAAGGGAGGTGCCTGTGTTCTGGATGGTGGGATGTCGGGGGCAGGGGAGACTGAAAGGAATGGCGAGTTATGTAGTTCATGTTCCTTTGACATGGTAGAAAATGACTGGCTATGGCAGGGCCAGGTCTTGGGCATAAATCTCTGCAGCAGACATCCAGTTAAGATTCCTGAGAGGCTCTTTGTTCACTCATTTACTTACTCATTCTTGTTGCTCAAGCAATCCATAGCATCCAGGAACATCCTGGAGATGCAATGTTCTGGGTGCCAGAACAACCAGAACACCCCTGTGGCCATGAAGTCTTCATTCTCGTGAGGAAAGAGAGCCTGTCCTGAGACATGTCTGTGCATGTCAGGTCCCTCCCACCCCTGGGAGGTGAGGGTGAGGAAGGCAGGTATCAAGTATGTGCCAAAAATAAATTCAAAGCCAGACTGGGGGTTAATTTGGAAGATTCCAGGAAGTACAATGGGGAATCCAGACTGACACAAGGGAAAAAAAAAGTCAATTGCACAAGTGTACTTTGAAGTCTCAATCCCCACCTAAGGATCTCCAAGGAACCTCCACAAAATACCTCCAAAGTGGTACTGGAGTACAACAAACATTGACCTTAGGAAGTAAGTCTTTAATTTTGTTTCTAGAAAACAAACAGGCCAAAGAGAAGCAGCTTGAAGTGACCTGCAAAGAAGAATGCTGACCTTATTCTAGGAACTGCTGCAAGACAGCTCATGATAGAGACAGCTGATGGTGCTGTGTGGTCATAGCTGATGTGACAGCCTCTGCCACTGTGTTTTAAGACAGGTGACATCTGAGTGGGCCTGGAAGAGTGAAGCTGTAGTTTGGGACAAAAACAGACTGGAGATGGCTTGTCCTGGCATCGGGTCATGAAGAACTTAGTCTGAGGTGGTCTTTAGATTGGTCTGGATGGCTGGGAAGGAGCAGCTAGAGGCCAGGTGAAAGTGTCTGTATTCAATCTAAGAACAAGTTTGGGCAGTTTGCTGTAGAGAAGCCTTTTCTATACCATAGCCACGGCAGTGTAGGGGGTAGGAAATGGGGAGGTGAGATGGAAAGTGGGGAGCTGGTGGTGTCCCACTGGAGATGAAGGATAAAGAGATTGAAACCTCTACATTCTGGGTCTGGCAGGAAAGACTGGGTTATGGCTACCCACAATCTGAATTTCCCTGAGGGCAAAGGGAAAGGAGCACAGAGGGACAGAATAGGAAGAGGAGAGGTGCCTCCTGAGGTATCTGAATGTATGAGCTGAAAAGGACATTTCTAGTCACCTTCTTTTGTCTCCCCCTACACACACACACACACACACACACACACACACACACACACACACACACACACACACACAAGAAAAGTCAGATTCAGAAACATTTGACAGGGAAAAGGCTTTTTTTCAGCAACCAGCTCCCACAAATTCAGCCAACACATAGATACACACATTCTAGGCACTGTCTTTAGATCCTGATTCCTACTGAGGACTTCTCTCTGCAGCCCTGCTGTGTGCAAATTTTTGTGTGCATCTGTCCTCAGCGGTATGTTCTTCAGTGGTCCACTTGGGTCTTGGCTGGGGTGCAGGTTGAGAATAGGAGTGTGGCAAGGGAACCTGAGTGGCTTGGCAGAAGTGACTGCACCAGAAAGTGTTCTACCAAGAGGACAATTAATCTGAGCTCCCCTTTCCTTCTGCCTGTGAGGCCCCTGAGATGTGTGGTCATAGGCACAAAGGTAGGGAACTGTGACTTCCATTATAATTATGCTTCTCATTTTCACTGTGATCTGGGCTGATTTATCCCTCTCTGAGTCTCCATATGTATCCCTCTCTGAGCAGGAACAATAGTGAGGTCTGTCCAGTCCACCTTCAGGGGCTCATAGGTCCAGGGAGCCCTGGATACTATACATTGAGACATTCTTGCCAGGCAAGTAGAGAAGCTCATCTCTTAGAAGTTGTTATTGATCATTATTTCCTATCCTAGGTGTCTCTGTCTATAAAATGAGGGGCAACTGGTTCCTAGACAAGCCCCTACACCTTCTAAGTCATCAGGTTACAAATCACCCAGACCCAGGGAGAAATGGGCTTAATCAAAGCCAGGAAGCTCATTGATGTCTATTTATGATAAGATCTTATAAAAATTTCCTTATTTGCACACTCACCTTGTTATTGACTCTCAAGAGATGTGTGAAAGAAAAAAGTAAGAGGCCAAGGAGAGGGAAGTGAGGAAGTTGAGATGAGAGCAAAAAAAAGGCAATGGTATGAAAGACAGGAGAAGTAAAGACAGAAAAGACCAAAGGTGCTGTGGGGAAGCAATTGGAACACCTAAGGGTGTCTCTGATTTATGGGGGTCAGAATCCTGCTGGCAGTCCAGGTTTTCTGATTGGGGTATCTGCTCAGAGTATGCACTCAGAAAATAAGCCTGTTCTGAGAAAGTGCATTGTTTCTCTGGAGTGGAACAAAAAGAACCAGTGCAGGGCAGGTTTTCAGTCCAAACCCCAGGGAGCCTAGAGCTGAGAGGTGTTTTGTTTTAGTTTTTTTTTAATTCTTGAAGAAGCTCCTGATTCTTGGGCTCTTGCTGACTCAGACTGTTTCATACCTTGCCCCATTCCCACCATGCGGGAATTCAGCAGACAATGAAGTTTCTGTTAGAGCTCTTCAGATGCCTCCTGCACACAGGCCCAGGACCAGGAGAGGCTGTGATTGGCCTCCTGATGAAGCTGAACCAAACTAGCTGAAGTGATGTTGGGAGGGCAGCCTTGTCCTGGTTGGTGTTCTAGGACTGTTATGATGACTGGCTTAGTAGCACAGGTAGAAGGTCTGAGTCTAGTATACAGCAGAGTTCTGTCCAGCCAGACCTGCAGATAGAAGCAGTTCCTATAGTTTAGCCTTATATATGCATGAGGCTAAGCTTCAAGTCAGTCTGGGTGGTTGGTGACTTGGCACTAAATGGCTGGCTGGTACAAATGCCAAGCAAATGGAAATTGTTTGGTTTGTCATGGAGATTGGTGGGGTGGAGGGAGGGCAAAGAGAGGAGAGGATTCACAGGATTCCCATCCTCTTGTGTTCAGAATTTGGTCAAGTTGGCAAAAGATAAACATGAAACATGATGGGAGACACTGGAGAGCCCCCAATAATGCCAAGGATGCCATTTTAGACCATTAGAAGGACCTGTGTGCTGGGAACAAAATGAGCAGAAGAATTCAAAGAATAGAGAGGCATCCTCAGGTACATAGGTCAGGTGCCATAGAGGTGAGAGGAGCAGAGGGAAAGGAGAACAGTAAGAGCCAGTGTTTACTCAGCATGTACTGTGAGCAGTTTTACTTAACATCTCATTCAATCCTGTTGACATGCCAAAAGAATTGGTATATTAGTTGGAATTCTTTGGACTGAAAATGATGGAGAACCAACTCAAACTGACTAAATCAAGAGAAAAACAATAAATCAAAATGGAAAAAAAAAACAGGACTTAAATAGCACTGTCTTTGGGAACCCCATTTATGCCAGCAGACCTCAACTTCCCTCCTCCCTGTTTGTCTTTGTCTACCCATCTCTGTATTTTCTTTCTTTAGTATGATCTCCATTGACTTGTTATTTTGTGTGTATGTATGTATGTATGTATGTATGTATGTATGTATGTATGTATGTATATTCCATTTTGAGGCTCATCTTATTCAAGGAGGAGCAGGGGAGAAGTGAGAAATATACCACTGACAGATCTAGGCTCAAGTTATCCAAGTTGGATTATCCCACGTGTTGGCCCAAAGGTAGGAGAGATCCTGTCTCCCAATGTCCCAATATAGCATTGCAGAAAGGAATCTAATTAGTCATTTTCTCACCCTTGAATCTGCTCTTGATGGGTCCAGTATGCAGTAGTAATCCCATCTGGATGGTATAGTATAGATAGTGAAGAATGACTTATTCCCTAAAATGGGGTACAGGGGCTTCAATTACGTATAGGAGGAATGAGGTATGAAGTGATTAAAGGAGTAGTTTATTATTATTATTATTCCAACTGAACATATGAGAAAACAGTCTCAGTGAAGTCAGTGAATGGGATTAGGTAGTGAGTGGTGAAAGCAGACCTCAAATTCCTCTCTTACAAACCCCATCCTTCTAATCATCAGATTTTAGCTTCTCAACCTGACCTGGGTGAATCCCAATAAGACTCATCTCACAACTCCAACCCAGGGAAAAAGGCTCTGAGCTGTAGTGTGCCTGTCCCTGCAGAGCTTGGGGGGTTACCCACCTATTTATCAGATGTCTTTAGTATCTGGCTGCTTGACTTTGCCTTCCAGAGGGTGCAGAGCTTGTGCCCCAGGCAGTTTCTTATGTCTGAGCAGTACTAAGAGTGAACATATCAAAAGGAACAGAGACCACAGGTGCTATTGCCAGGGGAGAAATTAGCCAGGAGTTAGAAGACACATTAAGGGCACTGAAGTATGATATGTTTGTCATTCGAACATGCTCACAGCCAAGTAACCAGCCCAGAATTCCCAAACACTATTAGAGTCTCTCTTTCCACTTGGTGCTTCCCCCAGGCTCCTTCTAAACAGCCAGATCTTCCTCTTACCTCTCCTGCCTGTGTCAATCTGTTTGCTTCACTTAAGGCATGATTCACAGCTATAACAGCTCAGCAACTCTGAAAGAATCTTCCAGAGTCTCTAATCCTACCATATTCATCTCTAGCAGGTGAGAAAAAGACTGATTAAAGGTTACTGAGTTTAAAATGGTCCATATAATATGCTGGGCTCTATGTTACTTGCTTTACATAGCGTATCACAATTAACATGTTGGCATAAGCACTGTAATTTGTGTTAATTAAACCACCCTCAAGTGTGAGCCACTAGTTGTACATGCTGGCATCAACATAGTAATCCTCATGTGATAACACAGTGAGGTGATATTACTGTTTTTTTTAGTTACTTCTGGGATTACATCCTGCTTTACCCAAAACAAAGGCCTTTCCCAGCCTTCTTCTTTCTCCTTTTCCACCCCTCTTTACATGGAAAAGGCCAACCTAGACTTGATTAGCTGGAGATAGGTTTTTTGTCTGTCACTCTCTACCCTTCCTCCACAAGGTTGTGGATTGAGCTGGTCAATAAACAAAGGCTTGTCTGGTGGGCTCTGTCTCCATGTTTTTTTATCTTTATGCTTGGTGATTTCTTTTTTTTTTTTTTTTTTTTTTTTTGGTTTTTGGGCCACACCCGTTGACGCTCAGGGGTTACTCCTGGCTAAGCGCTCAGAAATTGCCCCTGGCTTGGGGAGACCATATGGGACACCGGGGGATCAAACTGCTGTCCTTCCTTGGCTAGTGCTTGCAAGGCTTACCTTACCTCTAGCGCCACCTCGCTTGGTGATTTATTAATTCTCGCAGCAGCCTTGCTCCAGACCCATTCTCTCAGAATTGGATTATGTTAAATGGAGAACAACATTTACTTATCAGGGGGAAACTGATTCTCAGGAGATTTAAGTCCTTGCTCAGGTTCACAAAACTAATAAATAGTGCATCTGGGTGGCAAACATATTTACTTTTATTATGAAAGTTCAACAGGTAAATCATGGGACAACACTTGTCTATTTGCAGTTTTTCTTCTTTTTGATTCTTGTGTCCTCTGGGACTCTGCAGCTTATATAAACTAAGCTCCTTATCACCTGGTCTGCAACAACTTCTACCAAGAGAGGGTGCATAAAAAACTTGGAAGATGCCATTAGATGTTCTTTCTCTTTTTCTGTGACATTTTCGAAAGGAAGAATCTTCTGTTTTCTTCATTCTGTGGGTGGCTATGAATGCTGTGGAGACTGGGATAGCAATAACAGCAGTAACTAAAGCAGCAAGACCCCAGAGCTTGTGGGAAACTTGCCCTGAGTATTCTTCAGCTCTGTGTCTCACCTTCTTTTTTACTCCTCCAGCTCTTTGAGGAAGGTTATAGGAAATTCTCTGAATCAAATTCTTAATTTTTAATTTTCTCTGCATTTCTCCAGAATTAGCCCTGTGGGTTGGAACATTTGGCACTAGGAATGATCTAGAAAATAACCCATGAAGCCTGGGATTTGGTATTTTGCCCAGGAAGAGTGATCATCTTCAGTGAACAATGGAACTCAGGGATTCTCTAAAACTGAGTTACATCAAAGTGTATACAATATCAGGTCTAAGAGATAGTATAGTTAAAAATGCTTACTTTGCATGTAATGGAACTTAATTTAATTTCCAAAATCACATATGGTCCCCCAAACACTGCCAGGAGTGATCTCTGTATACAGAGCCAAGCATAAGCCCTGGGTATATGTCAGATGTGGCCCCCAAAAGCCAAAATTCTCACAAACTTTACATTATAGATCATCAAAATTAATTAAATTATGTGTTGGTGTGGGATGCAATGCCCATTGAATATATAACTTTACATATATTATATAGGTTACTAATTTGACCAATTTAAACTATCATTGGCCATTTACTTAAAATATGAATATGAAATTTATGATTGAACTAAAGAATTGAAAACAAGAATGTATAGTGTTGGGGCTTTTTAATTGCCATCTAAAGCCTGTCACAGAATAGAATCATCCATAAGGACTTCATAGAGCTCTCCTCTCTTTAGTTGTCATGGAATAGATACCCTTGAAAATCAGGCCTTATTGTCATTCACATGAGTTCCAGATGTTCAGTATCACTTCAACTTCCAATTTTATCTATTATCGTAAGTGTTAGCTAGTGCATTTGAAGTAGAGTGACCCTTTAACTTGGCCTAAGAGTGAAACTGAGTATCTTGTTCCTACACAAGAGTCATCAGTCATCCTTCCCTCCTCCGTTTGAAAAAAAAAAACATAATGTTATTTATTGAAAACCCTATAATAATAAAAGACCAGAGGTCAGGATTCCTCTCATAATCTCATCCGAGTTGCCTAATTGACCTGAGCAAAAGTCATTGATAGCATAGACACTTACTGAGAGATATCATCAAATGAATCAGAAAGTGAATCCCAATTGCAGTGCTGTCAGGTCAACACTGCCTTGAGCACTGCAGAAATAAACACTGTTTGGGGCATTGTTTGAAACAGACCAAAAGAAATTAAGAAATAAATTGAAAATTAAAAGCCAGCAATTTTCTGGTCAGGGCCAGTTGTCTTTATGTTGTCCTCACCAAAATTTTCAGATAAGGACAGGTTGAACATGTACTCAGAAATCTTTAACCTAGGTTTGCCAATAATAGGGAATGCACTTCAGGGGACCCATCCCAGGAGAGAGTTTCTTTCTTTTTTTGGGGGGGGGGGGCACACCCGGTGATGCTCAGGGGTTACTCCTGGCTGTCTGCTCAGAAATAGCTCCTGGCAGGCACGGGGGACCATATGGGACACCGGGATTTGAACCAACCACCTTAGGTTCTGGATTGGCTACTTGCAAGGCAAACGCCGCTGTGCTATCTCTCCGGGCCCCAGGAGAGAGTTTCTAATCACTCTGGCAGCTACCAGTCTGTAACTCATCCTTTCTAAAAAGGTGCTTCCCTGTTCTTTTTTCCATCTTCTCATGTAGATGAGACTTGTTTTTGGTTACTATGCCTGCTATATTTTCAGGTTGCTAAAATCTGAATAAACCTCTTTGTTTTACACCAATTTATCTTTCTTAAATATTGGCCTGAACTTGGGTTTGGTAACAGATTTTGATAAGCCAACAGGAGGAATTGCACATCTCTGATGGTATACTCTTCCAGTTTTCAATGGTCAAATAAGTTATCACTGGCAGTAATTCGAGATTAGCCAATCATGCTCTGGAACAAGACATTAACAAAGAATTTGTATCTCTAGAATTCACATTATTCTCCACATCTCCCTGAAGCAGATACCTACCAACTGAGTGGCATTATGGCCCACCATGGATCAATAACAGGACAACCTGGAAATAAAACTTTGCCAGTTCCTAATAACATAGTACTAGATGGAGTGTATTTTGTAAACTAATCAACATCTATCCTTAGCAAAGATTCATGAGCCCAGAAGTCAGTGGTGGAAGAGGGAATATTTCCTCTCACTATTATACTTAAACCCCCACTCCCAAAACTATTACTTGCTATCCCTACAATTTTGGTTCTGATGATTAAAAGGCAGTAGTTCTTAAGAAAAGGATATTTTCACCAAGGGACACAGTGATGGTTCCAGTGAAATGGGCACTAATAAAATCACTCGACCAATTTAGAATCTTCATATTACGGAGCAAATAGGCAAAGGGGAAGCATTGAGCTGGCTCGATGGCTGGTACTAATTATAAAAAGCAAATTAGATTGCAGCTACACAAAAGGGGCAAGGGCATCTGTGTCTGAAACCCAGGGATTCTCTCAGAAGTTTCTAGCAATGTAAAATGTACTGGATGACTGCATTTCAACATCAGGCCTCTAGAGACTCAAACTGTTTAGAACTAAGTTTCAAATTATCTGCAATGTTAATAGGACTGGCCAAGGAGAGTTCTATTCAAAGACCCAAGGAACAGGGAAGGATGGTAGAGAAGAAAAGATGTAAATATTAACTACATACTGTTATTTACAGAATAAGGATGGTAACAGATCTAGTTATTTTCTTACTTACATATTACCATTTGCTATAAAAGCATATATTCTTCCCACTCATATGTTTAAACAATTTCCTTGTAAGATATATGGAGGAGCCTTTAGGAGACAACTTGATTATCAAGGTGTAGTCCTTACAACAAAATTAATGTTTGTATAGGAGTCTCAAAGTGCTTCCTCTCCCCTTACCCCATGTGGGGAACCTGAGATGATGCCGTGAAACTGGAAGCTTCCCTCATTATATACAAATGATCTGACACCCTGATCCTGAAGTTTCCAACCTCCAGAATGATGAAAACATAAATGTTTGCTGTGCATAAATCATCCTACTTACGGTATTCAGCAGTCCTGAGGGATGTCTTCTTGTTTTCTCTATTATTTTGCATTATAAATATAGATCATTACATGTTTTTTTGTTTTTTGTTTTTGTTTGTTTGTTTTGGTCAACAAATAGAAAGGAACCTTAGAGTCAAAGAAAATGGCAACTTGAAATTCATGTCTTCCTTCTCTGGAAGGAAGGAAGGATGAGTTCATTTCCAGGATGCTTGTTATATAAGGTGGCAACATGAGGTTCTCTTTGCTATTTCTGAACATGGTGAAAGTGTAAGGACACAGGCAGAGTAGACATGAGAGGTGCTATTTTCTATTAATTGTTTACTATCAGTTCCATTTCTAACCCCCTCTCCTCTATTCCATACTGTAGAGCTGGATCAATATAAACTACCTTGTCCAGCATCTCCTGCTGTTAGAGTGTTTCTTTATATTTAGCCCATAGAAGGTGTTAATGAGAGCCTGGATGGTGCAGGAAGAGAGGAATCATTGTTCTTCAAATGTCTGTTTTTGGGTATTTCTGGGGCAGGGGTAACAGTGGGTTTCACAAATGATAGTAGATTAATAGCCAATGAATTTATTCATTCAAAACGAAGCTGGAGAGTTACATGCTAGTTTTTCATGATTGACCCCAGTGTTTCATATATTCCCTTGACCTCTGCTAGAAGTCATCCTGACCACAGAGCCAGGAATAGCTCCTGAGTACTGCTGAGTATAGTCCCACATCACTGTTAAGAAAAAACTCAGGGCCCGGAGAGATAGCAGAGCGGCTTTTGCCTTGCAAGCAGCCGATCTAGGACCAAAGGTGGTTGGTTCGAATCCCGGTGTCCCATATGGTCCCCCGTGCCTGCCAGGAGCTATTTCTGAGCAGATAGCCAGGAGTAACCCCTGAGCACCGCTGGGTGTGGCCCAAAAACCAAAAAAAAAAAAAAAAAAAAAAAAAAAACTCAAAAAATTATTGAGATACAGAACCAAATGAAACACTATTTTCTTCTTAAAGCTCACCATTTTAAAAGAGAATGAGTAACTATGGTGCACGTGTCAGATTCACCCTGCATGTTTTTCTATGGGCTGTGATCTAAGAATAAGTTATGTGTAATGTGTAAGTTGTTGACAACAAAATCAACAGAAGAATATTTAGTAACACATAAAAATTATATAAACTTTTATATTTATAGTGTTTTAGTCATAAATAAGTGTATTTTTATGGAATACAGCCAAGCTGGTAGAGTTGAGAAGTTGTAATGGAAACAATATGGTTTAAAGCCTAAAATATTTACTCTCTGGGCCTTTACAGAAAACATTTGCTGATCTTCTAACTAGAAAGTTTGCTGGAGTGATGTGAGGACTTAAAGTAAAGACTCTGACATGCTAACCAAGAGTATGAAAATCACACCCCAGAGGGAATACAACTCCCCAGGCTGGAACCAAGCTTGTCGGATGGCTGATGTTTGAGGGTGAGGCAGGAGGAAAAAAAGCTGAGGAAGAAGTGTCAGAACCAGACCATGATATACCTTCTGTACCAAAAGAAGGTGTTAAAGTCCTTTTGGGGTGACAGGCAGTGAAGGAAGTGAAGATCACTCTGGATAGAATGAAGTGGTAAGAGCTGATATGATGGTAGCTGGAAAGACAGCAAAAAGGACTGCAAGAAACAGAAAAGAGAGCTTGGGGCAAGCTCCATCCATGTTCCACTTAGAAACAAATATCTGAGTGGTTCCATTTGTCAATAAGGCTGCACAACATGGTCCTGACTACCCTGGATAAGATGTACATTCAAGGGTTTTACCTTGGTATTAGAAATGGCTGTAGCCACTGTTTTCATCATCATAAAGACATGGAGACAGGAAGGCTGGCCCCACCTCCTGCCAAAGTTCTCCATGTCTGTGTGAGCCCGGGCAATACTGAAGAGGTCACTGGGAGTTCAAAGGTTGGGGCAGAGCTGGTTTTTATGGCTGTCCAGCACCTTGGGATAAGGGTTTCCAGGCTTCTCCACTGTCTGACCAGACTGTGTGGCCTTCCAGAAAATCCAAGCACCTTTTATGCTAGTGGCTTCCAGGCACCTTGCACCTCCTAAGATCCCCTTTACATCCAGCTCTTGGAAATCAGAGGTCTTATCTCACCAATAAAATGACAAACATCCCAATTAGAAGCTGGACTTCAGACTTTTCCTATCTCTTCCCTCTCTGATGCTTTGCAGCATGGACCTGGCCCTGCCTAGAGGGAGGCCTAACCAAATCTGCCCATGGAAGTTTCACTCTTCAATCCAGAAAACTACAGCTCAGGGACAGGAGCAAGGACCATTGATAATAGGGAAGGGACCACTATGGTACCCATTTGCTGATGGAACTGAGGTGGCCACTCCTCCTTTACATTCTAAATATATCACATGTCAGAGTGAAGGAGGATGCTGGCCCATATTGACCCAGTCCTCCAGACCAATAGATATGGTCAAAAAACTGTTGACCTGGTAGTAAGCACAGGGCTCCAGGCTCCAAATCCAGTGCTCCCTCCATGCCTCTCTGCCCTTGTTTGTTCTTTGCTCTGACATTGGTACAGGCAGCCTCTGGCTGCCTTCTCTGTGTTGGGCAGGGCTGTGTCTCCATCATGGTGTGCTCTCTAGTTTCTATTTGAATGAACTGCACAGAGAGATAAAATCTATCCAGAAAGAATGAGAATGTCTGGGGAGGTGGCATGCATCACCCCATGCCGAGACTCCCCTGCTGGCTCGGGAGAGAAATTCAAGGGCAATTAGATTCTTCGTATTTTTCTTTCTACACCTATGGCCCGTGAAAACCAATTGGCATTTTCTGTACTTAATGCATAATAACTAGTCTTATAAATCTAAATTATCCCAATAAATCTAAATTAAAGGTCTAGGTGTAAATGGATTGAAGACTCCTAATTAATTAAGTGCCAGCACATCACCACTACTAATCTATTTACTTCCAACCAAATTCTCCCTTTTAAAGGGATTTTTTTTCCTTTGCCACTTTTTTTAGAGAAAGGTGGGGAGCTCAAGGAGGAAAGATTCAGGCTTCTACAGTTATTGTGTTACTCATGGGAAGAAAGAATCAGCTGGAAAGTTCTCTGGTCTCAGCCCCCAGAGTGGGTCATTTAAGGACAGGACAGTCTTCTAGTAGCTCATTGAGGTCCTTTGGGTATTACTAGCCACCTAGGCTAGAGATGCTAGGGGTAGATTTCTCCGCTGCTCAGTCTTGTCTCTGAGGGACTCTCCGTCCAGTAACACTCAAATCTGGTCCCTATGGTCCCTAATGCTCCCCATTCCCCTAGATCTTTCTGGGAAGCCCTCGTGGGTGACCCAGATCTGTTTTCCTTCCTGATTTAGAGGCTGGGCAGTCTCACTTGGAGATAAGGATGGAATGAACAGGTAAGTGGTCTTTGGCCAGCTGCCCAGTGGTGTGGCTGCCCCTTGGTGTCTCTGGGGACCCCATGACAGCTTTGCTCCAGTGCAGGTTGTTTTCCTGTTCTAATTAGCATCACTGAGAATTAAACTCCACACCCCGACATGAGCTGGCTCCCCAGAGAGCGTTCTGGCTCAAATACTGATTAAATATGAAATGGTTCCTGTCCTCTGAGCCCGCGTCTGCAGGCACAAGGCAGAGATGGAAGCTGTAATTACTGGCTGATTATGCAGTGTGAGTTATTAAAAGATAAAATAAAATAAAAACCAACATTCTCCAAATAAAAACAATTAACAACACAAGCAGATATTTCTGCAGCTTTTAAAGGGACACAGACCCTTCATGGTCTGCTTTCCTCCATGCTCTCTGTTTTTTGGGGGCCTGACTGGGCCACCTCCAGGCACTGCTGTTCTACTCTGGCTGGAAACCAGACCTAGACCAAGAAGCTGCTGCCTCCTGGGGAACCAGTCAAAAAAGGGCAATGGCCTTTCAAGGAGAAGTGGGGACTGTGGGCTCATTCACAAGTGAAGGTGAAGGGCCAGTTCCCAGCAGAGTAGTGATGGTAGGGGGAGTGTTGGGACAAAAAGTCCAGAGAGACCCAATAGGTGTTAATCCCAGGTGGAGGCATATGGAGGGATAGAAGGTGTTGGGATAGAATGGATAAACAGTTGTAGTCTGGGTCTGCCTTTATATTGGCTGATAGGGTGTTTCCTGGAGTGGTGCTGGGACAGCAATGCAGGTTTTAGGGCTTTGAGGGGATGGCCTGCTTAGGAGAAAAAATGCAGTAGGCAAGACTGGATTGAAAGCCAGCAAGGATGGGCCTGGCGCCAGAACAGGATTCTTCCCAGTGTTCCACTTCTGATGACTGAGAAAGACTCTTGATTTTTTAAAGCCTTAGAGCCCTAGGATCTTCTCATCTTAGCATAACTGACTTACCAACTTGCAGAGATTTTTAATGAGTGCAATCTGGAATCCTGGGTTTTGAGGGACCTCACAGTCCAGCATTTGACTTCAATGATAGCTGCACTCTGTACTCTGGCCAGCACACAAAGTGCCTTTAAAATCCATGAGAGTGCCTGCATGTGGGAGCACCACTTGAATTTTCAGGGAGAGAAACTGAGGTCAGAATGTGTTGAAGGGTAGCTTCCTGTGACGTACATGGTCAGGACTCACCCCATCATCCTTGGAGCCCCTGTTTATTAACCCTCAGTGGATTGACATCTTCCTGGCTTCTCTGTTGAATACTTATTACTCTCTGTGTGTAACTCAAGAAATGGGGAGCTCCTCACCAAGCCAGGACTATTGATCATTTAATGTGCACACAGTTCTTCTGCTAGAAACCTCCACATCCCTCGACTTTGAGACCTTGGGGCCTTCTCTAGGCACACTTTATCCCCTCTCTGACTTAAAGACCCTGGTTCCCCAGCAGAACCCTGTTCCTCTCTGACTTGGAAAGCCTACAGAAGACAGATCTTCCCCACTGTCTCATTGGGAGTGGGGGAAGCTCCTGACATGGGGTAGTGCTGCACCAAGGATAGTTCCAGATGGACACCCCCAATTCCAGCCCCTACCTGGGGGAAGAAGGAGGGAAGCATTTCGGAATGTGAGAGAAGTGAGAAGTCTACCAGAAACAGGGAGGCACAGCCAGGACCCCAGGCTGGGTGAGGGCTGGATTTATATCCAGAAATTTCATCTCCTGCAGTCAGAGCTCCAGGGCCTACTCAGACTGGAGCCCTAAGTGCTGTGCTGTCATTTCTGGGCTCTTCTCCCTGAACACTTGTATGAAGTGTGCAGAGCCATCCATCCTCCCAGATGGCTTTTTAAGTGAGGCTGTTTGTTAAGTGGGAGAAGGACAGGAAAGGGTGGGGGAACTGGTGAATTCCCAGCAGTCTGAGGGAGGGGAAATTCAGCAGCATCAGCAGATGCTGACTGCAATGTGGGTATTCCAGGATGGAGATCCAAGACTCTGCCACGCCCACAATGGACGTGGGTTTCTATTGTAACTGCGATGTTTTTGTCTCATTCTCTTATGTAAAGCAATGTTGCTAATAAAGTGAGTGTCCAAGGAGATTAGGATCAGTAATTTCTGCATTAGCTCCTGTGTGGCATGGACTCTGGGGCCACCAGCCTCACTAAGGCAGACATCCAGCTGTATCTGAGACCCACTGGATCATTAAAGCATGGGAGCAGGAGCCTGCCATCAGATATAGACATAAATATAGATGAGATATAGATATAGATATAGCAGGATGGTAGAGCATGGTTTAGGGATAAGGCAAGGCTAAACTCTTTGCAGGAAAAAGGAAATCAACCTCCACTTAGGTACAGGTTCTTTGTCATCTCATAGGAAACAATTCCAGGGGAAGACAGTAAAGTAGAAAGCTGTACTGGAAAAATTTTAAAAAGGAGGGAGAGATGTATTCAAGAAAGAATTGGACTACTCCAGAGAAAGAAGAGATTTTCTATAGTGAAAGAGATAATGGCTCACTCTGGGGTGAAGTAGGGCATCTCCAGAAAGGGAGCGGGGAAGAGGGATAGGAAAGAGGCCACACCATCTGAGGTGTGACATGTGCCAAATTGCTTTTTTATTTTATTGTGGGCAAAGTGAATTACAAATCTTTCACAGTAATATTTAAGGCACATAGTAGTAATGAATGAGGGGCATTCCCACCACCAGGGTTGTCCTCCCTCCACTCCTGTTCCCAGCATGCATCCCACTTCCCTCTCCTCTACCCCCTGTAATGCTAGTGCAACTGTTCCCTACATGTACAGCTTGATGTAGATTGGGTATCATTTCTGTTGTCATTAACTTTGGATTTTGTGTTTAAGTATTTTCACCAAATGGACATATGACTGTCTGGTCTTGGTACCATCCATTTTTCTCCCTCCAATTATGGTGCTGATCAAGGTGATTCCAGTAATGTGGCTCTATTGGAGATATAAGAAGGGATATGGGAGGAGTCCGTCTAAGTGCTATAAATATCCCTTTGGAAGAAGAAAGGGGAAAGAAGAAAAAGTAACAAAACAAAATAAAAAAAGACAAGACAAAAACAAAACAAAACAAAAAACCAATAAGGGAATAACAAAAAAGTACAAAAAGGATTAAGAAAATAAAAGAGTAAACCAAAAACCAAAACCATCAACTACAAAGAAACAACCAAAAAAAAAAAAAAAAAAGCAAAAACAAAAATGAAAGCAAAAACAAGAAAAGAGAAAAAGAAAGAAAAAAAAAACACAACAAATTGTTTTTTGAGAGGTCATGCGTGGGTTTCTTTTAAGCTGTCCTAGCTCAGACTCTGCAGATAGAGTTGTTATAAGTAAATTCAAGGAAAAGAGGTGGTTCTTTTATCTCTCTGAATTTTAATGGGACCTCTTTTCCTCCTGAATTGTCTTCTAAAAGGGTCTGGTCTTTGGAACTTGAGCTGGCATCCTGATTCTGGAGGTGGCAGCAAGATAGAAAATGTCTTTCCCCATCTTATCTCACCTCCCTGATACCTCTTTTGTTTGGGACTTTCTGAATTTTATAGCTCAGGGCCTGACAGCCCACTGCAGAGTCTGAGATATTTTATCCCAGTCAGCCTTTACCCCAACCCTGAAGGCAGCCTAAGAGCAATAAATTTACTGTGTGGATAGAGTGGCTGGAAGCTGATGGGAAGGATGATGGACAAGGTCATATAGAGACACCCAGAAGGAATAATAGTGGTCATTGTCAGTGAAGCTGAAAGGGGTTCTTGCTTCTCTGCCTGTCACGGTTTCTCACTTTTCCTTGCCTGCCCTCTCACTGCAGCACCAGGCAGTCTTCATCCTTCACTGTGAGAAATTCTTTCTCTATGGGTGAGTTTCAGATGGGTGCACACAGAGGATACTACAATTCTGTGAATTCATGGCCTCAACAGTCCACCACTAGGAGAGAAACTTGGGGGTAAATCTCCATAATTTCATGGTTCTTAGACTGACCTAGTAATATATCAACATGGAAGTAGATGGAAAAAGAGAAGACCAACTTCACAAACTTCATATATCTGAGGGAAAGACTGAGTGAAGCCTCATCTGTAACTAGGCCAAGGTTTGAACCCTCACCCCATGTAGGCCAATTACTCAAAAGACAAGAGATAGTGAGAAAAAGAAATGTTTGTTGAGAAACTAGCAACCTGAAAAAATGGCAACTCATGTCCCCCAAATGTCCCCTTTTACTCTTAGGTTGGGGACTTACGTTTAAACAACTTTGTTTGGGGAACTGGGTTAAAAGAAATTTTAAAGAAAGAAAGAGTTCTGTCTTGAGGTTGTTTGCACTGGTTTTTGCACTAGGTAATGGATCTTTGGAGGATGGGGCCTGTTTCTGGTGATGTCACCAGGCAGCCCTTTTCCCCAGGGTTTGATGATAACCTTGGGAAACCTTCTTCTCCAGGAAGAGAAGAGGCTTGGAAAGGACTATCTTTTCCTGTGTTCCCAAAGAGGCTGTGATTTTCTCTCTTTCCCCTTGACTCATCAGTAAATCTGGCTCAAAACCAAAAGCATAGAGCATGCAAACAATTTTTTAAAGTTGGGGGATTGGGGCAAGAGTGATAATATTGCAAGGTACTGCAATAATAGCAAGGTAGGATACTTGTTTTGCATGTGGCTAATGCTGGAGGTTTGATCTCCAGAACCCACACACAATCTCCTAAGCTCTACCAGGGTGATACTTGAGTACAGTCATGAGTTAACCTAAGTCACAGCCAAATATGGCCCTAGTGCTTATTTGGGGACTGAGCAAAGATCGAGGTGGGAGGGAGAGAAGTGTGTATGATGTGAAAAAGCACTCCTATGTTCAATGAAGCATTATTCACAATAGCCAGAGTCTGGAAACAAAGCACATGCTTGAGAATCAATGAATGGATAAAGGCACCATGGTATATCTACACAATGGAATGCTATGTAACTATTAGAAAAAAATTAAGTATAAAATTTGCTTATACATGGATAGATATGAAGAGTATTATACTGAGCAAAATGAGTCAGAGGGAGAAGGCTAGACATAGAATGATCACACTCATTTGTGGAATACAAAAAGATAGAATGGTAATAATATACAATAACAATGGAGATGAGGGACAAGGAGGACTAATTCATTGTAGGAAGCTTGCCACACATAATAGAGTGCAGATAAGGCAGAGGAGGGACCACAATGACAATGATAGTTGGAGATGATCATTCTGGATAAGGACTGAATGCTGAAAGAAGATAAAAAGATGCATGATACCCTTTAGTAACAATATTGCAAACTACAATGTCTGTAAGGAAAGAAAGAGAGGGAGATCATGAGAAAAAATATCTTCCACCGAGGCAGGAAAGAGAACACAGGGGAGGATGGGAGGGAAATTGAGAATGTTGATGGTGGGAAATACGCACTGGTGAGGGGTGTTAGACATTGTATAACTAAAACTCAATAAATAACAACTTCGTAGCTGTGTATCTCACTGATTCAATTAAAATTTATTTAAATAAAAAGAGGTGTATATGTGAGGAGCAGTCTGGAGTCACTGATGTTAGTTCACTTACATAGGGCATCTAGGAGCTTCCTCAAAAGGGGGATACATAACATTTGGGAAGAAACAGCTCAAAAGGAATTTTGTGGGCTGGAGAGATAGTAAAGGGATTAAGACCCTGGAGTACTATCAGGTATGACCCAGGTGCTCCTCAGCACAACAGCTTTACTATTGAACTATCTAGCTTGGCTGACCAAGAAGCTCTGGGAGTGATCCCAGCTGTCCTAAACAACACTTAAGAAGCCTTCCCCTCGCAAAAACATGTGAATTTTTACATTTAGAGAGCAATTTTCAGATTTTTCAAGTCTAGTCTGGAGTGATGAGTCTGTCTCTTAGCTCCAGGACTGCCACAGAGATGTATCATCTGCTTTTAGGGAGATAGAAAATTAGGTAAAAACTCATTCTTGAATCTTCTGTCTCTCACTTTTCTTTGATTATAAATTAGCAGCACATTACTAGGGAACTTCCTAGGTTATTGAGTCCTTGATCCCAACACCATGAGATATGGTCTCCCAATGGGGGTGTTGCAAGGGGAATGATGTCTCCATGGTTCCCAGGGTCCTGTTTTCTTTAGAGAGAAACTCATGAAAATTTTCTCTGATAACTCAAATTCCCACACTTGCTCTAATAGTTGTCAATGATGGTCATGCCCTCCTCCACTGGTTTCCCATGTCCCCTTCGTTAAGTGGTTCCCTCTACCCTCTGGCACAGCAACCCTTGGGGCAAACAGGTCAATGGTCCTGTATTCCTGTGTCACACAAAACTGTTCCTGTTGTGCAGTAAACTTCAAGTTTCAAAAAGAACAAGGTATTCCAAAGCTTATCCAGAGTCAAGCCAAGGACTCAGGCTCAGGGCACAGTTAGCAGGCGTCCCTGAGTGATGATCTAACTGTAGAGGTTTGATCTCTGTGTGTACAGGTAAGTTTTATTCACAGAAAGAGGACATCATTGCTGCTGTGAAATCAAGGCCTCTAGCTCATTTCTGACCTTCCTCACAAGGGAAGTAGGGCCGTACCAACAGTTTTTCTTGTTTGATCAAGAAGAAGCAACCGCAGGTCTCTTCCAAGTGTGCCTTGATCTTTCAGAGCTCATTTGGCCAGAGTACTTTGTGTTTGGGAAACTGGAAAGGCAGAAAAGATGAGCAATGCTCAGTGTGCAGTGCCCTGTAGGGGCTGGAGACTATGCAACCTTCATCTCCTGCTGCTGCTTCTCTGAGCAGCTACAGACATGGCTCTACATTATCTCAGGCACTTTCTTGACTTTTCTCCCCAACAGGCCTCACAAGGAGACCAGAGACATAGTCTTGACTTCAGCAGCCTTGGTGGTACCCACCTGGGTCATGCTTTTATCTTCCAGTGTCCGCCTTACAGGTCAGATGAATTGCATGTGTCCATTCAGAGTCACAGCAGGGTAAGGTCTAGCTGTCACTCAAGGGTCTTATGCACTCTCCTCCCTCCCTGTCACTAGGGAAGCCCTGCTTGGGCCTGCTGGCTCCAAGCAGCACTGGGAGCAATCAGTCCCTACAACATGATCATCGGGACACAATCAGGTGAGTAAGCCTAGGTTGTGTTGTGACTTGTAGAGGAGCTCAAGGTGGTCGTTCAGAGGTGGTGGGAGACATCAATAGTGACTGCATCATGAGAGACTCTGGAAATCGAACCAAGTGGCTTAGGGTCAGGCCAGAACTGCTCATGGATGAGTGCAATCTTGATTCATGTGGTCAGTAAGTGAGATTGGTGTAGTCCACTCAGATATTTACAAAATTCATTGGCCCTGGGGGTTTCTTGAGCACTGGTTGAGTCTACAGTATAAGGGACCTTGGAGACAGCCCTCAATGGAGACAGCCCCTCTCTGCTTTCATGCTGGCCCCAATCCTGAACTCCAATCAAGCATGGAAATCCCAGGGTATGGTGACCAGGGTCCACAAGTCACCATGTCCATCTGCACCAAGCTGCAGAACCAGGAGCATGTAACTGAGGCTCTGCACTGAGCCAGGTTTAAGTTCCTAGCTGCCAAAAGAGCTGTTGCTCAGGAAGTGGGGCTTCACCTACCAAGTGTCATGTGCAGGAGTTTGAAGACTTGGTGGCTGCAAGCAGCTCATCCCAGGTGCCACAACCCACATACATCATTAGTTGAGACCCTTGAACAAATGGTGGCACTGCATTCTGAGAGCCTTAAAGTTTCCCCTCCTGAGTCTCTGCTCTTCACTCCCACAAATCCTGCTTCCAATTAAAAAATGATTATTAACACTGAACAGCTGCCACATCTTATGTACCATTTCTCACTTCTGGCTTCTTGTGAAATGTTGAAAGCTGCGACTACTTACTTGGGGGCCTGTTTTGGGCAGTAGGAGGTTGCACCTGGGTGGTTCCAACCCTAGCAAGTCAGCTGAGTGGCTGAATACACTCCTAGTGAAAGGGCAGATACGACTCTGTGGCTGTGGTACCTTGGTCTCTCAGGCTTCACACAGGCTCCAAAAGTTGATGTAGCACTCTCTGGCAGCTGCCTGAGTCTCTTCTGTTCATACTCAGTGGAGCCCACTGCTCACATGCCTCTTCTTGAGCTGCGGAACCTAAAGAGGAGCACCAGGAACAAAAAAAAAACCTCAAAACCAGAAGCAGGACACCCAGTCTGTTCTGGTGCAGGCTGGGACCTGGTGGAGGAGGCAGTGCCTGTGGCCCATTGACCTGCAATCTAAATAGAAGCAGTAGTGAGCACTCACAGGAACCCCAAATTACAACCCCACTAGTTTACTGAGGTCCTAGGAAGCCTAGAGGGCTCACTTCTAAAAGGAATGGCTGTGTCTTCAGCTCCAAGCTACATGCATCAAAGAATGCACTGTCCTGTCACCCAAGCCCTCATGCAGAGGACTAAGTCACTTCAGGAAAATGAAATATATTTTTGAGAAAGATGAAATATATGAGTTCTGGTGAGTCAGCAAAAGTTAGGGGAAAGTGTGGTATGTGTCTGTACATAACATGTCTACATATGAGTGTGTATGCTTATATGGATATATACAAGCATACATGTGTGATTATGCATATATGTGTATGTGGATATATGCATGAGTGTATGTTCATGTGAGTGTGGGTATGTGGATATGTATGCATGCATGTTTACATGGGTATTAGAGTATATATATAGATATGAGTGTATGTGTATAAGTATGATTACATGTATATGTATGTGTATGTATAAAAAACAGTCTTGTATAGCAGCCTGCAACAGTTTTCACCAAATTTTCATCACATTAGGCACTATGAACACTGAGGCTATTGAAAGGTTTCTTCCCTGGAGGTAAATACAGACCACTCCCAGGAGAGAAAGTTTCTGGTATATTGCTGGGGCTCTTGAACTGAGAATTTGATGATTGTGGATAAGAGCTAGCCCCCTTGGGGTGCACACTTAGGAAGTTTTCTAGAAGGAGATTGGGGAAACCCCTGAGCCCAAGAAGCAGGAGAACCTGAGAGACTGACCCATCTGGGACCTTGCCCTGAATACACTCAGGGCTCAGTTCATGAGGCCCAGAACACACATCCCAGCCCCAGGCTGAGGAGTTTGTTCCAACCCCCCTTAGTCTGAGAGTCGAGGATGAAGGAGTAATGACAGCACCTCTAAATGAGGCACAATTATAAAGTCATTAGCATCGTGCTTTTGAGGAATTCTCCATGATGTGGGAAAGTGCTGATGAGGTATGGTGAGTTTAAAAAAAAAAACTGAATTGCTGAATAAAAATTGCATGATTCCCATTACATAATATCCAGTATGTGCTGAGTGGGCAAAGTGAAGGCTGAGAGGAGGAGGGGTAGAAAAAGGAGCAAGAAGAAATGGGGAGAAGATAAAGTTGATATAGGAGAAAGGGAGAGAGAAAAATGAAAGGGAGTGGAAGAGGGGAGAGGAGGAGAGGAGTGGAAAAGAAGGGAAGGAGAAGAGGAGGAAGTCAGAGAAAATGAAGATGAGAAGGGAAAGGAGGATTCAGAAGAATTGAATGAGAAAGAGAATGGGGGAGGAGAAAGTAAAAGAGGGATGGGGAATTGGAGAAAAGGTCCAGAGAAGAAGGGAAGAGAGAAGGTGAGAGGGATGATGAGAGAGGAAAGATGAGGGACAACTGAGGAAGGAGGAACAAGGAGGAACAGAATGAGGAGGGAAAAGCTGAAAAGAAGGGGAGGTGGATAAGGAAGAGAAGTGTCAGAGGAGGAGCAAGACCAGGATAAAAGGCTGCTCAGGTTCTTTATTTCATGACACCTCTTCTAGGCTTCAAGAAAAGTGAGGTAGACGGGTTGAATGGTATGTCCAATGTCACAGATCTGAGCTGCTTTCAGGATCCACCCTCCTAACTGTCCAGCTCAGCAACGTCAACATCATCATGCAGCAGTGAGTGGCAAGTGAGAAAAAGGATCCATGGCTTGGCAGAGTGAGACTGAGAAGTTGGGAAAAGAAGCTCCAGCCATGTGGCATCAGGAACCAGCATCCATCTTATACTTTGGGGATCTTGACTGCACTGTGGCCCCTCTCTCATAACCTGTTGGCTGCACCCTATCTACTCCCCATGAGGCAAAACTGCTCTGATCTCTGTCTCCCCAGACCATCTGAGCCTGTTCTGGCAGGGCCATATTCATAGGAACAGAGATAAGTAGGTTTAGTGGCATGGAGATGCATCTTTACAGCCAGTCTCTAGGACTTGTTGATGATGGGTCAGTCAAGATATGACTTCCCAACTTAAAATGGGATGGTAGTGCCATGTGTTGAGAAGGGAACATTGCTTTGGTGGAGACATGCAAGGTCCTATGGGTTTTAAGGTTGATGACACTGGACAGTCCCTCCCAAAATTCCACACACCACAACTAGAGACCTGATCAGACACTTGGGACATTGAGGATGATGCCATAAATACTGAGAAGAGGAATTCCTCCTTCACATCACCACTGTCCTGACTTTTCATAGAGGAATTTATTTGTGAATTAAAAAAAAGATTATTTGGGGGATGGAGAGATAGTGCAGGAAGTGAGGCACTTGCTTTGCATGAGGCCACAGAAGTCCTGACCCTGGATCAAATCCCAGCACCACATCAGATCTCTTGGGTACCAGAGGTAATTCTAGAGCAGAGAGCCAGGAATAACCCCTGTGCACTGCCTAGTATGAACTCAAAACAAATAAAAATGGCTATTTCTTTCTTATATGTGTATGTTGGGGGAAGGGTAGTGGTATTCACTGTCACTACTCAGAGACCATGCAGTTCCTGGGATTGGATCTGGAATGTCACATATAATGCATATGCTGCAATGCTGAGCAAACTCCCCAGCCCTTAAAACAAAACAACTCAAAAAGAATTGTTGAGTGTGCTGTAGTGTTACCTGAGGGTTGGAGACCACAGGGATTCTGGGTAGAGAGATTGGAGGGGTCCATATGGAATTAAAAATATGTATATTCAGCAGATGAATTCTCAAAAGTCTTCTTCTTGGATAAAGTGGCTTTTTTTTAGAGAGTGACAGCCCCACACCCGCCCACACAGGCAATCTTACATGGTTAAAGCCATTTTGGTAAGTAAGATGGATTATTTACTATTGGGTCTCCAGCTGGATATCCTCTTGATACTGTCTACAAATGTCCACTTCTTATCTCAAAATTGCATTTTGCAATCTAGAATCCATCCATCTATTCTTAAAGTATAGATACATCTTCAATTATTAGCCATGATGTTGGAGCATTCACTTAGATATTAATGCTGCATCAAGTTCTAACTTAATGTCTCCTCGGTGATGGTATCCTGCCTGTCTGAAGTCTAAGGTAAAGTCTATTTAACCCAGACAAGAGCTGGGCAATCACTGTCTGGATTCTTCCTCAGGCACTCTGAAACTATGAAATGATTGGAGCTCTTTTTTTTATCCAAGTGCAGAAGTGATTTATTTGGATGAACATCCAAGAGCCAAAGAGGTGTCAGTAAAACACAGCATGCCATCATCCTTCATCATTCATCCATTGTGGGGCAGGTTTCCTTTCTAATATTTCTTTCCTGCCCCATATTTGAGCCTCTTCCCTTGGCTCCTAGAAGTTAAGACATCTTTAGGGAGGCACTTTGGAGCATCCCCACCTCTATCCTTAGGCCTGTAACCCGGTCTGGAGACCATATTTGAGGCTGTCCTGCCTGGCCTATGATCTCTTGATCATAGGCAATGGCACTATATGAGTCCCCTCCTATGACTGGGGACCTTTAATTACCACTTAGGTCTGCAGTTACTAGTCCCCAGGTAACTAAAATGTTTGAGAAACACACAAGCCCCCGTACCTGTTCCTGTAGACCTCTGAGTCCTCTCTCTGTCAGTGCTCCTCCATGCAAGGGTGTGGCCAGCTCACGGGAAGCTGCCTCTTGCTTAGATTCCAGTTTTAGAGAAATTGACCTGTCCCATCTCCCTCACTCCAAGGGAGCTGTGTTTGCCCTGTGAATGACAAGAGACAGGGAAACTTTCTTTCCCCCAAATAAAATCAAACCTGGCCAGCATCTCACATGTACCTGTATCTTCATGCTGATTTTGAAAGGGCACAGTTGTCACCGTTCTGGACATGGATGGTTCTGGAACCATATGGTCAGCCACTTCAACCCTGGTCAGGGGTCAGGTTCATTTGGGTTTACAGAAGCCCCAACAGGATGAGAGACAGAAGCATCAGCTTCAAAACATGCAAGTTTCCAATGAAATCAGAGCTTCTGTTATCAGCATGGCTGCATTGCCAGGGGGTACAAATTAGTGATGAGAAGACAGTTTTCATTCCTCCAAAGGAGATATAAAGGGTCTGGGGGTCGCACAGCATGTGGGAGTACATGGAGCATCTGTACATGGGCATCATCTGGCTTTCTGAATGGCCCAACAAGGAATGCATGAATAAGGAGGCTTCCTTTCCAACACCCCCAGAGCTAAGCTTTCTGGGGGTGGCCAGAGAATTAGCCCCTCCAACTCAAGGTAGAGTTCTCACTTAACTCTTCTAACCCCTTTATTCTTGTCCAGTTGCCTATTGCCATGGATATTCTCAGTCCTCAAACCTGGACCCCTGTCCCAGGATCCTCCAATCCCTGAAGATGAACACACAGGAAAAGAGCTCTGTCTTTCTCAAGATCTCCAGTAGGTAGGCTGGCGGCTCCTGGCACAAGCCATAGTTGTACTCTAGGAATGGCATGATACTGAAAAAGGAAATGCCTGTGGATTGTACTGCCAGAATGGGGAGCAAAAGTCTCAGCATGAGAGATCTACAGAGAAAAGGCTGGAGAGGAGAAGCAGCATGATGTGCTCAGGGGATGGCATGGACTCCTGAGTGGCTAAAGGTTGATGGCCTGGCAGGTTCTGATCTTCATTATAAGGTGAAATGGGAGGCTATGGTATTAAAGGGTATACCAGAGCATGTGTCCTGACCAGGAGGCATTTAGTACAGTGCTTTTGGAAAACAATGAGGACTTCCTGTGGCCATGACATGGTGCCTTAACCTATGCAGCAAGTCTCAGTCCCTGAAATCCATCCTCTTTTATGCAACAAAGGGCTTCAGACTCCAACTTGCTTCAGACTTCTAGAAATCCTGCAACTCACAGGCACTGTGTCAGCTGGAGAAGCATCTCAGCACAGCAGGTCCCTCAAAACTGGGACTCCAGGTGATGCTCCAGATGGGACACCAGGAATGGCTTTACAGATGGTAAGGAGGGAGTCCTGCAGCTATTCTATCCCACACTGCTCAGCCAAGTAGGAAGAGGGGAGTTATTGCATTGCAGGATCTCTTGCACTGTAAGATGATTTATTCCCTGAGGAAAGTGGAAGAGAATAAACACATTCACACCCCCTCACACTGCTGAGCCATCCTGTGGATGAGCAATGAGATCACAGACCCTCAATGCTTCATAGTTAACATCTAGCAGTTCCCACCCTGGCTCCAGGGGAATAGGAATTCTGGGTGATGACTACTGCTGCCTCAAGAACAAAGGTTTATTTTCTGGTTAAATCAGTATTTAAATCATTATACACAGAACCCATTCGTGGACCAAATGCTGAGTCCTGCATTTCACTTGTGAAAGATTGCGAAGAAAGTTCAAAATCAACTAAGACCTTCTCTTCTGATCTTCTCTCATTGGAAAGAGAAAATTTAGCCTCAAAATAAGACTGACACATTTGCCTGGCCAAATACAGGCTTCTCCTACAAGGATCAGTAGATGGATTCCAGCAGCCAACACTGCCGTGGCTGTGTCCTGAACCTTCATTACTGATCTCTGCAGAACCTAAGAGCCCCATGTGAGGGCTCAACTTCCCAAACCTCATTTCACTTCCTTCCTCCGGAGCACCACTACCTCTGTTCCTCTGAGAATTTTGATTCCTCCTAGGCCCAGTATCTCTGATTAAAGTAGAGCTGGGAGTCCTGTGTCAGCAGGGGGAGTCCTGGTGCCTTCCAGCCACAGAGACTCAGCCCTTTTGGTCCACCAGTTAGCAGGTCCTTGTCTGCCCCCTGTGTTTTGGGTCCATTTTTTCCACAGAGCAGAGACCCAAGTAGTGTAAACTCAGGACCTGCCTCTCTGCTCTTGGGTTCATCCAGCACTTTGGGATGATCTGAAGATGCTTAGCACTTTCCAAAGCTGAGCAGGTCTCTAAGTTACTGCCCTCCACCTTTGCGCTTCACAGACCTTCCAGCCTCAGCCTGGATTTATCTCTAGCAGCATGGTTGTTGTTGTTGTTTTTTTTTTTTTTTACAAAATAGTTTTTACACAGAATAAAAAATGTACAGAGGGAGACTGAAGCTAAGAAGCAGTTTATTTTCCAAGGCAGTGAGGCCTGGCAAAGCTCTCTGTCTTCTTAACTTGGCTTGCAAATGGAGCAGCCCCCTGCAGTTCTCGCTCCCTCACTGGCTTCCTTACAGATAAGAAACCAGCACAGGCTTTTGCTGCCCTTCCTGGAAATCACTTTGTCTGTTTAGTCCGTGGTACATTTGCCATCTTCCTGCATCTGTTGGTGACTCTGCTACTGTGTAACATGGTCGGCATCTTTTAATCCTGCAGCAGGAGCGGCCTCTGCGTCTCCCCCACACACCTCACAGTTTGCTAAGCTTTTTTACCAGACTTCACTCCTGGGCTTCTTGCCTTCTTCCTATCACTGCATAAAGTCAGTTTTACTGCATTATTGATCAAAACAAAAGACAAGGGGCTGGGTGCTGGCTCTGAAGGCTGAGTGCATGTTTTGCATGCAGGGGGTCTGGGTTCAATCCCTGGTCCTACATGATCCCCTAAACTACCAGGACCAACCATGATCTCAGAGGACACAGAGTCCCTGAACATCACTGGGATTTTTTTAATTCTAGATTAGGGAAAGAATATATCTCATCTCTGGACAGGGAAAGCTTCTCACCACTGTGGTCTGTTTAGCCACAATCCCACCAAGGAGTCCATAGGCATCATGGTTTAGTGCCCCATCCTGCTCTGCAAAGCACTGAACAGTAATGACCACTGGAGTCTTTCTTAACCACTGACTGGGATCAAAGTTGGCACCTCCTCTACTGTCCAGTGAGCCTCCCCTTCCTCATCCACCCAGTAGGAATGAGGTCCCAGGCCACTCTCACGTGCAGGAAAGTCAGATATGGGGACCTCATTCTGACCCTCTCTCCTCTTTCTGCCCAGCACTATTAGCCCTTGGATTCTAAGGTGTCCTAATGAGTGCCCTGTCCTGTGAGTCCAATGACCATTAGTCCCTTGTATCACTACTCACAGCTCTCCCTTAGGCCTAGGAGTGCTCTTGGGAAAGATAACTGGGGAAAAGGAAGACTGGTCTGGGCATAGATGACAAAACAGTGTGTGGAGGGCAGGAAGGTAGGGGGAGCTGAGGTACAAGTCCACAAAGACCCTTGTTGAGCAGTGGATTGCACAGCCAAAGATAGGAACGGAACTTTCCCATGATCTCCTAAATACTACCAGGAACAATCCAAAACTCTGAGGATACAGAGCCTCTGAATATCACTGCTGTGGTCCCCAAACAAAACAGAACAAAACAAGAAAAAAGTAAGAGATGGTCTGGTTTATAATCTAGAGGAGGGGGAGAATAGATCTCACCTCTAGACAGGGACTGGAAGTCTGAAGCTTCTGGGGCGACTGACTGAAAGCTTTGTCCCTCCCTTTCCTGCCTCTGCCCCAGCGTCCAGCCCTGCTGGCTCAGCTTAGCGTGGAGCGTGGCTGATGGAACTTTATCGAAACGTCTAAATATGAGTTTTTCCTGCGTGTCAACCCTTCATCTTCTCACTACGCTGCTTTCTGAGCGTTTGATGGCAGGGGAAAGGGGAAAGAAAAGAGTCGCCCTAGCGTTTATTGAGATAAATTGTGAGAATCTGCAAGGCTGAATTGTTAAAAATACATCTCTGGCTGCCAGCGTCAGGAATGCAGCTGATAAGTCAAGTTCCTTTATCTTCTGAAGTGTCTCTGCTCGAGAAGGCTGACTCCCACCGCTGCCCACTCCCTGCACTCCCAAAGCAGGAAGCAGCAGCCCCCCTCCATTCCACACAAAGCAAACTCTTAGTTCCACCTGCACTGAGCTCCTGTGGCAGCTCATCTGGGTGCCTCCTGCTGGGGAGAAAGGACAAAGAGGCACAGCCTGGAAGTCTCTCTCAGTCAGGTAGTCCCTCTTCTCCCAACTGGCTATTACAGAGACACTGATTTTATACAGTAGTCTGGAAGACTGTGGGTGTGTGTGGGGGCTGCTGGCCCAAGAACCCTAAATCCCATGTGTGCAGCCAGTGAGTCTGGTATAGATGGATCCTTTCCTCCTCACCACCCTGGGACCAGGAAAGGGAACTGTGCTGTCAGACTATAGAGGAAGAGGCTAAGTCCTCATAAGGGGAGCCAAGTCAGAGGGGGAGAAGACATGGGGGTTTGGGGGATGAGAGTCGCATTTCTGCAGAAAGCCTGGGATGTCAAGTGGTGGAGGGCTATAGAAAGTCCTTGTGGCTGGAAGGCAGTTCTGGGGTCAGGAACTGTGCTGGGCTTTCTGGGCCAGAAGTAAGGAACCTTGGATCAGACACTCGAATAGGATTCTGAGCTGAGTGGAAGGGACCATTCTTCAGGGCCAATGAAGGAGAAAGAGGACAGAGGCAATGAATGGCACCACCAACCTGGTGGCTTTGATTGATGCCACCCATAGATCATGTGCCCAGCATCTCCCCTGAATAGCCAGGAAGGCACATTCACACATGTGGCAGGAAGATGTGACACTAAGAGCAACCCTGTATGTCCATCCCCACACCTGTGCTTGCACTAGGCCTGCATATGAAACACCCAGCTCTCAGCATCTTCTCTTTCAATGAATGGGATGAATGAGACATCCCCATTCTGTGAAGCAGGATGCTGATGCAGTGCAGAGGGTCCACAGGGCACCCCCAGTGGCCTCCCCTGAGTCTGGATGGAACTTCAGATTTGGAGTTTAAGTGGGAGGTGATAGGGAAGTGGTTCTGTCCAAGCCAATGAGTGGAGGGAAGGAGGGACAAGTTAACATCTTTCTGGAAGCCACTATCTCAGAACAAATTGTGAGGAGCTATTCTGGGGTCCCTCACATTGTCCTGACCAAACACAGCCTTGTCCTCCTAGGCAGGCCTCAGTTCTGCCCAGGCCAGCATGAGCTCTACCTGTTGCCCAGATGAGTTGGCTGCCACCACAACAACCCTCTCACTGCAGAAAGCCCTTTGGACATGCAAACTCCAACCTGTTCATGCATTTACCCAAGGCCCAGAGCAATTTGTACTTGATTAACCAAAATGTTATAGGTCATGGTGTGACCACTTTAAATCTTCCATCTTTTCTGTACTCCTCACTGCTTACAACCTATTAATTTCCAATTTTCTCCTCTACCTCCAATTCTCATTCTAGCTAGACCCGTGAAGCAAAGTCCTGTGCAAGTCCTCCCTGCCTTCCCCCACCATCTCCCTTCCTCCCTGTGCCTGTCACTTTATCTGTGTGCTGCAGGATCCCTGCCTAGGACCCAGAAAACTGCAGCTAGGATAAGGATGCAAAGTCCTGCCCTGTCCTCCAGAAGCTTCTGGCCTATAGGGTAGTGAGGGGACCCAAGCTCACTTCTGCCACATTCTGGGAGGAGTAGGGGGTACAAAGAGGTGGGCTGGCACCATGGGCAGAATTGTGAGCCAATGAGGGCTGTGGAAAAGAGGCCTCATTCCCAGGATCAGAGACTGTCCATAGGCCACATCTGAGCTAGGTGTGATCATGGGGAAGAGCAAAGACAAGTCCAGACCCAGAGTATAAGGGAGTGTTCTGGACCATGTTGATACCTGCATAAGTGATTGGACAAATGCCTCACCCTTGTCCTGTGTGCACCACCTCCCAAAGCACCCCGCATGGGCTGGACACCCTGTCCTCAGTGTAGAATTGGAGACCTCAACTGGCCTAGCCTGTGCTCCGTGTCAAGTTTCCCCCATTCCCTTCCTGTTAGTCACAGGAGCCTAGATGTCTCCACAGTTCCTCTGCCACAGCCCTATGCAATTGCTGCTTCATTAAGAAAAATGTCCATAGCTCTTGTCTTCAGGAAAGCTCTCCCCTGACCCTGCCTCTGTATGAGCACAACTTGCCTGAGTCTATATAGCTCTCCTGTGTCTGTACTGCTGGCATATATCTATGCAGCTGGTTTGCATCTGCACAGCTGGCTTGTATCTGCACAGCTGGTCCATGTCTGCACAGCTGGCTTGTGTCTGCACAACTGGCCCATGTCTTCACAGCTAGTCTATGTCTACACATCTGGTCCAGATCTACACAGCTTGTCCAAATCTATACAGTTGGCCCATGTCTGTACAGTGGGCTTGCAACTGCACACCTGAGTTTGACTCCTACAGAAGATGCTGGATCTCCACTCTCACAGGCATCATCTCCCAACACAGTCCATTATGCTCAGCTTTACACACCCAGAACCTCAGGGCAGCTGAGTCTCAGTGGATTTTTACGCCTTTGGGTGGGATTTGCTTCTACATTTCCTTACGGAGTTGGTTCTGAGGTAGAACAAGGCGGATGGATACCCACATTCCTGGATGGGGACAGATGATCCTTCCTTTACAAATGTTGCTCCCATGAAAACTACTTGTATCATAGGTCCTAGTGGTCATTGTGTGGTAATAAGACACTTCTATTGGGGCCTATTCAGAAGCCAGGTGAGGCATTTGTGCCCTCACAGCAGGTGAACAAGGACACTGACTCCCTCCCATCAGGAGTACTTGGCAGAATCCAGGAACAGGAGCTTCTATTCTGTAAAATAAAAATGCATGGGTTGTGAGATCACCCCACAAACTGTGTTTCTAATCCCTTAGGTGAATAGGTCTGAAGAAGCAGAATAGCAGTGAGGAAACAATAAGCCAAGCCAGTCAGGAAAGAGCCATGGAGTCATTCTTCACCTGGTGGTATCTCTGAGCACCAGGCAAAACTGACTTCTTTATTATACCAATTGGTGTAAGGTTAGGGTTATTGGGGGGGGGGGGAAGGTTAGAGTGACACAATATAATACAATAATAAACAATAGCTTTCACATATCAAAGGAAGAGGTTTAAGGAAGGAGGAAGTTGGGGGAACATCTTTGTTTGGGCTTGATAGCTGGGTATCATCTTACACTGCTCTTTATGCCCACCATCCTCATCTGTGAGCCACCATCAACCTGGTGGGGATGTGGCTCTCCCTGCTCTGGGAGACTCCCTGACACCTGCTCAAGGGAGGCCATGGGAACCTCCTCATGGGTGAATTTCAGACCCAGAGTCCTAGAGATCAGGGAGTAGTACACTGCGAGCTGTTTCTCTATCCCTGAATGCTCTTCTATATAGTTTATTCTTTAGAGTTCATATTAGGGTCCCCTCCTCTAGTAAGCTCACTTGGAAGCCTTCAACCCAAATTGGCCTCTCCCTTTCTGACTCCTCTCCCACACTCTTCAGGGCAGGTGGGGTACAAACATCTTTAGAAGAATGAAGTCTGTGTCTCACTACACAGTGTGACATTGAACAAATCATTAAACCACTCTAGGCCTCCATCTCCTTTCTCTGAAGTACAGGAGGAAAGACAGGCATGTCTGTTGTCCTCCCCTCTTTCCCTTCTCCATGGGATAAAAACCATGTCTCAGGTAAAGGTGGTGGCTGCAAAGAGCCAGAGCTCTTGTTCCTGGATATTTATACCACTATATTTCCTGGATCAAATCAGCTCCTTCTGCTTCCAGAAAAGTTCCTCCTTTTTTTTTTTTTTTATTTCTCGGAATTGCACTCTTGTTGCTATCCTGAGGACTGCTTCAGGACATCAGAAGTGTGAAAAGATGTGGTTCAAAAGGATCAAAACCAGATACACCCCCATGGACCTGGGAGCATCAGGCAGAGGGAAGCCTACCAACTGTAGGGTTCCTAACTTGTGCTTAACAGAGGGGGTTGGTGCAGAGCAAGTTCATGGGATACTGGACTGTGTTCTGACACTGCTATTGCTGCTGCTTCTACTGCCTGCTAATACTACTGTTGCTGCTGCTGCTGTTGATTACCCTGCTAATACTGCTGCTGTCGATTATGATGTTAATGCTGCTGCTTCTACTGTTGCTGATGCTTCGGATGCTGATGTTGATGGTGCTGCTGCTAATGATGATGATATGATGATAATGATGATGATGCCCATGATGAAGGAGATGGCGGGGACCTCCCTCTGCTCTCAGTCTCCTACTAACTACTCCATCTTTCCAGGACTCTCTCATTCAGATAGAACAACCCCTCCTTATCACTGGCTTAGTCAGCCCTGAAGTCTAGTTATTGGAGGTAGCAGCATGCTGGGCCCTGGACTCCCTGCGCCCAGCTTGCTCCAGGAAATGAGGGGTATCCCATAGCTGTGCTGCATGATAGGTATCTTGTGGTGCCTTTCTAAGCATCTTCAGGTTGTCCTAATTTAATTTATGAATATGTCCCCAAAACAAAACAAAAACAACAAAAGCAGGCAATTTCTGAAGATTCCCATAGATCTGGACTGTACCCCCATCTTCATTCTTCTAGAAAGGTAAGAAACACTGCTAGCTTTTCTCAAGTCCACTGCCTCACCTGAGCATAGCCTGAAGTAGTCCACCCACCAACTCCACATGTCTTGGAAGGCCTTTCTGAACCTCTGGGGTACTGAATGCTATCTAGCCATCAAGGAGGCCTGGCCTTCATCAGAAAGCAAAAATGGCCATAGAGCTTTTTTTTTTTTCCCTAAAATCTATAAATTAGCATCAGCAGAAGTGGTGTGTCTAAATATTTTCTTCCCCAGCTAGGGGAGACTAACAACCAACCTGGTAAAATAAGAAACACAGGCAGGATGAAATTAGGAATATGACCCATATAAAAGTATGTAATATATATATACTATATACTTAAAAAAGTATATGGTAGGTCACAACCTGGGTAGTGTCTGATAACCTGAATAGCTTTAGGCCTTGCTGGATGCAAAAATCATCTCAGCATCCTTCTACTGTTCTAATGTCCCACATTTTTGAATCAGAAAGAAATGCTCATCCACCTACTTTTATTCAAAGGGTAAAAAAAGGAAAGGGCATTTAACCCAAGTACTATTTCTTCAGCGTCATTATTTTGATTCTTTATGACAACAACATCTTGAACAATAAATACTTTAAAAGGTGGGGGAGGGCTTCAGTCTTTCTTTGGGAATCCTGCTTTAGGAGACCATCTCCCATAATCTGGGAGCTTCCCTGTTTTACTATTCTGTTTCCCTAAAACCTTTCACTGAATTTCACTGTTTGCTCTCTGGTCCCTCAGTTGTAATTTTGTCCGCTTAACAACAAGAACCTGAAATCTACACCCACTACAACAAACCCATTTTATCCCCGTAGTATCTCATACAGAGGGGCCAGTATTTTCTCCATTACTGGGATCAGGACTGGAAGAACAGGGTGTGAAGCCAGGATCCTTTTCAAAGCCAAGCCATTGCTGCAGAGTGTCAAAGAGGAGCCACGCTGGCTGAGCAGAAGGTAGGCATGGAGCAAATGAATACCTCAACTTCTAGTGACAGAGGGCATTGGTGTCATCATGCAGGAACCTGGGCAAATGCTTCCTTTTACCACCCCTCACTCCCATTGATGGCAAACACCTGCCCAGGGCATCTCAGCCAGGCTATGTTCTCCTGTAAAATAAAAATATAAAAAATATCCACGAATTGGAGAGACCGCCCCAGGCACTGTGTTTCTAACCTCTCAGGCAAACGGGTCTCATGAAGTAGAAAAATAATACACCAAGCCAATAAGTTAAAGCTTCCTGGAGTTAGTTTGCCTTTTCCTCATGGCCTTTCTCTGCCATGTGCTGCTTACGCCATGTGCTCTCTTCATGTGCTCATTCTCCCAAAGCCAAACTTTTTTCTTTATTATCCAGAACCTCACCACCAGGGTGGGAGGAGATCCTGTAATCCAGACGGACTTTTACATACTAAAAGAAGAGGTTAGGGAAAAAGGAAATTGGAAGAAGTGTTCATTTACATCTCCCATCTGTCATCTATCCAGATGTTTGTGACTGGTTTGTCCTGTCATTGCAATCACTGTCCGTACAGCTCCTGGGCATGCCTCCTGTAAAATCACCCCTCTGTATCTCCAACCCCAGGTGAACAACTCTGAATCAGGGCTATGCATGAAATAATCTAAACAAGGCTGAGGGTAAAAAATGTATAGTCTGGCTGTCTTCAACCTCATCTTTTCCACCAGCTGCCTGCCAGAACTGTGTTTTTTTTTTGTTTGTTTGTTTGTTTGTTTTTGGTTTTTGGGCCACACCCAGCGGTGCTCAGGGGTTACTCCTGGCTGTCTGCTCAGAAATAGCTCCTGGCAGGCATGGGGGACCATATGGGACACTGGGATTCGAACCAACCACCTTTGGTCCTGGATCGGCTGCTTGCAAGGCAAACGCCGCTATGCTACCTCTCCGGGCCCGCCAGAACTGTTTTTATGGAGTACAGAGACCACCCCCAGGTGAGGCAGTAAGAACAGAGTAAGCACAAATAACTCAGGCTATCCTTAGCCAGTCCCACCCAGGTTTACATGTAAGACAATCTCTGTTTGGGAGTAAAACCATGTTGTAAACAAACAGAAACAAAGAAACCAAAAATGATCTTTGTTTTAGGTAAAATAAGATGTAATCTAATAGTCTTCCACAGAGACAGACAGCCCCAGGAAAATGTCCAGTGATCTTGGTGGAGGACATGGGCCTCCAGACAGTCCTTTTGGGATTCTCTGCTCTGGAGAAGCAGATCAGCAGGGCAGGCCTCTCTCTTCAGATCAGATCAGGATGGAGCCAGCAGGATGGACACTGACCTGCCAATCGCCTCTCGGTGGATGCACCAAGTCCCCAGGGAACAGGATCCAGACCTGTAAACCTGAGAACAGTTTGGGGGGCACTTGTGAGCACCGTCTCACATGTGACTCTGCAGCCTGTCAGCACCCAGATAATTAGAATCTGAAAAAAGGTGTCATTATTTCTCCGAGGGCCCCAGCACCTTGGGAAAAGAATGTTTCCTGCCAGATCTTCTACCAAAGACACATTTGTCACGAACTACTGTGTAAATTTGTGTTTGGCCCCTTTTGAAAGAGGTGATTTATCAAAGTGACTGGATTCATACCCCTGAAAACCCTCCCCTTCTTTCTATCACATGGAGCCAGACAGAAGGGAGGGACCAGGACCCTCCTCCCACCTCCAGTGTATTTCTGAATCCCAGTGCTGTGGGATGGGAGGGGAATAGGTAGGGTGAGTGTACTGTGACCTGTGCTCTGGGATATCATCATCCCCTAATAGAATCTGGAGGAAGAGAAAAGCCAGTGTCAGCCTCTCTTACCACTGAACATGTGGGTCCCAGCGGGGCCTAAGTGCCAGGTCTCATTCAGGTACAAAGTCCCTGTCTGCCCCCAAGATCTGGTGTTAACAATGCAGGTAGGAAGAAGCAGGTTCAAACTCTGGTCCAGAGGAGTCAGATAGGAGGGGAGCTGGGAAATGAATGACAGGGATGTTAGCATCTGGTTCTGGACCAAGTCAGGCAGTGACGGCTTCCTAGGCTCAGAAAAGCCCAGACCCACTGCCCTGAGTCCTTATGCCACAATAATAATTTATTATCCTCATTACTTCTCTCATACAGTTATAGATGGCTCCAAACTGATGAGTGGACAACTAGTTCAACGAGAAAGAGATGAACAGGGAAGTGCACACACTTGGCTTTGAACTCTGGCTGGAGCATTGACCAGTCATGGGACTGTAGAAAGGTCCCCCTTAGCCCTCTGACCACAAATCTAGATCCAGAAGCAGCAGGAATCCTTGGAGGGAGCTTAGTGTCGTACAGTCACACCAAACCATAGGCTCCTGCTCTTCGCTTCTCTTGGATTTCTCTCTTGTATTTGAATTGTCAGTCATTTTTGCCTGCAACCTTCACCATTTGGAGAGCTTCTTCCAACTGGGCTCCACTGACCTATATTCCAGCCTCCAAGTTTTCAGCCTCTGACTTTCCAGCCTCTAACCTCCCAGTGTCCAACACTCTAGTCTACAATCTTCCAACCTCCAACTCACCAGGCTACCAGAAAAGACAACTGAGTTGAGTTTACCCAACTGTGTATTCTCTTCCTCAGTCCTTAGCCTGCCTTCTCATGTCAACCTTTCTACTTTCTTTTCCTTCTTAGAGGGAACCTTATTTTCATTTTACATCTTAGATGTATATATTTAATGTATTATATTCAAGTAACAGTTGGAAGTAATTTATTTTAAGTAACAAGTCAATAATTACACATACCATATATATTTAACAGTATATTTATTTAGCACAATCATATATTATATATCATACATACATATGTAGCATATATGTGTTCATAACACATGTGTATATGGTACATATGTAAAATATGTGAATGTATATTTATCCTATCCTAATATATACACACACATTTATGAACCATGTAATAAAATGTGGGCCCAGAGGTAAATTTCATAGACATCTCTTCAAGCAACCATCAAGAAGGTATTTATATCCTCTGGAGCCTGGGAAGCTCAGGGCCATGAATCTCTCTGCACTTTTGGTTCCACTGAGATGCTCCTAAGAGGAGACCAGTAATCACTGAATCCAGACAGAAATTCAACTAAGCAATTTATAGAAACATCCATCTATATAGCTTATAGGAATAGTTATCCTTAGTTTGCATCTCTTCACCCCTACAATGTCTTCTGCCTCAGGTAAACTCTCAAAATTCAAATGTACTTATTTCTCCTTCAGCCAGGTTGTTAATAATTACCATATGTCCTTCAAATAGTAAATACTTTGTCTCCTATTTCTTCAAATATTATTTTTATATTCTGACAGTGGGAAAGCAGCTAAGCAGATCCCTCCCTCAGCGTTTCCCTCTGGACAGTCCTAAATTTGCCCATTGAAAATAAAACAATGAGAATGTAAAATTTCCTTCCTTCCTTTCTTCGTTCCTTCCTTCTTTCCTTCCTTCTTCTATCCTTCCTCCCTTCTTTCCTTCCTTCTGTCCTTTCTTTCCTTACTTCCTTCCTCCTTTCTTTTTTCTTCCTTCTTTCCTTCCTTCCTCCCTTCTTTCTTCCTTCTTTCCTTCTTCCTTCTTTCCTTCCTTCCTCCCTTCTTTCCTTCCTTTCTTCCTTCCTCCCTTCTTTCCTTTCTTCCTTCCTTTCTTCCTCTCTCTTCCTTCCTTTTTCCTTCCTCCATCCCTTCTTTCATCCCTTCCTTCATCCCTTCCTTCCTTCCTCCCTCTTTTTTCCCTCCAGTAATCATATCTTACTTCTGGCTCTGCAATTAGGGCACTCCTGGTGGGGCTTGCTAAACCATATGGGGTGCTGGAATTGAATCTGGTTCAGTAGCATGCAAGGCAAATAGCCTACCTATTGTACTATCTCCCCAACTCTGTCAACATTATATTTTTCTGTTGACTTTTTTGTTTTGTTTTGTTTCCTATTTTTTTGGGCAACACCCAGTGATGCTCAGAGGTTACTCCTGGCCATGTGCTCAGAAAACACTCCTGGCTTGGGAGACCATATGGGACACCAGGAGATCAAACTGCAATCCATCCTAGGTCAGCTGTGTGCAAGCCTTACAGCTGAGCCACCGCTCTGGCCCCAGTTTTTTCTATTAAGTTTTAAAAGTAATTTTTCCACATCTGACAATGTTCAGGGTTTACTCCTGGCTCTGTACTCAGGGATCACTCCTGGCAGGTTCTAGGAACCATCTGGGATACAGGGAATCAATCCTAGGACAGCTGCATGTAAGGCAAATACCTTACCTGCTATACTGTCACTCCATCCCGCAATTAAAATTTTGATTATACTAAAATCAACATACAACATCATATTAATTGCAGCAATTGTTGCCTGTTGAGTAGTATGTGTTGCTCTACAAAGAAGAGCAATTATCCTTTCTTCTTGCTTGATCTCACCAGGAAAAGTGGGGGGGGGGGTAGGGGACCTAGTAAAATCTTCACAAGCACCCACATAGTGAGGGAATGAAGGTTTCACCAGTTCCATAAAGGTCTAGTGACACCTGTAACCCACATGGTCAATATAGCATAGGAATTTATCCCCACCACCAGGGTTTTGAAGCATCATTTATCTCAGGCAAGACCAAAGGTTGGCTCTTTTTAGGAAAAGAAAATCCAATCTTGAACTTTCCCCTGAATTTCTTGGCTTTGTTTTCTGCTCTTGTAAGGGGAAGAATCAAGAGACAGTGAAGCGAAATATTTTTATTGAGAAAATATGAGATTTTGTGTGTGTGTGTGTGTGTGTGTGTGTGTGTGTGTGAGAGAGAGAGAGAGAGAGAGAGAGAGAGAGAGAGAGAGAGAGAGAGAGAGAGAGAGAAGAGGAACAATAGCAACATAAGTCAGGAATTACATTTCCTAGGTTGAGATGTGGGTAATTCAAGAATAGTTCCCACTCTCAGACAAGTGTAAATAAGAATAGAATATGTTTCTTACTGGAAACCCAGTTTTGTAAATCACATTGCTTAAAATTAAATATTAAAAATTTTTAAGACTTTAGAATGTTGAGGAAAAGAATAAAATGTATGTTGTTGCTTTTGTAAATTTGGCTTTTTTTAGGGTTTTCCCAAGCTTCCCTAATTCCCTAGCTAGGGGCTTCCCATGTAAATGAGTTCTTTTTTTTTTTTTTTTTTTGATATTTTCAAAGAAAAAGAGTAAGATTCAGATTTGGTCTTTTTCATAATCTTATTCTAGGGTCTATATATTCCTAATGAAGTCCCTACAGAGGTTCAGCCCTCTCCCTCTGAATTGGCATCATTCAGAGTCTTATCAGGCCAGAGCCCTGCATCTCCAAATGAGTTTGGGGCTAGCCTCAGGGTAATTTCTTTGTAGATAGTTTTTTTGTTTTGGTTCCTTCCCAAAACTCATTGTTAGTGCTGCCTCACCAAACTTCCTGTCTGCCTCACAATGAGTAATGGTCTCCACAATAAATCTGATTATCACCCATCACCATACATAATTACAATACTCTCTTCCTGTGATAAGAGATTTTAGGATTTTTTTCTTAGCATTTTCCAAGCACATAATCCCATTGCCTTCAGTTATTTGAGACCTAAGATTATTTTTAGTCTAACTGAGCCTTAATAAATGTCCCCAAAATATAATATTGTTCACAAAATCTGGGGAGCATCTGCTTAAGAGCTGCTGCCTATGGTCAGTCTCTTTGATCCTCCAGATTAAGCAATAATACCACAAATATCTTGTCTGTATCTCCGGAAAAGCCTCTCTCGTTGCCAGCATCCTTATTGCTGACCGAGTCTTACACTCTATGATAATTTTGTATACACTTCATCCAGTTCTACATTGTGAGTGTATCTTGATTGGATACTCTTACAAAAAGATTAATAGAAAGCAATCACTCTTTCCTTTAGAAATGTCCTCTATTTTAGCACCAGACTACTGCATAAAATTCTGGAGCAACAGAAAAAAAGTCATGAAGTGGTTGTGCTGTTTTTTCCTAATGACTTAGACTGTGTTTGCTCATCAAGCGACCCACAGTCCCCACCCACCCACCAAGTGTCTCTGTAGCTATGGCAACTCCATATCAGGGGAGATGGACTGAAAGGAGCACGTTTCTGCAGGTAAACCCAGCTAAGCTTGGCCAGTGGGTAGTCAGAGAGTGGGGAGGTAGCAGTAATAATAGAGAAAGAATGTTACTAACCTCCTGCTTGACCCACCATGGTGGCTGAGCAAAGTTAGGTTGTTCACAAGAAAAGGAAACTCAATCCACACCTTTTCCCAGATGTTCAGTTTCATTGTTTATTCTTAAAAAACAATTTTAGAATAGAAGACTATCATAATGAATCAAAAATTATTTAGAAAATACGAGAGGAAGAGAAAGAGAAAAAGAGGACATAAAGAGAGAGGAGTGGGGAGAGAGACAGAAGTAACTCGGCAATATAAAACAAAAGAATTCCATATCTCAAGTTGGGATGCAGGTGACTCCAGAATTGGAGTGTGCAGTTTATTTTTGCAAAACTAGTTTTAAATAACAGCCTATCTACCTCTATAGACCATCTGCACGCTCCTCCACAATTCTATGTGAGGTTAATCTTCCAGTTGACATTCCTTGGGTCTTTTTTCAAGTTGAAGCATATGCCTCTTCCTTCCAATTGGGCCACAGAAGCCTCACTACCTGACCTTCACCATATCAGCAGACCAATTCCAAATATCCTGACATCATCACACCTCAAACTTCTTATATTTATACTTCCTGTCACTGGATAAAGACAAGCAGGGAAGGAGATGAACCTAACTAACCTCTACTTAATACCCCAGAGACACCCAGGGTAACTAACTACAGAGATTCTTCTGGAGCTCACAGGAGTTCAGCAAACAAAATGGGAAAGATGCTTAGAACCCACCAAGGTCAATGAGCGGATATAACACAGAATGTTCTACCAGAACATTCTACCACAGAATGTGCCAACCAGCTCTATAAGTTCTCAAAAGATGACTTTACTGTCATATTTTGAGGATGGAATGAAAGATATAATGATATAGGTAAATGGCAAAGCACAGAAAAGATGAGAGTGGAAATGAGAAAACTATAATTAGAAATGAACTGAATGGTAAGTGATATAAAAACTCAATAGAGGCAGATAGACAGAGGGATAGAGCAGTCCTCTTTGTGAGTCAAAAGAATTATTTTTACATCCAGGTCAGTGTTTCTCAAGAAAAACATCTGTACAAAGAGAGAGGTCTTCCAGCCACCTTAGATGGGCTCTGTCCAGCCACACAGACCTAGGAAATTAAGGCAGACAGAGAGAGCAGCAACACGGTCCACTTTGTGACACATAAGAGTCATTTTCATGGTCAGGTCAATGTGCCCCAGTCATTGAGCCATACCATAACATATAAAAATACCAACAAACTGCAGTGGTCACAATAGGATAGCAACATACAAGTCCACCATGCTTAGTGAATGAAGAGGTAGTTCTGAAAACCCAACCAGTACCAGCCACCTATATAGCCTCTTGGTTAAGGACTTTAGAGAGGAATTGTTGAGGATGTTGAAGGAATTTAAAGAAACCATAGAATAAACAGCCAATAAGATTCAAGAGAATATTAGAATATAAATGAGAAATCTTCAAACAGAGATGACAGAACTGAAAAGCTTGGTAGGTAAAATTTAAAACTCACTGAAAGACATTGCCAGCAGAGTAACAGCTGCAGAGACCAGAACCAGTGAGTTCAAATATGAACTGTATAAAACCTCCATACAACAGCAGAAGATAGGAAAGAGTCTTAAAATAAATGAACAACTGACAAAAGAACTGTAGGAAGAATTTAAGAGGAACAACATAAAATCATTAGCATTCAAGAGCGTCAGGAAGATAACCCCTATGGAGGAACAACCACCATATATATCATTGCTGAGAAGTTTCCAGAATCAGGGAGTATATACCCATGTCCTGAATGCCAGAAGGGTACCAATTAAAAGAAATTCAAATAAAAATAATTCAAGACACATCCTAATCAGAATGAGGAAAACTATAAGTAGAGATATAATACTGAAAGCATCAAGATAAAAAAAATCACATATAAAATAACATTCTTAAAATTTATTGCAGATTTACCTTATGAAACCTTCCAAGCCCAAAGGCAGTGAGGGAAATGTAGTAAAAAATTCAACAAAAGTAATGCCTCACCAAGAATACTTTATATAGTCAGACTCTAATTTGGATTTTAAGGAATGATACATAGTTTTATGGATAAACAACAGCTCAGAAACTTTATAGACTCAAAACCAACTTTAAAAGAAGATCAAAAGGGGGTGTTTAAAACAAGACAAACCCCCCAAATTCACCAAAATATGGCACAAAACTCAATGACAATCTCTCTCATGTCAGTGGTTCAAATACACAAATTAAAAGACAAAGTAGCAGAATAAATTAGAAAATTGTATCCAATATTCTGTTGCCTGCAATAAACATGTTTGAACAGTTAGAGCAAAAACAGCAACAAAGTCAAAGATTGGAAGACAAATCTTCAAGCAAACAACTTCCTCACAAAGTCTGGGGTAGCTCTACTAATATCAGACAACATAAACTTTAGGCTCAAAAAGTTTATAAGATACATAGAAAGTAATTTTTTAATAATCAAGGGATATGTACACCAGGAATGTGTACTTCAACATATATACACACCCAGTGAGGGTCCAGAAAAATATTTGAAAATTGCTAATAGACTTAAAGAAAGACATCAATATCAAAACAATAGTAGTTGGAGCACTGCTCTATCACCTCTTGATAAATAAATCAGTCTAAAACTCAACAAGAAAATTCTGGCTTTGAAGGAATAAATGGAAAGATAGGTAATATATATATATATATACACACATACACACACACACACACACACACACACACACACACACATATATATATATATATACTTTTGGTGATATTTTCTTCTCCAAAGGCTGAATTCACATTCTTCTCCAATGCACATGGAACATTTTTCAAAATTGACTACACACCATGCCACAAAACATGCCTCCGTAAAATCAAGAATATATAGATTGTATTAACCAGTTTCTCAGACTATGATGCCCTGAAAATAAAAGTGGATTGCAAACAGTCATAGAGAATCAACTTTAACACTTGGAAATTAAACTTCTTGCTACTGAATAATCAGTTGGGTTCAAAGAAGAATTCAATGAGGAAGTCAAAAGTTTCTTGAAAACAAACAAGAATGAGGATACAAGTAATCTGTGACACAGCAAAAGTGGACCTAAGAGAAAAGTTTATATCTTTGCAAGTATTCATCAAGAAGAAGGAAAGGACCCACATAAAAACTTGACTTCAAAGCTTGATAATTGGAATATAATCAAAACAATGAGCCAAAAGTAGGCAGGAGGAAGGAAATAACAACACTTAGAGCAGAAATTAATTAACTGAGAACATTCACCCAAAACAATCTAAAAAATCAATGATAGCAGAAGTTAATTCTTTGAAAAAAATAAAGTAGACTTATAAACCACTAGCAAGACTCACACACAAAAAAGAAAACTTAATAAACTGAATCAGAAATAAAAAAGAGGATGTCATAACAAATGCCACAGAAATATGAAGAATAACCAGATTTAGCCTTATTTTAAGAATATTTATTAAACAAAATAAGACAGCCTAGAAGAAATTGATTAATTCTTGGTTGGACTCATAGTGCCTCCCAAGGTTGAATCAACATGATTTGGAATACCTGAACAGACCTATCACTATCTTGGAAATGGAAATGGTAATGAAAAGTCTTGCCAAAACAAATGCCCACATCCAGATGGATGCACTTGTGATTTTCTTTTTTCAAACTTTTAAAGAGTATCTACTGCTAATCCTTTTAAAGCTCTTCCAGGAAATTAAATAAGCAAAACACTCCTTGTTTCTCTGAAGCTAAAACCATCCTGATACTAAAAGAAGAGAAAGACACTAATAAAAGAAAATTATCAGCCAATATCCATCATGAGCCTAGATGAAAATATCCTAAAAAAATACTATCAAATAGAATCCAAAAATTTATTTAAAAATGTCATACACTACTGTCGCATTACTGGTCCTACCCTAATCATACTCCACACTAGAATCTGATCTGGTGATGGGATTACTGGATCCTTCCCTATGTGATATTCCTTCTCCATTCTAAGGTGTGGCCTGTTTTTTGTTAATAAAAGTTTTGGTTTCAGAAAAGAAAGGGCTCATTCTTCAGTCTTCCTCCACTAAGCTGGTTTCCTTCTTAGGAGCAGAAGGTTTGTGTGGTGGGATTCCTAGCTTGAGTGTTGGAATTCCTGAAGCCTTTCTTGTACCCTTTCACTGTGTGAATTATTTCATGCATTGACATTTGTTTACATACCAGCATCTATCTCTCCAGGTCTTAGTTTTGGAGCCTGGGGCTCTGCTTATACACTAAAACCAAGTAGGACTCATCTTGGGGATGCAAAGACATATGCAAGTCAATCAACATAATACACCTTATCGGTAAAATAAATAATAAAATGATAATATCTATAGATTCGGGGAAATCATTTGACAGGATCCAGCACCCTTTCATGATGAAAACTCTCAATGAAATGAGAATTGAAAGAACTTTGGGGTCGGAGAGACTGCACATCGGTAAGGCGTTTGCCTCAGACGAAGAAGGACGGTGGTTTGAATCTCGGCATCCCATATGGTCCCCCGAGCCTGCCAGGAGCGATTTCTGAGCATGGAGCCAGGAGTGACCCCTCAGTGCTGCCGGGAGTAACCCAAAAACCAAAAAAAAAAAAAAAAAAAGAAAGGGGGCCGGAGAGATAGCATGGGAGGTAGGGCGTTTGCCTTTCATGCAGGAGGTCATCGGTTCGAATCCCGGCGTCCCATATGGTCCCCCGTGCCTGCCAGGAACAATTTCTGAGCCTGGAGCCAGGAATAATCCCTGAGCACTGCCGGGTGTGACCCAAAAACCACACACACAAAAAAAAAAAAAAAAAAAAAAAAAAAGAAAGAAAAAAAAAGAACTTTCCTCAATATAGTCAAAGCCATTTACACAAACCCACAGCAAATATTATACTTAATGAGAAAAATCTAAAAGTTTTTCCTCTAATATATGTCATAAAGACAAAGCTGCTCACACTTACCACTTCTGTTTATTTGTTTTGTTTTGTTTTTGGGTCACACCCAGCAGCGCTCAGGGGTTACTCCTGGCTCTATACTCAGAAATCGCTCCTGGCAGGCTTGTGGGATCACGTGGAATCTCATGGGATGCCGGGATTCGAACCACTCTCCTTCTGCATGCAAGGCAAACACCCTACCTCCATGCTATCTCTCCGGTTCCCACTTACCACTTCTGGAATACTTGCCAGAGCAATTAGGTAAGAAAAAATATCAAAGAACATCCAAATAGAAAAGAAAGAAGTCAAGCTTTCACTGTTTGCAGATGACATGGCTCTATATTTTGAGACTCTAAAAACTACAAAAACTTCTACAAACAATATATTTGTATAGCAAAGTGGCAGGCTACAAAATTAATACAAAAATATCCATGGCTTTTCCATATACAATAATGTTAGAGAAAAATATATATTAAATACACAATCCTATTCACAATTTTACCACAGATAATCTAGTACCTTGGAATCAACTTAATAAAAAAAGTGAAAGCAGGGCTTCAACAGTGAACATGTCCAGAGCTGGTAGTTGCTCCCATGACAGTACGGTTCAAGGATGGCAAAACCCTGCAACTCTTAGGCCAAGGGAATTTCCTTTCTAGTTTCCCCAATACTTACCTATGCCAAACAAACAGACAAACAAACAAAAACCAAAAAAACAACTTGCCACACTAGCCCCCTTCCTTTTTCTCTTTTGTTTTCTTATTTTGTTTTTTCTTTTGTTTTGGTTTGGTTTTTTTATTTTTATTTCTTCTTTTAAATTTATATATATAGCTTCTAGACAGGGACTTCTCCCCGCCTTCTTTCTTTTTTTCAACAGAACCATAGAATATGAATCATCTTGTCCTGCTCATAAATTGAGGAAAAAAGAGGAAAGAAGAAAAAAAGTAAATGGTACCAGGGCAAGCAGTCTCACAAACATTGAGTATAAATAAAAAATGATTATACCTAAATAACCAACCCAACGTCAACAAAAATAGAATCAAGAGACCAAAACTACACAAGGTATACACAAAAGGAACCTGTTATATTAGCAGTCCAGGAGCCAAGGGTGAATGTATGGGATGCATGCTGGGAACCTGCAGGGGTGGAGGGAGGTCAACTCTGGTAGTGGGAATTGCTTAATTCACTGTCACTATGTACCTTAAATATAACTGAGAAAGACACTTATAATTTGCATTGGTTTCAATAAAAAATTATTTTAAAAAAGGAAGTGAAAGATCTCTACAAAGAAAAATTATGGAACACTGCTTCAATAAATAAAAGGACATAAAATTGAAACACATCCCCTGCTCATGGATTGGAAGGATTAGCATAATTAAAATGGTAATAATTTCCAAATCATTGTACAAGTTGATTGCAATTACTATAAGGACACCTAAGACATTTTTCAAAGAAATATATCAAACATTCCAGAAATTCACATGGAAGAGTAAACTTCAAGGAAAAAACTTAAACAATTCTTGGGAAGAAGAGGGGAGGCATTATTTTTCCCAATTTTAAAATACATTATAAAGCAGTAGTGATTAAAACAGCATGGTGCGAAAATAAAGACAGACCCTTGGAACAATGGAATAGATTTGAATAAGCTGAGATAGACCCTCAAGTATACAATCAATTAATCTTAAGGACAAGAAATATGAAAAAAGCAAGGGAAGCCTCTTCAATAAGTGGCACTGTGAAAAGCTACATGCAAAGAAATAAACTCAGACCTATCTTTGAGAGGTCTCATTGAGGCCATGGTCATGGTCTCTTTGAGGCCATGCACAAAAAATCAAATCAAAATGGATTAAAGACCATGATATCAAACCTGAAACCATAAGGTACATAGAGGAAAATATTGACAGAACTCTCCATGGCATGAAGCTAAAGGCATATTCAAAGCTGAAACACCACTGATCAAGTAATAGAAGCAAAGACTAACAAATGGAACTATATTAAACTAAGAAGCATCTACACCTAAAATAAAATGGTAAGTAGGATAAAATAACTGCCCACATAATGGGATAAACTATTCACGCAATACTCATCTGATAAGGGGTTAATATCTAAGATATATAAGGCACTGATAGAGCTTAACAAGAAAAAAATTTAACTCTGTCAAAAAAAGGATAAGGATTAAAAATGAATAGAAATTGCCTCAAAAAGAAATACAGTTGGCCAAAAGACATGTGAGAAAAATATTCCACATCATTTATCATCAGTGAGATGCAAATAAAAAGAACAATGAGATACCATCTCACACAACAGAAACTATCACACATCCAAAATAACAAGAACAACCAGTGCTGGTGCAGATGCAGGGCAAAGGGGACTCTCATTCAGTGCTGATAAAAATACTGATTTGTTCCTTCTGGGAAAACAATATAGACAAACAAAAAACTAGAAATTGAGCTTTCAGATGACCCAGCAGTGCCATTGCTGCACTTCTCTATTTATTGCATATTCATAATAGTCACTATTCATAATATTCAGAATCTGGAAACAACTCAAATGCCCAAGAACAGATGAGTGAATAAAGAAACTGTGGTATATCTACACAATGAAATACTACACAGACATTAGGGAAAATTTTGCTCATATGTGGATGAATATGAATAGTATACTGAGCAAAATGAGTCATAGAGAGAAGGATAGACACAAAATAATCACACTTATTTGTAAAATATATATTTAAAAAGATAGTATGGTAATATATATTGTCTTTATATATATATATATATATATATATATATATATATATATATATATATATATATATATATATATAAAGACAATAGAGATGAGGGCAAGAAGGACCATCCCTGGTGGGCAACTTGCCATAAATAGTGGAGGAGTGCGTTTAGGGTAGGGAAGAGACCATTATGACAATTATAGTTGGAAATGATCACTCTGGAAAAAACTCAGTGCTGAAAGGAGGTAAAGTGATATATGTATATTTATGCATGATACTTTCAATAACAATATTGCAAAGCACAGTGTCTAAAAGGAAGATATATAAAGAGAAATATATAAAAAGAAGATATATATATATATATAAAGAGAGAGAGAAGCAAAATGTCTGCCATAGAGGAAGGTAGGGGGAGGGCAGCAGGGAGGGTAGAAAACTGGGGACATTGGAGGTAGGAAATGTGCACTGATAAGGAATGGGTGTTGAACATTGTATGACTGAATCTCAATCATAAGCAACTTTGTAACTGGTGATTATATTAAAAATATTCAATTAAAAAAACTCAATAGAAGATCAAGTTGGCTTTATAGCTTTTTTCCCCTCATCTTCCTGACTGGAGGAATTTCTATGTAATTAAGAATCTGTGACTGTTCTCTTTGTCAAGAGAATAGGACTTGGAACATTTAGTGGTCTTCTTTCAGTTTTATCAAGGTCTTCTGTTCCTGTTGAAGTTTCTCCTCCTGGGGGAGTCCAACCTTTATAGTTTGGGGGCTAAAAAACAGGTTGACAGCAGCATACCTCTTTTCAGATCATATCTTAGTTTTATTATTTCCTGGAACCCATTGCTAAGCTGGTCCTTCTACCTGACTACCTACCAGTGATGGTTAACCTTTTTGAGCTCAAGTGCCCAAACTGTTGCACAATGCCCAGTCCTCCCAATGGCCAGTCCAGCCCTGTTGCCAGGTGAGCTGCAAAGCAGACACCGGCACACTTGCCTCCCACTGCGCCTCATATCTTAATTGCGGACCCCTTCCTGCGTGCCAGCTGCAGGGCCTTCGCGTGCCACCGCTGGCACGCATGCCATAGGTCTCCTAGTCTAGGCCATTGCAAGGGAGGCCCTGGGCAGGGTCAACATTCTGCATCTCTCGCTGCTTCTCAACTCACCTCCTGCATGTACTTACTACCCTTCAACCTGTCCTGTTGTGTGGTATGAACTTACTGCTACTCAGCCCAGCCCTCTTTGTGCACCCACTGCTGCTCAGATTGCTGCTCTGTACCTGCCAGATGTTACACTGTACTCCTGGGTATTACAAGGCAGGTGATGAATGTATTTCTTTATTTCTCCTTTTCTATTTTTGCTCTGAATGATTTTCTCACAGTGACTTCTCTGTGACCCTGATGGAATTTTTATCCCTGTATCCTCATGCTTATTGGTTTTGTGGCATTCGTATCGGTAATTTTCTAAATTAATTTTATAGCTTTCACTCTTAAGATATACTAGCTCATTTTTCAACTCTGTCTTTTTCTAATCCTTATAAATTACTATTCTTTGAGCCCTGGGGTATTTTGGGGGTAGTGTTTTGTCTTATGTTTGATAAGCCAGCAAGCTACATTACTTTTCTTCTAGATTTTAGGTAATATTTCTTATGAAGAAAACTCTTCATTTAAGTTTTGTTTATATTCCTTTTTCTGTTGTGAGAGGATGTTTCTTGGAGCAAGTTTCTTTATCTTTGCTGGCTGGTCATTAGTAATTTCTGAATAGAGCTGGTTATTAGCTGGTACAAATGGGGGCAAGAAGCATGATGTTACCTAGCTTCAATTTGGGTTTGTCATCTCAGACATCATTGTTTATTTATGTCATTTCCTTTGTCAAAGGAAAGGAATATTAACCCTCAAGTTCTTTGGTAGTCACAAATATGGCACAGCTCTCAGTAAGTCATTGGAATTTATGGGCTACCACGGCTTATATTCAGAAGGAACCCACTTCTATCTGCATCTTGGTTCTGCCCAGGAGACCAGGGCAGGAACTTGGGGCCAGAATAAAGATGGCTTATTTCATTACCCCTGCTATGCTAAATCATGGTGCTGGATTCTTTGTAGCCAATCTACTTCTTCATACTCACATTCTGTCACATACTACTGAACTTTTCAAAGATATGTGATTGTAATTTCTACTTGTCACTTGTCACTAATTTCATTCCCTCTGTTGATGTATGACAGTTGGACTTGGACAAACCCCTTGGATAACCCACTAAATGACAGTTAAACCTGGACTTTCTTCCTGAACACGTTCCTTGGACATGCCCCTGTCATGCTGGGTATAAAAGGAAAAACTTGGACTGTTGCTAGGAGAGTGGGCTAGGAGAGTGACCAGAGCAGTGCCTGCTGGTCCATGAGGGGCCAGAGATAAAGCATCGGGGAGAGATGCTGCCTGCTTTGTATCTATTCCTTTCTCTTTCTTCTTTGAATCCAGCCCCCATACCTCCCCACCTGTGGCTGATGAATTCCCCTGCCCTTGAAATCTCTAGGAGGTGGCAGCAGGCCTCAGACTCCAGGAGGAATAAAAGTTATATATGGTTTTTCTTTCTCTCTTTCCTCTCTCTATCCTGAGCAGGCGGTTGCTACACCTTTAGTACTTAGAAGTCAGTTCTAACTTATGCATTTTTCTTCACCCATGATGAATTGATCAACAGATCTTGTGGTGCTATTTGAATACAAATCTAGTCTCTTCTTACCTGGCCTATGTCACTGCCATGTCTTGTCTAGATAACCATCAGAATCACTGAACTGGTCCCCTCCCATGTGACACAGTAGCCAGCTGGATTTGCTCAGTGTGAGACTCCACACATCATTCTTTACATAAAATCCCATGAGGGATCACATCTCACGTAAGACTGTGAAGTCTTTCAGATCATCTGTATATCTCTGCTCTGTGTTCTGTTCTCCCATTCCCTAACTCCTCTGCCTCCTCTATACAATGTCCTTGCTTTTCTCTGAGGATCCAGAAATGCTTGGCCATGCCCTTTGTTTTTGCTGCCTGGTTGTACTAACCCATCTGCTAACTAGTTTTATCACCTTTGTGAATTTTTCCTTTTTTTTTTAATTTTTGGGCCATACCTGACGGTGCTCAGGGACTGCTCCTGGCTCTATGCTCAGTGTTGCTCCTGATGTTCATGGAGACCACACCATGCTGGGGCATGAACTCAGGTTGCTACATGAAAATTATGTGTCCAGATAATTGAACTTTCTCTCCAGTCCTGTGAACCTTTCCTCAATGTCATCTCATCAGGCCTATATTGGCTTTATGTCACTTAATTTCTCATCCTGACAGCCAACTCCATTGACTGTTTTATTTGTTCTTCTGCCTGGTGTTATGTAACTTTTACTATCATACCTATTTCTCCTTCTTAGACAATAAACTCCATAAAGGAGGAAAAATTGCATAGTTTGCTGCACTAAATGTCTATTGGCTAAATGAAACTTGTCAATGTCTCTCAGCAAACACTTGTTGAGTGGATGGATGGTAGATAAAAGGATGGATGGGAGGATAGAATAATGGGTGTATGTATGTATGTATGTATTGCTAAATTCAGAGAAAACCTGGTCCAATTCAAGGTCAGAATCTATTCTCAATGTCCCTCTCACCATTCATGTCATAGCACTTCAGGCTCTTAGCAGTGAGGCTGATTTCTTTTTCTATGAAAAGGGGTAGATATTTCTTTTACCTTTTCATCATTTCCTGCTGTTTGCAATGAGTTTCACTGTCTCTATTAGCTATATTAAAGTTAATTGTACAGCTAGATTAAGACATTGTTCCCCTCATCACAGAACCTGCCATCACAGAGCCCACCCACCTGATAAGAACTTCTAAGTGTGTTCCAGGACCAGTATTCCTGACTGGGGGTTCCACAGTCAAAAAACAAAACCAACTGAACCAAAGCTAACAGAAGTCTCCATCAGAAGCTACATCCCTGTCTTTGATCCCTATTCTAAGATACTTACTCAAAGATACCAGTATATCCACCAAGTTCATGTTGTAATTGTCATATTCCTCCTTTAAACGATGGGACTACCTCATCTAACGGACACTATGCTGTGTGATTTATAACTTACTTGTACATACTTTAAATGAACTTGCTCAACTTTATTTGGTGCAAATACCCTTTAGCTTTAATGCCCTGGCTGTAACTCCTTATCTTATGATGTCCTTGCTGTACTCTCTGTCATGATGAAACTCTGTCATTGTTGTGTGTTATGCCATATTGTAACTCCATGTCTTGGATGTACTGCTTGTCTCATGCTAGATAGGAAGTCACATGCCTACAGATGCTCTATATAAGTGCTCTTAGAACCCCTGATGGGGGCTGATAGCTTTAGCTGCTTTGCCGAACTATAATTCCCCATCTCAGCCAGCTTGTGTAAATAAATTTCTTTATCCTCTCACCATAAGATTCAGTGTGCTTGGTGTGCTTGATTAAGTAAAAAATTAATCAGGTACAACATTTGGAGTCTCCAATGAGAACTCTGAGACATCAGGGAGAATTTGGATCTGGTATCTCAAGATTTTTAACTAGCTTCCAAAAACAATTAAAGCTTTTCATAGTAACTTTTCAAGTCATGAATAACTTGGCTTAAAGGTAAAAGAATAGACTGAGTGCTAAAATAGAAGAAAGTATTTGATTTTAGAAATTTTTGTTGGGGCCGGAGTGATAGCACAGCAATAGGGCCTTTGCCTTGCATGTGGCAGATCCAGGATGGACATGGTTCAATCCCAGGCATCTCAAATGGTCCCCCTAGCCAGGAGAGATTTCTGAGCACATAGCTAGGAGTAACCCCTAAGCTTCACCTGGGATGGCTCAAAAAATCCAAAATCCACCCCCCCAAAAAAAAGACATTTTTGTTAACCTAAATTGAAATTTATTTAGAGAAAGTAAATAATGGATTATTTCAAAGGAAACAAAAGAAAAGTCAGAGTAATAACTCTAACACCTGAGTAACTGTCTCCTCTTTGTGAGAATTTGCACGTGAAAGCACCACTTGTGTTTCTGTTTGGAATATTACTTTGTTTTGTTTGAATTTGTGTTTAGAATTTAGTTATGACTTGCTTTTGAGTAGTTTATATCTGTTTTTAAGATTTGGATTTTGTTATACTTAAAATCTGCTTTTATTATTTTTATTTTTTGAGGGGGCCATACTCAGCAGTCTTTAGGGGTTACTCCTGGCTTTACCCTCAGGAATTAATGCTGGTGCAGCCCAAGGGATTATATGAGGTGCCAGGAATCAAACCCAGGTCAGCCTCATACAAGACAATGGTCCTACCTGCTGTACTATTGATCTGACCCCAGTTTTTTGTTAATTTTGATTCATTAATGTTGTCATGTCTGTGTATATATTAGAATTTGAGAAAAGGTGGCTGTAAAAAAGATCCCTATATGCCTATATTATCTCAATTAGAACTGTGTTTGTGGGGCTGGAGCTATAGCACAGCCAGTAGTTTGCCTTGCAAGCAGCCAACTTCAATCTCCAGTATCCCATATGATCACCGAGCACTGCTATGCATAACTCTTGAATGCAGAGCCAAGAGTAAGCCTTCAGCACCCCAGGTATGCCCCCCCCAAGTTTTAGATAAAAAAAAACTACGTTTGCAAATATAAAATAAGAGGTGGTATGTTACTGCACACCACCACCAAATGGTCTTTTGCCCAAGGAGTGCCACTTAATAACTAAAGGAACAGGAGAATGACATTACTCCTGTCCTCAGGAAAGCAAAAACTTCCTTGCTTCAGGAGCAAAACCTGAAGGAAAGTTTAGTCAGTATTCCCTCCTGCAGATATCCTTGTGCCTTTGCTATTTACACTGTCATCTCAGCAACCATCAGTCCTTCCTCTCCTATCTCACTCTGCCTGGTTCAGTAACCTTGCAACTGAAGAAACTTAACTCATCCCTTCTCAGAGCAAATGAGAGCTCAGAATAGCAATGCTTCATGGCCTCATGCTGGTTACAGTTTTAAAATTATAAAGTTGGTATCTAGGAGTTAAAAGTTCTGAATGCTTTATAAAAAATATTCAAAAAAACAAAATATGTATTTGTTATAAAAAGGGATTTAAGGTTTAAAACATTCTGGTAGAAGAGTTTTGCCTCAAGAGGAAATTGATCTTTAATAAAAGGAAAAAAGGAGATAAAACAGAAAACTAAAAGGAATATTTGACCTTCAAATTAAGGTAAATATAGGTATTACAGAATGTGCTCCCTTTCTCTATATTAAATTATTTTTAGGATTGTTTAAAATATGCAAATACAAACTGCATAGAAAGCTATCTGAGCTGTGTACTAGATAGAGATGGAAAAAATGAGGTTAAAGTCATTTTAAAAATACAAAATGCAAAGGGTGTGCTGGTGAAGGGTGGTGTACAATCTATGTTTGAAACCCAACAAGAACAATTTTATAACCACAGTGCTTAAGTAAAGCAATTAATAAAAATAATACAAACTACATTCCACTAAAAGTAGAATAAGACAAAGACTGAAAGAAAATGTGGGTGCATGAAAAATGTATAAAATGTGATTTTTGGGTAAGGAAGCATAAAGAACTGAAGTTTCAAAAGGAGGATGGAAAAATAAAATAATATTTCTGAAGATGGAATAAAGTTGAAGGACCTTAGTAATAAGAGAAGGCACATATACATGAAAGAAGGCCTTATAAAAGGTGACCCTTAAGAAATAAAGAAATGTTGGATTAACCAGCCTTCACCCTAAATTGTTATGGCCTATCAGTCTTTACCCTTAACTATGAGGGCTTCCTCTTTTATATGTCAAAGACCCACCTGGATGGGAAGAACTTCCAGATAGGCTCTTTACCTTAACCCACTCTCCACCCATGGGGGTAATTCTGTCTTCTCAATTAATATTGCGGTCCTGGCTAGCCTCTCTCACTCTTGTCCCATGTGATGGACAGGTTCTAGAACCATGTTTCATCTTTCTTCAGCATGGTTTGGATTATTTCCTGTGGTGGCCCTGCTCCAAAACCTACTTCCCCCTTTCCTGTGGAATTATGGTATGCGGGTTTAATCACAAAGGAAGTCAAGACATTACCTGTGTCATAATAGCTTCTTGGACTTACACCAACATGATCTTGGTTTTTAACAAGCTTAATATTACATACAATTTTGAATTTTGTGCTGAGTTTAACAATTGTGTCACTCTGATTAAATGAGTAGTTAAATGATAATTTATAATAATTAATATGAAAGTCTGTGAAAAGCTTCATGGTTTATATAAAATTGAATTCTTAAGAATTATTGATGGGGCCGGAGAGATAGCACAGCAGTAAAGCATTTGCCTTAGATGCAGAAGGACGGTGGTTCAAATCCCAGCAGCCTATATGGTTCCCCGAGCCTGCCAGGAGCAATTTCTGAGCATAGAGCCAGGAGTAACCCCTGAGTGCTACCGGGTGTGACCCAAAAACAAAACAAAACAAAACAAAACAAAACAAAAAAGAATTATTGATAAGGGGCATGTAGGGTCACACGGCAGGTAGGGTATTTGCCTTGCATGCAGCTGACCCAGATTTCATCACCAGAATCTATATTTTCCCCCAAGCCTGCCATAGTAATTTCAGAGTACAGAGCCAGAAGTAACCCCTGGGTGCTGCTGGGTATAACTCAAAACAACAGCAAAGTATTATTGATAATTTGAATTTTGCATGAGAATGAACAAACTCTGGAAGGTGAGTATAAATCTAGATAATATGATTTGAAATTATACCATGTGTTTATTTTAAGTGATTTAAGAAACGTTTGGGGACAGAGTGATAGTACAGTGAGAAGGGCATTTACCTTATAGTGGGTGTCCCAGGCTCTAGCCATAGCACCCCATATGGTCTGGCAAGCCAGCCAGGAGTGATTCCTAAGTGCAGAGCCAGAAGTAAGCTCTGAGCGCTATAGAAGAACACTGCATTATGATGTAAGTGAAATAGCTGCTTTTCTTTCTCCTTTATGCCCTTTGTATGTTTTTTATTTTAGAGCAATGTCTTTTTTTGCATAGATAAGGAAGACAGATAATGAATGCTATGCTTTTGTAATGAATAATATAGGAGTTAATTAGCTCCAAAATACCAGTGTGCAGGTGGATCCTGATAAAATCCTGGGCATCCATCCTATTAACCTGACTTAAGCTTCAGTTGCCCTAAGAGTGACCTTAATTCCTAAAACTGTAAATGTGGATCCCCACTAAGGAGATGGATAAACCCAGGAAAAGTAACATGCCATGCTGACTTTAACATAGGAGAGCCTAAGGTGCCACAAGTAATACAGTTAAAGTGGATCAAGAACCACTGTCATGGGATAGGTTCTGACCCAGAGGAAGAATAAAACAATTCTCAAGGACCCTATGGAATTAGGAAAGACTGAGATAAGCTCACCTGAAACCTGTCTTTGGGAGAATATGACAATATGTCCCAGGAAATAAACATTCTGTTTTAACTTACTAGTCTTATACCCGAAGTGCCTATTTAAGTTCAATCTAGAAATTATAGATAAAAGGAATCTATAAATTTCTTACTGTGTTAGTGTAAAACGGCCAGCAATATTTATCAGAAGTAAACTTAACATATTACTGTGAGCATTTAGTGAATCACTAGCATAAAAAGAGAGAAAACAATGTATCAACAATTTGACTTCCTGGATTACTTAGAACCTATAGGAATGATTGAGTAAGTGTATTCATTTAAGTTTAATTTTTTTCTTTCTTTTTTTTTTTTTTGTTTTGTTTTTGTTTTTGGGCCACACCCAGTGACGCTCTGGGGTTACTTCTGGCTCTGCACTCAGAAATCGCTCCTGGCTTGGGGGACCATATGGGAAGCTAGGGGATCGAACCACAGTTCGTTCTAGGCTAGCACAGCCAGAGTTTAATTTGAAGAAAACTAGAGTGAACTCACCCCTCTAGAGGGTTGAGACAGCTGTATCTGAGAATCTATCAGAATGGGTCACAACACTATCTCCACAACATCCCCTCTGCCTGAGGATCTTCAGATTCCTGAGAGATTCCAACACTACCCCAGTCACATCCTGGAAGCAGTTTGGCTTGCAAAAGCAGCTATGGCACTGCAGACTCACTCAAGATAAGACTCACCAACTATTAGAATGGCCTAATTTGCTCTTTTGTTTTTGCTTACTACCTGCTGACTTAATAATTAGCAAGGCCTTTAGTTCTGTTTTTACTTAGCTTTTTGATTGCTATATTTTAAATTGGATTCTTAAGTTTGTTAATAAATAATTTCTGTTGTTAAATTATTATGCATTCCCATTATAGCCCTTTTTGTTATCAAGGATTTGATGTGTATTAGTAAAAGGAGGGGATGTGGTGTGTAATTTGTAACTTGCTTGTACATGCTGTCAATGACCTTGTTCAACTTCTCTTGATGAAATGCCCTTATCTTAAGATGCCATGATTGTAACTCCTTATCTAATGATGTCCTTGCTGTACTTGGTGCCAGGATGTAACCCAGTCATTGCTGTACTTCATGCCATATTGAAACTCCAGTGTCTTTGCTGCACTGTCTGTCTCATGCTAGATAAGAAGTCACATGCCCCACAGATCCTCTATATAAGTGCTCTTAGAACCCCTGATGGGAGTTGATAGCTTCAGGTGCTTTGTCAAACTTTGGTCCCCAGCCCAGCCAATCAGTGTAAATAAACTTCAAGCTCTCACATGATTCAGTGTGTTTAATTAAGTGAACTTTGGGCACAACACCTCTCCCCTCCTAGAGCTGCAAGGGATGAATCACTCTGGTCTCCTTCCAGTTTGGGACTAGAACATAGAATGACCGACAACATGCATTTATTAATCACTCCTGATCTAGCATGGCAGCCAAGTGCTGCTTCCTCTGAAGAGAATGTGTGTGTCTTCTCTACAGTCACCCAATCCTAAATTACTATTTGAGATGTCATCTAATCTGTTAGGGGATCCATTATGCTCCCAACGTGTTTTAAGCATGAGTTGAAGTGACATCTCTGGGACTGTTACTTCTCCACTGGCTCTTGCTGTCCTTTGTGCATTGACATTGTGGTTCTAGTTACAGATGAAGGTGAAGTACTAGGCAGCAAAGGGGATATAGAGGATAAAGTCAGACTGAGCTATGTTACAACCCCTCTGTGTGGCCATTGTCCTCTCTCTCTCTCTGTCTGTCTGTCTGTCTGTCTGTCTCTGTCTCTCTCTCTCTCTCTCTCTCTCTCTCTCTCTCTCTCATAGCTCTTTGACATTCTTTCTTCTCTGTGCTCTAGTCTCTGTAGTTGGCCCAAGGAAAAATTAGTCTTGAACTCAATATTAGCAACTGTTGGTGTACCTAGCTGAGACCCTGAATTTGGGTGTAGCTGCCTAAGACCCACCCATTTCTGGGAGGGGTCTTGGGAACCGGATATTAGGTGTGACCTTACCTGCAAGACCCCGCCCATTCCTGGGAGGGGTCTTGGAAAAGTTAGATAAGCCTTGGACCAAGGGAATTCCGGCCCCTTTCTGCGCTGCTGGGCGCTCTGGCTTTTGGGCCTCTGTGTTCTGGTCTTTGACCAGCATGGAGCTCTCAGGAAGATGGCTGAATTATAAGATGCAGGGCTAAGAATGGCCGAATGCTTGAAAGGTTATGAGATAGGCCACACACCTGTGGTGGTTAGGGCATGAATAAAGATGATGCTTCCTAATGCCTGCCTGTGAGTGAGTGATTTCGCCTTTCACCTGGGCCTGGGACCCGCCGGCTGAATGGGGTTGCAGAGCCACGTGGCATGGAGTGGCAGAAAGAAATCCTTCACCATCCATCGCCATCCAGCCCCATCGTTATTTATTTAATACAACAACCAATCAAACAATACCTAGAGAACTTTTCTGGGTAGTAATAGCTGAAATACTGAAAACAGGGGCCAGAGAAATCATATAGCAGATAGAGTACTTACCTTGCATATGGCCAACACTAGTTTAATTCCTGGCATTACATATGAACTTCAAGCCCTGCCAGAGCCAGAATAAGTTCTGAGAAATTCAGGGCATGTCCCATCCCTCAAATAAAGGAAAAAAAGAGAAAATAAAATACCAGGAATGTCCCTTTTTCATTGTTACAAAGGGTAAGAGGGCATAAATCTTTATCAGAAACCCTATTTGCAGTTACCATAGAAGTGGACTTCTGGGGGGCCAGTCCAGGAGTGAATCCTATTGCTCTCTCTCTCTCTGGAATCACCCAGGCTATAACCTCCCTATTTTCTAAAATTGTGATCCATATTCTATTTTTTTTATAGAAACTGTTGCTTGTGACAATACAGACAAGATAATTTTCATGAGATGTATGTCTGTTTACTCCAAGAATAAATCTTTTACTTTTTCCTCCATAAACTCTTTGTTTTTATTTTGATGGAAGATACACACCCATTTTGGATAAGGACTTAATCTTGATTCTGTGCTCAGCAATCACTTTTGTCATAGTTGGGAGACTATATCATTCACTACTGGGAATAAAATTGGGACCAGCTGCATGCAAGACAAAAACCATAACTTTGTACTATTTCTTCAGATCTGGCATGAAGTTTTGACTGTTGAACATTTGCTTTTAAAAGCAGAGCACACCAACTTGGGTTTGGTAGAATGGCCAAAATGGATATATCTTGCATTCGCTGAGTCCTGCAATTTAGGGAGGGGGATCATATGGTGACTTTTACTATTGTCCTTTCTTTTTTTTTTTTGGTTTTTGGGTCACACCCAGCAGCACTCAGGGATTACTTCTGGCTCTATGCTCAGAAATTGCTCCTAGCAGGCATGGGGGACCATATGGGATGCCAGGATTTAAACCATTATACTTTTGCATGCAAAGCAAATGCTATACCTCCATGCTATCTCTCCAGACCCTACTGTTGTCCTTTCAATGAACACTTACCTTCACCCAAACTTTCATTCACAACCTAAACATTCTGTAATGACCTAACTCAATCTAAACCTAACAGCAACCCAAACCCTAATCCTAACTCTATTTCTACCAAAAGTCCAAAACCTTATTTTAGCCTAGGTCTAACCCTAAACAACAACAACAACAACAACAACAACAACAATAAGCATAAAATTCACCTTCTTCCGACTCTGAGGACTTCAAAGGAAATCTCTCCTGTGCCTGTCTTTGTTTCTTGAATACCTGAAGGTCTCCTCAGAGGCCTAGGGAACACCCCCCCAAAAACCTGCATTCTGAAGCTGCCCAGCCACTGAGTGAGTATAGTCTGGCTGTGGAGGTAGCCAACCAATAGCAGAGCTCTCTGGCCTGCGGAGGCTCCACCCTGCTGTGCCTTTGATCACTCTGAGGACTTCAAGATAAATCCCTCCTGTACCTGTCTTTGTTTCTTGAATACCTGAAGGTCTCCTCAGAGGCCTAGGGAGTGCACCTCCAAAAAAACTTTCAACTAGAGACAGCAGAAGAGTGTTCGCAGCTGCACACTCTTTCTAACCAATGAACCCCACCACAACATGCAGGAAAAACCACACTACTAGCGTGACAATGGGGAAACCTCGCAGGCAAACACCATGCACAGAGAATGAAGATGATAGCTTGGATGACCGAAAAATTCCAACCATCTGATTAACCTCTCAGATAAGGAACTTAAAATAGAAATATGAAAGATGTTTGTAGAACTCAAAGAAAGCATAGATCGATCTGAACAGAACACAAAGACAGAAATCAGAAAACTCCAAACTGGAATAACAGATCTGAAAAACACGGTAGCTCAACTGAAAACCTCCGTGGATGGCCTCGATAGCAGGGTAACAGCAGCTGAGGAGATAATCGAAGTACTGGAAGATGAGATGCAGAAAAACTCAACACAGCAGAAGAAATTGGAAAAGAACCTTAGGACAAATGATCAGGCAATAAAAAATGTACTCAAGGAATGTGAACAGATGAAAATAGAAGTCTTTGATAAACTCAACAGAAACAACATAAGAATCATTGGAGTCCCAGAGACCCAGGTAGGAGATCTCCAGGAAGAATCAACTGTCAAAGATATCATAAAAGAGTTACTCCTAGAGTATCCTGCATGCCCGAAGAGTACCAGCTAAAAGAGACTCAAAGAAAAACACCCAAGACACATCCTCTTTACAATGACAAATCCCACAGATAAAGATAGAATACTGAAAGCAGCAAGATCAAAAAGGGAAATTACATTCAAAGGAGGATCCCTAAGACTTACAGCAGACATGTCACAAGAAACTCTCAAGGCCAGAAGACAGTGGTGGGATATTGTGACAAGACTGAATGAAATGTGGGCCAAGAGAGATAGCACAGCGGTGTTTGCCTTGCAAGCAGCCGATCTGGGACCTAAGGTGGTTGGTTCGAATCCCGATGTCCCATATGGTCCCCTGTGCCTGCCAGGAGCTTTTTCTGAGCAGACAGCCAGGAGTAACCCCTGAGCACTGCCGGGAGTGGCCCAAAAACCAAAAAAAAAAAAAAAAGACTGAATGAAATGAATGCCTCACCGAGAATAGTGCACCCAGCTCGACTCACATTCAGGTTTGAAGGAAGGATACATAGCTTCATGGATAAACAACAGCTCAGAAACTTCACAGATGAAAAACCAGCCTTAAAGGAAAAACTGAAAGGTCTACTTTAAGACAAGAGAGACCAACAAACACAGCAAACTTATCTACAAAGATGATATTAAATCCTATGACAATCATCTCCCTCAATGTCAATGGACTAAATTCACCAATTAAAAGACACAGAGTGGCAAAATGGGTCAAAAAGATGGATCCAGGGGCCAGGAAGGTGGCGCTAGAGGTAAGGTGTCTGCCTTGCAAGCGCTAGCATAGGATGGACCGCTGTTCGATCCCCCGGCATCCCATATGGTCCCCCCCAAGCCAGAGGTGATTTCTGAACACATAGCCAGGAGTAACCCCTGAGTGTCAAATGGGGGTGGCCCAAAAACAAAAAACAAACAAACAAAAAAGATAGATCCAACCTTCTGCTGCCTACAAGAAACACACCTGAATAGTCAGAACAAACATAGACTCAAAATCAAAGGCTGGAGGAAAATCATCCAAGCAAACAACACCCTTAAAAAAGCTGGGGTAGCCATATTAATTTCTGATGACACCAACTTTATACTCAGAAAAGTGGTAAGGGACAAAGATGTACACTATGTACTAATCAAGGGATATGTGAAACAAGAAGAAATCAGATTTTAACATATATGCACCCAATGAGAGACTAGCAAATTACCCAATACAGTTACTGACAAATCTGAAAGAAGAAATCAATAATAACACAATAATTGTGGGAAACCTCAACACAGCCCTATCAGCACTTGATAGGTAAACCAGAGACTGAAACCCAACAAAAACATACTAGCCCTGAAAAGAGTAATGGAAGAAAGAGTACTAGTAGATATATATAGGACACTCCATCCCAAAAAACCTGGATACACATTCTTCCCCAATGTAAATGGGCCATTCTCCAGGATAAACTACATGCTGACACATAAAACATACCTCCATAAAATTAAGAGGATAGAAATCTTGCAGGCTACCTTTGCTGACCACAGGCTCTGAAATTAGATGTGAACTACAAAGGCACACAAAATAAAAATTTTAGCAATTGGAAATTAAACACCTTGCTATTGAATAACCAGTGGGTCTGAGATGAAATCAAAGAGGGAGTCAAAACTTTCCTGGAAATAAATGACAATGAAGACACAAACTGCCAGAATCTATGGGACACAGCAAAAGCAGTCCTGAGAGGAAAATTTATAGGTCTACAAACACACATCAGGAAGGAAGAAGGGGCATACCTGAATAACTTAATGACACAGCTCATAAAATTAGAAAATGACCAACAAAAGGAACCAAAAATAGGGAGACAGAGAAAATAACAAAGCTGAAAGCAGAAATCAATGAAGTGGAAACCCAAAAAACAATCTGAAAGATCGAGGAAAGCAGAAGTTGGTTCTTTGAAAAAATAAACAAGATTGATAGACCATTGGCAAAACTCACAAAAAAGAGAGAGAGAAACCTGATAACCCGTATTAGAAATGAAAAGGGGGAGATCACGACAGATATTGCAGAGATCCAAAGGGTAATCAGAGACTAGTTTGAGAAACTTTATGCTACTAAACATGCAAATTTAGAAGAAATGGAAAATTCTTTGACACTTATAACCTTCCACAGTTAAGTAAGGAGGATGTAGCATATCTAAACACCCCCATCACTCTTGAGGAAATTGAGACTGTAATCAAACATCTGCCCAAAAAGAAAAGCCCAGGCCCAGATGGATTTCCTAATAAATTCTTTCAAATATTTCAAGAGGAGCTACTACCAATCCTAGCCAGTCTCTTCCATGAAATTGAAAAAACGGGAACACTCCCAAACAGCTTTTATGAAGCCAACATCATCTTGATACCAAAACCAGACAGAAATGCTGCCAAAAAAGAAAATTACAGACAAATATCCCTGATGAATGCTGATGCAAAGATCTTCAACAAAATCCTGGCAAATAGGATCCAATGCATCATCAAGAAGATCATACACTACGACCAAGTAGGTTTCATCCCAGGAATGCAAGGATGGTTTAACATCCATAAATCTATCAACATCATACACAACATCAACAACAAGAAAAATAAAAATCACATGATCATATCAACAGACGCAGAGAAAGCATTTGATAAGGTCCAACACCCATTCTTGATTAAAACTCTCAGCAAGATGGGAATAAAAGGAACCTTTCTCAATCTAGTTGAAGCCATCTACTAAAAGCCAATGGCAAATATTATCAATGGAGAAAAGCTAAAAGCCTTTCCTCTAAATTCTGTTACAAGACAAGGCTGTCTGCTCTCACCACTCCTCTTCAACATAGTACTGGAAGTGCTTGCTATCGCGATCAGGCAAGAAAAACATATCAAGAGAATCCAGATAGAAAAGTAGTCAAACTCTCATTGTTTGCAGATGACATGATACTCTACTTAGAAAACCCTAAAGACTCTACCAAAAAGCTTCTAGACACAATAGATTCATATAGCAAGGTGATAGGCTACAAAATTAACACACAGAAATCAATGGCCTTTTTATACACCAATAATGATAGGGATGAGATGGACGTAAAGAAGGCAATCCCATTCACATTAGTGCCACACAAACTCAAATATCTTGGAGTCAATTTGACCAAAGACATGAAGGAACTATACAAAGAAAACTATAAAGCCCTGCTCCAAGAAATAAGAGAGGACACACGGAAATGGAAACACATACCATGCTCATGGATTGGCAGGATTGACATCATTAAAATAACAATACTCCCCAAAGCATTATAAAGATTTAATGCGATCCTCTTAAATATACCCATGACATCCTTCAAAGAAGTGGATCAAACACTTATGAAATTCATCTGGAACAATAAACACCCTAGAATAGCTAAAGCACTCCTAGGGAAAAGGAAAATGGGAGGCATTACTTTCCCCAACTTTAAACTGTACTACAAAGCAATAGTTATCAAAACAGCATGGTATTGAAATAAAGACAGCCCAGACCCTCAGATCAGTGAATAGGCTTGAGTTCTCATACAATGTTCCCTAGACATACAATCACCTAATTTTTGACAAAGGAGCAAGAAATCCTAAGTGGAACAGGAAAAACCTCTTCAACAAGTGGTGCTGGCAGAACTGGTTAGCCACTTGAAAAAAAGCAAACATAGACCCCCAGTTAACATCATGTATGAAGGTAAAATCCAAATGGATTAAAGACCTTGATATCAGACCTGATACCATAAGGTATATAGAACAACACGTCAGTAAAACACTCCATGACATTGAGACTAAAGGCATCTTCAAGGAGGAAATTGCACTTTCCAAACAAGTGGAAGCAGAGATCAACAGATGGGAATGCATTAAGTGAGTAGCTTTTGCACCTCAAAAGAAATAGTGCCCATGATACAAGAGCCACCCATCATGTGGGAGAAACTATTCACCCAACACCCATCAGATAAGGGGCTAATATCCAAAATATACAGGGCACTAACAGAACTTTACAAGAAAAAAACATCTAATCCCATCAAAAAATGGGGAGAAGAAATGAATAGACATTTTGATAAAAAAAAAAAAGAAATACAAATGGCCAAAGGCACATGAAAAAATGCTTCTCATCACTAATCATCAGGAGATGCAAATCAAAACAATGATGAGGTACTATCTCATACCACAGAGATTGGCATACATCACAAAGAATGAGAACAGTAAGTCCTGGCAGGGATGTTGAGAGATTCCCACTGCTGGTGGAAATGCTGTCTACTCCAATGGAAAGCAATATGGAGGTTCCTTCAAAATCTGGAAATTGAGCTCCCATTCAACCCAGCTATTCCACTCCTAGGGATATACCCCAAGAACACAAGAATACAGTACAAAAACCCCTTCCTCATATCTATATTTATTACAGCACTATTCACAACATCCAGGCTCTGGAAACAACCAATTTGCCCTTCAACAGACGAATGGCTAAAGAAACTGTCGTACATATACACAATGCAATGTTATGCAGCTGTCAGGAGATATGAAGTCATGAAATTTTCCTATACACGGATGTACATGGAATCTATCATGCTGAGTGAAATAAGTCAGAGGGAGAGAGAGAGAGAGAGACGCAGAATAGTCTCACTCATCTATGGGTTTTAAGAAAAATAAAAGTCGGGGCCGGGCGGTGGCGCTAAAGGTAAGGTGCCTGCCTTGCCTGCGCTAGCCTTGGATGGACCGTGGTTCGATCCCCCGGTGTCCCATATGGTCCCCCAAGCCAGGAGCAACTTCTGAGCGCATAGCCAGGAGTAACCCCTGAGCGTTACTGGGTGTGGCCCAAAAACCAAAATAAATAAATAAAAGTCATTCCCCTCCCTTCTTCCCCCCCCCCAATAAAAGTTATTTTTGCAACAATCCTCAGAGTTACCACAAAGAGTGGTAAGTGTAGTTATATAAATAACTACACAGAGAACTACCATAATCATGTGAATGAATGAGGGAACTGGAAAGCCTGTCTGGAATACAGGTGGGGGTGGGGTGGGATGGAGGGAGATTTGGGACATTGATGGTGGAAATGTTGCACTGGTGAAGGGGGGTGTCTTTACATGACTGAAACCTAATCACAATCACATTTGTAATCAAGATGTTTAAATAAAGAAAAAATATTTTAAAAAATCACCATCCAAATGTTCATTCTCAGATTATACCAAAGTTGTACTCTCAACCTACCACTAACCCAAAAAACTAGGTCTATTAAGAAGCATAACTCTTACTTTAGTTTGAGCTTAATCCTACAAGTTAAAGAAAACTTAACATTCAACCTATCTTAACATTCATTTTCAACTTCTTCCATAAACTAAACCTTAACGTAATACCAATCCAAACTTAATCCTAACACTAACTCTAGCCCTAACATTAACCCTAACCAAACCTGAATTATTTCAGGAAGCTTACTCTTTATCTTGGTCTGACCCAACTAACCACATGAAACCTAATCTTCGCCCTTACCCAAATTTTCATTCTCAGCATCTACTTAATACTCTAAAACTAACCAAAAACATAACTCTAACCTTAATTTTAACATAAAACTACTTTTAACTTTAGTACTACCCTAACTCTAATTCTATTAAGAGGCTAACAATTACCCTTACCTTAGTAAAATCCTACCAACTATATAAAATTTAACATTCTACTTTCAACCAAACATTTTATTAACAAAACACGAATATTTATAAAGCTTTTCATAATAGTTGTTTGAGGTATACAATGTTCTAAAACACAGTCTTACCAGCAGTATGTCCTGCCTTCTACCGATATCCCAGTTTCTCTCTCTAATCCCATATCAAAATTACTTCATATTCCTTGTTTCAACAAAATTTAAAGTAATGGCAAATGGAATTATCAGAAATAAATCAATAAAAGTTGATTTGTAGTGATTAATTGCTATGATTTAACCTATGTAAAAAAATTAAAATCATTTAATATGAATAATGCATATTCTCATTAACATAAATAAGTTCTCAACACTAGCATCTAAAATATATTACATAAAATTTTATTTTGTACTTAGGTCTCATTGTAGTAATAATCATGTTCTCCTTGTCATTAATAAAACAGTTTTTTAATATTTGATAATATATTTTGAAGTCTACCTGCAATAAATAAGCCTGCTAATGTAAAATTTAGCATGAATGAATAAAATTAAGAAAATTCAAAGGGGGAAATATGGAGCTGGATAGACAGTGGGTAGGTTGTTTGCCTTGCATGTATCTGACCTGGGTTTGATCCTTGACAACCAAAATGGTCATTAGAGTACCTCCAGGAAAGATTTCTGAGTGCAGAACCAGGAGTAAGTCTTGAATACCACCATGTGTGGCCAAAAAGCATAAAATAAATAGGGGGGAAATTTGAATAGGCCTATAAAACTAGTGTTTTATCCTAAAAAAAGGAATACTAACATATTAGAAACTATTTTATTATAGATCCTAATTAATGAGAAAGGATTGCAATAAAATTATGGCTGAAACCCAATTACAAACATGTTTGTAATCATGGAGCTTAAATTATTATTTAAAAAAATAAAAATATAAACCCTTTCACCAAATTCCCACCCCTAACCCTAGTACAAACCTTAATTCTAATCATATATCTATTTTAATTATTTGCCATTGTTGTTACCCTGCTATAAGTTGCCCTGAAATTAATATTTGCATTCACCCTAAAATTTATTCTTTTTTACACTTGCTGTCTATTATAGTAAAAAAAAAAAACTTAACCCTAATCCTAACCAACATACTAACCCTAACCTTTGTCTCAATCCTAACCTTAACCCTACTCCTAATTCTATATCTACCATTTACTATATCATCTTTCCTAAGGTACCAATTGTTCTAAAATATTAATTTGCACTCATACTAAATTTATTTTTAATATATTTCATAATAAAAACAAAACCTTAACACTAACCCTTAAAAAATCATAACCCTAGCCCTATCACCATCCATAGCTCTGACCTAAACCCTACCATTTACAATAGAATTCAACCATTAACAATAAAACTTTTAAAGTTTATCTGTTGCTCTAAAGCTAATATTTACACTAAACCTAACACTTATCTTCATCCTAATTTTAATTCTCAACACCTATCTATCTACCTCACCCTCACCCTAACCATACCAATGGGTCAACTATGTGGCTAAGAATCATCATCAATTCAACAATTATTGTGGTTCCCATATTTTATTATCAATAAATACATGTTAAAATCATTTAATTTTTAATTTAAATATTTATCATTATTTTTATTATTAAATTATTAAAGTATGCAAACCTGGACTGGGGAGATAGCTTAAAGAGATAGAGTTTATATTTTATATGTATGATCCCCAGATTTTGTTCCTGGCACCATTTGGTACTTCATATAGTGGTCCCCCAAGTCCATACCCAGAACATTCCACAAGCACTGCCAGATATGGAACAAAAATTAAAAAATTTTAAAGTGTGAAATCCTTCAACCTAAAATTCTCATTCCTAAAGATTAATCCCGAGGCAATTATCAGAAAGACTAAAAAAAAAAGCATTTAATCAATCAGATCTGACTTTTGTTATGATTCCACCAATTTGATCATTGTTTTGTTTTTTTTTTTTTCATTTTTTTTTAATTTAAACACCTTGATTACATACATGATTGTGTTTGGGTTTCAGTCATGTAAAGAACACCACCCATCACCAGTGCAACATTCCCATCACCAATGTCCCAAGTCTCCCTCTTCCCCACCTGACAATTTGATCATTGTTATACGGCCTTGAAAAAATACTAATGTCTGGGGTTGGAGAAATAGCACAGCGATAGGGCGTTTGCCATGCACGCAGCTGATTCGAACAGACAGTGGTTTAAATCCCAGCATCCCATATGGTCCCCATTGCCTGCCAGGAGTGACTTCTTAGCACAGAGTGAGGAGGAACCTTCATGCGCCACCCCAAACAAACAAAATATCCTAATATCTGAATCCTGCATAATAATAAGGATGGTAGAAATCTATATATAAGGACAAGCTGTAGATTCATTGGAAAGTACATTGCACAGAGCCCAGAGCATGAGAAAATAGCAAATATTTCTGATTTTGTCATTCTTACCATAGTGCTTCTTACAGTAAGACAGAATCTAAAAGGACCTGGGTATCTTATCAGATTTCTCATCAGAGGGGCCTACCCTTCCAATGGAAGTGCAACACAGCCCAAGCTTCAAATAGAATTCACAAATTCACTTTAAAGGGATATTAAAAGTATGTAAATAGAACATGTGAATCAACAATACCACTTCTTGGCATCTATCCCCAAAGCACGAAAACATTCATTTGAAAGGATATGTGTACACTAATACTCATTGTCAGATTTAGCACAATAGCCAAGATATGCTAACAGCCCAAATGCCCAACTATGGATGAATGGCTCAAGATGTTATGGTACATACACACAATATAATACTATGCAGCTCTTAAGAAAGAGCAAATCTATGCCATTTGCAGCAATATTGATGGAGCTAGAGTATATCATACTGAATAAAGTAAATCAGAAGGAAAGGCACAGATACAGAGTCCTATCTTATTTATGGGACTTAAAAATGCACTGAAGGTAGCAGTAAAGGTCTAAAGGCAACATAATGAAAGAATGATCCACGTAACTGAATTGAGTGGGAGAGTTGAGAGGGGCATTGGGATCCTTGGGTGAAGGAGATGGGTACACTGGTTGTGGAGATGGCTGTGGTGTTGAAATGATGAACATCAGAAACCATTACTGCAAATTGTATTATAAACTACAGAATATCAATCAAATGTTTTAAATTAAAAATACATTTTAATAAATACATTTATGTTAACTCAATCTATCCAAAATATTCTTTTAACATGAAATCAATACAAATATAATAAGATTTCTATTTTTTTCTGAGGGGTAGCATACCATGTGGTTCTCAGGGCTTCCTTCTGGTTCTATGTTCAGGGATCTCTCCTATAAGTTCCCAAAGAACCTATTTTACATTCTTGTTGGCTCTAATTCTTTAAAATCAGGCATACCTTTTACACGTGCATCTGTTTCCATTCTGGCCAACCACATTTCCAATGCTTATTAACTGCCTATTGCTGGCGGCTGCCACTTTAAAGAGGTATATGTAATTCACTACACAACTTTAATAAACTGAGCAGCCATGGAAAAGCCTGTTTTAAGAATCATTTTCAAGAAAAATGTTTAATCATGTGAGAAAATTTAAAATGAGATGAAAGAGAAAAGAAAGCATACAAAAAAAGGATGATCCCACTTTGGTTGGATGTAAATCTGAGCTACTCATTATATGAGTGTTTACTCTCACTGAGCCTACCCCAGGCCTGTGGGCAAGGACCACTAAAACAGTTCTCTCTTCCAGTTCTCTCTCCCTTCTTCTTCCTCCATGCCCCTGATTACCTGATTTTTGGTACATTAGGTCACAGAAGGGAAGGAAAGTTCTTTTCATTTTTTTAATCACTTCCCAGGAATGCCAATATACCTCCTCACTTGGCAATTGAATAATTCTTTCCTCCTAGAAAGAAGATGCTCACTGTAAAAAAAATTCCAACTAAAATAGAAAGATTGCTTCATGCTGAGAGTGTGAAAGTAGCTGCTATTAAAAAAAATAAGCCCCAAAGAAATGTGCGAGGGCTGGTGGGGATATAGGGAGATAGGAAACCTCTTTTTACTGTGGTTGGGACACCAGCTGATATTGTCTCCATGGAAAGCAGTATGAAGATGTATCAAAAAATTAAAATCAAAATTTATATGATTTTGTAATTCCACTTCTTTACATCTACCCTAAGAATACAAAAACACTCATTTGAAAAGATGTATGGACATCTATGTTCATTGCAGTAGTTAAGTAGCCTGGATAGACTCAAAGAATCATATAAAAAAAAATAAGTCACAGGAAGGAGAAATGTCAGATGAACAAACTCGATGGGAAATATAAAGAAATAAAGGGACTGGGTCTTAAGGAATAAAAATATACCTTTGAATTATGACAATTTAGAATCTTTGAATAAAAGTTACTAAGAAGAGAGAAGGGACTAAGGGACAAAGAGGGATGGTAGGACCACATCAACATGATATAAAAATAAGGATTGCTAAAATAAGGATTACATATGAAAATAAATTGAATCAGAATGATAGTAGGGAGCTTGCCTTGCAAGCAGCTTATCTGAGTTTGATCTCCAGCACCTATATAGTTACCTAAGCCTACCAAGAGTGATTCCTGAGCAAAGAGCCAGGAATAACCCCTTAGCACAGCTGGGTGTGGCACTAAAACAACAACAAAAACAAATAAAAATCAATTTTAAAATTATATGCCATTGCAAGTAAAAGAGAGAAAAGGATAGTAGAAAATTCTCCTATGTAAAACCTTCATAAAAATTAGTGTCTAGCTATCAAGGCCTGTTTTTGTATGTTTATATTTTAGTTCCTAAAAAAGAACAAATGTGTATTCTGCTTTGCAGTCATCTGTTTGAATTACCTGTCATGAACATCTTTCCCTGTCATTTATTCTCTTCTGCACATATATCTTGAGATATGCGGGAGGTGCCTGGTTTTCTATTGGCTAGAGAACAGTAAATGATTTTACCTGTTCCCATGGGATTGTGTATAAATTGTATCCTGGTTATAGCCATCCTAAATATCATCCTAAATAAAAAGCTTTCTAAGCATATCTATGATTGTTTCCAAGAGTTAGATTCCTAGAGATGGATTTCTGGGTTAGTGTTATACATATTTATATTTTCATATTTACTCAAATCAACTCATTGCATTTGGCACCTCACAGAGGTGGGGCTGCTCTGCAGAGCTGCTGACATGGTCTTGAGTAGAATTTGAGGCTTTATTTCCTCATCTATAAGCAGCAGAGGGAAGGAAGCAGGTTAGCCTCACAGCAGGCCTATTGTGTGTTCCAGGCTTCATACTTGTTTTGACATTTGTTTGCCCTGGATCCCCGACAGCTAGTCCATGATCTTAGAACTATTATTCCTATTTTCCCTAAATAGCAAAGGGCCAAGCTTCACAGTCAATTTTTTCAGGGCCTCATTGTATGATGACACCACTAGAAAAGTTTTATGACTGAGTTTATTTGTGTTGGGGCCTGATGCTGACCAGGGGCAGATGGAAAGTATATGCAGACTAGAAGTTGACAGGGTCCTCAGGCTGTGAGGACATGACTTGTCTCTGCCTCAGTTTCCTTGTCTGTTCAATAAGATTGTACTGAAAAGATCCACCCTCTGGAGTCCATTAAAGGTGTTTTCCTGATCATATTCCAGCAAAGCCCTTCTTCTCATCCTGCAGATCCCTGAACTCCTGCTCTATGGCGACCTGTGCTGGACACTTGTTTGTCTTGATACCTGGGGGACCAGACTGCCCTGGGTGGTTTGTGACTGTCTTCTTCCACCAACTACCACAAAATCTGCACTGGTAGCTATAGTTTATTCTGTTCAAAGAAAAAAAATTGGTCTGCAAACTAGCTCAAAGGAGAGGGGAAAGGTCTTTTATCTGTGGCTCTTCTGGAGGCTGTTCTGAGAGGACTCTCCTGGGAATTCTGTGTGAGATTTTTATCAGAGGCAATGGGAGATCTGGATGCTTCGGTAGGCAAGAGAAGTGTATGTGTATGTGGGAGGGTGGGATGGTGCGGGTGTCTTCCATGTATGAGCCAATCGAAAGGGTTTCAGTGACAAGGCTCAGCTCTCTCCTCCCAGACCCAACCTCTGTGACCTGCCCTAAACTGCCTGCCCCCCTCCTATTTGTATACTTTTAATTCAAACAAGTCTGTTCATATTCATTAGTGCAAGTCCACAAATTTTTTTTTCTTTCTGTTTTTAGAAACAAAAAACACACTCATTTCCTAAAATAATAGAACACAACTGCTCACAGAAGTAAAGGCTCCATGTCTGGGCTTTAAGAGCAATTTGTTCATGATTTTAGGTTAATTTCTTATATTTTTTATTGAACCTTCCCATATGTATTTTGGCTTCAGGCTGACTTCATTCATGGTAACCATTTCTACTTCCTGTCCTCATACTATCCATTCAGAAAGACAGAGACTATCTACACTCCAGAATTCCAGAAAAAAATACCAAGGTTTGTGCTGTCTGAGCTATTTTGAGCTAACTGCATGGCAAAGTAAACTTGAATCTGAGTGGCTGAGACCTATTTTTCTCCACTACCATTTCACAGATAGCTCAGTCCTCTCTCATTGACAAAACTACACATAATAATGTACATAAAACTATGATTTCAGTTTCTTCCCTTCCATCCTTAATTCCACAAACAAATAATACATAGAGGAACCAGACATATAATATATAATATAGAATATTATATACTATACTTTATATAAAATAAATAATATAATAAATAAAATACAGAAATTGAGGCACACACTATTCATGTAGCTGACCTAATTAAATCCCCTGTGCCACATGGTTCTCTGAACATCATGGGATACAACCCTGGAGGACCAGGTTATTACTGGCAATAAAGAGCCCAAAAAGCACCATATCCTCAAACTCTTGTATTTAATCATCAGCCAGTCTAGCTAAGGCTCATTGGGGGACACCTGGTGCCTCGAGAAAACACTCAATAGTATAGAGCTATTGTAATGCAGGTTCTGCGCAAAATATTGAAGGCATATAGAGATTAGGACAAGAATGTAAATTTAAACTGCAAACAATTCTACAACAAGGGACTTTAAAAATTATCTTAAAGGCAAAGAAGAGCCATTAGATAACCAAGCTGAATGGTAATTAATAGAAAGAAGAGTTTCAAATTGGACATTTGTTTCAAATTGAATCTTTTGATTAAGAGAATTTTAAGAGGAAAATAACTATTTTAGTGATCAAGAGATCAAATGTGTTATAAAAACTGACCTCTAAACAATAAGCTGAATGCAACAAACATTTATTTATCTCCTAGTTTTGTGGATCTATGTGGACAGAGTCTTGTTTGAGGACTCAAGCTCACTTGGCCACATTAATCCTGTACCCTCCCCACAAAGACTGGGAAGCATCTGCTCCCAGCTTGCTCAGGAGCTGCTGTGCAGGGCTTAACATATCTGTTGCAAACTCCCTGACTTGCCACTCACCACTGAATAGCCCAACGGTATAGTCCCAACAACTCCTAGTAGAGTCTTATGTGACTCAGCAGTAGGTGACTTATCTTACAGGCATGAGGCCATAGTCAAATTTTCAGCACAACCCCACATGCTGAAGGGGAGTCTGGTTGCACTGCCATGGGGATCTCCACATCACTAATATGGGAAATCTCTAGCTGTGCACTTCAATGAAGCCTGAAAGCATTGTAACCAACAGGATGCAAGCCCAAGACATTTTAACACCACCAAAAACAAAGGGAAGGGGCAGGAAGAAAGAAATTAAAATCTAATCCTAAGTAGGACAGTGAGCCTAATCCCACTAAGGGCAGCAAGTGAACCCTAGCATAAATTCAGGGAGCCAGGTCCATGAGGATCATCTTGAAGGCTTCTGCTCCCAAGACTTGGCAGCATTTCAGCAGATCAGCACAAGAACATCACAATTCACAACTGCTAAAGAGCAATGATAAGTCACAAGGATGGAGGAATTGGTAGGAGAAAATGTCATTGGAGCATATAGCTGCATCTATTTATGCAACAGAAAAAAACCAAGGGCCTGTTGTAACCCAGGTCTATGAAGAAGACTGAAGCTGTAGTGGACTGTGTATCTCCAAGATTATTGTTCTCTGGCAGTATATTAATCATATTAATATTAGTAATAGTAATAAAGACAAAGATTAATACAGTTTACTGTCAACCCTCTCATCCTGCCAATCAGTCTGGGACTCAGGGATGGCCTCTGAGAAATAGACATTTCAGTGGTGACAAGGAGACAAGTGTCAGGGAACGGTGTGGCAGAGAGGCAGAGGCAGGGCCTCAAGTCTGTCTTGTTTATCTGAAGCCAATGGGATAAACAGATCTAAGTGGAGATCCCATAGATACACCTTCTCTCTTTCTCATCCTCTTCCTTCTCTTACCTGAAACTAGGGGGTCTAAAGCCAGCCTAGATCTATCTGTTAGAGAATGTGTTCACAGAAAGGCAGGTGAACAGGGCCAGAGAAGCATTTTTGTACCAGTAAGTAGGCAAAGAACTCCCAGGGTGAGGGGCTGAAAATATTAGGTGCTAAACCTAGGAGGCTGAAATCTAGCCCAGGGTGTGGACTATGTTTAAGTTCAGGATTTAAAAGAAGGTGAAGATCAGTAATAGAGACCATGAGCCTTCATCTCTAGACTGGACCCACAATCTACTTTCTTGTACTATAGGGCTCTAAGTCTAGAGATCTACTCAGCCTGCTGGTTCATTGTCTAGGACCTAGGTGGTATCTGGGCTTGCTTGACCTGTCAGTGACAGAAGGGAACTATAGTGTGTTCCCCTGAACTGCACAATCCACTCCTTCCACTCTGGCAGTGTCTTGGAGCATCTTCAGAAATTAGAAATGCAGCCTTTTTATATTAATATTGCCTCTTTCCAACCCTGGGACATAGAGTTGAGTGTTCCAAAGCAGGATGTTTCCTTCAATCGATCTAGGCATTTAATTTTATCTGTCTTTTGGTATTCCCAACCCCCCAACAAAAACTATTATGAAATCGATGGTGTGCCCTCTGAGAGATGGCATCTTAGAAGAAAGCAAATGGCAAATAGGCTGACAGTGGGAAATGGCTCCAGTAGGAATAACGATTATTTCAGTTGGTTGAGAGTGCTTCAGCACTGTGCCAAATGCTAACCTTCATCTTCCTAGTTCCCCTTTGCATGAATTCTAGAATAGCTGCAGTTCACAGTGAGGAAACCCTGTCTCAGGAGGTCCAGTGACTCACCCACAGCCACACAACAGGTAGTGGAGCTCTCTTATACTTAAATTTTATCAGAGACCCTTCCCACACATCATTTACACATTTGCCAATCCTCTTACCCTATCATTCATTCATTCACTCTTGCTTACCTATGTTGCTCTGATAGTGGTGCTACAGAGGAAAATCTGGGGCATGACCTTCAGGAGGTGACCACATGGGAGGAGCTCAGTGAACATCCACCTCCAATTTGCTGTGTGACATGAAAATCCAGTCATTGCTTTCTGGGGCTCAGTGTTCCACTGTGGACAGATTGGCTGGCTGGGCAGAGTTTTTCCATTCTGATCTGATATTCAGCACACAGAATATCACTTCCCACACCCAAGACATCTTGCCATGCCTCCCATTCCTGAGCTGAGGCAACACTACATGCCACATGACTGCTGCTGGTCAGGGCAGAGTTCTCATCTTCTACTTCTTTAGGTTCTGGCACCTGGTATAGCAGAATACCAAAGACAAGAGCTTGATTTCTCTCCTATAGCTTCTTTTTGAAATAAATAGTTGCTAACTCACTGTGAGATACCCAGGGGCCTTTCAGCAGAGATCTTGAACAAAGTTGTAAAGATTTTAATTTCCTATTATCAGTCTTGGTCCCCATTTTTGTGATTTAGGTAAGACAGTATAAGACATCTATTTTTCAGGTCTAAGTAGTGAGGCCAAGAGAGAAGGTGGGGCTAGGGGCCAAGAGTATGTGCCCAAACCTTTTTTTCATGATCTGTGTTCTCAGGAGCAGGGGTAGTAGGAGGGAGTTCTTCTGGACCCTTTTGCCAGATGGGCCTGGGAACCACCAGATTCTAGGGGAATACTTCTGTTCTGGTCAGAAGATTAATGCTGATCTTAAAATTGCTCTGTCAGCCCTCATGACTGAGTAGTCTGGTGAGAAACCTGTAGAGCCCCACCTAAACTCCTATAGCCGCTGAGCGACAGCTGCAGGCTGTAACAGCCCCCCAAGAAGGAAGGAAGGAAAGAAAGAAAGAAGAAAGAAGAAAAAGAAAAAGAAATGAAAGAAAGAAGAAGAAAGAAAGAAAGAAGAAGAAAGAAAGAAAGAAGAAAGAAAGAAAGAAAAGAAAGAAAAGAAAGAAAGAAAGAAGAAAGAAAGAAAGAAAAGAAAGAAAAGAGAAAGAAAAAAGAAAGAAAGAAAGAAAGAAAGAAAGAAAGAAAAGAAAGAAGAAAGAAAGAAAGAAAGAAAGAAAGAAAGAAAGAAAAGAAAGAGAAAAAAAAGAAAGAAAGAAAAAAGAGAAAAAGAAAGAAGGAAGAAAGAAAGAAAGAAAGAAGAAAGAAAAAGAAAAGAAAAGAAAGAAAGAAAGAAAGAAGAAGGAAAGAAAGAAAGAAAGAAGGAAGAAAGAGAAAAAGGAAGGAAGGAAGGAAGGAAGGAAGGAAGGAAGGAAGGAAGGAAGGAAGGAAGGAAGGAAGGAAGGAAGGAAAAAGAAAGAAGCTGAGCCAACTGAAAAACACTAAATTTGAAAAAGAAGATGGAAAAGAAACCACTCATGGGTGGGTTGCTAGGCCTGTGCTGCAAAGAGCACTCAGCTAGAGAGCTGAGTGTTGGAGGCTTTTTGACCCACCAACATAGCTTCCCAGAAAGCCATCCAATACCCCCTTTTTTGTTTTATTTTTTGTTTTTGTTTTTGTTTTTGTTTTGGGGCCACACCGGGCTGTGCTCAGGGATTACTCCTATCTCTGTGCCCAGAAATTGCTCCTGGCAGGCTCAGGGGACCATATGGGATGCCAAGATTTGAACCACCATCTTTTCTGGATCGGCTGCTTGCAAAGCAAATGCCCTACCGCTGTGCTATCTCTCTGGCCCCTGCAATACCATTTTTATGAGGAATTTGAAAAAAGTGACTCATCTGCTGCCCATTCTGCTTTATGGTACCATTGTCTCCTCCTCAGCAGTCACTCTTCCACTCTCTGTCTGAAATACCCAGACCCAGACGAACATCCTATCAAGAAGGCTCCAGCAGAGCAGACCCCTCCAGCCTTTTCTGCTTCACTCATCCCCCTCACCTGAACCTCTCTCCTCTTTCTCTTTTTTTCCCTTCAGACCCACATTCATTTTCACCACCTCAGAACCTTCCCATGCTCTGACATTTACTCTTATAAATTAGAATAATTTTTATTTCTTCTGCCCAGAGTGAGGTTGTGTATGAGATTTCCCAGAGGATGTGCCTGCCTTTTCGGGATGAAGTGATGAGGCAGACCCGCCTACCCCCACACTACCAGACTGAACACCAGCCCTGCTCTTGAACTACATGTCCCACCCTCTGCTGAAGCCTGTGAGGTCAGTGTGACTATCTGCATATGCAGGTGGATAAACTGACACTGGAACCGTGAGATATCATGTCTAAGTTCACACAGCAAGTGAGCAATGGAGCAGCAGGGCATCACAGATCTCTGACTTCAAAGTCCATCTCCCCCTCTGCTTTCCCTTCATGGTCCCTGGGTGTCTGCACAGAAGGAAAAGCCACATTCAGGGAGATTGTGGACTGGGTAGGGGCACTATATTATAAGAGAGGGAGCAGCAAGAGGCAAAAATATAGAAATAGGAACATGTTGCCATGTTTGGAGGCTGCGGTGTGGGACTCTGGGCATAAAGAGGAGAGACTAAGCAGGCTGTAGAGGACAAATTAACCTCTGTGAATATAAGTGAGTAAAACCCCTGAAAAGGGCATGATTATCTCTTATGGACACATGGCACCGACTGGAGGCAGGAGGCACATCTGATCTCCAAGGGCAAAGTGTCAGGCAGGCCCAAAACAAACCTAGGCAAAGGAAAATGTACATGCTCAGTGCTCCTGTGCAGAAGGCATTGTAGAAGTACTCTGCCCACATTACACCAGTTGCCTCCAACTAGCTACCTCCAAACTGTCCAGTTTGCAGTGAGAAAACAGCACCAGAAGGATAAGCAACATATCACACTATCCATAAAGTGTCTATTACAAAGCCATTAGAAAATGGAGCTGGGTTCGGGGGTACTGCCTCACCACTCATCTGCTTAGTGACTTGATGCCAGTGAGTTCTCCTCTCCAAACTCCCCTTGTTTGTAAAGGAGGAGTACTAAGAACAGCATCTCTCTCAGAAGTTCAGGAACCTTAGCTGAGCCCAGAATAGACAAAGTTGGACTCACAACAACCCATATTACAGAACTCTGACTCTAATAACTCAGCCACAGAGTTTGCTATAGGGATCGATTGACAATCACCAGGGCCCCTCAGCCTAATTAAGACTTATTCCCAGCTCAAACACCCTCCTTTCGGAGAGGTCTTCCATGATCTGACCTACTTCCTGAGCTGTGTTTTCAGAGCTTTCCAGGGAAACTTTCTCATGAGATTACACTGTTGTTCTTTGTTCCATGGCTTGGCTTGCTGACCCAATCAACAAGCCTTTGTTTTCCTACCCTTGATCTCCCCAGAGGAATTTGTCCAAAATTAGACTTGTAGTCGACATTTAGCAGCTTCTTGTAATGAATAAATGAATGAATGAACAAATGAAACAAGAACTAGTCCTTGGCCACCCCTCCTCTTCCCATTCCCAGCCACTGTGGACACAAACAATGGACTCTGTAGCCCAATGCTCTGGAGCTTCCTTTCATGTTCTTATTTGCACCTACAGTTGGTTACTGAGCAACTCATATGTGCTGGTCTTTGATAAGTGTGGGCTAAAGCAGAATACAGATGTGTGGCCCTGCTTCAGGAGATTCACAACCTCACCCTGTGGAGGTTCAGATCTACTGGGGCTGAATGGACCTAGAGCTGCTGATTGGCCTCTTTGCAGGGCATTCTCTGCAGGGTCATTGCTCCCAAAACGCCACTCCTTGTTTCAGAACGCTCAATAAAGGGGCTGCCTCTCTACCCTATGGGGCCCTTCTTTGCACAATGGTGGCTGTCCTGGAGAGTATCATGCTCATAAAGAGCATCACACCAACTCTGGAACATAGGAATCACCATTCAGGTCAACAATATTTGCCATCACTAGAGCTAAGGAAAACTTAGAGCACCAGAATACCCGCCCCCCCCCCCCGTCCCAAAATATTCAGATGTTGTAAAAGAACTGAGAATAACAACAGTTGGCAAAGATGTAGTAGATTAGAATATTCCCACTTTGCTAGTGGGGATGTAAAATGATATAGTCATTTTTTAAAAGTTTGGCAGTTCCTCAAAGAGTTTACTATAGAGTAACACATGATTGATAGCATAAGATCAATAGAGCAATTCCACTCCTAAGTATATGCCCAAGAGAAGTAAAATATATGCCCACACAAAACCATTACACAAATGTTCCTCGAATCATTATTCATGATGGTAAAAATCTGGAAACAATCCAAAAAGTCCACAACTGATGAATGGATAATGAACATATAATCTCCCCATACAAGGGAGTATGATCAACAATAGAAAGGGATGGAGCTACTGACACCTGCTACAATGTGAAATTTTCTAGAAAAGGCAGTGCTAGGGAAAGAAACCGAACACAAAAGACCACAGATGGTGCATGTTCCCCTCTACATTCACGTGTGCACAATCCTAATAACCATTAGAATAGAGCTGGGGGTGGAGTGCTGTTTGAGAAGTAATAAGGTTTCAAGAATAGAGTCTTCATGAATGGATTCATTTCATAAAAAGATGCATGAGAAGCTGATTATTTTTTCTGCCACATGAGGACACAGTATAAAAGGGCAACCTTTGACATGTAGGGAATAAAGTTCTCACTGAAACTCTCCAAGCTGGTACTACCCTGATTTCAGACTCGCCAGACCTCAGAACAGTAACAGATTTCTGCCGCTGCAGCCACCCAGGTTATGGCATTTGTGAGTGCTGACTAAGTATTTATACCTATGTATGAAATATGCAGAAGAAGCAAAGTCAGAGAGATATAAAATAGATTAGTGGCTTCCAGGGACTGGAAAGGAGTCTGGTGAGTATCTACAAAAGATGCAGAAGTTCTTTTTTGCAGTTTCCCAATGTTTTGAAGTGATTGCACAATCACTCACGATACACATGCTGAGAGAAAATTTTATGAAGCACAATTTATGTCTCAACAAATCTAGTTTTAAAAGAATCCCAATGGCAATGGGTTTTGGCTGAGAGGCTGTAGGGTGGAGGTGAGGGGACTGTGGCCTCTTCATGCAATTTTGTGCCCCCCAATCCCTTTGTGAGTTACCTTAGGGTCTTTAACTTTGAATAGCAAACACTTCAATAGAACAGGAGAGAACTGGGCCGAAGAGATAGCATGAAGATAGCATGCAGACGGACAGTGGTTCGAATCCCAGCATCCCATATGGTCCCCTGAGCCTGCCAGGAGCGATTTCTGAGTGTACAGCCAGGAGTAACCCCTGAGCACTGCCAGTTGTGACCCGAAAACAAAAAAAACAAACAAACAAAGCCAGAACAGGAGAGAAATGTAGAGTCTCCTTTGGTTTTCCTTTGACACCTGAACTCACTCATTCATCCATATAATCACTCACTCATACAGTCACTCAGGCACTCAGACATTCACTCGCTCATTTAGACACTCATTCATTATTACACTCACACATTAACACTCATCTAGACACTCACTCAGAAACTCAGACATTACTCACTCACCTATTCACTTAAACATTCAAACACTCAAAACACTCGTTTATTTGTACATTCATTTATTCACTCAAGCACTCATTATTCACTCATTGAGAGTCACACATTCATTTACAAATGATCATATTCACCCACTCATTAGCACATTCACTCATTCACTTATTTGCTCAGATTCATATATTCACCTCCATATACATTCATTCATTTCCTCACTCACACATAGAAACAGTCAGGCACTAGGAGTATATATCTCACTTTATAAACTCAGAGCCAGTCTACCTTGTTCTATAATCTCAGAAGGCAAGGCACCCAAAGAAGGTGGGGTCAGACAAAGGAAATGTCAATTGGGAAATATGCTGGGGACAGTGGAGCCTCCCTCAGAGCAGCTCTCTAAGGAAGGTAATTCAGGGAAGGAGACATTGGACAGGGAAGGAAATCTGTCAGGAAATGATGGAGGAAAAGACTCTCTCAGCAAAAGAAGCAGACACTAATTGGTGGCCCTAGGTCAGGCCTGTGCTCAGAGGAGGCAGCCATGAGCTTCAAGGCCCTTAGGATGCTGTAAGCTGTGTGATGTCCTCACACTGAATAGTTGAGTTACAGCCCTCAGTGCTCCCTAGCTCATATGGTCTTTATACTACTCTGTGGATGCTGTAGTGAATGAAGAGGATCCTGTATATAAAACTGTGACTGACTAGTAAAGTAGAAAGGACCCTGTCCCTTACCCACTAGGACCCTGAAATCAGTCTTACCTGTTCATTGTGGAAGCAGAAGGTAAGTCTTGAAGTTCTGCTTCAAATCAGTTCAGACTCTCACTTTCGGTTCTAACTACTATATGGTGTGTGACTTCAGGCAAGTCAATTCACCTCATTTGTTAAGTAAGAATGCTAACTGTGGTTTACAATGTTATTCATAGCTGAGTTTTAGGCATACATTGTTCCAACACCAATCTCATCACCAGTGTCAACTTTCCTCCACAAATGTGCCCAGGTTCCTTTCAACCCTCCAGCTTGCCTCCTTGGCACATACATTTTTTTGTTTTGTTTTGTTTTTGGGCCACACCCATTTGATGCTCAGGGGTTACTCCTGGCTTGGGGGAACCATATGGGACACCCGGGGATCAAACCACGGTCCTTCCTTGGCTAGCGCTTGCAAGGCAGACACCTTACCTCTAGCACACCTCACCGGCCCCGGCACATACATTTCTAAGTTTGGTTGTAGTAGTTTGGCATACATGTGTTCAGGTTGTTGATTCTGTACTGCAGATATAAGATGAACCATACCTCCACACTGCTAATGTGCCTGAGACTCCTGAGCCTTGTCTTGTTACCTTCCATCCACCTCTTTTTATTCTTCTATCACTGATTTCTTTCCTCCCCTATTTTCATTTCTTTTTTGGTTTCTGGGCCACACCTGGTGACGTTCACATGTTACTCCTGGATATGCATTCAGAAAGTGCTCCTGGTTTGGGGGACCATATGGGATGCTGGAGGATTAAACTGCAGGTTAGCAAGAGCAAGGCAGATGCCCTACTGTTTGCGACATCACTTCTGCCCCTCCCTATCCTCATTTCTATATTATAGAGTCAAGGATAATCTAGGTATGCCCCCCATCCCATTTGATACCTTGCATTCCCTCGTCTTGAAATTCTATATTCTAAAGATACATGATGTTATCTGGTGTTTTTCTTCTTCACTTAATATGATTTCTTCCAGTTCTAACTTGCTGTACATTGCATGATTTAATTTTACTTGATGCTGCATAGTATTCCATGTGTATATATACCACAGGACCTTAATAAAATAATTTTAAAAGAATAATAATTATAACTACTGTCATGATATTTTTTTTTTGGTTTTGGGCCACACCCAGCGGTGCTCAGGGGTTACTCCTGGCTGTCTGCTCAGAAATAGCTCCTGGCAGGCACGGGGGACCATATGGGACACTGGGATTCGAACCAACCATCTTTGGTCCTGGATCGGCTGCTTGCAAGGCAAACGCCACTGTGCTATCTCTCCAGGCCCTACTGTCATGATATTGAATGAAATCAAATGTGTACATGCTCAGTACCAAGCCATTGTATATAAAAATCTCTCAGTAGTTGTTCACTATCTTTGCTGTGACCCATTTTCAGTTTCCTTTAGAACCCATTTCAGACACAGACATGATCATCTTTCGAGCCTGAAGTATAGACAGTGCCAATTCCTGTCTTTCTTCTCTTCCACTCCAGGACTGCAGCTGAGCCATGGGTGGGATCTAAGACTCTGACATGCTATATAGAGAAGTTACAAGATCAGCATCTTGGTACACAACAGAGCTCCCAGAGCTAAAGTCAATTGGAACAGTATTACCTCTCCTACTGGCCTACTCTAACCTTGGCTTCAGTCTGTTTTGCCCAGGGCTCCCCATTGTCAGCTAATGTTTCTACCTGCCACTCTCCTCTACCTACGTTTTAGACCTCATCTGAGGCTGCTGTGGAGTGCAAAAGCTCCATCTCAGAGATCCTCCAGAACTAACTGCAGAAGAAGCAGGACTGACCCTTCTCTGGCCCTGTCCTGAGCTCTTCCTCCCTCCACAGCCCCATGCCATTCCCCCATTGACCTCCTACCTACCTGTAGGTATGTCCCCACCAGCCTGAAAGAGACAAGGGGACAGAGACCTCTTTAATAACTGACCAACTTTATACTATCTCAAAGCAAAGAACAATGACCCAAACCCAAGCTTCTAAACATTGCAATCAAATATGAAAATATGGACATGTGCCACACAGACACTTGACTACTCTAAAGTAACTTCTTCAAAAAACAAGAAGTCATAAAGGGTTCCTGAGTTCCTTCCTATTATCTCCTGTTTCCTTTGAACAGTGAAGAGGGGAAGAAGGGTAGTTTCAATGATTTTCCCTACTTCCATGATGATTCACAACTCAACCTGACTCACCCTTCCACTCTTTGGCCACAATTGCCACCCCCCATACTTCTCTATCCTGGCTTCCCTATCAGACAGTCCTTCTTGGAGAAGTTTGGAGGGTTCTAGGTTCTCAGGACCTTTGCACATACCTTTTATCTGCTTTGCAGGTTGTGTGCCCCACTCTGAAGCCTGATCATTGTTAATTAGGCAAAAAGAGAAATGCTTTCCAAATGTTATTTTTGTTGGGGAAGAGATGCCCAATTCATGCTCATGGAGCTCCAGGAGCCACTCACAGGAATATTCAGCCATACAGACCAGATTTTTAAATGTCATGGCACAAAGATGTGGGACCAGTAGGTTGGTACTGAGTAAACTCAAATATTGGGAAAGACCATGTAGTGCCAGGATTAGACTTGGTTCTGCTGCCCCTGACTATTAAGCTATTTCCCAGGTCCCAAGAAGATCTTTTTAACTCCTGTCAGAGTCCACATAGGGGTCTCCCCTGAACACTGACGTCTGATCTCCTCATATCTATCCCTGTCTTATTTTTCCCCGCCTTGCCAACTTGGCTCAGTGCTTCCGCCTAGTGAGGTCTCAAAAAAACTCAAGAGAAATGGGACAGAATTGAAGCAAATTGAAGCAAAGGTTCTCAAGGGTTGCCTCAGAACATGGAAAGAAACTGTTTGTAAATCAAAATCCTCTTCAGTCAGTCTCCGGAGGACACAGTCCTTCAAGGAAAGCTCAGGCAAATCCTTTGGTAAAGTGTAGAATTTATCACTAGTGTAAATAACCCTAACTGTACTGTGATTAGCCCTCACCACACTTCTCTTTTCTTCCCCACTGTCCTCTACACACACACACACACACACACACACACACACACACACACACACACACACACAATTCATCTCTGTTATTTCTGGATTCCATATTTAAAAATTTGTTCACTTACATAAATGTATTTGCAATCCTCAAATCAAAACTCTAATCTCTTTAATGTCATTCCTGGGTGTGTCAAAGCAACAAAATACCTGTGTTTCCAGATAGGTAAGTTCGTGGCAGAAGTCCAACAAACCATACTCCACCATGTTATTTCATCACAACATTATGCATATCTATCCCTTTTCCTACTTAGTGGCATGTATTTTTTGATGTTGTTGTTAGCATTTTTTGTGCTTTTCAATAATTTTTTAATTAATACCTAAGTGCAGTGCTGTCTAGTGCTCTGAAGGTCAAGATCCTGATTAAGTTTTGGAGAAAATAACGTGAGTTAGATGAGCTGTGTTCAGTCTGGAATCTGTGAGTTCAATGATAATGAATCCAGAATACATTGTACATGGTTGGCTTTAAACAAAATCACCCACAAAACTAGGTTACATAGCATTAAGATTATTTACCAGAAAGTGCCATAGTATTCTCCAGACTGGTTATACCAGTTGACCACCAAAGATTTATTTCTCCCCTCCTCATGAGCTTTTATTACTGCTAATATGTATTTTAGCCTTTCTGATAGGGATAGAATGATATTTCACTACAGCTTATTTCACACTCCTCTAATGGTTGCTGATTGCTGATGAAGAACATCTTTCTTTTTCATATTTTATTGTCTTTTTTTCCCCTCTGTAGATCTTTTTCAGTCAAATGTCTTTCTGTGTTAAGGAAACAAAAACCAATCAAGAGATAGGGCAAAACTTGTTTATTCAGATGCACTGAGTAAAAAATTCAGCTGCCATCCTTGTTTCTGAAAGAGAGACAGAGGCAGAAAGGAATGAGACACAGCTTTGTAGGGTAGACTCTGTTCCATTTTGTTTGGAGGCTGTTGGCACCAGGTGAACTGAAGATAAACTACAAGGAATAAGGCACCCTAAGTAGAAGTAGGGATCAGGGGTACAATTTCTATGTTCTTGACTTTGTGAAGATATGTTTTATGGGCCAGCATGTGGTCTATTCTGGAGAATGTCCCATGTGCATTGGAGAAGAATGTGTATCCAGTTTTCTGGGGATGGAGTGCCCTACATATCTTCTAGTCCACTTTCTTCCATTTCTCTTTTCAGAGCTAGTATATTCTTCTTGGATTTCAATCTGGGTGACCTATCAAGGTGTGATAGGGCAGTGTTGCAATCTCCCACTATTATTGTGTTACTATTGATATCTTCTTTCAGTTTTGTCAACAACCGTATTAAAATTTTTGCTGGTCCCTTATTGGGTAAATATATGTTTAGGAGTGTGATTTCTTCTTGTTATACATATTATTTTATTAGTATTAAATGACTATCTTAGTCTCTTCTAACTTCTCTGAGTCTAAAGTTTGTGTCATCTCATATTAATATGGCCACTCCAGCATTAAGGGAGTTGTTTGCTTGGATGCTTTTTTTCCATCCTTTAATTTTGAGTCTATGTTTGTTCTGGCTATTCAGATGTGTTCTTTGTAGGCAGCAAAACGTTAGATTTACATTTTTGATCCATTTTGACACACTGTGTCTCTGAACAGGTGCATTTAGTTCCATTGACATTGAGAGAGATAATTACCATGGGATTTAACATCATTTTTGTGTAGAAGTTTGGTGATTCTGTTGGTTGGTCTTGTCTTAAAGTAGGCCTTTTAAGTTTTTATTTTAAGGGTGGTTTGAGTCTGTAAAGTTTCTGACCTCTTGTTTATCCATGAAGCCAAGTATACTTCTTTCAAACTTGAAAGTGAGTCTGGCTGGGTGCAGTATTCTAGTTGAAGTATTCATTTCATTGAGTTTTGTCACTATATACCACCACTGCCTTCTGGCCTTGAGGGTTTTTTGTGAAAAGTCTGCTGTAAATCTTAAAGATGCTGCTTTGAATGTAATTTTCCTTTTTGATCTTGCTGCTTTCAGTATTCTTTCCCTATCTGTGGGATTTGACATTGTGACTAGGATGTTTCTTGGGGTGCTTTTCCTTGGGCCTCTTTTAGCTAGTACTCCTCGGGCATACAAGATTTGGTTGCATGTAGTTTTTAGCTCTGGGAGTTTCTCTGTAATAATGTCCTTGACTGTTAATTCTTCATTGGGATATTCTTCCTGGGTCTCTGGGACTCCAATAATTGTTGTTTCTGTTGAATTTATCAAACACTTCTAATTTCATCTGTTCACATTATTTGAGTATTTTTTCCATTGTTTGATCATTTGCTTTAAGGGTTTTTTTTTTTTCCAATCTCTTCTTCTGCATGGAGTTGTTATGCATCTTATCTTCCAGCTCACTGATACTGTCTTCAGCTGCTGTTACTTTGCTGGAGAGGCTTTCCATTGAGTTTTTTATTTTATCTACGAAGTTTTTCAGTCCTGCTATTTCAGTTTGGAGTTTTCTGATTTCTATTGTTGTGGTCTGTTCAGCTTGATCTATGCTTTCTTTGAGTTCTATGAGTATCCTCCATATTTCTATTCTAAACTCCTTATCTGAGAGGCTAAGTAGGTGATCGGTACTTTTTGGGTCATCAGAGCTGCCATCTTGCTTCTCTATGCATACTGTTGTCCTGTGTTGTTTCCCCATTGACACCATTGTAGTGTGGTTTTATTGTTTGTTTGGTTTTTGTTTTGTTTTTTTTTGGGTCACACCCGACAGTGCTCAGGGGTTACTCCTGGCTCCACACTCAAATATCACTCCTGGCAGGCTCGGGGGACCATATGGGATGCCAGGATTTGAACCAATGACCTTCTGCATGCAAGGCAAACGCCTTACGTCCATGCTATCTTTCCAGCCCCTGTAGTGTGGGTTTTACCTTGTGTAGTGATGGGGTTCATAGACTAGAAGATGTGTGAGGCTACTCCACTTCACTCTACAGCCATGCTCTTCTGGCTCCACCTTTTATGGGCAGAGTCAGCCTACTGTTGTTTAGGGTCCTGGAGACCTTCTTTCTGCTGGGGTCTCTTTGGCTGTCACACACCAGGAACCAGGAATCAGGCAGGAAGCGCAGGCGCAACACAGTATTGTATCCCCTTTGTGCTCAAACACAGGCAGGAGTCCACCCCTAGTTTTGTGGGTGGAGTTGTTTAGGACCCTGGAGACCTCTTTGCTGGGGTCTTCTTTGGCTCTTTGCCTTTTTCTTTACTGAATCTAGTTTGATTTTTTTTGTTTGTTTGGGTAATTCTATCAGCAGCTTAGACACAAGTCCTCTGACAGATGTGTGCCTTGCTAGTATATTTTCCCAGTGCATAGTTTGTCTTTTAATTCTTCTCACAGGCCTTTTGCAAATTAAAAGTTAATTTTGATCAATGTTTCCTTTTATGGAATGTGCTTTGGGAATCAAGTCTAAGACCTTTTTTCTTAGCCCTGTGTCCCAAATGTTCTCTTCAACTTTTTTCTTAAGCCTTTATCATTTTATGTTCTACATTGAAGTCTGTGATCCTTTTTGAGTTAATTTTGAGGTTCATTTGGGGGCAGTTATTAATGTCCATTTCCAACTGCTCTAGAAGAGTTTATTGAACATGCCATTTTTATCTTTTAGAATTACTTTTCATCTTGTCAAAAAATAAGCTGGGCATACATGTCTGGGTCTATTCCTGGTTTCTCTATCCTGTTCCATGGAACACATTCCCAAAAATATTGTATGAGTCATTCTTCAGGCATAATAATGACAAATAATTATTACCTATTATTTATATTAATAGGTGAATAATAAATACTTTATCATTTAAAAATTTTAGTATATGTCTTATGCCTTTATTTCTATATAGAATAAGTTTAGGGCCAGAGAGATAGCACAATGGGTAGGTTGCTTGCCTTGCATGTTTTCCTTGCTTTCAATCTCCAACACCCTATATAGTTGGAGTACTAAGCAAGGAGAAATTTCTGAGCACAAACCAGGAGTAATATCAGTTGGATGCAACCCCCCCAAAAATCTATCAAACAAAAAGAATATGTTTAATTTTGTCTACAAAATGTCTTTTTATTAATTTTTATTTAAAGAAAATGCATCACATAGTTGACATAATTGATCATAATACATTTCTTTCAAGATAAAGGAAAGCAAAGGTATTGAAAATTAGAAAGAAAATAAAAATAAAAATAAAAAATAAAATGGAAAGTAGAAAAAAGAAGAAAAAGTTTAGTAACAAATATATTTGTGAAAAGTATTGTTTCTCCAATAAAGACATTAATACAATAAGAGATGTAAGACCTCTTTTAAGATAAAAGATAAAAATATACAATAAAAGGTGTGTGTATGTGGCAGTTGTAGTTATTGTTTGTATAGGCACAGCAAAATATGGGGAAATAGAAAGGAAAAACCTTTGGCCTAAAAAAACAGGGAAACCTTACCCATGAAGTATCCTGGCATAAGACCAAATACAGGTTCCAGGCATATTAAGTTGTCTAACCTCAAAGTCTTTCTAGTAAAAGTTCTTCAGAGTCAGGGTTGTGCTGTCTGGTTTCTGTACAGAGATCCTGGTTTCTGTACAGAGCTTATGTTAAAGCCAAGGTGATGTGGAGAGTCTTCTGGTTATATCTCACAATTATGTGTCAATGCAGAGATCCCTGCCCTGAAAGCGGGTTATTGTGGTTAACAAGTCATCAGGGTGTCGTATGAATCCACTCTGGAGTAAATCAATGCTAGGACAGCAGTAGGGCCTTCACTGGTATAAGTCCAATTCCTGGTGCTGGTGTAGAAAACAGTGCTATATCCATAGATGGGATCCTAGGTTCAGGGGTGACTGATCAGTGTTTGATATTCTGAAGCCTAAGCCAAGTCACTACGACAAGTGTTCAAAGTGTAAGTCTTCACTGCAATATAAAATTTATGTGTTCCTGTCTCTATAAGATAAGAACTGGTTTACACACATAAGATTTCCCTTTTGTAATGTGCCCATGCAAAAAGGAACAATGCCATATGGTACTACTAGTACATATGGGGATAAAAATAACAAGCTAAGCAATCCTTAAACCTAGTTCTAACATGAACTCAGAAAAATGGAGAAACTTATCTACTAGAATTCCCTACTAAATGAATTTCCCAAAACAGGGGAAATGGCTGCTATGTAAGAAGATAGACAATAAGGGTTAAACCTATTAAGTAAATCTAAAATATATTCATATTAATATACCTATTAAGTAAATCTAAAATATATTCAGAGGATATATATATCCCCTTTAAAATATATTCAGAGGATATATATATCCTCTTTAAAATATATTCAGAGTAAGAATATTAAGTCTTTTGAACTAGTCTGGGGGTTGGATAAAATCCGGAGCACAGCTTCAGCCTGTGATTTGGTCTTGTGGAGTCTAAAAAATGGCTCTCAACTGTTCCATATCAGGAAATGTCCTTGAACTGGGGGCTTCTCAGAAACTGAATCTGGTAGTGAGCAACAGTTCACAACAACGGGAGGTAAGAGAAACAGGGGCCCCTGAGAGCAAATCAGCAGCAGCGGCAGTGGGAGCTTCTTCTCAGGGTGAGAATCTATCTTTTCACTTTGGGAGCTGATTGGGAGCTGGCTGGGATTGGGGGAAAGTTTCACTTCCAAAGAGTTAAGAACTGAGGATAAAAAAGGATAAATGGGGAGAAATAACAGATTGGGGGGTGAGACAGTGAAGGGCTAAACAAAAATTTGTAAGGTGGTAAGGGAAGGTAAGAAAGAGAGGTTTATATAATAGGGGGAAGGACAATATGCAACATAGACAGACATTATGTATATTACAGATGGACATTAGATAGACATTGGGTTAACACATACACTCATATGCACTCATAGACAGACACCGAGGATCAATCTATGGGTTACAGTTGAAAAGCTGACCCAGGTAAAATGGGAAAAAAATGCTTAAAAAATTATAAAGCCATCAAGTCAGATGTAAAGATTTTCCTTTTTCTAGGCCAATCATGATTGGTGAAGATGATTTACTGAAGAAAGACTTAGTTGGTTAGATTGTATTTAGCACATTCTTAAAAACAATCAAAATTTTCAAGTCTAGAAAACTAAGTGATAGGGTAATGAGCACTGTAAGAAGAGTCTACACCATAAAAAATAGTGGGTCTTGGGCATTCAGTTTCCTTTCCCAAAAGTAATCTAAAATCATGAGCATTATGATGTAATGGTAAATTACCTACAATTGAAAACAGATTACAATAACATATTCAATGAATGAGCTCTGTAACAGGAATTCATGCCATGCAGTTGCATATTTCATTGCTATCTGTGAACATCAACATTATATTATATTAGCAGGCATTATCAAATAGAAATGAATAGATTAGAAGTTTTGTCATTATATTATCATAATTAGCCATGTCTTCAAAATCTCATATACTATAGCCTTGCAATACTGGGTGGCCAACCTATTTCTCCAAGTTCCACTGTGGACAAAAAGATCAATAAGTTATTATAGACATAACAAAATTAAGACATTAAAACTAGAGCACAGATAAGAAATGGCTGACTGTGGGGATTGCCAGGTGGAGTGCTGATTGCTCTACCTGTGGAGTCTCCGCCCTGCTGTGCTTCTTCTGAGGAAACTGAGGACCTGAAGGGAGCCCTATCCTGTGCTTCTCTGTCTTTTCTGAATCCTTGAAGCTCTCCTCAGAGCCCTGGGAAGTGAACCCAAAAAAAACTGCATTCTGAACCACCCAGCGAGTGAGTGAGTGAGTAAGAAATGGCTGACTTTACAATCCCAAAAAGAGGAAACCGCTGAATTCTGCTGGAACTCAGATGCCAGCATCCCTATCTGCCTGTCTTCTGTGCTGTGCTCCATTTTTGGCCTGATTTCATCCTGTGTGTGGCTCATCTGTGGAGGACTCGCCTTCCCTGGAGCCATCCCTGGAGGTGAGCTTACATGCCCAGAAAGGGGAAGCCGCTGAACTCTGCTGGAACTCAGATGCCAGCACCCCTATCTGCCTGTCTTCTGTGCTGTGCTCCATTTTCAGCCTGATTTCCTCCTGTGTGTGGCTCATCTGCAGACGGCTCGCCTTCCCTGGAGCCTTCCCTAGAGGTGAGTTTACAAGCCCAGAAAGGGTGGAGCTAGAGGAGCACGGCTGTTCCACTTTGCTTCCTGGCCGTGCACATCATTTAGCCAATGAATACAACCACAACACATAGAAAAACCCACAATTCAAGTGTGACAATGGGGAAACAACTCAGGCCAGCGCCAGACATAGAGAATGACAATGGCAACTCTGATGACTTGAACATGACCAACCAACTAGTCAGTTTCTCAGATAAGGAGTTTAGAGTCACAATATGGAAGATGTTCAAAGAACTAAAAGAAAGTATAGAAGAGAACACTAATAAGAATCAAGAGAACATGAAGATAGAAATCAGAAAACTCCAAACTGAAATTTCAGATCAAATAACAGGTCTGAAAAACTCAGTAGATGAATTAAAGAAAAACATGGTTGAGCTTTCCCATGGGTTAACAGCAGCTGAGGATAGAATTAGTACACTGGAAGTTGAGATGAATAACAACTCCATACAGCAGAAGTAATTGGAAAAAAAGCCTTAAAGCAAATGATCAAACAATGGAAAAATTACTCAAAGAATGGGAACAGATGAAAATAGAAGTCTATGATAAGCTCAACAGAAACAACTTAAGAATCATTGGAGTCCCAGAGACCCAGGAAGAAAATCTTCAGGAAGAGTCATCAGTCAAGAACATCATTAAAGAGAAACTACCAGAGCTAATGAATACATGTGATCAAATCCTGCATGCCCGAAGAGTACCAAATAAAAGAGACCCCAGAAAAAAACACCCCAAGACAAAGAGAAATTACATTCAAGGGAACATCCTTGAGGAACATCTTTGAGATTTACTGCAAACCTGTCACCGGAAACATTCAAGGCCAAAAGGCAGTGGTGGGACATAGTGACAAAACTCAATAAAATAAATGCTTCGCCTAGAATACTGCACCCAGCAAAACTCACTTTCAGGTTTGAAGGAATAATACATGGTTTCACAGACAAACAACAGCTCAGAAAATTTACAGACTCAAAACCATTCTTAAAAGAAAAACTGAACGGCCTACTTTAAGATAAGACTGACCAACAGACACACCAAACTTCGATTTAAAGATGGCACTAACTCCCAGAACAATTCTTTCTCTCAATGTCAATGGACTAAATGCACCAGTTAAGAGACACAGAGTGGCTAAATGGATCAAAAACTCAAACCAACCTTCTGCTGCTTACAAGAAACGAACCTGAATAGTCAGAACAAACATAGACTCAAAATAAAAGGCTAGAGGAAAATTATCCAAACAAAAAACACCCATAACAAAGCTGGAGTGGCCATACTAATATTAGATGATGTAAACTTTATACTTAGGAAAGTTGTAAGGGACAAAGATGAACCTTTTGTATTGATCAAGGGATACTTAGAGCAGGAAAAAATCACTCTCCTAAACATATATGCACCGAATGAGGGGCCAGCAAAATATTTAATAAAATTGTTGACAAATCTGAAAAATAATATCAATAACAACACAATAATTGTGGGAGACCTCAACATGGCATTGTCAACACTTGACAGGTCAACCAGACTGAAACCCAACAAGAATATACTAGACCTGAAAAGAGAAATGGAAGAAAGAGGCCTAGTAGATATATACAGGACACTCCACCCCCAGAAGCCTGGATACACATTCTTCTCTAATGTATATGGGACATTCTCCAGGATAGAATACATGCTAGCACACAAAACATACCTCCATAATATCAACAGGATAGAAATTTTGCAGGCTACTTTCGCTGACCACAAGGCTCTGAAATTATATGTGAACTACAAAGGGACACAGAAGAAAAACTTTAATACCTGGAAGTTAAGCAGCCTAATACTGAATAACCAGTGGGTCCGAGATGAAATCAAAGAGGAAATCAAAACCTCCTAGAAACAAATGACAATGGAGACACAAACTATCAGAACCTATGGGACACAGCAAAAGCGTAATGAGAGGAAAATTTATAGCTTTGCAAGCACACATCAGGAAAGAAGAAGGTGCATACCTGAATAGCTTAATGAGGCAGCTCATAGAATTAGAAAGTACTCAACAAAAGGAGCCAAAAGTAGGAAGACAGAAGGAAATAACAAAGCTGAGAGCAAAAATCAATAAAGTGGAAACCCAAAAAAACAATCTAAAAGGTCAACGAAAGCAGAAGTTGGTTCTTTGAAAAAAATAAACAAGATTGATAGACCACTGGCAAAACTAACAAAGAAAGAGAGAGAGAGAGAAACTTGATAACTTGTATTAGGAATGAAAAAAGAGAGATCACTACTGATATGGTAGAGATCCAAAGGGTAATCAGAAACTACTATGAAAAACTCTATGCCTCTAAAAGTGAAAACCTGGAAGAAATGGATACATTTTTGGACTCTTATAATCTTCCACGGTTGAATGAAGAGGATGTAGCATATCTAAACACACCTATCGCTATTGAGAAAATTAAGACAGTAATCAAATGTCTGCCCCAAAACAAAAGTCCAGGCCCAGATGGATTTACTAATGAATTCTTTCAAACCTTTTAAGAGGAACTTCTACCAATTCTGGCAAGACTCTTTCATGAAATTGAAAAAACAGGAACACTTCTAAATAGCTTTTATGAAGCCAACATCACCTTGATACCTAAACCAGACAGAGATGCTACGAAAAAAGAAAATTACAGACCAATATTGCTGATGAATACAAATGCAAAGATCCTCAACAAAATCCTGGCAAATAGGATTCAATGCCTCATTAAGAAGATCATTCACTACGATCAAGTAGGTTTCATCCCAGGAATGCAAGGCTGGTTTAACATCTGTAAATCTATCAACATAATACACAACATCAACAACAAGAAAAATAGAAATCACATGATCATATCAACAGACGCAGAGAAAGCATTTGATAAGGTCCAACACCCATTCTTGATCAAAACTCTCAGCAAGATGGGAATGGAAGGAACCTTTCTCAATATAGTTAAGGCCATCTACCACAAGTCAGAGACAAATATTGTCCTCAATGGAGAAAACTGAAAGCCTTCCCTCTAAATTCTGGCACAAGACAAGGCTGTCCTCTCTCACCACTCCTATTCAACATAGCACTGGAAGTACTTGCTATAGTGATTAGGCAAAAAAAAAAAGATATCAAGGGAATCCAGATAGGAAAGGAAGAAGTCAAGCTCTCGCTGTTTGCAGATGACATGATACTCGACCTAGAAAACCCTAAAATCTCTACGAAGAAGCTTATAGAAACAATAGACTCATATAGAAAGGTGGCAGGCTACAAAATTAACACACAAAAATCAATGGCCTTTCTATATACCAATAGTAATAAGGAAGAAATGGACATTAAGAAAACAACCCTATTCACAATAGTGCCACATAAACTCAAATATCTTGGAATTAATTTGACTAAAAATGTGAAGGACCTATACAAAGAAAACTATAAAACTCTGCTCCAAGAAATAAGAGAGGACACGTGAAAATAGAAACACATACCCTGCTCACGAATTGGCAGGATTAACATCATTAAAATGACAATACTCCTCAAACCATTGTACAGATTTAATGCAATCCCTCTAAAGATACCCATAACATTCTTCAAAGAAGTGGATCAGGCACTTTTGAAATTCATTTGGAACAATAAACACCCTAGAATAGGTAAAGCAATCATTGGGAAAAAGAATATGGGAGGAAATACTTTCCCCAACTTTAAACTGTACTACAAAGCAATAGTTATCAAAGCAGCATGGTATTGGAATAAAGACAGGCTCTGAGATCAGTGGAATAGGCTTGACTACTCAGAGAATGTTCCCCAGACATACAATCACCTAATTTTTGATAAAGGAGCAAGAAATCCTAAATGGAGCAAAGAAAGCCTCTTCAACAAGTGGTGTTGGCACAACTGGCTAGCCACTTGCAAAAAATTGAACTTAGACCCCCCCCCAGCTTCACGTATGAAGGTTAAATCCAAATGGATTAAAGACCTCGATATCAGACCCGAAATCATAAGATATATAGAACAACACATAATTAAAACCCTCCAGGACATTGAGACTAAAGGCATCTTCAAAGAAGGAAACTGTACTCCAAGCAAGTGAAAGCAGAAATTAACAGATGGGAATATATTAAACTGAGAAGCTTCTGCACCTCAAAATAGTGCCCAGGATACAAGAGCCCCCCACTGAGTGGGAGAAACTATTCACCCAATACCCATCAGACAAGGGGCTAATCTCCAAAGTATACAAGGCAGTGACAGAACTTTACAAGAAAAAAACATCTAATCCCATCAAAAAATGGGGAGAAGAAATGGACAGATACTTTGACAAAGAAGACATACAAATGGCCAAAAGACATCAAAAAATGCTCCACATCACTAATCATCAGGGATTTGCAAATCAAAACAACTATGATGTACCACCTCACACCCCATACATCACAAAGAATGAGAACAAGCAGTGTTGGCGGGATGTGGAGAGAAAGGAACTCTTACCCACTGCTGGTGGGAATGCCATCTAGTTCAACCTTTATGGAAAGCTATATGGAGATTCCTCCCAAAACTGGAAATCGAGCTCCCATATGATCCAGCTATACCACTCCTAGGAATATACCCTAGGAACACAAAAATACAATACAAAAATCCCTTCCTTACACTTATATTCATTGCAGCACTATTTACCATAGCAAGACTCTGGAAACAGCCAAGATACCCTTCAACAGATGAATGGCTAAAGAAACTGTGGTACATATACACAATGGAATATTATGCAGCTATCAGGAGAGACGAAGTCATAAAATTTTCCCATACATGGATGTACATGGAATCTATTATGCTGAGTGAAATAAGTCAGAGAGAGAGAGAGAGAGAGAGAGAGAGAGAGAGATGCAGAATGGTCTCACTTATCTATGGATTTTAAGAAAAATGAAAGACATTCTTGCAATAATAACTTTCCGACACAAAAGAGAAAAGAGCTGGAAATTACAGCTCACCTTATGAAGCTCACCACAAACAGGTATGAGTTTAGTTAGAGAAATAACTACGTTTTGAACTATCCTAATAATGAGAATGTATGAGGGAAATAGAAAGCCTGTCTAGAGTACAGGAGGGGGTTGGGTGGGGAGGAGGGAGATTTGGGACACTGGTGATGGGAATGTTGCACTGGTGATGGGTGGTGTTCTTTATATGAATGAAACCCAAACACAATCATCTAGGTAATAAAGTTCTTTAAATAAAAAAATTAAAAAATACATTAAAACTACTTATAGCGAGCACTATAGTGGGAGTCCATGGCTTCCTAATTCTGCAAACTTTTCTGTGGATAAAAGCATTAGAACATTATTATAGACATCTAAAAAGAGTAGTGGATTGGACACCTGCTCAATCTAAACAGCTGTATCTGTTCTTGACGGAAGAGTTTAATCCATTGACATTTAAGGAAACTATTGACAGGAAGTACCGTTCTGTCATATTGTGTAGGGTTGTTGTTGTTACAATTGGGATTTGGTTTGTGTAATTGCTCTTTGAGTAGTTCATTTAGGGTTAGTTTGGATAGTGCAAATATTGCGAGTTCTTTTTTGTCTGAGAATGTTTTTAACCCTCCATCCCATGTAAATGAGAGTTTCACTGGGTAGTGGACTCTGGGTTGAAAGTTTCTTTCATTTAGTAGTAGTTTGAATATGACAATCCACTTTTTTCTTACCTGGATTGTTTCAAATGGAAGATATGGCTTGATTCTTATGTTGTTTCCTTTATACATGGTTTTTTTTTTATCCCTCCCTTACTGCTTTAAATAGTAAGTCTCTCCTCTCTCTCTCTCTCTCTCTCTCTCTCTCTCTCTTGCCACTTGGATTACTAAATGTCCTGGTATTGTTCTGTTATGGTATATTAAGCTTGGCACTCTTCTTGCCTCTTGGATCTGGAGAGAAACCTTTTTCTCAATGGTGGGGAAGTTTTCTGTTATTTATCTCCCTCACTACTTGTTCTTTCCCTTTCCTGTTTTCTTTCTTTTCTGTAATTCCTATAATTCAGAGATTATTCCTCTTGTCTCTGTTCATTAAGGACCTTAAATTTGCAATGGTGAAATAAAGTGTTCTGTTTATGACTGAAACCCAACAACAATCATGCTTGTAATCATGGTGCTTAAATAAACATTATATAATATATAATAAACATTATATAACATGATATAATATGTTATATATAACTATATATATATATATATTTTTTTACATTTTCTTCCAGGGTTTTGTCTCTCCTTTTTTGACTTCTTTATCTCTGCTAGCTTGTAATTTGTCTTCAAGTTCATCTATGAAATTCTCCACCTGTGTATTCTACCACTATGGCTTGCTAACATGTTTTTTTAGTTCCTTTCAGTTCCATTTGTATGGATTCTCTCATCTTCTGAAAGAGCTCTTCTTCAATTTTGTTGAATTGTTCATCTATAGATTTCTTAATTTTACAGCTAGGGACTCCTTAATTTCCATTGATAAACCATTGAGTGTTGATTTTAGGTCTTCATCTATAAATTTCAGGAATTTGGGTGGACTTGAAGATTCGGCAGGACTTCTCTCCATATCCCCCACAGTAGATGTCTTCTTTAGCATCCCTATTGATCTTTGCATTTAGTGGTTTGGAGTGTTGGAGTATCAGGGTGTTTAAGAAAGTGATCTATTGAATTGTTTGTATGAAATGTGACTCAAGGTATATCTTCTTAGAGGTTATTTTTCTAAACTTGCAAGGTTGTCTAAGTATGGTAAAAATATTTCATACTAGTTTATTGATTTGTTCAGCTGGTCTTTGAGCTGTATATTTTCTAAAAAAAAAAGTGCTAAATCCAAATTGCCAAGAAGTCTATGATATAAATTGAAATGATTTCTGCTTGGGAAAAGGAAGTCTGATGGGAAGGTAGGGGGTTTCAGTAATAATCTGGAAGGAGTCTGGGGGAAGACCCAAAAGGACAGCCCCATTTGCATTTGGTGGAAGGGATTAAGGCATGAGGTTTCCTATTCCCTTCCCGACACAAACCTGGCTGGCTGACACCAAAGGGCAGATGAACAGTAATGGCACTGGAATCCAAAAAGAGACTGAGGGAAGGCTGGAAAAGGGATCCTGTTAGAGTTTGGTTTTGGAGTTTTGGAGTTACAAAATGTCTTAATGGGATTTTGATGGAGTGCATTAATCCATTAGATAGAGTTTGTGACAATTAACATCTTTACTACATTGAATCTTCCAATCTAAACATTTTGTGCTTTCATTTATTTAGGAATTTTTAATTCCTTTAATCAGATTTTTGTAATTTTCAAAATCCAAACAATATACTTGTTAAATTATAAGTTATGTTACGAACCAAAAAGGTTTATTCCTTGGAATAATTGTGACTAAAAGTGTGATTTAATTTCCTTATCTTTTTCTTTGCTTAGTTTTTTTTTTTTAAGGACACATACTAGGCATTGATCAGAGCTACTCCTGGCATAGTGTTCTGGGGTAGTTCCAGGTGGTGCAGATGCTCTGGGAACCATGTGAGGGGTGTATCAGGTCAGGGGTGTATCCAGTGTTTCGGCACACAAAGCATTTACTCCATGTCATTTGAGCCATCTCCCTAGCTCTCCATATATTCATGTATCTGCATATAAAAAAGCAATTGAGTTTTGAACATTGATGTTACACATTATGACCTTGTTAAATTAACTTACTAATCATAGATATTTTAATAGACTTTAAAGAACAATTACTTTTAGATTTATAGCAAAATTAAGAAGAAGGTCTAGAGGTTTCCCATATACCCTTTGCCATTCCATGTATAGAGTTTCCTTCCCTGTCAACATTTCCCACCAGAGTTTTGTCTTTCTTACAATTGATATTTTTGGGGGGTCACACCCAGCAGCGCTCAGGGGTTACTCCTGGCTCCATGCTCAGAAATTGTTCCTGGCAGGCTCGGGGGACCATATGGGATGCCGGGATTCGAACCACCAGCCTTCTGCATGCAAGGCAAACACTTTACCTCCATGCTATCTCTCCGGCCCCACAATTGATATTTTAATATAAATATTCTCCAGGGCCCACAATTTGTATCTGTGTCCACCTATGACATGTGCACTCATTCTAGAGGTTTGCACAAATGTAGAATAGCATCTAAGTACCATTTCTTTTAGTGTCTGCACAAAAATTTCTCTGTGCTCCAACTATTTGCTCTTCCATGTGTACCCATGATGACTTTGCTTTCTACCGGTTTACCTTTCCTATGCCATATTTACACAGTATGTTGGATTTATATAGTTGTAGCTCTCTCACTCAATCACATGGATTTAGAACTTTTCTTCTCTGTATTTCATGGCTGAATAACTCATTTCTTTTTAGTGCTGAATAATAATAAATACCACTACTTATTTATCCATTAACTTACTGAAAGGGATCTTGCTTGCTTCTAAATTTTAACAATTAGAAACACAGTTGCTATATGCACACACACACACACACACACACACACACACCCCAAGGCCACCACCACCACCACCACCACAAAGGTTTTTTTTTTTAATGTGGCTTTATGTTTTCTACCCCTTCAGCAAATACTGAGAGATACTAAGAAATACAATGTTGAGCGTGGGTGGGAATTTGTTTAGATTTATGAGAAGCCACCAAATTCTCTTCAAAAGTAGTTACAGCCTTTCCACCAGCAACAAGCATTACTGTTGGTCAAGGATGAACAACTTCCTCCCTTGGCACTGTCAATGCTAGATTTGGGTCATTTGAGTAGAGATGTAGTGGCATTACTTGTTTTCATTTGCATTTTCTGATAATATGTAATGTTGATCATATTATGCTATCCTTATTTCCCATATGAATACCTTCTTTTACTGAGGAATCTGTTAGAATCTTTAGCTCATTTTAAAATCAGGTTCCTGTTTTGCTTATTTTGATTTTTAAGAGTTTTCTATATATCTGAGGTGTGGTGCACCCCAAGACCCACCCATATCTGGGAGGAGTTTTGGGAACCGGATAATAGGTGTAACTACCTGCAAGACCTCCCATTTCTGGGAGGGGTCTGGAAAAGGATAGATAAACCTCTGAGCCAGGGGATTCGGCCCTTTTGCCGTTTCTCTTTTGGCCCGGCTTGGCTTCCTGGCTTTTGAATCTTTGGGCCGCATGGAGCCCAAAGGGAAGATGGCTAACAGGAAATAAGATGCAGGGCTAGCAAAATATAGCTGTGCTTAAAAGGTTGACATAGGCCACACACCTGTGGTGGCTAGGGCATGAATAAAGATGATTCTTCCTGATGGCTGCGTGTGAGTGAGTAATTTCACCTGGGCCTGGAACTCGCCGGCTGCATGGAGGTTGCAGAGCCATGTGGGCTGGATGGCATCATCCACCATCCAGCCCCATCGTTAATTATTTAATTCTACACTGAGGTAGCAATTCTTTCACAGACGTCTTTTACAAATATTTTCTCTAAGTCGGTAGGTTATCTTTCTATTCTCCTGAAAATCTTTTTTCAGAGAAGAGATAAATGTAAGAGAATGTAGTTTATCCATTTCTACTTGAATTAGGTTTTTGTTGATGGGAAAAAATAAGTCACTGGCAATTTAAAGAACATCTCAATTTTCAGCATATTATGATCAAAGAGTTTAATGTATATTGAATCTGATTGATTTAAATTCTTGTGAAAGTTATAAGGTCTGTGTCTAGACTAATTAAAAAAACTTTTTTGCATGTGAATAATCAGTTTTCCCAACACCATATATAATAAACTTCCTTTATTATTTTTATCAAAACTAGTTTATTTTATTTATAAGGATATAATTCTGAACTTGTTACTCTGTTTACTGATTATTTGTTGATCCTTTTACTAAAAGCATACTGTCTTGGGTTACTGTAGTTTTATAGTAAGTCCAGAAGTTGGCATATATCAGCATTACAATGTTATTCACCTTTAGTATTGTATTGTTTGTTTTGGATCTTTTTTTTCTCTCTCGATAAACTTTAGAATAGTGAATGATATTTATGTATTAGCCTTATATCTTTAACTTTAATCAACTTATTCTAGGTGATTTCTTTTGTTAGTTTCTTCATATTTTCTACAGTAACTATCATGTCATCTGTAAATGGAAAATTTTCTCCCTACACTCCTACTCTAGATATTTTTCTTTTATTTCTTTTTCTTGTCTTACTATTTTTTCTTTTATTTCTTTTTCTTGTCTTACTTCATTAGTTAGAAGAGTCTCCATAATACTGAAAGCAGAGATGAGAGTCCCTGAGTTCTTAAGGAGAAAGACTTGAATTTATCACAGCAAAGTAATATGTTAGCCATAGTTTTGCACTGCATTTTTATTCAGTTGTGAATAAACAGTTGTGAACAAACACCATTATTAAATGTCTAAGTTCTTAAATCATAAATGGAAGATTGCCTTTGTCAAATGTTTCTCTTCATCTGTGCATATAAGCATGCAATATTTTCTTCTTTCTCCTATTGTTACAAGATGTATTAATTAATCTCTAATCAATGTATAAGCTTGGCCTACCTGGCATAAATAATACTTGATCATGAATATATAAGAATATAAATACTGATTAAATGTCAGTTACTGAGAGATACAGCCAATTCAGGTAGCCTATTTTTTTTTTGCAAGTTTTGAAGATTCTGATGTTTAAGGAATTCATTTTATCTAGGTTATCAAATTTATGGACATAGAATTGTTCATATTAATCTATCCATATTATTCCATTTTCATTTCCATAATATCTGTAGTAATGTTGCCTTTTCACTTTTGATAATAATAAACTTTCTCTATTATTTTCTTTTATAGTCAGGTCTATACATTTTATTGACATTTTAAAGTAATCTCTGTGTTTTTAATTTTATTAACTAATTTCCAGAGTTTTAGCTTATTTATTCCTAGTCTAGTATATTTTGCTTGCTTTTGGTTTAATTGTCTCTTGTATTTCTATCTCCCTAACGTGCAAAATTACATCATTGATTTTAGATATTTCTTCTTTTCTAACATGTATTCAACATGGCACATTTCCCCATAACCAATATTTTTTATTAAATTCCACAAATTTTAGCATACTGTGTATTATCTTGATCTTTCTTTTTTGACCCATGTATTATAAGAAGCGTATTTTTTTGATCTTTCAGAATTTGGGTATTGTCTAGCTATTTTATATTATTTCTTTTTCTTTCATGGTCTAAAAGCAAATCTTAAGATCTACTTGTGTTTTACATTTTTTATAGTTAGATTTTTATCATCTTAGTAAATGTTCCTGTATGCTTGAGAATAAAAGTATCTTTTGCCACTGCTGGAAAAAGTAAAGATGTATGTTTTATCCAGGTAACGGGTAATGGATTGAGACTGATTGTGTACTTAGTGATTTTATGTCTTGATGCACAGGCCCATTCAACAGAGATGTGGGAAAGTATCCAACTATCAGAGTAGATACATATCCCCCCTTGAATTTCTAGCAGCTTTTTATTCCACATAGTTTGACCTTCTACTGTGAGGTAGAAATCTTTTTATGGTCTAAAGTTTACTTCACCTGAAATTAATATAACTACTCCAACCTTCTTTTTATTAATGTTACCATGCTTATCTCCTCACTTTTTTTTCTGGTCACACCCCGTGATGCTCCAGGGTCACTCCTGACTCTACGCTCAGAAATTGCCCATCAGGCACAGGGGGACTATGTGGGATGTTGGAATTTGAACGACTGTCTATCCTGGATCAGCTGCATGCAAGGCAAATGCCCTACCGCGTGCTATCTCTCTAGGTTCAATCCTCACTTCTAATCTGCCTTTATGCCTAAAATATGCTTCTTATAGACAAGTATCAATGAAATTTAAAATAGGATAATATAGAAAATCAATACAACAGAAACTATAATTTAAAATACAATGCAATTAATAAGATTCTGAAAGAACTAGAAAAAGAGAACACACAGAGATAATCAACTGCAATAAAGAATGAAGGGGAGGTAGAGTGCAGCAGACAGGAAGAAAAGATTTAATTTATTTATTTAGATTGTAGAGGCCATACTAGGCAGCACTCAGGGATTTACTTCTGGCTCTGTGCTCAGAAACTACTCCTGGCAGGCTCAGGGGACCATATGGGATGCTGGATATTAAATCCCCGTAGACCACATGAAAGATAAATATGCTACTCACTATACTATCACTCTGGCCCCCAGAAACAAGATTTTAATTGGGAATTTTAAGGACACCCGGTACCTATTGGCTGTCTATTCAGTTGGAGGAATGTGTTAGTGTTGGTGTTAACTGGTTTTCACTTCATTTTTCCAATAGACTCCCTGGAAACTCCAGAGGGGCTAGTGATTCCTTGTGGTGGAGCTGCTGGCTGGTGGTGTTCAGCTTGCGGTGTGGGTTCCTGGTCTGTTGTTCTTTCCCAATTGTGTGTGGATTATTTCCTGCATCAGAATTACTACCAGATTCTCACTCTTTCACTGGGTTTGTGAAATACTCAGCCTAATAATTCACAGGTTAGGTCATTAGATATAAAGACCTGTTGAAGGAGACATTTGGGGAAGAAGTTCAGGCTCAGATTTAGCTTTGGGAGCCACATGTACCAGAAGGACATGTGGGGATATAGAATGGGTGGAGTGGATATGTGCTTGGTGAGGGTCCCAAGAAAGTGAAGGACAAGGTTAGTTAGATAGAGCCCAAGCAGGGGTAGCACTGGTCTCTAGGTTGAGACAATAGAAATCAATGAAAGAGAGGAAATGAATGCTGGAATGGAAAAAGAAAAGCTAGAAGTAAAGGGGAGCAGAAGGAGTGGATATGAAGGAGGAGGGAGTGATGATCATATAAGAGCACAATGAAAACCCATCATGGCATGTGACAGTTTACAAGAGCAGCTTTGGATGGAAAGGTAGGGATACAATACTGTTGTCAGTGTTTAAGAGAAAATTGAAGAAGAGATGTTGGAAATGGTGAGTAGAGATAATGCTCTCAAGAGCTTTGACATAAATATAAAGGAAAGAGAGGTGCTTGCAGCAAGAGAAGTTTTAAAAATATATATATGTATATATATAAACATGTAATCTGTTTTTGTAAAAATAAATATGGGCATATTTGCCTTAGTTGGCAGTGATTCAGTGGGGGTGGGGAACCTTGATAAAGAAAGAAAGAAGGGAGGGTTGCTGCGTTGAAGCTCCCAGAAGAATGGAGAGGAAGAGAACATGCTCAGTGACCTTGGCAAAGGGTGTGCGGGACTCTGACCCAAGTCTGAGCCAAGGTGCGGTCTTCAAGATATTTATCTTTGCACATATGGAGATGGAGAGACCTAGGCATCAGGCTGCTCCTATTTTTCTGTCACTTGTTTTCTTTATTCAAAAATATATTGTGAAGAGCCTCCCCTGTTCGCTCATCGAGCCTGCGTTCCATCTTTTTAATGGACTACTTAGTATTCAGAGGTATGGAGGCACCACTATTTATTTAACCAATCTCCTACTGATGGAAATTTAGGCTGTTTCCAATGTTTTATTGCTCGACAAACAACGTTGTGAGGAAATTCGTTGCATAAATGCTTATCCTTGAGCTTTCAGAACCAGTAACGCCCAGAGGTAAAACTGCTGGGTCAAAAGAGGTGCTTTTTGAATTGTGGTGAAGGAGGCCCCAATGTACTCCAGCAGGACTTCTTCAAAGACCCTGCCGCTAGGAGTGCAGCCGAGTGACAAGTTCAATAATAGGTTTGTTTCAAGTGGCACCACTTTAAAGCGATGTCAGCAACAAAACTGATGGACCATTCCCACTCCCCTGAATTCTCTCATCTCCGGGGTGCAGGAAAGAATGGTCCAGACTAGGAACCCAAAAGGCAGAGAGTAGGGGTGACATGAGTACAGACTTGGGGGCATTTGAATTGGAGGCAGAGTCGGGGTCCCGCAAACAACTCGTGGGATCCTGAGCGACAGATCCACTTCTCATTTCCTCTTCACAAGTACACAATCTAATGAGGCAATAAATAGGAATAAGAGATGTAGAATTGGGGGCCAGCTGCAGGCTGCTCACTGCCACTCATTTTCCTCCGTTTTTTTTTTTAAACACAAGCTTTTCTGTACTGCACAACAATCTTCCTGGCACAAAAATTTCCCAGTATAGCACTAACTTCCAGACAGTCACAAGGTAGACCTCGGGCCAATGAGAGGAGAGCTGTGTATTTTGTGGGGCCTCTTGAGAAAGGGTGAGGCTGGTGAGGCTCCACAGGAACCATCTGAGACTCAGGACTGAAGCCACACTTTGAGTTTTCAACATCCACATTCAGGCAGGATGGACCTGTGGTGTCTTGGTGGGTAGCTGCTGGACCATTATGGCTGTACACACCTCCCATTGGTGAAAAAATGACCCCCTGATTTCTTTGCACCTTGACCTGATGCTCAAGTTTCCACAATTTAGAGAAATGTCCTTCCTGGATTTTTCTATGACTGCTTTGAAAGAACTACTTTCAGTGAGGCAATCCCTCTGTAGTGCTCCTTGCTCCTAAATTAGTGGAGAATCAAGCAAAAGGCAGGGTAACTTTTGGAAAAAAAAAAAAGTATATTCACAGAAAAGTTGCCAAAACAATATAGGAGTTCCCTTGCACCCCTCACCTCATTTTTCAAAATGTTCTGATCTTAGATAAGATCTAAGGCTCAAGGTCTTTTCCACCCTTGGCTCAGAAAGCACATGGCTAATTGTGTATTTGGGTATCCTCTTTCAGCTTCTCTTTGTCACCCTCCTCCCCACTCATCCCACTCTATTTTAGGAGAATTTGCTTATGACATAATAGGATGCTTCAGGCTTAGCTTGCAGGTCTCCTTCCTTACAGAAACAGCCATGTTGCTAAGGATCCTATTTTGGAACAGAGACTCCTTGTATAAGTCAACACCTGGGCACTAGAACCCCAGGGTTTTACAGACACCTCCAGATTTTAAGGACAAGGTTCTAGGTTGAGGATAAAAGTATTCTCCTGTATAAAGTACAGTCGATAGAGTGCTTCCCTTACATAGGGCCAACCCAAACTTGATTCCTGGTGTCCTATATGGTCTCCCAAATCTGCCAGCAGTGATTCCTTAGCACTAAGTCCTGAGTATCTTTGAATGTGTCCCAAAAGTAAAAGATAAAGTAGTCCCTGAGTCATTAGATGAATGGAGGTTGGAATTAAACTAATCCATAAATACAAATGGGGAGTCTTTTCATCATTGCTTTTGCTTCTGATTTTTTTCTTGCTCCACCACCTCAGCTCAGAAGCAGGTAAAGGGGAGGTTACTATTCTTTAACTGCATCCTTCTACTAAAGTCATAGCTAAAATTTCCTTTGTGGATTCCCATCCCTCAGGCAGAAGAGCCCATGGAGCTGTCTACTCCACTCTCAAGGAAAGGGGCTCACAGGCAAATTCAGGAGTAGAGGTCCTGCTGGTTTGCTTGCTGCATGAACATGCTGAGTTGAATGAGAAACTGTTCTACAGACACCTTGAGGTACAATTCTGATGTACTGCTTGCCCCTGCTCATCCCCTGCACAGATTCCCAACATAGTGTCTGTGCTTTTAGAAGATCTCTCAAACCATCAGAGGGCTGTTTCAGGAAAGCACCCTTGTAGGGACTTATCTCAGTTCTATGCCTTTTCTCACTTGCCTCCAGCAGTAGCAGCCTCCCAGGGCTCAAATGACCTGGGCCTTGGGCAGATTTGTGCTCCCAGAGACCTGCAAATCTCAGGACCCTGGCCTTTGTAAAATCTGTTAGCACTTCCTCATGTGCTGAGAAGCCCCCAAAGGCCAAGGATACATACTAGCAAAGAAGGAAGTACACAGGTTTTTGTATTTTATTTCACTGAGCTTTAATTTAAGTTTTTGACTTTGGTGCCATGATTTTCAACACTTAATAGTCATGCTACAGACTGCAATGTTGTTGCCTCACGACTGCCACCAGACCCTCAGCATCCCTTGAACACGCTCTGCAAGGTTCCTCTCAATTCCCATTCTGCTTAGTAAGGCCAATTCTATTGGTAGACATTGGGACTGACCCATCTGCCAAGGTGGTAGGGGGATATCAGTGATGTATCTAGAACCTAATATTTAGCATCTGGTGACAATGAGAGCTTCCAGAGAGACATCCAAGTGCTCAGTAGTGGGCAGTAGCAGAACTGTCTGCAAGTGTGGGGTCTGGGAGCAGGGAGTGATGTCCAGGACTGAGCCTCTCTCAGCATGTAAAGTGGGACTTGAAGATGGCCCTGAGCCTTCCAGCCTCCACAAAGGTTAGCTCAGGCATCTTCTGACAACCTCCCACACTGAGGGTGCTGCCAACTGCTGCATAGGGACACACTGGTTTCAGTTCCTAGTCCTCCTGGTGTTCCCTGCCTGCCTCCCCTACAGGTCCTGCTGTAGAGAAGGTGCAAGTAGGAGCAAAAGCAAGTGTGAACCAGAAGGACCAAGGCTGTAACTGAAGGCATGAAAACACATGTCTGGCCAAGGTAAGAGGACAATTTTGGTACAAAAAGCAGGAAGGGCCTTTCCTTGCTCCCTAGAACATAGCATGTGATCCAGGAGGGACTCACAGTTTATCACAGCTTTTCTTCCATGCCAGGTCTGTTCTTTTCAGAGCTCTTTTATGCCTCATCACTGCCTACTGGGTCTGTTTACAACCACTTCACAGAGCAGGAGGCTAAGGCCTTTAAAGGACTGGTGGGGGGCAGCAATAGGCTGCCATGAGTCCCAGCTCTTCAGGGAACAGCTGCCCTACAGGCTCACCAAGCAGAGAATAGGCCAGGCAATCACCACATGCATGACCAAGGCTGCAGAAGCCATGGAGCCCCACAAGACAGTAGTGGAATCCATAGTTGTCTCTGGCCCATACAGGTTGTTTGGGACACTGCTGGTTCTGAACTTCCCAGGTTTCTTGCATGAAAATGTTCTTAGTGTCTGCAGTAGATTCTGGGTGTCCCCGGTAGCTTTATAACACTGTTACCTGCAGATACTGGTGACTCTGCCTCCTGTCCCCTACCTGAGAACACACCCAGCAACACTCACACAACAAGGTGTTTGCTGCATGCCAGGAGTGGTTTGAGGCTCTGGGATGCCTTTCTGAGTGGGGCTACTGATTCAGAAGGGACATAGATGTTACCAGGTATAGGGCTATCAGTGAACAGTGCACAGAGAAGGTAAAGGAACAAAAAGACGTGGTGAGAGGCTGATGCACTTTGAAGAGTGAGTGCAGAAACCACGGTTCTTCCTGCAGAACCAGAAGTCAGGGTCAACATCTGCTCACTGAGTCATATTATTAGGGAAGGAGTGGGGAATCATCTCAGCTCCTCTGTCACATACTATATATTTCCACACAGCCTCATTTTTCATTCCCAGAGAACTGGGGCCCCTGTAGCCTTTTCATCCAGGATGGTCAGAAAACTGAGCCCTTGTACCTCCTTTACTCAGGATGCCCAAGGCTCTCTTCTCAAACAGGGCTCAGGGGAGAAGAAATAAAGAAAAAAGGAGAGTACAGTGGAAACAGAACCTTCCACATTCTCCTCCTGGCAAAGCCATGACTTCCCAAAAGAGAGAAATCTCCCTTGGGGACAGAAGGGTGGGGACAGGGGTAGGAAACCCACATCCTATGGTTGAAGACTTGATGCAGGATGCAAGCCTCCTCAGGGACAAGGAATACAGAAAAAAATGAGCCCACAGCAAATACCCACTATCCTCTCCTGCCTTCTAAGTAACCCCCCCACCCCATTTCTCTCCTGTCTGGAAGCAGGACAGTCCTTATCTCCCTCCCTAGGCCCATTTCAAGCTCATTGTTCTCTCTGCTTGATTAAAGTGTAATTCACCTGAAGCTCTCATGGCTCCAAAGCATTTTTTTTTGCAGGAAGATCAATTCTAAGAAAACACCTACAGTCTGTGGAAATTAAATCAATTAACAAGTGATAAGTGGCCTGTTGCTGAAGAAGGGGCCTTTGACTAAGGCCCAGAAATGTGCAAACTGGCAGTTCTGCAGGGAGCCTGGGGACAGAATTGGCTCCCAGGTTTCAAGAGCCTTAATATCTTAGTTTTTCCCTGTGGCAGAAATTACACTTAATTTCTGAATCCAGAGAAGACAGGGAGACTTATAAGAGAGTAAGTTAGCACTATGTATTGAATGGAGGGGCCTCTCTCAATTCATTCCCATAAGGGTCTCTGTGGAATTAACTGGAAGCCAGTCCCACTTAGTATATGCCTTGTTACTCATTTGGTTGGAAACATCTACCTTGAATTGGTAGACTACCTAGTCCCACGTTTGGGTGTTCCTTCCTAATAAATACTTTGAGTTTCAGGAGAAATGTTTTCTTGTGTTTCTGGACTTCCCACTGAGTTTCCTGCTTCTTAGGGGAGGAAGGCTTCTGTGTTGAAACTCCCAAAGCCATTTTACCCTCTTTAGTGTATGTGGATTATTTCCTACTTTGGCATTTGCTTCCAGATCCAAGTCTCTCCAGTGTTCTGGCTTTGGAACTGAGGTCTAATTCTAGCAGTCTCTGTTCCTCAAACCCAGTAACTATGTTTGGGAATAACCTTTGGTTCTCATGTGCCAGCCCCCAGGTCTGAATATGAAGCTCTCTCATAGCACAGGGGATTCTGGGTTTCAAAAATACCAAATACTACTTCAGTACCATTGTCCATCTAAATGCTAGATAGGGGTAAAGGTCGAGGCTTCATTTGACCACAGAACACTTATATTTCAAAGGAAGGGGAAGCCTCGCTAGAGGCCTGGAGGGAGCCTATCCTAGACTGAGAATGTCTCAGGAACACAGCAGTGTTTAGGCCTAGAATTAGGCATGTGTTGAGAGTCACAAACCCAACTTGGGCAGATCTCAGTGGGGGCCAAAGTCAAGAGCAGCTTTGCCCTCCTGAATGAGCAGTTCTATGCTGATGAGAACCTAGGAGGGGGATTTCCTGTTGTTCCACATATATACCAACCCCAATATTTTCTGGGGGCCTGGCATAGGTAGATTGCAAGCAGAGGCAATCCCTGCCATGGCTTCCCTACCAGGGAGCTCCCAATGCAGAGGCAGCAATAATATTAAGGCACAGAAAAGCATCCAGTGATAAGGTTGTGTGAAGAGAGGAGTGGGGAGGATGTGCAGGTCAGTAACACAGCCACTAGGGCTGGCAAGAATCTGGGTAGGAATAAAGAAGTGTCCTGGCCTGACAAAAGTTCTAGATAAAGGGTTCATAAATTCCTATTTGCAGCCATCTAGATTCCCAGCCTCTACTACATCTTCAGCTTGCCCTTGGCTTATCGAGGAGTGGACTATGTCAAGTGCCCATTTAGCTCAGCCTGCTGATCTCATTGGGTTCCTGGAAACCACTCCAGCCTGAGATGGGTATCACTGACCTGTGACATCAGCACCTCCTATGCACTAGGATTCTACTGAGCCTGCAGGGTGGCAGTGACCATTCCCACATTGTTGTTGCAGAAACAAACCTAATGCAGTTCAGGCACAGGTCTTGCATGTTCCTGGGACATTCTTCTTTCATGTCAGTGGTCTGGCTCCAAGCCCTGTGAGCTGCTACCACTTCAGAGCACAGGTGTTCCCAGAGAACACTTCCTGCTGCTGGAACGTCTTCATCCAGGCAGTGGTCCTCAAACTATGGCCCGCGGGCCACATATTGTATTTGTAGCTGTTTTGTTTCTTCATTGCAAAATAAGATACATGCAGTGTGCATAAGAATTCGTTCATACGTTTTGTTTTTACTATAGTCAGACCCTCCAGTGGTCTGAGGGACAGTGAACTGGCCCCCTGTTTAAAAAGTTTGAGGACCCCTGATCCAGAGTAACAGGGACCAGCAGGATTAGTACCAAATGATGCAGCCACTCTCACCCTCTAGGCCTGCTTGTGGCAAAGACTGAGGCAGCTGTCCTCCCTGAACGCAGCACTAAATCATCCAGAGCCTGCAGCTCCCTAACCACCTGCCCTCCATATTCTCTGATTCCTCTAGGCTCCACCTCTGAAAGTGACCCCCAGCTCTTCACCCCACCCCTGCAGTTTCACTGCCCTGTCAACAGGTGACAATACGAAGCACAGCAGAGAATTCTGATGGGCCCCTCGGAGGACAGCTGCGCTTCCCTATAATGACGTTCATTAGTCTGTCCAACAGCGTTTCTGTTCTCAGGTTAATATGTTTCACTTAATGAGGCATTTACTTTCAGTTAGAAAACTCCCGAAGAAGCATGTTTTCTCCCAATGAACTAAGCTGATGAGTAGATTAATCCTAGATTTGAACAAGCTGACTAAGGAAATGAATATAACCGATCTCTTTTCCTCTCTAGTGATGGGCTGCCCTAGAATGAATCTACAAAAATTAACTGTATTTCTTAGGGAAGGAAGATGCAGGAGGAAGTGTCTGACTGCCTCTCTGATCGTCTTCCATACGCTAAACTGGAGGAAGGGGGACAATGTGAAAGGGAGAGGGAAGTATTTAAATGGACAGTAGGAGTGATAGCGCATAGTGGGTCCTCATGTGTGGACAGAGAAGAGTCATGATGAGCAGGAGAGGGGGTCTGGTGGGCCCATCTATTACCCCCAACTTTTCAGAGTTCCCATGAAAACTTAGTGGGTTTTTGTTGAGTGAGTACAGAAGATGTTCTATGAATGGATTTGTATTCCAGGAATCACAGGACGTTCAAAAGAGAGCTGATATGTGCTGTCCTAGACACACTTAATGGGGGAATCTTGGACCAAGGATGACCTGAAATAGAAATCTTTTCAAGATAAATCAGCAGAGGTTTCCCCAAATGTATCACTTTGGCATGTGCAACCTCTTATCTCTGAGAAACTTCTTCCACACCCCTCACTACTTAACAAAAGAAAGTCACTGGTATTAATGATACCCTCAGTATTGACGAGAAATTACATTTCTATCAAAGAAGCCTCTCTGGATAGCTGGAGAAGCACTTAATGAAGGCACACATGGTCTTTGTGATGTGAGCCCCCTTATTTCTCCTTGCAGGCACAGACTTCTGTTCCATTCCTCAACTCAGGACATTGTGTCCCTCATTTTACCCAATGGCTTTACAATACACACCCACATTGTTTCTCTAAAGATAGGAAAAATTAAATGTATCCTTTTCTCTTTTATTGATTTGATGTTAATTTGATTGTTTGACCAAACCAAGGAGAGCCAAGAGAGTTCAAGCCAGTTTCCTCTTTGACTCTAGAAGTCTGCCCCTTTGTTCACTTGAACTCTGAATATTCCTTCTCTTTCCACAGGTATTGAAAGTCCTACCAGTCACAAGATGCCATCCACTGTTTGTTTCCCTTCTCCAGGAAGGACTGTACCAAATCTGTGCCAGCCCATTCTCAACCCAATCTAAATCACAGACCAAGGAGAGGCTCCAGACCACTCAGCAACCAGTCTGCTTGCTCAGGCCAATGGTCACTCTATAGCCTGGTGTTATGTGTGCAGGGTCAGGGAATTTGGATTGTACAAGCCAAACTGAAGTCAGAGACCTGCCAAGTAGCTTCTCCAACAATGCAGACAGGAGATGTCAAGGGAGTCATATAAATCTCCACTCCATAGGGCTTCAGTGAATATTTTCCAGGAATACTAGGTGCTTGCCTAGCACATTGCATGCTCTTCAAAGGGGGGAGCTATTATTAGCTGTGCAATCATTGCTGTGAGGTATGAAGTGGAAGCTCTCAATCATGTGACTCATGTTCCTGCACCATATTTGAGTCCAGTCTTTAGAAAATGGAAAAGTAACTCTCAGTCCTCAAATTCATTTGTTGATGATTTGCCAGAAAGTTCTTGAGTGAGAGAATGGCCCATGTAAGATTTAAGGTTGAACTATATCTCAGGAGCAGGAGCAGATGAGCAGGTTGCACCTGGACTTCCCAATAACTGATAAATCAGAATATTGTAAATACCAATAAAAATATCTGCAAGTGCAATCTATGCTCTACTGTGCAGCTTTTTTTATCCTGTTCTAGAATCTTCTGCATGATGCCAATTCAACAGAGTCCTAAAGCCCCCTTCTGGCAATACTGGCAATACAGGCCTTCCAAGTGGTCTATAGTCACTTCATTGTCACTAGCATGCCAGTTCACCTTCTGGAGGGGTTTCTGACTTTTCCCTCTCCTGTGGCATCTAGTGTGGTTGGGACCCCCACATAGGTGCAGAAATGATTTTTAGCATATGGGTGGTCAGAGGTGAACCATTCCCTCAGTGGTTGGCCTCTCAAATGCAGATTGAAGAACTTCTGTAAAAAAATTCTTCAAGAAATATCTGGGGAGGCTGTGCCTGCAATACTGAATGTTTTTTCTCCATCACTGGGTTCAGTTATGGGGAAGTAGACACTGTGTATGCCTTCTTGTTCTTCACACATACTTTCGTTCTAGCCTCTCACTCTGCTTTGTCTTTTATTTAATATAAAGGCATGTGTTCAGACATAGTGTATATTAAACCACAATCCATCCACAAATATGAGAGAATAGTCCCCAAATATTCTAGAGAGAGTGTGTGAATAATGTCCACAGGCTCCTGGAGATAGAGACTGTTTGATAATATTGTTCTATACATTTATGGTTGCAGATAACCACCATCAACCCACTGTCATGTGCCACACAGCCATGAAACTTGCTTCTTTATCCTGTTATAGTTGTTGTTGTTGTTGTTGCTGCTGCTGCTGTTGTTTTGGTTTTTGGGCCACACCCCTTGATGTTCAGAGGTTACTCCAGGCTATGCGCTCAGAAATAACTACTGGCTTGGAGGACCATATGGGATGCCAGGGATTGAACTGAGGTCTGTACTGGGTCAGCTACATGCAAGGCAAATACCCTACTGCTGCACTATTGCTCCAGCCCCTCTTTTGTCCTTTTTAACTCCTTCCACATGCTTTATCTTTTTCTTATATAAACCCTAAACTCTGGGATTAGAGTAATGTGGTTTTCTGGGAAGACTTCTAGCTCTTGAATAAACCTGTTTCTCTTACACTGACTCTTAGAGCACAGGCCTTTGAGCAGTGAACAGCTGGACCTTAGATTTGGTAACATGAGGAGTAAATTTGATTGTCTTTGCTTGGTCATGTCTGTTGGCTTGGTCTTCTTTAAGAGGTAGTACCCTCTTGTGTATCACAATCATTGGGTACACAATGATTCTATTTGACATAATGGGGCAACTGGGGTTAGAGGAGAGTAGCAGCAGGTTTCAGGTCACCTCTGGGACTTCGGGAGAGCCACCCTCACAGAGGAGTGCAGCCCAGCCCAGATTCCCCACTCAGATGCAGCTCACACTCATCACTCTCTGAGGTGGTGTCTGACCTTGCCTCTGAATTCCTGCCAAAAACAGGCTTGGAGAACAAAGCCAGTAATCATGAAAGCTGCCTTTGAAAAGAGGCTGATTTGCTCTAGGGCTGTTTTGCTTTTCAGAACCTTCTCCCCACAACACACATACTTAAAAGCCACATTTTCTGAGCCAGAGTGACTGTCAATTTTACTCCCAAAGAAAGGTATGTGATCTCCCATCCATGTGGATGTGGTGTGCTATTGATGCAATTACAACCAGACAGAGATCTGGAGAATTGAGCACAAGACTCGACTGCTGAGAAGGCGCATGGGTACTTAGACACCAAACTTGATCTGAATCAAGAAGGAAGACATCATGTTTAGAGGTTCTCTTCTCTTTTGAAACCATCTGGATGTGCATCATAAGCACTTATTCAAAGTATGAAAGGTTTGTGCGTGTCACTTGTCTAGTCCTATCCTTCTCTCTCTGCTGCTTCAAAACCTTAGCCCCCTCCACACACAAATAACACTTGTCCAAGAAACATCCCCTTGCTCAGAGACACCCCCTGCACAAAGGGTTCCTCTGCATAAGACATATCACCTTATGTCTCTGATCTGGGTGTTTTACCTCTTAGTGAGTTATATAAGTAAATACAGCTCAGCTCAGTTCCATAGAGAAAAGTTAAAACTTGTGACCAGCCATGGAGACAGAAAACTTGGTCTTCAAGGCACAGCCTTCCCAGGCTTTGTTCCAAGATATATTTATAGAAGTTTGGGAGTCTGCATGGGAGAAGACTAACTGCCAATGAGCAGATCCAACCCTGGCCCATCTATATACTGAAAGTCATTTATGTGCCTATGCAGGCCCCAACCAAGTTAGATGGCACTTATAGAAAAACAGTGAGAAACTTCCTACAGGAGGCAGAAACCCAATGCTCTGATGACACCAAGGTGAATGTGGGACATGTGGAGGGCTAGTGCATGGACTTGTCAAACTGGGGCTTTTAGGGCCTGTGACATCGGGTTGACACAATAAAGAAAATTTTAAAACAAAAGAAGTTCACAGTAGATCACAGACTGCATTTGCCAGGTCCTTACTGACACCTACAAAGTCCTGGCTCATTAGTTACTAGAAAACTTTGCTGGTCAGCTTCTGATTTCTCCCCAATGATGTTCTCTCTCATTGGTCCAATTAGTGTCTAAGATCATTAGATGAGTATGGTAAGTGTAGGAGAAGCCAGATGATGATTTAATGAGAGCAGGAAGTAGAGAGGCAGGGAGAGGGATGATCACCTCTTGGAAAAGCCACCTCTTTAACAATGGTAAAATCACCTCTTCACCATTTTAGTTCAATTCCACTTTCCAGCCACCAGTCCTGAGCAAGTGTAGATAACATTCTGATACCTGGAGGGGCAGAGTATATTAGTCTAGGCATAAATGTCCAGGAAAGAGTCCTTACCCTGTGATGCAGTGGCTTTTCACTCCATGATGTTAGTACTCAGCACTACTTCCCAGATTTCTATGATCACTGCTCACAATCAAAAGTAAGAGCATGGACCACTCAGCCCTCATGGGTAAAGGGGATCACTGTCTTACTTCCTTCTGATTTCAAGGGTTTCTGTCATTTTCTACATTAATTGAAGGAATTGATTTAGTATTTTAAGTTCTATCAATAGGGAATTCAAAACAAAACTAATAGTTGAAAAAGAAACAGGAAGTGACTGAGGTGTTCAAATGCCTAGAATTTTATGAGCTGACCACCTAGGAGGATACTGCCTGTTCCCCTATCATGGCCATCACTTGATACAGTAAGACAACTTTGGTTTATACAGATATCAAAGTCTTTTTATACTGAAATGTCTAGAATATATTGGGGATGGGAGTGGCAGTAATCACACCAGACAAATCTCCAACATCTAGAGTACACAAGAGTTTAAGTCAAGCAAACTGTAAATGAATGAATGAATGAGAAATTACCTGAACCATTCTGTAAATAAATGAAGTAAAGAGTAATGCATAAGTAACTAATGAGAGGAATGAACAAGCAGCCTAACAAGTTGTACAAGGAATGTACAAATTAAGTTAAGGGATAAAATCTGATAAAAATCTCTGGAGATCCGGTGAGGCACTGACAACGCAAGTACTTTTCTAAGGAAGAAAAGGACAGCCAAGAAGCCTGGGGAGCACTGATAGTGCTGATTTGCAACTTACAACTTGGTTTTATCGAAACAAAGATCACCCCTGGTTTTACCATATTTTACATGTCTCAAGCAACCTGGCTAGGACTGGGATAAGCCTTCTGTCCTTACTGTCCCACCTGAGGGTGGTCTCTGTACTCAAAAAAAAATTGCAATCCTAAAGACATCTCTCTCTCTTGGCTTGATGAGACAGATTGTTACTGGGCCACACAAATTTCACTTTCAGCTTTGTTTTGATTATTTACTGTGATGACCCTTACTCCAGACCCATCTTTCTTGGGTGAAAATATGGCCTTTGGAGCCATTACAGAATGAAGTCTAGCAAGAGAGTTAGGACATGATGGAACACCTGAGAGGGCCTAAAGATATGGGTTGGATAAACAATAATCCAGAGAAAAAATGAAGAAGTGAGTAAAAGAATGAATAAAGAGACATCAAATGTGATTGACTGCAGGACAACCTAAGTGGATGAAGGTTCCCTAGTTCTTGCTGGATTGTGGGGCACTTGAGGGGTAAAGGCACTTCACTCTGAAGTTGGGTTTTTCATCCACTCCTGTAGCCAAAGACTTGGCAAGCCAGAGTATTCCTTCAAGACAAGCTTCCCAAATGAACAGTGTTTGGACAGAGTAAGAATGTGGGTGAGCAAATGCCATGATATGGATGGTGGCTGCTGGTTGGGACTTGTGCTAGATGTGAAAGAGGGGGATGGAGCTGACCATGCTTTTCTCCCAATTAGGACACAAGTATCTACCCATGAAGGAGCAGCCCCAGACAAAGTTTAATGGTATCCATGCAGTAGGAACACACCACCACTACCTCACTCAGGAACCTCCTAGGACAGGAGGCTGCTGGGGAACGAAGGGGGTTATGATAAGGAGAGTTGGCATGGGGGCCCTGAGGATCCCTGAGATCCTAGTCTAGGTGGGGAGAATATGAACAAAACTCAGGTGCAGGCTAAGAGGAACATCAGGCAAGATTATCCCAATCCAGGCCTTGGTCACCTCCCCTCAAATGAAGAAGCCCCCAGTTCCAAGCCTCACTGGATCAGGGGTCTCCCTTAACCCAGTTCATCTCAAAGTTGGATCAAGTTCAGCCCTAACCACACCCCTATACTGTGGCCCCTCCATATCTGTGTCAAAAGGATTGGTTAGTCCTACCCCTGCCAACCTGAGGGCAGGGCTATTTCAGTGTATGCTCAGTGCTTTTTCTGGGGTGGCTAAGGCAGGTGCTCAGCAGGGTATACAGAAGAATAAAGAGTGTTGTTCTGAGGATTAACAGTCCCTGATCCCTGTGAGGACACAGAGGGTGATGAGCAGTGGCCCCTCCAATCCCTGTTTGACATGCCTAGCCCTGTCCTAATCCCTGGGTGCTATCCAAGAGCAGGGCCCCTAGGGGACCTGGCAGGTCCCATGTAATGAAGAATGTGAAGATGGGCTCTGCAGAGGTGCCAGAGTGTGTTCTGATGACATTATACCAGGGAAACCTCTCTGGAACCCAGACCTGAAACCAGCATAGAGGAGAAACTACCACAAGGCTCTGATGCCCCCTATATGTCTGGGGCAGAGACTTGTGTCCCCTTGAATGACTGGAGGAGGTGAGGAGACCCAGGCTGAGTGAAGGTTGTACCTGTATGAATTTCTGGGATCCCTGTTGCTTCCAGAGCCCCAAACCAAGCTCTTGCCCTAGTTCTCTCTGTAGTGAAACCCCACTGTGTGATGTGTGGTGGTGGGGCACAGACACCAGTGACCATCCCCTGTGAACCTATAGCTTTCCCAACAGGCTGTCCTGGCTGGACTCCTGCATGCCCCTGCTCCCTTCCACTTCCAGTTTCTGGGTGTCCTGTAGGTCCAAGAGGACCCAGACAGCCCCCAGATTCTCTCTGATGAAGAGACCAGAGCAGCTGGGGGGTCCTCATCTAGCTGTTTCATTCTGTAGGTTGTTCTGGATCATTGCAAATTTCCCTCAGAGAGAAGAGAGAAAGAGAGGGGAGATGTTATGGAAATTAAGGCACAGCTCAGCCCTGGTGCAGCCTATGAAGTGAGACCGAGTCCTTCCACACAATTAAACGCAGCATTTGGACTGTGCTTGTCACAGGAGGCACAAGCTCATGTTGGAGAAGAGTATGAGAAAATGGAAATTTTTGAGTATTTAAGGGAAAAATGCTTTGCCTTATGCATCAGACAGGCTCTAGTTTGTATCTAAGCTCAGAAAATATCTTAAGACATTTTTCTTTCTGTCAAGCCCTGTCACCTCACTTGTGAAGTGGGGAGGTGAGTACAGGAATGTGGGTCTCACAGTGCAATGAGTCAAATAAGACAGACCCCACATCACTCTGACCTTGAGATCAGAATCACCAGAGGAAGGTGTCTGGGGGAGACGCTGCTGCCTCTGGCCAGGGACCAGTTCCTGGGCACACAGCTTGAGGCAGTATCATCATATGTGATTGCCTTTGTGAACAGAACTTGACAACAGAGGCCTCTCATCACTGGGCCAGAGGGAGACCAGGTCCCTGGGTGTCCCACCTGTGTTTCCTTCATGGCGCACTGGCAGGTGTTTCTCACCTTCTCACTGTGTCTCAGCAATAGCTCTACAGGAATCCCCCCTCCCACAGGGCACAAAGGAATTTCAAGCTCTGAACTATGGCATTTCAACAGATTTACTGAGCCTTCATCCACAGAGTAGAAGAGTTCATTCAATTCCCTGCTCGGAGCACAGGGACTGCAGATGGAAGCAGATTGGGCAGTGAAAGCACAAAGGATAAAAAGAGAAAGAGATCCATGACCTTATTTGTCACAGTAAAAGTCTGGACTGGGTTATGCCTCCACCAGACTTCTTGGAGCTGCAGTATTCACAAAGACTCGTGGCATAAAACTGTCTCCCTTTCCCTTTCTTTCCTTTGGCTGTTGTGGTTGTCCTGGTCATTCTTACTGCAGTGCTCTGAGGGTGCACACATGTTTGCAGGCTGGAGATCAGATTTGCAAAGCCAGGGATCATACTCAACAATGTAGGGATCTATTTCATAGCCTCCTCATGGGGAAAGCAGGCACTCTACCCCTGAGCCACATACCCACTTGTCAAGGAGATTCTTTTACGTTTTTTCTTAATTATTATCATTTAGGTCACAATAGTGTTTACCATGATGTTAACATTCATGGTTTTAGCAGAGATAGATCACCTTTCTCCCTCCAAAGTTCCCAAGACACTCTCCATCAATGTCCCTCTCTCATCTTCAATCCAGCTTGTCTTATGCCCCTCTCCTTTCTCTAACACTCTCAGTTCTATGATCCAGAGCCAAGGGTTTATTACCATTTGATACTGTTTATTCCCTTAGGGGAATCAAAAAAGGAAATAACTTCTCCTTGGAGCTGGAACAAGAACTCTTTCTTAATTTATTCACTCACTTCCTTCCTTATTACCTTTGGTAATGCTCGTGGCACCTTCTGGAGGTAGGTTAGCAAAGCCTTTTCTTAAGTGTGGCTTCCAGTCAGGGCCCCAAAACCTATGAAGCTCTTGGCATGTCTCAGCTCCAGCATCTCATCTGCGCAGCTCATGGGCTAGATCTGCCTGCCTATTGAGTCACCACCATACTGGCATTAGCCACCTCTCTCCCTGGCAAATGCTTTTATGGCATGGAAAACCTGTTGACTGGTGAACCCAGTGGAATCATTCAGGCTTTTCTGTGCAGCCCCAGCATTGCCCTTGAGCAAGATTGTTGTCCAATGAGCTAAAATCATGAAATATGGTGATATGTATGAGTGCATGTGGAGGAGGGTGCCTCTGATATCTGGAGTGCATACTTTGTATGTGGGAGCCCCATGAGTAATCAATCCTTGGTACCATGTAGTCCTCCAAGCACCACTGGGAATGGCCCTGTAGCCCTGTGGCTCTGCCCTTAAAGAATCAGGAAAAATACACTTGACCTTATAGATGGAAGTAATCTCAAACATCTGATTCCAGAATAGAAAGGTTTTATCTATATTGTTATGGCAAGTAATTTCTCCAAAATCATTTCATCTGAAGTTTTATAGGACATTTCAGCTGCCTTTCCATCAGTACTCACAGACTCACCCTTTATTTTCCCATTATGTAATGAAAAAGAATACTAGAGTCACACTATTGAAATCCAACATCCACATCAAATCTAGCCTTTTCTTTCAACTGTGAATATATCTTTTACCTTGGTTCTGATGGTCCTGTCTGAGAGATACTCATGTCTGTGTCTGCTGTCAACCCAGGCCATTAGAAGTTTCTCCGGGTCTCTTTCTAGGGCCTTCTTGAATTTTCATTAGTCTCATTGCTTTCAGTGAAGCAAATCCTTTAACAGCTGTTGTCAGTCTGTTTGTGTTCTTCCAGATCACAGCTTTGGGGGAATGGGACATGCCCGAGTGGCAGCAATCGCCAGCACCGATTTTCCATGTTGGCAGTCCTTAATCACTTTTAATTTTGTTTCCAGGTCAATCACTTGACGCAGTCTCTCACTGGCAACATTAACAGTCGATTTTCTATGCTTAGGGGGCATGATGAGCCAAACAACATGAGATTAAATCAAGCACATGGGAAAATGATGCTCTCAGGAGACGTGGTAAACACAGGTGTGTACGGCTGCTGACAGCATCAAACACTAACATCACAAGGCACCAGGGACTTGAAAACAAGACTTAGGATGCAATCTGTCATTGACCAAAATGTCAGTGTGCAGCACATGGCTGCATATTCCAGTACATTCTGGAAGCTGTGGGTGGCTCTATGTGAGTGCTATGGTGAAGAACAAGGGCAAGGCTAGACATTTTGGTACCAGGTAACTCAGGGATGGAAATAAAAACAAAACTTAGTCACAGTTTACCACTGCTAAGTAAAGGTCAGAGAAGAATGTCAGCAAACAGGTGAGAGGCTTGACCTACAGAAGGACGATTTCAAGGCTTGAGAAGCAATTGCTCACCCCACCCACTATCACAGCTCCCTCTCTATTTCCTTTCTAAATGGATGGCCCACATGAAGCCCCAATGGGCACTCAGAGTCCAGTCACCCTTGATTAGAACATGAAAATTTTCCCAATAGATTAACTGTTGACATTAGAATTGACTCAACGTTGATCTTTCATTCCTTTCAATATTCATATCATATCAATATCAATACTAAGTATGTTAATAACGTATGTTAAATGTTTATATGTTAATGTGAATAACAATTATCAAGTATTATGGCTAACATATGTTGAGGATATATGCCAGACTTTAATCTGAGCCTATACAATATGTGTGCATGTATTATATTAGACATGTATCATACACACATATCATAAACTTATATCTGTTTACCTTCTTATCTAATGACATATAGGGAGAATAATACTTGTTGCCCCATCTTACAAAGAGGGATACTGAGGCCCAGAAAGGTGGGGTCACTGGAGAAAGAGAGTAGGGGAGGGGCACAAACTTGGAAAGATACAGGAGGTCAAAGTTAGTGTACTCATCCTGCCTCACATCATCTTCCCATATTTTCCACTTTCTGAGTCTCAGTTTCCTCTTCTGCCATGTAAAACAAAACCTAGGATGTGGCAGGGGGCAGTAGTGATAAGAGACTCCCTGTCTCTGGGAGTTGTGGGGGTACCAATGCCTGCTCTGTTTCCTGGGGTTCTGGAATATCCAGAGAAGACAGAAGGGTCACCTGATAGGAGAGGGGCTGGAATGGAATATCCCCAAATCTGTGGGACCCAGAGATCAATCTAGTGTCCCTGCTGGAGTCCAGGTTCCCCTGGCAGGGAGCAGGGTGCCTGCCTACTAACACCACAGCCCTGGGCAGAGGGACAGAGTACTAAGGACGAGACTGGACTCCCCAACACGAAGATCGCTTTGATTACTGCTTAATGAAAAACTAGCTGAAATTATATTGTCAGCAGTTAATTATCACTTGTTAAACAAGTGTGTGCCCAGATTGCGACTTTAATTCCCATAAAGGTTTGCAAAAACCTTCCTTTCTCTTATTTATGAGGGCTCTCAGAGAGAGAGAGAAAGACGCACTGCTAGAAATGAAAGCTTTTTAAAATGCAGATTTAAAAATAAACAGATTTTCTTGGCATTGAGTCAGGGCTCCTTGAAAAAAAAAAGACACTCTTGTCTAGTTTAAGCAAAGAAAGAAAAATGGAGGAGGGGAAGAGGGTGGCTCTGGGGGGTACTGTGAAATAAGAACTGCATTTGGTTTTAGTGTTTTGTTGTTGTTGTTGTTGTTGTTTTGTTTTATTTTTAGTTTTGGACCACACCTAGCTGTGCTTAGGACTTCTGGCTCTGGCTCTGCTCATAGGGGTCACACCTTGAGGGCTCAGGGGTCCAAATGAGTTACTGGGCATGGTGCCCACATTGTTCTTTGGCAAGGCAAGCACTTTATTCGCTGTACTATTTCCCTGGAATAGGAAGAACTGGTAGTTGACTAGGACCCACAACAAGGATGAGAGCATTAATCTCCCCCACCCATCTGACAGGTTTTAGCTAAAATTCTATTTTTCATCCTTGCCCCTATCTACAGATGAGCACCCTCATCTCCTCTACCAAGTGGGCATGGCCCTCCTGCTTTCTTGAAATCTATGCATTCGAAAGGAGATGGCAGGACTCGGGCCAACTCTGAGCCTCCTACCAGCACCAGGCCATGCCTTGCACACCATCCATGTCCCAGGTGTTCCAGGAGTAGATCCATGGTCTTGTACTGTAGAAGATAGAAATCTCTGATCCTTGTAGCTACAGTTAAGGTTAATACAGACATAACACCAGCAGCACCAAACATCCTGATGCTGTCCCCCAAGTGGAGGGGAGTCCCATTCAGGTAGCACAGATAGGAATGCATTAGAAAGAAAATGTTATCTGTCAGAAAACTTGTTGAATGGCACTCGAGCTAGAGCAAGAGAAATAAAAGAGAAGACATCCCCTGCAGAGGAGCTCCTGCTTGGAGGGGGACACTGCTGCAGTGGTTACATGGGGTTGCTAAAAGAAGTATTATTTCAATGCCAAGTCTCAATGATTGAGCAGAGTCAACATGTGAGGCATCCAGGTGACTGCTTGAAGCAGAGAGAATAGCATGTGTGAGGGCTTAGTAGTTCTGGGGCCAAAATAAAGGCCAATGGGACTTTTTGAGCTTGTACAATGTGGCAGGTATCTTACTGATGGGAGTTGGGAGAGGCTTAAATGGGCAGGGCCTGACTAACCTGAACTTCAAGGCCAGAAAGGACTTTCGGTACAAGGGCCACCAAAACAAGAAACACTGAATTAAACTTTTGTTGCTTCCTATCATGGCCATAGGGAGAGCAGACATGGCAGGACAAAGGTGGAGGCCATACAGTATCCAGGTGAGCAGTAATGGGAACTGCCAGGATGTGATAAAGGTGAAACGAGTGATAGTTAGGAGAAAATATTTGTGTCACAGGCAGAGGCCCAACAGGATTCTGGGTCTCCAACAATCAGTGTCCCTCCTGCCACCGCAAGGATAAATAATATTCCTTAATACCAGGGTGACTCCAAATCTCTCTGGCTAGGACATTCTGGGAGCATCCTTCCCTCCAAGTGGGGCTTCTTTGAGGAAGACATGTTCCTTTCTTTTCTGCTGAGACATGTGAGAATCCAGAGCTCAGCAGCCCTCTGACCTCAGAGAATGTGTTACAGGGAGGAGAAAGAGCTTGTGTTGCTCTTAGAGCCAGATGAAGCTCCCTGTATGTACTATCACACTGTAGTAAGTCATAACTTTTTTACTTCTGGTTGTCACAGGCCCACAGAGGTCTGAACCAAGAGTGCAATCTTCTGCCAGACATTCTATTTTTTTGGTTTTTGGGTCACACACAGCAGTGCTCAGGGGTTACTCCTGGCTCTACACCCAGAAACCACTCCTCGGGGGACCATATGGGATACCGGGATTTGAATCATTGTTTTTCTGCATATGAGGCAAATGCACTGCCTCCATGCTATCTCTCCAGCTCCTGCCAGACAGTCTTTTTTTTTTCTTTTTTCCTTTTTTTTTTGGTTTTTCGGGCCACACCCGTTTGATGTCAGAGGTTACTCCTGGCTAAGCACTCAGAAATTGCCCCTGGCTTGGGGGGACTATATGGGATTCCAGGGGATCGAACCACAGTCCTTCTTTGGCTAGCGCTTGCAAGACAGACACCTTACCTCTAGGGCCACCTCGCCGGCCCCATGCCAGACATTCTTAACCACTTGGTCTGTCTCCTCAATGTGCCCTGTCACAGGGCCACATTCACGCGCTGGCTTCGCCTAGAGGCCATTAGCCACCCCAAGGGTTTGATTGTGAGATTGAGCAGCCAGTGACCCTCATGAGGAAACCTGGGCATTCTTTACTCTTGTGTGGTACCTAGCTGCCTCTCCAGCAGCCCTGCCAACTCTCTGCAGGCAGTTACTCAGCACTGTCACTACCTGTCAAGAAGCAAGAGCATGTTGTTACTCCATTTTTTTTTTTTTAGGACAGAGTGGGTGGCCCCTTAGCCACAAAGAAGGAGTGATCAGAATAGAGCAGTGCAAACAGAAAATCTGCTGGCGGAAATAAGCACTTTCACAGAAACTGGAAAGTAATGAAAGGCAGGTGCCAGTTGCCATGTTTGGAGGTGGAGGCTAATGTTTTGTCTACATTTTGCACATTCCAGAACAAGGGTTTTGCAGGTGCCACTTCTGCTCAGAGGCACCGGTTGTCTCTAAGGAGGATGTCTGCCCAACCAAGGCGCCCTGGCCTGCTGGCTGCACGTTCTAGCCTCCTCTTGTCCCTGGGTACACTCAGCATCTGTCCCACACAATTAGTCCTTTATTATAGATAATTTTGTTCTCTAATTCTCTGTTCTGCATAATTAAGCATAGCATACACTGCTTTGTTCTCAAATGCCTAATTTAGTGTCTTGGCCTCAGTTTCTCCTCTTGTAATGAAGAGGGGGCGGAAGATGAGGTTTTCAGAGGCCCTTGGTAGAGGAAAGCAACAACCCCTGAAGCTTGGAAAGGAAAATGAGGTGGGGGCTTGTCTGAAAATATAATGCAGAGCTTAAGGCGCTTTCCTTGGATACAGCCAACACTGGTGCAAATCCTGGCACCACATATTGTCCCTGAGCAATGAGTAAGAAATAGCCCCCAAGCATTCCTGAGTGTGGCCCACCATATCCTCATACAGTGAAAGTGAGGCTGGGAGCAGGCTTGTGCTATGTATGACCTTCCTGTGGAAGTGATTCCGCAAGGCTACCCCGCCCCTATTTTACAGCTGAAGATTCTAAATCTCAGATGCATCTGGGAACTTGCACAAGGTCACACACAGAATGGAAGGGTTGGAGCCTAGCTTGGGACCCAAGCAGTCCAGGTCTTCTTCTCTACTGAGCCTCAACCTCTGTACCCAGGCCTCCGGGCCAGGAGCTTGACCAGTTTTAGGAAGGGTTCTTGGTTAAAGGCTGAGTAATGATGGTAGTATCAGAAGCATCAATGCCTGCTACATGCACTGAGGACTCCTCTAAGCATTTATTCAACACACACCAGTATGTGAATTCCCCAAGCAGCTTGTTCAAGTGCCACATGACAGAACAAGATCCAGAATTCAGAGAAGCTTTGCATTTGTTCAGACTCCCAGCCCTGGGAGTGTGACATGAGCCCAGGAGGAGGCTTTGAGTGCTTCATACAAAATCTGTATTCCTTACAAAATCTGTATTTAACAGCCCATTTTGATGAAGGGGAAGCTAAGTGAAGACTTTGTGCAACAACTATCTGAGGTCACATAGAAGGGAAGGCAGAGTGCAGGCAGGAAAGCAAGGTCGACCAAGGTCAACCAAGCCTCTGCTCTCACCATTGAAATATACTTTCCCTCAACTTGTGCCTGGGGCTCTGAACTGTGAACTGTCCAGCATGGGACAGAACCTCAGGATAAATGGTGAACTGAGAGAAGGGAGAGGACTGAAGAGGCTCTATAAGAAGGGATCAGGGAGCCTGGGACTCACAGACACCATACCTAGGGGATTCCCTGCAGAGGCCCTGTAACCTGTTGAGAGAGTCAATATTCCTTTGAAACTGTGACCACTGCTGTCTGTTATACTTAGTCTAAGAAAATTGCTTTTGAAAATTTTTATATGCCTGAAACCCCGAGTTGAAAACCCAGAATTACACCCTGGTCCCAGCACCATTGACCTAAATGCCACCAAGTCAGCTCCCTAACAATGAATTTTATTCCCACAATCAGAGTAAGTTTCTCTAGGAAAAGACCCCCCAGATCTTTCTTCAGTAATCCGGAGAAATTTAAAATGACAAAGAAAAAAAATGCAAAAGAAAACCAGTGCATTCCTAAATCCTGCAGAAACAGACTGCCCAGAGTAACTACCTTAATGGCAAAGGACCAGACTTACTCTTACTCAAGAAGGGAGAGGGTTTGAAATGTGCCCGGGTGAGTTCAACTGAGAGTGGTTTGAATGGTACTGAAAGGGAGGCAGGAGCTGGGATACTGTCTGTATTTAGGGGACTGGAGGTTTTTTTTCCCAGAGTGTCTAAGAGCTGTGCTCTCAGGTGATTGGAATTGAATTCTATTGAACTGAGAAATAACAACATCCTTGGATGTTTGCGTGTCAGAGGGTCAGATCAATGTCCCAGTCACACTCTGCCTGTGCTGTCCCTGTGGTGCTGTGTATCCCTGTCACACGTGGTGCCCTGAGTGGGGTTCAGTTACTGCTCTTGGCTGTGCTGTACAGTGGAAATGTACTTGTCAGAAGAGGGGTTTTATGTTTGGGTAAATCTATAAATAAGAAGACTACTTCCCCATCATTAGGTGCATTTATGTTCCACCTACGTGTGATGTTTCCCCAAGATCTCAAACTGCTAATTCTTGACAAAGACATAGGACATTGCCTGTCTATCCTGGGTCCCCACACTTAGGACGTGACAGTGTTCAGTCACCACCTAAGCGGGGAAGAGTAGCTGTAATGAAAGGATCACCTCCACTCCTCAATACTTGAGTCCAGCCCTGGAGCTCTAAAGGGGCTAATGCAGGGTCGGCAGGTTGGGGGTTCCAGGGTTCGTTCCCTGCAGGGTCCAGGAGACTGAGAATCTGGATTTGCCTCCCTGAACCTTGGTTTTCCCAGCTATAAAGTGGGGACAGTTAGGCTTTGTGTTTGAGGAGACTGAGGTGGTGAGAATGTCCAGCACTGGGAGGAAGTGCTCGCAGGTCCTGGTCCCCTAGACTACGCCAGGGCAAGAACAGAGCAGCCTCTGGATCTCCCTCACAGATGTTTCATCACTGTATTCACCAATAACTTGGACCATCCCAATCCCAGGCCACATAATACCATGTGCCCCACCCTCCCTTGCTAGCAGGACAGTGTCCATGGGTTAGCACCCTTTCTCTAAATGCATAGTCCCCCAAAGAGCAGGGATTTGTGTCACTGGGGCTCCATACTTCTGAATGCTCACTCACAGTTTCTGAGGAGAAGGTCTCCAGACCCTCATCCTTTTCTCTCAGAAACTAGCTCAGACCTAGAGATTCCTTCTGCCCTGGAGTCATTGGCACCCAGACCTCCCCAAAATTGGTTTTAGGGTGGTGATGGGAGTAGCTCCAGCAGTTGTGTAGTGCAAAAGGAAAGCTGCTGATGAAGAAATTCTCTGGGAAATAATTTTTCTGCCTCACCACTCCTTTCTTGTCCATTTAAATGCTCTGGCCCGAAACATGAGGTGTGGAGCTGTGGCAGCCATCTTGTTGACATGAGGGAATAAGAGAAAGAAAACTGATAACACGGTCAAGTATGATTTATAGGGAGAAAGAATAGGCATCTATTGGCATCAGTTAGCATCTGACCAACTCTCCAACTACTTCCTGCAGATATCTTTTTGTGCAAGATCATAAGGTATTTCAACTGATTTTCTCTTACTCTACTCTTACCAGATCCTGACCCACCCTGTGTCCTCCCTCTCCTATGCTTCTGCTTCCCACCTCCCAGAGTGATCCCCCGGGGTGCAGGAGTCCTTGGCAGTGAGCCTTCTCTCCAGACTCAGGAAACAGGCTTTGCGTTCTGTCATTCTCCCTATAAAATTGCTCTGAGGAACTACCGGTCATCACTCTCAGCTGTACTTCTGTGCTGTGCTGCACTGTAAAGATGGAGGACAGGCACCAGGAGAGGAGGCGGTGGGCGCAGGAAGAAACCATTTAGGGAGAACAGACTTCACAATCTCAGCTCCGGGTTTTGCAGAGGGACTGGATTAAAGAATCAAATCAAATAAATTTTCCATCAGAGTGAGAGATCTGTCTCCCCCCAAATGCCTTCCTTTGACAGTTGGCTTCAAGAGGTTTGACAGGATCATTTTTTCAGCAAATACCGATGAAGGTATGAAGTAAGACTCTCTCTATCATGAGAATTCTGTCAGTGCTTGACATAATTGTGGGCTATTCAGGGAGGGTATTTTTTTTTTGTGGCAAAACCATTTATTTTACCCCATTCCTGACAGATTCCTGGCCTTTATGTGAGGAAACCTGAGATGAGGCATGAGCAGTGATGTCTGGGCTCTGCCAATCCAGCCCTTCAGTGTACTGGGAGACAGGAAGAGTAAAGGAGCGTGAGGGTCCTTTGTCTTTCTTTAAATATTTCTTTAAAGTGGACATTAGAGATTAGGCATTTCTTAAATGCATTTCACCATTTGCAAAAGCAAAGCCATAATGCTCAGTAAGTCACAGCTGTGGCTCCCAGAGCCACACCCAATGACCCTGGGAGAGGGACTGGGAGCCCTCCTGACCCAAGACGGCAGAAACACCTATTCCCAGGATCATCTTCCCTCCTTGGCTCCAGACACTGCCTTTTCTCCCTGTTGCCAAAACAGTCAAGAACTCACAATGTGGACACTTTAGAAATGGCAATGGCAGGCTCCTGTCCCCTCCAGGGTGTGAATTTGCACATGTGCGGGGATGTAATTTATATGTGTACAGGTGTGTGATCATGATCCCATGGACACCTACCACACAATCTGTGAGGTCTCCAATGGAACCTTTAGGGTCTGTCTCTGAAGGTTCCGCTATAGCCCCAGTGACACAATACCAGCAGTGAGACCAGAAAATGCTTTCTGAGCCACACACACTGCCTCCAGCCAGGATGAATGTCCTTTAGTGTCTGGTGAACTTCATGGTCACAGCACACTGGAGAAGGAGAGATGAAGGAATCATTTTGTGCAACAGGAATATTGACTATAACCAGTATCTGTGAACTCTGCTGTAGCAAATCTTGATTCTGTGTTTTTGTTTTCCTTTTGGAGAACCTTTTCAGTAGTATTTAGAATTTAGAGACCACTCTGCTGAATCTCAGCCCAGTGTTTGATCCTGGCAGTGCTGGAGAATTATGTGATGGTGAACTGAACTCAGGGCTTCATATGTGTAAGAAATGATGCCAGCCCTCAGAATCAACTTCTCAGCCTCACTTCTGAATTTCCTGGCACCAAAGCTGTGAAGTTGTCTGGCTTCTCTTGATATGAGAGCTTGGTACCTTATGGACAGAAATGCAAGTAACAGAACCATATAACAGCTGGTCACCTGTTCACAGGTGCCCATGAACACATGGGCTATGCTTCTGGGGTTTAGTCCCACTTACTCTTACCTGCCTATTTCCCACTTTCCAGATCATACCTGACACAGCTCACTGCCCACCCCACATGCCAGCTCATCTCACTTTAGAGCAGCCTTTGTTCCTGGGAAGGAGAGGGCCTTCAGGAAGAGACCAAAAAACTTGCTTTAAATTCAGACTTAAGGATTCGCTTGTTTAATCTCTGAGTCTGAGTTTCTCTTTCAGTGAAATGGAGAAACAACATGATTGACAGGATGAATATAGGGGTGGGGATGGAAAGGAGAGAATGAATCACACCTTACATTGACCAACCAGTACTTCCCAAGCAGGGCCCTGCTCCATGTCCCCCTGTTCCTGCTCCCCTCAGCCACCTCCCATTCTCTCCAACTCCACAGGGCATAAGGTGGTGGGAGGCATGCATAAATTAAGTCTGATCACAGTTCTGGTCTAAGCTTTGATGCTTCAATTTTTTGGCAAGATGATGTGGCCCCTGGGACACCTCTAGTGACAGGGAATTCACATCTCTGGACTGAGGGACATGGCCTGGTTGACCCTGAATGACAAAGAAGCAACCTTCAGGTCCCAGTCTGCAGGCACAACTCATTCTTAGAGGGACCCTACCATGTGAAAGGGGATTCTCAAGCCCTCCACTGCCCAGGGAGAGAGATTTCATAATGGAAAGATAGTGGCCCAAATCAGAGAAGTGATGAAGCCAGAAATTTCAGCTCTCCTGGGAGACCAGACCATCTGTCTACCTTCCTCTAAACCATCTGCAGGAATTGCACTATAAACACATGTCAGTGCTGAAAATACTGACTCAGGTCATGGCAGAGAGGGCACAACAGGAGGAAGGCCTTCCTTGTGATGAGTACCAGCTTCTTGGGCTTCCAAGACTCCCTGGCATTTCCTCCTACTAGTGTTTTAGGAGTGTACCATTAGGGCATCTGAAAATGAGGCTGGTATGCTCAGATCCCAAGATGTAGAAGTCACTGGTGAGGTCAGAGTTGCTGGATGTAGAAGTCACTGGTGAGGGTGGATCTCAGGTGAGTAGAACACTCACAAAAAAAGCATCCACCAGCCACTACAGGAGAGTAACTCAGTTTACTGTAGGTGAGAAAATTATATTTATATTAAGGTAGAGTAAGGTGGAGGGTAAAGTGCCGACTCTGTGTCAGCGAATCATGTAAGATGTGAGAGGGGATTACAACAGGGTATGTGCTTCTGTATTTAGGGAAGACAGGGTAACAGGATTAGGGAAAGCGGGGTGTGTGCTCTGAATGTTAAAACAGGGTTGTGCTTAAGGCAATTAGCTACATAACCTTCTTCTTAACTTTATTTAAAAAAATGCAGAAATATGAGGTAAAGTAATTCATGTACCAAGATCCTAAGAAAAAGATGGATATCTCTATGTAAAAGATAAAAGGGCAACAGTTCTTTTGCATTGGCACAGCAAAAGTTGGGAAAAAGAAAAAGAAAAAAAAACTTTTGACCTAACAACAGATCAAAACCCATGAAGCATCCTGCTACTAGACCAACTACAGACTCCAGGCATTCTAACTTGTCAACCCCCAAAATATTTCTTTATTGCCCCTGAAAATGTTCTACTCAATCACAGTTGTCACAGTCAAAATTCAGTAATTAGAAATCTTGGTGTTTGTACAGATCCTATGTCAAAGTCAGGGTATCTTGAAGCATCTTCTTGTGTAATCTCACCATTAAGTGGGAAGTCAGGGAAATCATCTGCCTTAAAAACAAATCATTGCTGACTTCCAAGGCATCTTTAGAGCGGCATATGAGCCCACCCTGGGTGAGGAGGTACCAAAGCAGTTCTAGGGTTTATCCTGGTAGAAGGTCAATTCCTAGTGTGAATGTAAAAAACTGTGTCAGACCCAAATATGGGACCCAAGGCGATCAGCCAATAGCCAAGCAACTTATGCCTAAGTCAAGTTACTATGGCAAATATTCAGGGTGGAAGGTCCCTGTGTAGCAAAAACTTTTGGAGTTCCAATCTCAAATGGATAGTAACTTCTCTATATCTAAAAATTTCCATTTCAATGCACCCAGGCAAAAAGAACAGTGCCATGGGATACGATTTGAGCCAAAGTGGGGAAGGGACTACATCTATATAATAAAATATACTGTATTTTCAGGCATATAAGATGACTTTTTTCTTTTTTGCTTTTGGGACACAACCGGTGCTGCTCAGGGGTTTATTAATGGCTATGCGCTCAGAAATTGCTCCTGGCTTGGGGGACCATATGGGATGCCAGGGGATCGAACTGCAGTTTATCCTAGGTTAGTGCTTCCAAGGCAAACACCCTACCACTTGCACCACTGCTCCGGCCCCTAAGATGACTTTTTAACCCATGAAAAACTTTTTAAAACTTCTTATGCCAGTATACAGCATGCTGAATCTTACTCCAGCTTCAGGAATGAGTGATCTGCCCTCCTCTTACCACTGCACCCCATCCAGCTGCCAGGCATCATCACTCAGTCCTCTGCTTGTCCTGATTAATCTTTCAGGGCACATAGAGGAGCTGAGTTACCAAGTGCTGCATCCCATCCAGCTGCCGGGTGTCATTGCTGGTATGCAGCTTTCAGGTGTTCAGTCCTCTGTTCAGCCTTTATGGGACACAGAAGAGGCGCTCTGTCTCCCTCAAGCTGTCCTATTAATCACTGCACCCCAGCCAGCTGCTCTTGAAGGAGCCCCCTCTCTCTGCTCTCTCTCTTTTCTTTCTTTCTTTCTTTCTTTCTTTCTTTCTTCTTCTTCTTTTTTTTCTCTTTTCTTTCTTTCTTTTTTCTTTCTTTCTTTCTTTCTCTCTTTTCTTTTTCTTTTCTTTTCTTTCTTTCTTTCTTTCTTTTCTTTTTCTTTCTTTCTTTTTCTTTCTTTTTTTTCTTTCTTTCTTTCTTTCTTTCTTCTTTCTTTCTTTCTTTCTTTCTTTCTTTCTTTCTTTTCTTTCTTATTCTTTCTTTCTTTCTTTCTTTCTTTCTTCTCTCTCTCTCTCTCTCTCTCTCTCTCTCTCTCTCTCTCTCTTTGGTTTTTGGGCCACACCCAAAACGCTCAGGGGTTACTCCTGGCTATACGCTCAGAAGTGACTCTTGGCTTGGAGGACCATATGGGACGCCGGGGGATCGAACCACAGTCCATCCTAGGCTAGCGCTGGCAAGGCAGACACCTTACCTCTTGTGCCACCGCCCCGGCCCCTCTCTCTGCTCTCAATGTAGATCACAATTAAAAAATCCCAGTCACTCACTACATATGACAAATGTAAAATGATTGTCAGCACTCCAAAGTCTAGCTTTATTAAACATATACTGTTTACCTTTGAGGGTTCTACTCTTTTTCTCTTACATTTTTAATTTCCATTGGTGTTCATTAAAAGAGAGGTAGTCATATAGCGAGTATAGAACAAACCCTATATTTTAACAGGAAAAGTAGGGTGTTGTCTTATACACCAGAAAGTACAGTAAATTAAGAATTAAAAATATTGAGGAAAAACACCTAAAATATTCAAAGGAGGTATACATATTCCCTTTAAGTATTTAGAAATAATCTGAGGAGAGAATAAATTCCTGATCACATCTTCAGTCTGCAATGTGGTCTTGTGGAGTCTAAAAAATGGCTTGCAACAGTTACAGATCAGGAAATGTCCTAGAGCCAAGAGTCTCTCAAAAGCTGAAACTAGTTGCATGCATCAGTACATGGTGAAGGAAAATGGGAGAAAAGGGGGCTTCTGAGAACACATCAGCAGTAGCGGTGGCGTCATCTTCCTGGGAGAAAAAAATGGCTATATACAAGAAAGAAGAGCTATATACAATATAGATAGACATTATATACAATATGGATGAACACTAAGCATAGAGGTGGCCACCACACAAAAACATGGAGATCAAAAAAGATCAATCCATAGGTTGCATTTGGAAAATAATCTAGGTAGAAGGAGTCAAAGTGCTTCAGAATAGAAAGTCAGCATGTCAAGTGTAAAGGTTTTCCACTTGGGGTAGTCAACATTGATGGTGGAGAACTTTGCTGAAAAAAGCTTCATGGTTTAGAATGTGCATAGAACATTCCTAAAATGATCATGATATTCAAGGCTAGAATACTAAGTAATATGGGAAGAGTACTGTAAAAATAGTCTACACCTTGGAGTATTCTATCACATGTCTCAAACATTTAGGTTCCTTTCCTGAAGACAAATTTAGAACAAAGACATATGATATAGTAGAAAACTAGCATAAATTAAAATAAATTGCAGCTGGGATTTGGCAACAACTGATCCCAGAGCTCAAACTTCCCACTCCCAGGAGAGATTTGTGGGCACTGCTCATTCGCCCTTTATCGTCCAAACTGCATGAACCCTAGCTCAGCAGGGCAGGTGCAGGGAACACCAGGGGCCCCTTGAAACAAGCCCAAGTGCACCCCACAGATCCCCTCCCCCAACTCTCCTTCCAGGATTTGGCAGACATTTCAACTTTTACCATATAATTCTAGGAATATTGGACCTAGCATTTCTTTTCCTTAGAAAATGTACAGCCCAAAACCAGAAGAACAAACCAATGAACTAGTTTGCAATATCTCTATCATACTTACATAACCTCACCTTTCTAGAATAAATAACCTCTAAAAGATATAACTCTAACCACCTCTTATACAAACAGTTCAATAAAAAATTTTCTAAAACACCCTAAAACTTCAGCATTCCAACCCACCAAATGACAAGAACAATGGGGAAACTAAAACTCATGAGCCTTATACATGAGGACCTAAAATCAGCATTAAATGTCTTAGCAATAGAAATCAAGGAACAATTAATACAAATAAATTAAGAAATTTATAGGTGAACAATTCAACCAATTCAAAGAAGAACTTTACCATAAAATGAGAAAATCCATATATATGAAACAAAGGGAACTAAAAAACATGTTAGCAAGCCATAGTAGAATTATACACATGGAGAATCACATAGATGAACTTGAAGACAAATTACAAACCAGCAACTACAAAGAAGTCAATAGAGAAATAAGAGACAAAACAGTGAAGAAAATGTAAGGTACCTAATAAGCAAAGACAAAAGAAATAATTTATGATTTACAGAAATACCAGAAGGAAAGAAAAAAGAGAAAGGGGAAGAACATGTAATGATGGAGATAATACCAGAGAACTTTCCTACTCTCTGGAAAGAGGTTGCTATAAAAATTCAAGAGGCAAAAAGAGTGTCAAACAGAATAGACCCTAAAAGAACAAAAACAAGATATATAGTAATTCAAATGGCAAAATCCAAAGAGATAAAAAAAAACTCTTTAAAGCAGTAAGGGAGAAGAAAAACCGCAAGTATAAAGGAAAGAACATAGAATTAAACCAGATCTTCCATTTGAAACAATATAGGCCAAAAAAAAAATGTGGAATGGCATAGTTAAACTATTGAATGGAAGAAACTTTAAACCTAGAATACACTTTCCAGAGGGAAAAATCTCTCATTTACATAGGAGGAAGGGTTAAAAACACTTTTGGACAAAAAATAAATTGCAAAAATATATTCAATGACTGAGCGTTGTAGCAAGAATTCATAGCATTTAGGTGCCTTATACAAGGATATCTGTAGAAAGAGAGACATTAGATCGTACAAGCAGGCATAATCACATGGAAACTGAATAATTTAAAATATTTGTTAGGACATTTTATCTTAGCATTGTATTAGGACTCCAATGGAATACATCACTGTAATGCAAAACTAGAGCATCCAAACTAAATCTCCAAGGATTACTGTGAACCAAACATTAAAAGATTAGTATAAACATAATAAAATAAAAATTAAGATGCTAAAACATTCTAATAGTGATCACTCTAATGGGGATCCTCGTTATTCCAATTAATTCTATAGCTGTTTATGTGGGTAAAACATTAGAACATTATTATAGACATCTATGAATAGCAGTTAGTTGAACACCTGTTTAATGTAAACATCTGTATCTGTTGTGTCAGGTCTCTGTGAAGTATGGAAAAGAGTATAGGCTGTTGAAGATTTCACAGACGAGTTGTAGATTTCTGAAATTATTGATCATCAAATTTAAACCAACATTGTCTAGCTACATTTGTACAATAGGCAGTACAATAACCCTTTTTCATTTCACCATAATGATTCAAAATGGAGAATAAGTTGTATACTTCAAGGTTGTCTTTAAACTCCATACTGTACTATACTGACAAGCCTCAGTGTGTGGTGTCAGTTATTGTCCCAGTTACCTACTTGGGTAACAGTTTGTTTCCTGCTCTTGTCCTTTCGGTAGTCTGTGTTGGGTTTGAAGGGAGGCTTATAGTCTTTCGCAAGCACTGGTGTCTGAATTTTTTTATTTGTGGGAATTCTGCCTTGAACATGGTGTAGTGGGACCCAAAGTTTCTAAGCATGTTTCTGCTTATGTAGAAACATAAGTATATTCTACCTTGAATGAGATTACCAGCAATCCATTTATTATCAATTTTTACCCAAATATAAAAAATTATAGTTTTTTGTACCTGAGCATATTCTTTAAATTGTCATTCTGCAGCTGTGCGTGTATTTTCTGTGCAGCATTTTCAGTTGCTATTTTTTTTTTTGGTGGGGAGTTGATTTTTGTTGTTTTTTTGTTTGTTTGTTTGTTTTTGTTTGTGTCACACCCAGCAGTGCTCAGGGTTTACTCCTGGCTCTACACTCAGTAATTGCTCCTGGCAGGTCCAGGGGACCATTTAGGATGCCGCGATTCGAACCACTGTCCTTCTGTATGAAAGGCAAACGCCATATCTCCATGCTATTTCTCTGGCCCCTTCAGTGGCTATTGTCCAGAAACCTGGAAGCAACTGATGATATTTTCATACCATACAAACATTGTAATTCTGTCCATAGAGCAAGCCATGAACATATCATCCATATAGTGAACCAAATATGCCCAAGGAAACTTTATATGAGCTGCGCATAAGATAACATCAACAAAATATTGACACATGGTGAGTGAGTTTGCCATGCCCTGAAGTAAAACTGTCCATTGAAACTGCTGCATGGGGTTCTATTAGTGAGAGAGGGAACTGAAAAGGCAAAGTGCTTTCTGTCTTTTGGGTAAATAGATATATAAAAACAGTCTTTTGAATCAATTTACTATCTAGGGCCAGTCTTTTGGAATGGCTACTGGTGAAGATAAGCCATTCTGTAGTTTCCCCCATAGAAACAATTGATACATCAACAGCTCATAAATCAAATAAAAGTCTCCAGCTACCTGATTTCTGCTGTATTACAAATATAGGGAAATTCCATTTAGAAAAGAAGATTTTAATGTGTCCCTGTTCTAACTGCTTGTCAACTAAGTTTCTCAGCACCTCTAGCTTTGTGCTGTTCATGGGCCTCTGGGAAATCCAGATCGAAACATTTGTTTTTTATTCAATTGGAATGGGTGATAATCACTTTAATCCAGTGACCCCAATTAAAAAGGCAAAACTTCTGAGCTGGTAGGTTGGAAGGGGGTTGGGTGACAAAGCAAAACATCTGAGCTGGTGAAATGAGAGGGGGTTAGGAGAAGGATGTGATATTCTGTCCTCATTGCTTATGCAAATCATGTCCCCAGAAGTTCATGAAAATTGGAGCTACATATAATAGGAAAATAGCCTGTTGATTTTCTAGTCCTAAGCACTTAAAAAGTCTACCACTCTGGTGAGCAGATGCTGGGTGAAAAGTCCACCTATTCTTTCCAAGGTATAAGATTTATCCCAAAAGCCCAATTGAAGAACAGTATTTTAAAGCAACAGACACTTCAGTGTCAGAGTCAAACATTCCTTCAAACTTCCTGTCCTGAATTTCAAGGTTTAACATTGGATTTTCTGCTTTAAGCTTAACAGTAACAGCTATTAATGGATTTTCAGAAGCATCAGGGTATGTACTTCCATTCTGATTTGCCAGGCACAACATAAAGAAGTAAAATAATTTAAGCTATGTTTTTTACCATTTTTAAAAGTCCAAACTGTGGGAACAAGTCCAAAGACAGAAACAAGAACTATTATTTCTCCAATGTGGTCCAAATTTATAATACCTAGATGAACAGAAATAGCTTTAAGAGTCAGATTGCTCCTGCCTATTATCAAATTCACAGTTCCTGAAGGAATTGGCTCTTTATGCCAGAACTGAGTTAGTATTATGGTTAATTCTTCAGGGCAGCATATATTGAGGGCACAGTTTGCTGGAGTGGCAGGCTTTAATGAACTTATGGTGTGGAGTTCTCTTGGGCTGGGATTGGAAGCTGAATTATTAATAGAAAAGTTCCCTGGTTTTGTGCGGCATGAGATTGGCCCCTGCCCCAATTTCCCACAAGATGATTAAGTCTTGGCCTCGAGGTGTGGGTCTAAGAACCAGATCAGAAAACGATGGTATCCTGCCGTTTCTACGTAAATGAACTCTCAGGACTGGTTTTGGAACCCTTCCCAAGTTTCCAGAGTTATGATAAGAAATTGAGAAACAATCTCTAGCCCAATGTAATCTTTTGCCACACCTCCGGCAAAGACCAGGTGGTCTCTTTTGGTGGAGTCCACTATGTCCACTAACCAGATAATTGTATATATACTGGTTTTCCAGAGTTTGCATTAGAAGAGCATAGGTTGATAAAGAGGCAGTGATGGGCCAGGAGGGAGAACTGTTTTTTCCAACATTACAAGACTGTAGAAATCCCATGATATCCTCTCTCTTTTTCTCTTTCTCTTTATCTTTCTCTTTCTCTTCTTCTTCTGTCTCTCTTTTTCATGGAAAGTAATATTGCCTGAAATTCTTCATTGGCATTGTCAAAGGCTAACATTTTCACCAGGACCTATTGTGCTACCGTTTCTTTAATCTGCCTCCAGATAGCCTCTGCCAGTTTCCTTAGAAATCCTGGATATGGCTCAGAAGCTCCCTGGGAAAACGTTGTATAGCTATTCTTTAATTTGGCTTCAGAAGACTATTTTTTTCAATCCACCAACGTGAGCTCTTTGATGAGTCCCAAAATAGCAAGGGTAATTTTGCCTGCTTATTTTTTTTTTTGAGAACTCTTCTTCTCCTATCAGCAATTCATAAGACAGTGGAATGGAGCTCCTGCAATTATCCTTCCAGAGTGATCTAGACTAGTCTTAGCTCCCTCAGAAAACCACAAATTTTACTAAGGTTTACAATTTTTTTTAAATTTTAAAAATAGAGAAGCACTTAGGTAGATCTTAGCCACAGTATTAAAGTTCTAATAGGTCCAACACCCACTGAACTCCAGGTATCATGGAATTCAACACAAAACAGAGAAAGTGGACAACACTCAGAGCACACTTTCTTAAATTGACCTAAATATTTCATATTTGAACCCACATAGGCTGAAATTTGATTGTTTTTCTGATGGGAAGAAGTTACTGCCAAGTCTGTATTAGTGTCTATTTTTTTGAGAATTGGCAGATGCTATGAGGGCAGGTTCAGTGGTGATATTACAGATCTGCTTTTTGATTCAGCATCTAATTAGACTGTCACTATCTCATTAGCATTTGTTTTATTTAGTAAGTCAATATCAGCCAGTAAAACAGCTTGTGTCTCCTCTGGCCCAGTAAGAGGTAGGTGGTGAATTATCAGCATCAGGGCTTTTGCCTTGACCATAGGTTTCCAAAGTTAGATACTTTATAGAAAAAGTAGGGGATGTTTCAGAAACTGTTGAAAGCATTACAGAAAGTTTGGCTCAAATTCACATTTATCAATACATACAAACTATAATAACAAGAAGAATCACTACCAGAACAACCAATGTGTAAATTACTATATTGGTTAGTTTTATCTTGACTGTTGGCACACAAAGGTAGCAATATATGTGAAAAGAGGTCAGGGTCCCTTAACCCAAAACCAAGCAATTGTCACAACCAAATAGAAGCTAATTTAAAAATCTATGGCATGCCAGGAGCAGTGACACAAGTGATAAGGCATCTACCTTGAGCACACTAGCCTAGGATGAACCATGGTTTGATTCCCCGTCATCCCTTATGGTCCCCCAAGCCAGGAGTGATTTCTGAGTACATAGCCACAAGTGATCCCTGAGCGTCACCAGGTGTGGCCACAAAAAAAAATCTACAGCATAAAAATCTGCTTGAGCAGCCACAAGACTACCCTACAGAATATTTCATCAGTGTAGACAGAGTCCTGACAGAGTCAGGTGTAAATGAGGCTGATATGATCAGATCCCAAAATGTAGAAACTACTGAGGATGTCAGAGTCATTGGTGAGGTCAGAGTACCTGAATATAGAAGTCACTGATGAGGATGGATCTCAGGTGAGTAGAGCACTCACAAAGAAGCATCCATCCATCAGCCACTTCGGGAAAGTAGCTCAGTTTATTGTAGGTGGTAAAGGATATTTATATTAGGGGGGAATAAGGTGAAGGGTTAGGTGTGGACTCTGTGTCAACCTGTGGGCGACCGTACACCCACATATTCAATGGAACTCTGAATGAATTTTTCACCGCCGCCTGATTCAAGCCATAAGTTTGCTTAGCCCCGAGCCAAAAAGAAACTCTGCAAATAAATTTAGCCCGGCACACAGAATCTGGCTTAAACCAGATTCCTTAACCTTTCCATGGAACCTGTTTTTGTAACTGCTCTCAAAAACGTAATTATAGATAGGTTTTTGTAAGCTTTAAACTGTAATCCTTATTGCTTGCACAAAAGAAAGATCTATTAACTATTTGTTTAAGGATTTGCTTCCCCTCCCCCCATCCTGCCAGGTTCCTCTTTATCCTTCCCGCCATCAAAATGTGTTTTTGCTCCCATTGGTTAAAATCGTTGTACATGTACAAATCTGATTGGTTTAAGTTTCAATCCTATGTTGCTGCTCCTCCCACTGAAGCAGGGCATAAAAGCCTTGCTCTCTCCCTCAATAAAGCTCTTGACTGGTTACGTCACCAGGAGCCATTCTACTAATTTCTAAAGCTTAATTTTTTAGGTGTTCACAAAAGAGCTTAACACTCGCGAATTATTTGTAGCTGCTTTCTGCTTTCTGTCCCGGTTGAGAGAAAGCTGCCGGCCGGAATTCTCTCCCAGCAAAGGGCAGGAGCAGAGGAAGTTACATCAACCAAACAAGTAATATGTGAGAGGGGGTTGAAGCAGGTTATATGCTTCTATGTTTAGGGAAGGCAGGATAAAGGGATTAGGGAAAGCAGGGTGTGTGTTCTGGATGTTAAAAAGGAAGTATGCTTAAGATGATTAGATACAGGCACCAGGGAATAGAGAGGACTCCACTGACCTTGGGATGGGAAGGGCATGAGAGCTGAACTAGGAAAGCTATGGCAGTCATGAGAATATCCTACATGTGGCTACCCTAGTGTTAATCTACTGGAAGATTCCTTCCCTACCAGAAAACTTGAGGTCGCTCTCACTCAACTCATCCCCACGTACACAGAATTGAGTTCATCTTTCAGATATTTCTCCCATTGTCCACTAAGTGCCTCTGCCCAGTTATTCTATCTCCTGATATGTTATTCCCTATTCCTGCCTTCAGAAATGCAAGTTCTCTTCAAGACTCATCTCAAGTTCACCTCCTTCAGGAGATCTATGAGTCCCTTTGTCACCAACTTGACCTATTCTGCCTCTTTCAGAGCCATTTTTCTTTCATCTCCCAGAAGAGTTGAGGGGAGGGAGACAGGAGAATTATTCTTCTCCTAAGAGTGGGAATGTGTCTGGGAACATTGATACTCAATATAGGTAGACATGTGTGAAGGGGAGAATGGATGAATGAAGAAATAGACAAATGAGACTGAGTGAATGAGTAAACAATCATATTATTAATCTCTATTTCTTCAGAATCTGCCATCAATGGGCAATGTATTGACATAGTACAAGCTTCTTTATATAATCTTCCTTATTTCTCTTGTCCTGTATACTGATATAGGCCCACATTGCAGAAAGGAAAACTGAGGCTGGGGTTGAGCTTATTCTCCAGATCACAACATGAACAGGATGAGGCAACAGAGCCTTCTTTCCCATCTCTCTCCTGCCTGGCTGGGACCCCATTTACTACTCTAGAGCTGGCTCTAGAGCTAGCTTTAGACTGACCTAAATGGGTAAAAGTCATGGCCACAACCATCAGCCTCTGCTCGAGAGTCACAGTAAAGGACTTTTTTCTTCCCAGGGGATCTGCAGGGAATAGGTCAATGTGTCTGCCATGGTTGGGGGAGGCTTACATAGGTGTCAGCATCATCTGCAGGAGACCCCATCATGCTCTAGGACATGACATGCTCCAGCTCCTCATAAGCAGGATCCCATTCCTATGTCTCCCGACACCCTGCCCTCATCCTTAGGAACATCATTATAGGGACCAGGAGGGCTTCAAGTCTCAGCTGCCCAGACACCACGGGGCCAATTCAGATCCCTGCGATCTGGGGAGTGGAAGGAAGCTTCAGAGAGAAAGCAGAGGGAGTGGAGAGGAAATGGGATGTGTCAGGGAGATTAATCCACCGCTCAGACATAAAAGAAATACATTCAATTATATTTTATTGCATTTCATTGGGATGTACACGTTGTACTTAGCTGCCTGCAAACCTCGGGTTACCCGCAGAGAAAGCACAATGAAAAAGCAGAGAATAAAAAAGACAAAAAAAAACTGCTCCTGAAACTGAAATCATTAAGAGAGAAATAAAAGTCAGACTTTGAGACAAAAGCAGCTACACAAGGCCCTCCCAGCACTGGCTCAGACCCAGACAGACTCAGGCGCCTATGGATCACCTGATCTATGCTGTGTGACTTTGCATGGCTGGCTGCCTTTCTCTGAACCTCACTCCTCGGGAGAAAAAAGAGAGCTGGTCTGAATGCCCTTTGAGATTTGGGGAGTGCAGAGTGACAGGAGTCAGAGGGACCCAGTGTAGGAAACCCAGTGTAGGAGACCAGAAACGCTGTAAGGAGTTACCATCTCATCTGTGAGCACATGACAAGTCCTTGTAGTCTTGCATTGTGAGTGGATGGGGCCTGGACTACCTGTTCTTTAGCACCTACTGTGTCTCCTCTCCCTAGCACGGGAAAGATTGGAGTCCCTCTCATGGGAGTGGGCTGACTGAGGGTGCAGGAAATACATGCCTAGTCCCTGAGGCAGCTTCTTCCATTCTCTGAAAAGCTGGGGCAGAGTTTCTCAGGCAACTAAGGCTGGAAGGGGTGAAATAATCAGTTTCTTGGTCATTAACCTTACCAGCCTTCATGGCCAGACTCCCAGGGATGTCAGGACCTCTGGGATCCTGAGCGTGAGGGTCAGGAGTGCTGCTGGACAGGAGGGTGTGAGGGATTGAAAAACAGAGGCAGAGACAGATGGGATGGCTCAAAACAAACAAACCAGAAAGGCGCCCTGATGTCTGTTCTTAAAATTACTTTGGGGATGAGTGATTGTCTGTATTCTCCCAAAGTTCACAGGGGAAAACCTATCCTCCATGGTGCCCAGTGGGAACTGGGGTTCCTTGGAGGTTGAGTAGATGAGTTCTGGGGCAGAGTACTGATAAAGGAGATCTCAAGGTCTCTCTCTCTCTCTCACTCTCTCTCACTCTCTCTGTCTCTCTGTCTCTGTCTCTCTGTCTCTCTGTCTCTGTCTCTCTGACTCTCTCTGTCTCTCTCTGTCTCTGTCTCTCTCTCTCTGTCTCTCTGTCTCTCTGTCTCTCTGTCTCTCTCTCTCTCTCTCTCTTTCTCCATCCCTCCCTCCCCTCCTCTCTGCCAGGCAAGTGGAAAAGTCCAGTCTGTAAGTGAAAGAGGTGTTCTGTAGGTGTGCTGGCACTTTGAGCTCTGATTTTGACCCAACCTTCAGAACTAGGAGAAATACATTATTGTTGTGATATAACACCCAGGCAACAGTATTTTGTCACAACAGCCTGAACTCAGGCCTTCAGCAAATATTAACTGAAGAGTGAGGGAGACTGTTCAAAGGACAGGAGTACATGCTATGCATTTATTCAATCACTAGCACAGGAAAAGAAACTATATTGTAAGAAATCATCTTACCTTCCCTCTGGAGAAAATTAGCCCTTGACTCACATAAAATACTTAAAAGCAAGACACAAACTCTATCAAAAATCTTTCCAGACAACTCAACCATGTGCCAGAACAAAGTTCAAGAAAATTTGTGAAGATATAAAAACACCCACTACACCATAAAGCAAAATTAAAGTATATGGTACTTTCAGGGCAAAAGCAAGAATATAGCAGTTAAGGTACTTGCCAGGCATGTGGCTGATCCTTGTAAAATTTCTGGCACCCATACCAGGAGTGATCCCTGAGCCCAGAGCCAGCCCCTTAGCATATCCAGGTGTGATTCAAAAACAAACAGGGACCAGAGTGATAGCATAGCAGTAGGGTGTTTGCCTTATACGTGGCCAACCCCAGAAGGACTCTGGTTCGATTCCCAGCATCCCATATAATCCCCCGAGCCTGCCAGAAGTGACTTCTACCAGGAGCAGAGCCAGGAGTCACTCCTGAGTACCACCAGGTGTGATCCAAAGAACAAAAAACAACCCCCCCAAATCTGTTATCTAATTAAAGGTGGGTAACCAGGCACACAAAATAAAGATATAAGAAGATAAGTGATCCCTTAACACCAGCCCTAAATTGACAGAAGTCAGACCTTTAAGACAAAGATATTTTTTCTGTAGCGCATATGTTCAAAATTTACATACAGATGAGAATACTAAAAAACTGTCTAATAAATATCCCAGAAAACCTATCATATCTGAGATGAAAACTATTCTAGATAATATGAATAAATTAGAAATTGCTGAAGGAAAGAATGGTGAATGCAAAATCATTGTAATACAAACTATACAAAATGAACCACAGGAAGAAGATGCTTTTATAAAATTGAAAAGAAAGACCATGAGCTAGAAAAAACCTTTAAGAAAGCCAATATGTATGCAATTTAAGTCCCCAAAGGAGAGCATAGAATGACAGTGGAAGCAGAAAAATACTTCAAGAAATAATAGCAGAAAATTTTCTAAATTTGATGAAATGTCCCAGCAATCTAAGCAAGTCAAATTCCAAGCACAAAAAGCAAGAAGAAAACTACACAGACACACTATAATCAAATTTCTTAAGGCCAGGAATAAAAAGAAGATCTTAAAAGCTAACAAAAAAGAAAAGAAAAGAAGTAAACTCAAGAACCAAGAAACAAAGATGACAGTGACAGCAGGCTTGACCCCAGCAACAAGTAAGGCAAGACCATGAAGTAGAATACTTAAAACACTGAAGGGGTGGGGGAAAGCTGCAAACCTGTAATTCTATCAGCAGTAAATACTTTTCAAAATGAAAGTCAGATAAAAGAAATTCAGGCATATAGAGATCTTCACTATAAGATGTTAAAGATAGCCTTCAGGCAGAGGGAAATGATACCAGATACAAAGGAATACAGAGCCCCAGAAATGTAAATTTTTTCTCCTTATTTAAATTTCTTTCAAGTATAATATAAATACATATGCACTTAAATGGTAAGACCATAACTTTATCTAGCAAAAGTGTCTCTTTTTTTCCCTGTTTTTAAATTTAAACACCCTGATTACAAGGTTGTTTATAATACAGGATTTTTCATAGATAATGTTGTTCACACCTGAGTTACAATCATATAATGTACAATAACTTTCAACAGTGCACATTTCCCGCCACCAATGTCTCCAGGCAAAATTGTCTTTTAAAACACAATTTCATTCGTATTCATCTCACGGAAATTAAATATCTAGGTATATTTCTTTTTTTATATAAATTTTGGGGTCACACCCGGCAGTGCTCAGGGGTTACTCCTGGCTCTATGCTCAGAAATTGCTCCTGGCAAGCTCGGGGGATCATATGGGATGCCAGGATTTGAACTACTGTTCTGCATGCAAGGCAAATGCCCTACCTCCATGCTATCTCTCTGGCCCTTTTATTTGGGGGGGGAGGTATCTAGGTATATTTCTGAAAAACATGCGAAATATCTATTTGCTTAAAAAATAACTGCAAAATAAAAGTAAAAAATAAGGACTTATGTAAAATATAAACACCATTATGGATTGTAATACTCTATTATGTTAAGAAAAATATATTTCAGAGTGGTCTATTGGCCTAAATAACAATGTCAAAGTCCAATAAAATTTTCTTGTATATAGAGAGAAGTTGATTCTAAAATGTATCAAGATGAGAAAAGGAGCAAAAGTAAACAAACAACTTTTAAAAGGTAAAGTGAAGTTGAGAAGTCATACACCTGGGTTTTGCTTCTTTTTTTTCATGAAGCTAAATGGTCAAAACAATGTGGTACTGGCAAATGAACAAAACTAATAATTCAGAAAATGACTGAATCAACTATAGTCATTTTACAGTTGACATTTGACTAAGATGTAAAAACCGTTCAAATGTGGAAAGGATGTTCTTATCAAATAGTCACTCATAGCAAAACAAAAACCAAAAATACCTTGTACCATTCTGCACAAGATTAATTGAGACTTAGATCATAAGAAGGAAAATATGAAAGCATACAACTTTTAGGATAAAATATTCATGACCTAAGTTTAGATGAAGACTTTTTAATAAATGATATCAAAGTACAATTCATAAAAATAAAATTGATACACTGGACTTCAAATTTTTGAACTTTCATTCTGCCAAAGATACTGTCAAGAAAATCAAGACGGGCCGGGCGGTGGCGCTAAAGGTAAGGTGCCTGCCTTACCTGCGCTAGCCTAGGAGACGGACCGCGGTTCGATCCCCCGGCGTCCCATATGGTCCCCCAAGCCAGGAGCGACTTCTGAGCGCATAGCCAGGAGTAACCCCTGAGCGTTACCGGGTGTGGCCCAAAAAACAAAAAAAAAAAAAAAAAAAAAAAAAAAAAAAAAAAAAAAAAAAAGAAAATCAAGACAAGCTACAGATGGTAAAAGTAAATGAAAGCATATGCAGTAAATGATTTGTGTATAAAATATATGCAATACTTTGATTTTATCTTGCTGTTTTTATGGTTCTCTCTATCTTTAATTTTTTTCTATTTCAATTATAATGGGTCTTGGTATACATCTGTTTGAATTTATTTTGTTTGGAACTCCTTCAGCTTCCTAGATCTGAGGTACAACTACTTTCTAGGCTTGGGGAAATCCACAATTCTGATTTACTCAAATAAGAATCCTGTCTCCTTTCTCATTTCTGGAACCCCTTAGGTGAATATTCTTCCATTGAATACTTTCATTGTTCTTAATCTTAATTCTTTATTTTAGAGGGATGTTTTTTTTCCATGACAAAGTGCTAAGGGGACATAGGTAGTGCTCAGGGAGCCCAGGAGCTACTTGGTGATAATCAGACAAGTTCAGTGCTAAAATCCCTCCGTTCTAGAATCACCAGGGGGACATCTAGCAGTGCTGGGAGCCTACAGAACTGTTCTGGGTGATGCTGGGGGGTGGGATGGAGTGAGTGAGTTGTGGACTCAGATCTCTGGTTCCACATTCATGTATGTATGGTTTTAACTACTTTGACTTTCAAGCTCATTGATTATATTTTCAGCTTCTCTCATTATATTATTGAATTCTTCTATTGTATTTTAGTATTATATTCCTCAGCTCTATGATTTCTATTTGTGAACTTTTGTGAACTTTTCATGAACTTTTCTCATATTTTTGCTGTCTTTGAGAATATTCTACTCCATCGATCTCATTTCATGAAGATTCATTAATACTGTTTCTTTGAAGAGGTCTTTGGATAACTTACATAACTGTTGTGTTTGGAGTTATTTCCAGACTGTTGTCTTGATACATCAGTATAGATGAGTGTCTCCATCATCCTATTAATTTATGTTTTATGGAGCCCTAGGTAGAGGTCAGTGTTTTATATATGTTCAGTGGTTCTGGGTGGAAGTTATGTGGCCAGATAGTGACTATCTGGGGGCATCTATGTGCCAAATTCAATAGGAATTGGTATTGATCAATGGTTCAAGGTTGCCAATATTCATCAGCTTCAAGTCTGCCAGGGTCTTGAAAATCTAGGCTGTGGCTGGGGAGCCAGACCAGGGTGAATTTAGGCAGAAGTTGGGACCTGGCAAGAGTACAATCCGGTTATCCACAATCTTTCAAGAGAGTATAACAGTGTGGGATCCCTTGATAGTTAGTCATGCTTTATTTGGGAGAGTCTATGTATTTGGGAGTTTATATAATGAGTCAAAAAACTAAAATAAAAATATTAAGGCAACTATTTTGAAAAAGATGGAGTAAAGCTGTCTTTATTCATAGATGCCATGATTACCTATGCTAAAAATTTAATGGGATTTGCAATACTAAAATAATTAAATTTAGCAAAGTTTCAGCATGGACGATCAATTTAGAGAAATCAATTGTATTTCTATATCAGCCCTGAAACTATAAAATGAAAACCCTACTCTCAATCACTTTCTCTTCTCAAACCTGAGATATTTTTTTAAAAAAATCTGTCTGCATTTCTATACCTCCATGACTTCATATAAATATAGCATTTTGTTGTTTTGTTTTTGAACCACAGAACACCATGTGGTTCTAGGAATTAAAATGGGATTTCTTGCATGCAAAGCATGCACTCCAGACCACTGAGCTATCTCTACAGCCCTAGATAGTTGCTGGTTTTTTTTTTTCAATTTTTCTTTATACTTTGTACAGTTGTTTTGCAAGAGTGTCAATGCAAAACTATGAACTTAAATACAAGCAGCACTTTTAATTATAAAGTATCAAGACTATCATAATTGAACTTCTGTCTACATCCTCCCTGTCATATCACTCTCTTCCCATTGCTCATTGGCCTTTCATAAACATTCTCAACTATTTCTCTTATAATATTTTTAATTGGTGTTTTTTCTGATATTTCTAACTATTCTAACTATTCTCTTATATAGCTGTTTTCATTGGTGAAGGAGAGGGGGTATTCTGTTTATGACTGAAACCCAACTATGAACATGCTTGTTAATCATGGTGCTTAAATAAAGATTTATATAAAAATAAATAGAAACAGGTCTTTGTTATTAATAAAAAACTACTATATATGTTTAATTTCTAGAGGTTAAAAAGATCAGTTATTGGAACTGGAGCAAAAGCACAGTGGTAGGGCATTTTTGTTGCACAAGGCTGATCCAGGACAGACCTTGGTTTGATCCCTGGCATCCCATATGGTCCCCTGAGCCAGGAGCGATTTCTGAACGCATAACCAGGAATAACCCTTGAGTGTCACAGGGTGTGACCCAAAAGGAAAAAAAAAGATCAGCCATCAGTAGTATTTTTACTATAATGTAGCGTGGGATATATTGTGATAGGAATTAATGAGATAAATTAGCCAGTTTAGCTGAATGTTCATACCACATCAGGCACTTACTAGAATATTTGTGTATTGATGTCTGCTATCTTCCAGAAGACAGCTCTGACTCTCCAAAATATGGGCTGTTTTCAGTTTCAATGACAGATAAAATAGGTTGCTGCAATAGTTATTTGAACTAAGAAAAAATGGTTTTCTTTTTGGTATTACACTCCTGCATATACTGTAGCACCTGGTGACTCAATGCATGCCTTGTATGTATGAAGTCTTAGATTAAATCTCCAATACCACACACCAAATCGTTAAACATAAAATCACATATATAATCCAGTAATGATCTCCAAGCTACACATACCTCCAAAGAACTGATATCAACAATTTAAATAAACACGTGAGCATTGTATTCACAGCAGCATTTTTTTTTTGTAGTAAGAACAACCCAAATGATGATCAGAGGTATAAAATTCAACAAATTGTGGCATGACACAGAACAATTTTTGGCCTCTGACCTTCAAAAATGAATGAAAGTATAAACCGTAAATGATGAGAAAGCATTTTCGAATTATATAATTAGGAAAGAGTTGTATTCAGAACATATAATTAAATCCTGAAAGGTCAATACTTTAAAAAAAAAAGTAACAACCCAATAAAAATGTTCAATGATTTGAACAGAAATTTCACTTAGAAATACAATAAGAATGGAAATTAAGAGAATGAAAAGTGTTCAACATCATTAGTCATTAGGGAAACACAAATTAAAGCCACAATGAGATACCACTTCACACCTAATTAAAGTAACAGAAGTTAAAAAGCTTGACTAGACCAAGTAGTTCATGGGCATGTGGAAAAATAGAAACTTTATTTTTGATGCCACATATATACTGCTTTGAAATATAGCATAATAATTTCTTGGAAATAGAAAGACACACTTACGACTATATAACCCAGACATTATGTAAACACACACCTATTATATGTAAATATAAACATTAATGTAAATATACACCCAATACAATTCCACATATTTGTTATTTTATAAGAGAAATCTTCCACATAAATATGTGCACAGAAATTCATAGCAAGTTTTTGTAAAATAATAACCAAAAGCAAGAAGAACTCTAATGTCCATTAACAGTTTCATGTGGTTTAATAGCACTCAGCATTACAAAGGAATAAACCTGAAGACAGAGATATGGCTCAGAATGAGAGCATAGGCCAGCATGCGAGAGGCCCTGAGTCTATTTCCTGGTTTTGCAGAAAGAAAATTAGAGAAACAAAACTAACTAGATTTAAAAAGAAAGAAATTGGGGTCACACTATAGTACAATGGGTAGGTCACTTCCTTTGTAAGTGCTCAACCGGGGTTTAATCACCAGCATCCTATATGGGCCTTGGAGTATGCCAGGAGTAGTTTCTGAGTTCAGAGCCAGGAATAACCCCTAAGCATCACAATATGGCTAGAAAATTTAAAAAATAAACAAAGAAAATAAAAAGGAAGAAAGAAAATGCTTATACAACCACACAGATGAATCTCAAAAATGTGCCGAGTGCATTGCCCTGATATAAAATTTCAGAAAATACAGTCTGCTCTATCAGGGAAGCAAGAAGCAACAAGAGGGGCAAGGGAAAAGAAGGCAGGAGAAAGGGTAGGGGTGATAAGTTTATTCACTTGTTTGACAAGATGGGTTCTCTGTGTGTGTGCAGATGTCAAACTATGCACACCAAACACTTGGAAAAGGAAGTTCCTGTTAGAAGTGTGACTCAAGGTAGAGCAACCTGTGTGAGGCCCTGGGGTATGGGGCTGATGGATGGGTGAGTTGAGACAGAGCCACTGAATTAGTACCATACCCTAGCAACACACAAGCATACACAATGATGGTGTATACCAATACCAATTATATTTAATAAAATGGTTGAAATATGCTAATGAAAATAGAAAGAGAAGAACTAACTCCTACCATTGGCTATTCAATGAGTAGATTCTGGAGGTGCTCTGTATCTCCGCTTCTCCCTGGACTGAGCTCCTACATTGGAGTGCTGCCATTGCTTATTGCTGCTTATGAGCAAGTGCACCAGACTCTTCCAGCTCTCAGTTCCAGGCAGCCCCTTACAGTTTCACGTGTGCAGTGACAGGTAAGATGGTGCTATGTGATTGAGGTCCTCAGGACACCAGGGATGAGGGGTTGACATTAGGGGTTGGGAACTGATGGGAGCCTGAAAGAACAGTGGGAGGTGGGTGATGACTGTTCTCTTATTGGTCACTCACATCTCTGATTTTGTATAATTTTGACATTTCCCTAAAAGAGTAGAAGTCAGACCTCTGGTGATATGAGATCAGGGGATAAAAGGCACCTACACTTTGGCTCCCTGTGGTTCTGCCAGAATCCAGTTGATGGAATGGCTTAGAATGAGAGTAAGAAGGAGAAATGGGGGAAGACTGGGAGTTCCAGAGCTCCTTCCTTGAGAGTTAGCAGGAGGGAGGAAGGCCCCCAACAGGAGTGCAGAGAAGATCCCCTTGTACTTACAGGCAGTGAGTTCTGGCTACTGCTGTTCTCCAGAACAAGCCCTAGGGACTTAACAATAGGATAGGGACGCCCTGCTCTGCTGACAACCATGAAGCTGAGGATTAAGTGAAGGTAGTCGTGGTGTTATGAGCCAGCTATAACTCTGCTCTGCTCCTGGTTCTTCTAGGGACATGCAGCATTGTGCAGGGACCCCTGCTAGCCCTGGGGGAAGGGTAGAACTGCTCCTGGTATCTCATGAAAGAATCAACCCTCTAATCTGCCTTTCCTGGGATCTTTCAACAATCACATGTCATCCACACTGGCCCCAGCTTTGATTCCCTGAACCCAAACTTGGTTTGTCTATTGCTGAGTGCAAAAGCCTGAGCTCAGTTAAGTACACAAATGTTTATGACTTGTGTGGCAAGTCATGAAGACAGGGTACACTGGTTCCAGTGAGGCCTCCCCAAGCTTTTCTCAGGGATACATTTATAGCAAGTTAAAGTGGGTCCAGCTCTGACCATCAAGATTTTGAAGACCCTAAGGTCCCAAGCATGCTAGAAGTCATGTGTTGGAAATGGGTAGCAGACTTCTCCCTCCCCCATCCCAAGAGGCAGAACCCCTAATGCAGATGATGCGCTGGGTCAGGGGTCAGTACAATTTGTCAAATTAGGGTTTTCAGGTCACTATGATATTGTATTGATACCATGCAGAAGTTTCTAAAAATGGAGAAAAGCTACACAATTGATCACAGTCTGTATTTTCAGACTCTTTATTGGAATCTACAAGGTCTGGATTCATCAGTTACTATAGGACAGTAGACCACTTGCTCATCAGCTGTGACTTCCTCTGCAGCATCCTGAGATGGGCCCACTATGTGTCCTGACCTCTGCTGAGTGGATCAGGGTTGGGAGAGTAATTCAAGGTTGCTCATAAACAGGAAAGAGCAAAGAAGGGCTCAAAAGAGATAAATGATGAACAGGTAAGGAAGGGGTACACAGGCATCTAGAGACACCCCAGCAAGTACTAGTTGTCATGGCTGCAGGACCCAACCTTGAAAATATCTTTCATTTTGGTACACAATAAAGCAGTAGCCAAAGTTTCCTTTTCCTAAGTTCTGGCCTGTCCAGAGAATTTTGTGTGGACTATGGCAAAAGGCCTGCTATCCTGCTCCTGACCGCTGGCAGAGGGCTGGAGAGGGACAATTTGGGTATAACCAGGGAGGGATAGCTTCTTTCTCGGCCACTAATGTGGGTGCAATTACACAGGGAAAGTAAGTAGCCCTGGAAAGAACTTGTCATTTCAATAACTTCTGTCCAGAGGGTAGGCATTTGCCCCCACCAGGGGCAGATGTCAGCATCAGCTGAGGGATAGGTTCCCCAGGTCCCAGTCTGCAAGGGAACTGCATTAGTTATTGTTCCAGTGGGCAAAGAGAGGGGAGATGGAGGGATGCCACCCTGGAGGGATGGGCAGGCAGCAAGAGGAAGAGAGACTGGCATGCTCACACCTACATGTGAAGAGTTGTCTCCAAGATTTCAACAGCACATCAACTTGAGAGGTTTTTCAGGTATTTTGTTTTAGTCCTATGGATCAAAATCTGGCCATTTTCTACATTCAACCACTCCATCATGTCTGCCCTGTCCCCAGATCTGATGGTGAGTTTACCCTGCCAATCGGAAACCTGCAGGTCTCAGGCTCCTCATGGTCTCTTTCCTCTGAGGGCAGGAGCCCTCCAGCTCCTCCAGGGCACCTCAGGCATGTGCCTGGCTCATGGGTGTGGGGGCCATCAAGATAAAGTGGGTACTCCCAAAGGGTGGGCAGTGGTGTTATATGTATAACTTCATTCCATCCTACATGGAATGAGGTCATTTACCCCGAAAGTGACAGTGAGGCCCCTTCCAACATGTGATACATGTAAAATATCCTGTTTGTAAAACATCCATGGTCATTATGATGGACACAGAATCAGGATCAGATATTGTGTGAGGGCCATAGAGGAAGGCTCCACCCCCAGGTTTGTTCTTGGGGACTGAAGTCCAAGAACACCCTTCAGATGTGGGGGTCACAGGCTGGAAGCCCCAAGATAACCAGAGTGAGGGATTTCACAGGGAGTTTTGTGTTTGGCAGGCAGATGTGCCCTCGGGTAGGGAGGAACATACAGGGGCCACAGCCAGCCCTGGAGGTTTTCGGATGGCACTCCTGACCCACAAAAGAAACAAATGCTAATGGAAGGTGTAGGTCCCACAAAGATCTCAGTGCCAAAAATGTCTCTGTGAGCTGAGTCACGACTATTGCTCTGTGGATCACAGTCACTGTGCCAGGATAGAACTAGGGCCCCTGAGCTGAATTCAGATGTCTGGTCTTCAGACTGTCTCTACATCTCATGCTGTATCTAGAAGCAATGGTTCCAGGCCTGTGTCCTACTCTGAGATCCACAGTGTGACCATGTGTTCACCAACTTTGATCTTAGTAATACCTCAGCCAGAAACCAGGCCTGGAGTGTTAGAACCCCACTATTCCTGCAGCCACACACCCACACCCATCCCAGATTACAGGTTCCCTCCACCAGGCTCACACCATGAGCAACTCAGGATTCAACTGAACCGTAATAGTAACAGCAGCAGCAATAATAGTGGAAATATTTCCCAAACTCTGTGCCTGCTCTAAATTAGACATTTTTAATGCATTATCTTATTGATATCTCTTGAACAGTCCCAAGAAGTAAAGATTCTGAGATAATTTGCCAAAAATCCATTTAGTAAATAATCAGTTCATCAAACAACCAACTTCCCAGACTCCATTTGCCTGATGATGTGTGCAAAACACCAGAACAGGCTGATTCTGAGGCCTGGCCTCTGCCAGAAACCTTCCCCCAGGGAGACAGAAATGATGGGTGCTGGCCCTGTGCAGTTAGGCTCTTCATTTTCAAACACTCAGTATGCCAGAGGCAACAGCAGTGGCAGGGGGAGTCCACCAGTTTGTGTGGCTGCTTGATTGTGAATGGACTTCCAGAGACTACGATTTCCAGAACCCAGCAAGCCAGGGAAGCAGACTTGAATCACACAGTAGATAAGGACCTTGACATGTTGGTACACTCTTTGGCTCTGAGGCCTCCTGCTATGAATCAGGGGTACTCCAGGAGTCTCAGCTCTGCTCTGTTCAGATCCCAAAGCTTCAAAGATTCTGGAAGTAGCTTCATCTTCCCCTTATATGCAGATCTTCTATGGTCTCCAGTTCCCTCAGGGACTAATGCCCCATGACATCTAGACTCAGGGATACTCATTAGAGGAGCTGGAGAATAAGGCCTAGTTGCCACCTCCCAATATGGGTCCCACCCCTGCCACCTTGGTTCTCATCCTCTTGAAACTCTTCCTGAAGAGCAATTCTGTACAAAGGAAATTCTGTCATCTCACAAATAAAGAAAAGAAAAACAACCCTGCATCAAGAGATGAATTAAAAAGTACAGATGAAGAGCTTGTCCCAGGCAGGTTTTGACTAATGACTCCTGTCTCCAACAGAAGTAGACATTGGCCTTGAAGCTTACCAGCCTGACAGAGGGCTTCGCTCACAGGCACCTGGTTCTGTGGAGATTGCCTCCTCCATCACATCTTCTCCTCTCTTGGCACTTCCCCACCCAGGTTCACTGTCCTCTAAGAACTCCCTATTCTTACCTTGCCAAGAGATTAGAGGCCCTTGGGAGGCATGTTCTCTGGACCCTGCTCCCATGTCCATTTCCTCTGTCTATTACCCTTATAAAGAGAAAAGAAGCCCTTCCTATCTTGCCCTTGTGGAAAACTCTCTTTTTTTTTTTAATAAATCTTTATTTAAGCACCATGATTACAAGCATGTTTGTAGTTGGGTTGCAGTCATAAACAGAATACACTCTTTATCTCAGAAGTCTTCTTCTCCAAATCATGAATCATCCTTCCTATTTTTCTAGGCCCTAAAGATCTTCTCTTCCTGCTTCCAAAGCACCTAACTTCTGCCTCAGAGTCCCACACAATTTATCTGTGCCTGCCCCATTTGTCCACAAGGCTGGGTCTGGGCTAGTGTATGGAATCATTTGCACACTCAGCAGTAGAAGCTGGGGTTCAGAGGAGGAACCAAGCTTGGGTCTCTGCTTGTTTACTTGTGAAACCAAGCAGCCTGGAAGAGCTGGTACATGCTCAGGTTCCAAGAGGTAAGATGTGCCGTGGCTTGCAAAGCGGACATCCCTCTTCTTCACAGAGATCCCTGCTGATGCAGAGAGAATGAGGTGGGCCAGAGACATAGGTTGCTTGCTTCTCATTGAGCTGACCCAGGTTCAATCCCTGGCATTCCATGTGGTCCCCCAAGCCTCACCAGGAGTGATCTCTGAGCACAGAGCCAGGAGTAAGCCCTGAGCACTGCTGAGTGTACCCCTCTTTTCCCCAAAGGAAGAAAGCCTAATGGCTAGCCTCCTCAGTTCTGGCATCCTCAATGGGCTCAACCTTGAATGGCTTCTCAAGTATGGATGAGAACTAGGGAATGGGCAACTTGGTTTCTGTGTCCCCCTCAAGACTCTCGATGAACCCACAGATGGAGAGGAAGAGATACCGTAGGCCGCTCTAAAACTGTTTAGACCAGATGATCTCAGCTCCAGGCAATACTTCTGTCCACAGGCCAGCAAGCCTGGATACAATGAGATCCTCTTCCAGGTCCCTCCTCAGCCCCTGCTAGCCCCTGCTATCCAGATGTCAGCTCACACAGACTGCAGATTCCCTGTCCTGTTTCTGTTTTCTTCTCTTTCCACCCCCAAATGCACCAGCAATATAATGTAGCACCATTTCCCCATGCAAAGACACACTAAAAAAAGGGAAAATCTTACGTATAAAAATGAGCTCTTATCTACTAGGGATAAGAACTCATACTTGTTTACAATACAGGGACATCTTCCACCTTGAAAATATGTCACGTGGACCCAACTTAGACCCCAGGTGATTAGACACCATCCATTCAGCCTTGAACCCTGGATCTCAGACATAGAAACGACACAGTTCTTCACAACAGCTACAGGAAACAAATTCCATCCGGGACATCCTTAATACTGCTGGGACACCAACAAGTGCCAGCTCTAATATGATATCCTGACAACGAGGAAAATGGGAACAACTTGACCTAAGAGCAGGTTATCCTACCCCACCAGCTAACAATAAGACAAAATCAGAAGACTTGTCACCCTTTGGTCTGTCCAAAAGCCAAGATCGCGATTTACAGATGACTGGCTGATAGAACCATGACCAGACAGTATGTATCCTGGGACCAATATAAAAGCCCTAGTCTAGGGTTTGAGCTACGACCTGCACAACAACCATGATCTCCAGTTCTAAAGGTCTGTCTGAGACAATTGCAATGGGATGGGTCTTCTGGAAACATAACGAAAGACACTATCCTGGGCTCCATCCTAGGATCAGCGCAAAGACCAAGACCACCAACCACAGAAGATAGATTAAAATGATACTGAGGGAACAGAACTTCTAGAACCAAAAGAAAGACTTCATCATAAGTTCCACCCCTTGACCTGTGCAGATACTGAGATCTCTAGATACAGAGGTCTGATTTTATCACCCAGGATGGAGCAGAAGTCTTCCGAACACCAGGAAAGCACCAAGGAAGGGAGAGTAAATGAGCCTGAACAAAGTCTATAGTTAATCCCATGACAATATACTTCAAGGGTGGAGAAACCCTGTATCTCTTAGGCCAAGGGAATTTCTTTTTGAACGACCCCAATATTTACTGTGCCTGTGCAGGAGGGGAAAAAAAAGGCAACAAAGCACAAAACAATTTTTTTATTTATCATCTAGTTTTTGTTGATTTCTTTGTTTTGGTGTGGTTATTGAAGTTGTTGTCTCCATTTATATTTATTTATTTATTTTCTTCTCTTCTTTTCTTTCTTTATGTGCTCTGCCATGTTTTTTATCTCAAGACCATGGCTTTCATGTGGTGCTTATCTTTATTGTTGGAGTGCTCACTGGATATTTTATTTGACACTTCTTTTTGTACTGTTGGGGTGTTTCAACTTCTTTTTCCCCTTCATCTCTCAAACTAAGGATGAGAGCCTCTAGAAGGACTTTGCCCATTTTCAGCGTATTTGATTTTTTCCCCAGTTTATTACTTTTCTCTTCTTCAAACAAAACCACATAACTTGATCTATCTACTCCGGCCTCCCAGTTAGAGGAAATAAGGGAGGTACCAAGACCAAACAGGTGTAAGACCACTAAGTAGTAAGCTAGGCACAGAGGGGACCACTTATTCTAGCAGCCCCGGGGGTGAGGGAGGAGGATATGGAGATAGGACGGGAACGGAGGTAGAGGGAGGACAATTCGGTGATGGGAATCCCCCTGATATTATGTTAATATGTACCTAAAATATTATTGTCAACAATATGTAAGCCATTATGATCAAAATAAAAATTATATTAAAAAAAAGAACGAGGTTAGAAGCCACAACTGTGAAAGTGCCAATTCCCAAAGCAGCCACCATGTTCTCCCTGGTAGCAGATGGCTGATGTCGGCACCCTCAGTGTGGAAATAGCCCTCGTTGCTCAGATCTGTGCCCAGGACAGGAGCTCAGGGAGCTGTGCTCTTTATTGTCTTTGAACAAATTAACTTTATACCAACATGAGTTGTGGTGTGTGTAAAATAGCAGAGGTCTTGAAGGCTCCCAGCTTCTACAGAGGGAATTTCCTTGGCTTCATACAAGGTTACCTCCTGTGCACTCCTCACCCCCCACCCAGGTCCAGTTTGCATTCTCCCCACAACTGAATCTTCTCTGCTGCTTTTCCTGCCCTCTCTCTCACCCCTGCTTCTGAAGTCTGAGAATGAAAAACACAATTTCAGGATGGAGTTGTCTGTTATTAATTAGGATTTAGTGCCTTTATTGAAGTGCTCCAAGACTGAGGTTTTCAAAAGAGACAAGGTGCTGGTCATAATTAACATTCCCCTACTCTCTGGAAAACAGGAATTATTCACGGGTGTGAATTTCTTTTTAAGGAGTTTTAGCCTGGATCACACAAGTAGGCCTGCCCATGGATTAGGAGATGTCCCACTGGGTAAAGCAAGAATTCAGAGCAAAGTGAGGGGAGGGGTTGCAAGCAAACAATCCAGTGGTTTGGAGATTGGGGCATCTTGGTCCCCCTCATGATTGGACAGAGCCTCTGGGCTCAATCTGACATGAGAGAATGGAAATTTCAGAGGATGAGAGATAGGGAAGAGGGGAAGGAAGGAGTCAAGAAAAGAAGGAGGAGAATTGGGAGAATTGAAGGGAAGAAAGATATGCTCACATGAAAAATGTTCTCTTTAGAGGGTGAGCCCCACATCCCTCTGAGAGTCTAAGCTCCTAATCACTTAGAAGAGAGCAATAGTATCTCTGTGGGAGATGGAAATCAAGGCTTTTCTTTCCAAACCCGTCCATATTTCAAAGGCCAAATGATTTGTCCATTCTGAGATTCTCAGGGCCAGCCATGCTGTGAATGCAGCTGGGGGCCTTCCAAGTCTAGGGTTCGGTGAGAGGGAACAAGGCTCTCACTTGCCCAGAATCTCTACCTGTGGAGGTAGCTCTGAGTAGCAGGAGCTCTAAGCCCCCAGGGCTTTCATGCCATGATAGAAAGGATCAGAAAGGATAGAAAAGATAGAAAGGAGAGAATTTTTAGCTATCTGCCCTCACCATTTCAGCATTTGCAGTGGGAGCACAGGCCAGTCAGATGCCAGCTTCACTCATTCAAGGTCCCTGACTCCATACCCACCTCACCTGTCTGTACCTAGCCTTGCCCATTGTGCCAGGTCAAGAATCCAGGCTTTCTCTGTAAATGACCTTTCCACTCTCTAGGAAAACCTTCTACTGGATGCCTTTCTATAGCCTCCCTAGGGCATGCTGAGATGTCTTCTACTCACTACACCCCGGGATTTAGTATAGGCTGTGGGAGCTCCTCAACTCAATCTTTCCCCAAATCAAACTGTTCCCAGGGATTTCTGAGGCACCTGCACAAGCTAAAGAGAACTACATGGCCTGAAATTCCACATAACAGAGTACACAGTGTCACCCCATCCCCAAAACTCAGAAACTCCAATACAGTTTCCCTAAATCCATAACTGTGACAATTTGGGGTACAAATTCCTGCTTGAGTAGTATAGAGGCAGCAGCAGGGCAGTGGGACCAGGTACTCACTTCACTTCAGCTTCTCTTGCTTTTCCTGACCCATAGCTCTCTCCACAGCATCTTCTGCCCTCACTGTGGCTTTGACCTTGATAATCTTGGGCTCCTGGAAAGAAACTGCACCAGAGAGGAACTGGGGTGAGTTGGGAAAGGCTGGACACTACAGTCAGTTCTTCTGGAGATGTATCAACAGGAAGAGGGCCCTGCCTGAGCCCCTATAAACTGCAGGTAGGTTCAGATCCTGATCTTAACTAGAACAGATGTTTGTCATCCTGGGAGTGCAGCTCTTGGATCACTGGTTCCAGCCTGTTTCAGGGGAGCTCATGGCCAGTGGACAGGTGCTCCTTCTCCAGGACCCACCTCTGCCTATTGAGTTTGGGGCCTTCCCAGAAACCCCAGATACCTACCTGTCCCAGCTGTCTTGATGTGCACAACAATACAAGGAAACAGACTCAGAGAGGCTAGCCATGTGCTTTAGGAAAGAAAGACTTCTGTGAACTCTGCCACACTCTGAAACTCAGTCTATACCAACTGAGTCTCAGGAGCACATTGAGTCTAGGACATTTGTTCCAACTCAACCCACAAGAACATAAGGACATGAACTGGGAGCAGGTCGGACAACATGAGAGCCTCATACTCCACCAACAGTCCTAGTATTTGGGCTCACAGGAAGACTTCTCAGGAAGCTCTGCTCACCACTGGTCCTGACAGCAAGGAATTCCAGGACACAGGCGGGAAGCTGCCCCAGTGGGGCAGCTTGCTCTCCGCGGGGGTCAGAGGTGTCAGAGTTAGTCTAGAGTCATACAGGCTGGTCACATGGAGTTCTGCAGGGGCACATCTGAGAGAATAGTGCCTGGAATTGAGAGGGGCTAGCTGGGAGAATAGGGGTGATGTGCTACTCTCGCTGTCCATTAAGAATTGAGGCCCAAAGGTGCCCTCTCATGCCTCAGATTACATGCACATGGAGGGCAGCTGTGGTAGTCCAGATCTGACAGATCTGGGGCCCTAAAGAGCCTTCTGGGGAGTCCATGGAAGTTCAGTCAGGAGATGGGAGCCACAGTGTTTGAATAGGGGTACTCAAGAATAGGCAAACATTATAAAGGGTAAGGAGTAAGCTGTAAGGAGAAGAGACACGAAGCCAGAGAACAGATGAGTTCAAAGGACCCCCTTTTCAAGACTAGGGTTCTAACCTAGGTGTGATGTGGTGGTAGAGATGTTTGTGAGTTTAAGCAGCAAATGTGCATTGGGCACTGGGTGACAGCAAGGCAAGTTGGCTATGAACCCACCCAGGAGCATGCATTAGGGATATGCAGCTGGGGGAAGCAGCCCTGGAGCGCCCCCATGTCCCACCTGCTCACACCTTATGCAGCAGATCAAGAAAAGGCAGAACAGCCTGGCTGACCTGGGGCAGGCCCTTCTCTTCCCCGTAGTGTCCCTCCAGCGCCCTCTACTGGCAAAGTCGCATGGCAAGGCCATGGGAGCTTAGCAAGCAGTCCGCAGGTCCCCCAGCTCAGCATTCTTGGCAGTGTCCAGAAATGGTTTTGGTCCAGAAATGGTTTTGACTTATTAGGGGAATTGTCAAGGATGATTGAGCTTAGGAACTCATGTTCTCTACCGCTGATACTGTTTTCCCTTTTTTTTTTTTAGTAAAAAGAGGGTGAAGAAAAGAAAGTTATTTTATAACATGGAATAATGTAAAATTCAAATTTTAGTGTCATAAGAAAGATGTGAATTACATATATTCAAAAAGTCTGGGGATTTGTTTCCTCTGGTTGTATAAATACCTGAAATGTGCTACTTTGCAATGTCTCTAGATCCTCTAATTCTACAGTCATTTCTATCTGACATTTCAAAAAACGTTTGACAACTCCTGCTATAAATTCCATCACTGCCAGCTCCCCTTAATCACCATCAATTGTCCCCCCCCCAACTTTTCTTAGCAACTATCAATGTTGGCCACTGCCTTCAGGATGACTTGGAGAAGCTTAATCATGAAGAATGCAGAGGAGTACCCTTGACGACCCTCATACAAATGCAGAGGGTCATTCCAGGAGAGAAGCTTGGTTGGGAAAGGAGCGCAGCTTTCTCTGCAAGCTCAGCCAACTTTGGGGTTCAATCTTCTTTCATAAGATTATCCCACCTATGTTTCAGCCTCCTTAGAAGCCTTTGGGAGAGGTGAAAGGACTCAGGTCAGGGTCAATTTAAAATTAGCACTGGACCAGATCTAAGCCCATTCCTGATGTCTAGGATAGAGCCCCTTCATCCCCAATGAAGCGCCTGGTACTAGACCCCTCTATACCAGCCCCAATTCATAACACACCACCCCAAAATTTAAACTGTCCTCCATCTCTTCCTGCCCTATATCTGGGGCCCATTCACAGATGTGGAAACTGAGGCTGAAAAGTGACCACCAGATGGCAGCAAAGAGGCAGTAGAAGTGGCAGAAACTCCAGCTAAACTGGCTTCCAAGCCCAGCTCAGTCCTGCAGGACTGAGCTCTTCTAAAGCTACCAAACATTCCTGCTCAGTTCTTACAAATTGCAGGTTGCGGCAACCTGCCTCAAGCAAGCCCATGGCATCATGTTTACAAAAGCCCTGCCTCACTTCCTATGTCAGGTTTAATTAAGGGGTGCACACTATTTTATAGACATAATACGATTGCATGCCTAATAGATTACCGCATAGTATAAACATAGCTTTTCTATGCAATGCAAACCACAAAATTCATATGGTTCACTTTATTAGGGTGGTCTGATCCTAACTTGAAAACTCTCTGAGGTGATTCTTTATTCACATGTAGGACAGAAGAGGGTGTTGGGTCTTCCCTGCCCCACCCCCCTACTTTTCAAAGAGCTCTGGACCAGGAAACAACTGTGTAATTAAACGAGGAGAAATGCAAAGCAATTCTCTTAAACAGCACTTGCCATCCTTCCTATGTGTAAATCTATTAATGAACTAATTGCAAAGATTAAGTAAGCCCTTAATGAAACCTGGTAACCAGTTCACCATGGGGCTTAAGGACTCCCATTGTCATCTGAGCACTGCAAAGAGAAAGAAAATATATTAATTAGCTTAGTTCAGTTTATCTCTACCAAAATAAAAGAAACACATGTCCTTTATCAGTTGCACAGGAATGTGGTAGCCTTTGCCAAAAGACCAATTGCCCAAAAAGACTGGGTTCCTTCTTTCTGGGGCTTGTTTATAACCTCCTTTAATCAAATCGAGAGCTGGAAGAGATTTGGACGTGGAGTCTCCAAAGGACCTAGAGCAGATGTGGGGAGAATTGAGATGAGGTAAGAGCAGAGGTTTAGAAGGGAGGGGCGGTGAGTGGAGATGCTCCCGGACCTCTGCCAGAGAGAGGCATGGGAGAGGCAGGTCTGCATGAAGCTGGCAAGGGAGGGAGCACTCAGTTTAGTTCTGGCAGAGGGAGGGGTCAGAGCGGTGGTGCAAGGCGTCTGCCTTGCCCATGCTAGCCTAGGACCGACCATGGTTCGATCCCCCGGCCTCTCATATGGCCCCCCAAGCCAGGAGAGATTTTTTGAGCACATAGCCAGGAGTAGCCCCTGAGCGTCACCAGGTGTGGGCCAAAAATAAAAAAAAAAAAGTTCTGGGAGAGGGAAAAGAATGTGTGTACTAGTGAAGCATGAGCTCCAACCCCCACCCCTGCACCAACAGGTCCCACCTATTACCCCCTGGTGACAACTCTGCCCACTCACTGTCAGTTTCAGCAGTCTCACTTCTTTCATTGTTCCCAGATCTATGGGATACACACAGGCCCAAACCTACACCCCCACCCCCGCAGCTTGTGAGGAGAGGTGACCCCAATATGGGGGTGTCAGGCGAGAAGCTGACTTTTGTACAAGCAATTTAATGAGGGACCATCTAGGAAAAGCTGAATAAAAACGAGCACTTGAGTGGTTTCCAATTTTTGGCTCATACAAATAAAGCTGCCACCAACGCACTTGTAATAGACTTCGTGGGGACATATGTTTTCATTTCTCTAAGGCAAATAGCTCGGGTAGAACCACTAAGTCACAGATCAGGGACATGTTCAACTTTATGGGAGGCTGCCAAGGTGTTTTGCAAAGTGACTGTACCAGCAGCAGCTGGGAGATTCTGGGCCTCTCACTCTCACCACCTACGATAGAGCATTCATTTTATCCGCATCGGTGGGTGTAGAGTGCACGGAGGTTTGTTTTGCATTTCCCTGATTGCTAGTAATTGTGTCCATCCTTTCACATATGTATTTTCATCATGAATCTGTGGCCAAGTGGCCCTTGGAGTATTTTGATTATTTACACAGCACTTTTTATAGGGAAGTCTGTTATATATATGCATATATATATGCATAAATATACTTTTTGGAATATATACCTGGGTTTTATGTCTCGAATAATAGAAAATAGTTGTTTTTATTCTAATTTATTGTTACTAGTATACAAAGACAGAAGCAATGTATATGTATATATTGGCAAACTATCCCCAGATTGGTATAAATGCCTACAGTTGACCAATGAATGTCCCACCGGGATCCACTTTGGGGTGAGAAAGGAAGAAAATGAACAGAGGTCAACTATTCTTATCTGAAAATAAGAATAATGATAATAGTTGACTTTGTACAGCCCTTAGTTCACATCAAGTGTTGTTTTATGTGTGTCTGTATCCACAGACACACACATGCACTCCCATTTAATTCTTGAAACCATGCCCAGAGTAGTTACAGCTATTTTCATTTTATATAAAGAAATAGACTCAGAGAGCATCTGTAGCTCAGCTAGTCAAGGCCAAATTTAGACCCAGCAGAGCTAGACTACTAGTTGGTGCTCTCAGGCCTAAGGATGTCTTGACTTCATATACCCAGGAGAATAATCTTAAATGTTCATGAATTTTTTTACACGTAAAGGACTGAACATAGTTGCAGCACAGTGAGGCTCAGTAAATGCCTACTGAGTTGTCAGGAACTGTCTGTACTCTGGGGAAATAGAGGTGATGAGCAAAGATCATCAGGTCCCATGGGAAGAACAGAAGTCTGAACTAACAGGAGGACAAGCAGGTACAAAGGACCTGTCATGAGAAACATGGTAGGCATCAACCCATGGGAGTAGCAGGGCTGCAGAATGACCCAAGAAACCTCAAGATCATTTCAGGGAGCTCCAGAACTAATTTGAGTGGAACAAGACTGACATGATGTAAACCAGTGAGCAGTGGCCTCGCAGGGTGCTTTTCCCTGCATGACACATCCATGACCACAATGACTGTCCAGGGAGGACTGGAAACATGGGGAAATCTTCCTATCTCTTATTTATCCCCAATCTGGTAGGAGGGGTTCTATAGATGAACTCTGGGATACTCCTTTTCCTGGGCCCTTTCTCCTTCTGAGGCAGTTCCAGTTCCATAAATGATGAAGCAGCCTCACTTGAAGTGTTTTGAGGTCATTAAGGAGCTAAAGTGGGAATAAGGGAAGCTCTGGAGATGAGATCCCCTGTCCCAGTCCTCAGGACTTAGCCACAGGGCAGAAGGGGCAAGCAATGAGCAGTGATGGAACCTCACTTGTCTCTCAAGAACAAGGTCTCACACCAGGGAAGGTGCTCCCACGGGAGTCTAGAGCTGTGGGAGCAGAAAACGGAAGTCTGTGTCCCCTCAGATTTCTGTGTCTCCCATTGGCACCCCCTCTGTCCTCCTGTGCAAACCCCCGCCCTGAATCTTCCTCATCTCTCCTCTTCCCTGTACAGGGAAGTACAGTACTCCATTCTCTTCTCCTCTACACCCTTATTCACCTCTATTCTCCACTATACCCCAAATTCTCTCCCCTCTCCTCTGCAATCTATAATTCTGTCTCTACTCTCCTCTCTTCTGCACCCCAGTCTTCTTAACATTATCCTCCTCTGTACCCCTAATTCTTTTTCCACTCTCCTTCCTTCTCTGTTATCTCTCAACTCTCCACTGCACCTCCTGATTCTCTCCTACTCTCCTCTTCCCCTTCTCTGCACCCCAATTCTCCATCTGATTCCCTTTCCTCAAACTTTTCTCTTATATTGATGGTCAAGGATGTAGCCACAGAAGTCTCTATGTATCTAGCCCAAAAGGCACCTTAGGTAGCTCTGGGAAACCATGGAGTTGATGTCTGCGCTGAGCTGGCTGGAAAAGCTGGTGAACAGAAATCACTGGGTTCCAGTTCTTTGTTGAATTATTGCTGTGTGAGAGGGAGATCTGGGCACCTCACACTTAGTTGTATGGCCTATGAACCAGACCTCTAACCTTTCTGTGTATTGTGTTCTAGTGGGTTAAATAAAGTAATAGCTGTGAGATTGAGCCTGCAAACTATCACGTGGTGCAGGGCAGGTGCAGAAAGTGGGGAGGGGGCTCAGGGATAAGGCACATTCTAGGCCTATATTCAGCAACAATATTCTTTTTATGGTGTAATGTATTAAATTCTGAGTAAGATACTTGCAAGTTATGAACCCTATCAACAAAATAGGTCAAGCTGCTGTGATTCAGGGCTTAGGAGGTAAGTTTCCAAGAGCACAGAGGCCCCAGAGTGTCCCTCCCTTATAGTACCCTCACTGTTGCCAGGGTGATACTTATCCTGAATCTAGAGTTTTGGCTGTCTGCCTTTCTTTGTTGTTGACCATATTGGAGTCCCTCCATTCCAGCACCCTTAAGTTTTGCTAGTGTGTGACTGATGTTAGCTCAGGTTCGTGAGCACAGTTCTTTCTATAATTGAGTTTTTCACTCTTGGTGTTTCCAGATAAGTCCCCAGAGTAGTGTGAGCTGAGGTTCTCAAGTCTCACTAATACTAATAATTTTTCTGTGTGAATGAATAGGTCAGTCTATTCTGCCAAACTTCTCTCCCTGATATAGCGGTTGCTAATGTTCATCTTATTTATTCTATGAACGAGGCAGCTATAAACCTTTGAGTACATGTCCTTAGTGCATGTACCTAGTGCATGTATCCTAGAAGGGGAATTTCTGGTTTGTGTAGATGTGTAAGGGGGTCTAATCTTAATGTTTCTGTGGCTGTTCCCAAGCTATTTGCACCCCCAAGTGTTCAGGCTCTAGATCTTTGTTGCAGTGGTGGTTATGAAATGTCAACTTTCTGTGCTCATCGTTTTCATTTGCCTGATTTCCAATAAAACTAAACAAGCTTTCAATAGGTTATTGGTCTCCAGACATCTTCTGTGAGAGACCCATTTCTGCTTTCATCTAAAGTTCTATTGTTTGCTACCATTCTTGTAAATCTGAGTAATCCTTTATCTATTCAGGTAATGACCATTCATGGATTTCATGGGGCAGATATCTGCTTCCTTCTTGAGATTTGTCTTTTCACTTTATTTGTAATCTTAGGATGATAGGAGATCTTTATTATAATGTAGTCTGATTTTACAATCTTTTTCTTTTGTGGTTTGTACTATTCATGCTCTGGGAAAGAAAACCTTCCTTATCCACAGTCATAAAAAAATCGCCTATATTTTTCTTCTAAAATATTTAAAGCTGTGAATTTTACATTCAAACTCTTTATTCATCGGGAGTGTATTGTCATAGTAGGCTGAGTTGGGGATTTGATTTTCTTTCCCCATCTGGATAACCAATAGCAGCTGCATAATTCCTCCCTTACCTCAGCCTGTGACTACATGGTTTGAGATCTTGACTTCTAGTCTAAGTTTATACCTGAAAGGCAAGTCTCCTGTCTTGTTCAAAAGTGACCTAGCTAGTTTTCCCATTATTCTTTTTCTTATAGATCTTATAATCAACTTGTCAAGTTCCTTGAAATATGCCTTGGAATTTTGTTAAATCTGTAGAACTATTTCAGGAGAATTGTCATCTTTACAACATTAAGTCTTTTTATCTATAAATATGATGTATTTCTCTCTCTCTACATTTAGGTCTTAAATACCCTTCAACAATTTTCTCCATAAATGCCTTGAATATTTTTAATAGATACAGTCTTGTGTATCTTACATTTTTATTGTAAATAGTATTTTTAAACTATGATTTCTAATGGTAGTTGATAAGCAAAAATATAAATGATGTTCCTAGGTTGATCTTCTATGTGTTGTTTTGTTTATTAATTATAGTAATTTTCTGTTATTTTTTATATTAAAATAGTCAAAGGATCAAAATATAATGACATTTTATTTTCTTTGTTCTTATTTATTCAACTTTCAGTCATTCCTTTGTCTTACTGTGCTGTTTCTAGATGAAAGGTTGGAACCTCTAATTCAATACTGACTGGAAGAGATAATAGAGAATAATATATTGCTTTTTTATTTATTTTTATTTTACTTATTTATTTTATTTTTATTGCCCAGCAATGTCCAGGGCTTACTGCCCACTCTATGTTTATGACTCCTGATGGTGCTCTGGGAACAATATGCTATGTCAGACACTATTCTGGGGTCAGAAGCATTCAAGGTAAATGCCTTAATCTCTGTACTGTATCTCCAGCCCTATTTTCCTGATTTTAAAAACTGTCCTGCATTTCAACATGTGCTGTAGGCTTTTGATAGAAACATTTCATTCGTTTTAAAAAAACCTCCCTTCTGCTTCCAGTTTGTTAATAATTGCTTTTTAATGGGTGTTAAATTTCCCAGAGGCATGTGTTGAAATTAATCTGTTAATATGGCAAACATTATTTATATATTTTTCTAATGTTAATTGATCCTTATATACCCTAAGATAAACTCAACTTAGTCATGATGCATGATTATTTTTTCCAGTAACTTAATAGTATTTAGGACTTTTGTAACTGCAGTCATGAGAAGTATATGCACTGAAATCTTTCTTGTAATACCCTTATCTTTTTGCCATTAAAATTTATTTGTAGCTGTCCCATTTTTCTCATTTCGGGAATGTTTAACTATATTTCCTGAAAGTTTGGCATGTCTTCTGTGAAACAATCTAAACCTGGCATTAATCTCTATGAGACCATTTTTAAACTTCTGATTCAATTTATTTAAGTTAACATAAAGCTATACATACTTACATTTCTCTTCAGAACTGTTAATAAGTTATATTATACTTATATTTGATCTAAATTTTGAATCTAATAACTCACCTGGATTAATTCTACCATAATATTTTTAATTACCCCTCATTAAATTTTTGAGCAGCCCTTCACAGTGATTATTACCAACTGCTGTTTTACAGATAAGGTCATAAAGGCTCAGAAGAAGGGAGATAGATAACTCCAAAGAGTGAGTTTTTCTCTAGTTTTTTGTTTGTTTGTTTGTTTGTTTTTGTTTTGGGGCCACACCTGGTGGCACTCAGGAGTTACTCCTGGCTCTATATTCAGAAGTAGCTCCTGACAGGCTTAGGGGACCATACAGGATGCCGGGAATGGAACCCGGGTCTGTTCCAGGTCTGCGTGCAAGGCAAACTCCCTACCAATGTGCTATCTCTATGGACCCTAGTTTTTCACCTTTTTAAGTAGCAGATCTCCTTCTCTGGCAGCATGTTAGGCTTTGAAGAATGGATAGGATATATCCTGGCACATAAGAGAAGGAAATGCATTGATGGCTGAAAACAACAACAACAAAAAGTTGACAGCATACAAGTGGGCAAGTGAGGATAATATGGAGGCATGTAATAAAGCTGGATTTCCAGGTATGTGAGGAGAAAAAGGAAGCATGAGGGTAGAGAAGGACAAGCTTTGTTATTGTCATGGTGATGTGCTCAAAGAAATAAGAGCACAGATTTTGCCCTCAGAGTCTCTGCATCTAGTTGGAAAGTCATGACTTACCAAGAGAAGTGGACTGGAGTTAATGTTTATCTGGGGGTGTGTGGTATTAATCTTCAAAATTAAGTGAGGAGAACTTTGGACAATCAGGAAAGACTAATGAGTAGATTTTGAACTAAACCTGGAAGAATTTGACTTAAAAAAGGCCATCAAGGCACTGTAGACAGGTTTCAGAAAATGAATTAAAGTGCTACAGATAGAAAGCAAAAATGATTCAGGAGACCAAGACATAGCCTCAGCACCAACCACTAACCCAGCCTCCCTCTCCATCTTTGTCCTCCAAACAGGAGCAAAGTGGATTTTGCCAACATGAGAGGTATGTTGCCCCACAGCCAAAGAGTTTTCTAAGAAATATGGGTGACCAAGAAACCTTACCTTATCCATCCTTACTCATTATCTTTTCTTATGAGCCAACTACTTCTCAAAAATGATGACATAGAAGCAAAAAGAAATATATGGTAGGTCAAGTTTTATACTCATGAGTAAGCTGAGTATAAAGAATGTTGATCGACTGTGTGCTTATCAACAAGTGAAAGAAACACAGCTGAGATAGTTTTGTTTGCATTTGTATCATTTTGGTAAAAAGAAAATGATGAGTTACAAAATGCACATTGTGATTTTTTAAATCTTACATATGCATTCAATGGTTTTGTATTTTCATTCAAAACTACATTATACAATATAAATATACACAGCAAGATTTTTGCTAATAAATGTAATTTTTCTAACTTAGTATAACCTTAATTATCAAGTAACATGATGAAGCCAATGTTATTCTATTCAATATTATTCATAGGCAAAGTCATCACAGAAAATAAAAAATAAGATCTCTCATCGATCAGATATAAAATTCCTTAATATTAGAAATTAGGGTTGGAGCAGGTAAGGCACTTGCCCTGCATATGGCTGATCCAGGTTCCATCCTAAGATGGAACCTCAGAATCACATACATGCTTCAAGTACTTCTTTTCTTTTTTATTTTTATTTTTACTTATTTATTTACTTTGTTTTTGGGCCACACCCAGTGACATTCAGGGGTTACTCCTGGCTATGCACTCAGAAATCACTCCTGGCTTGGGAGACCATATGGGATACCGGGGGATTGAACTGTGGTCCATCCTAGGCTAGCACGGGCAAGGCAGATGCCTTACTGCTTGCACCACTGCTCCATCCCCAAGTAATTCTAAAAATGACCCTGAAGCACAGTCAGGAGAAAGCTCTGAGCACAGGTGTGTATAGCTTCAGAATTCCCCAAAATATATTTTTAAATTAGAAATCAAATTCAACAATGTATAAAATGAGCACCACAACCAATAGAGACTTATTCCAGAAGTTCAATTCTAGCTCAATATCTAAGCACCAATGTAATCCACCCTACCAATAAGCTAAGGAAGAAAAATAATGTGATCAGAAATTTAAAAAATCATATGACATAGAATCTGACAAAAATCTAAAACCCATTTATTATTTTTGAAAAGCTCACAGAAATCCAATAACAGAGAGGAGCTAATTCATCAGGATAAAGAACATCTACCAATGGAAAGACCTTTCAGATAACATCTTCTTAATAGTGAGAGACTAGACATTTTCCTCTTCAGATTGGAAACAAGAATTTCTCTTACTATTTTTTTCAACATCATATGAAAGTCCTAAATAGTTCAATAAAACAAGGGAAAAATAAATACAGCATGGAAAAGAAGACCTTTAGTTACAAATCATATGATTTTTTTTGTATATAATTGCCCACAAAAACTTTTTAAAATAATAATAATGAAATTCTTAAAACTACTGAGTGCTATAGTAGTTTAGGACACAGGCTCAATATATAAAAATCAATGACTTTTCATGTAACAGCAATGAACAGTGACATTTATGATTAGAAAAATAAATGCTACTACAATTATACAAAAATACTTTGGCAAAAAAATAAAACTATGCACGAGTTCTATATGCAGAAAACTTGCAAACACTGATGAAAGAAATTAAAGATACTCTACACTCCAAAATTAAATCTGTGATACAAAAATGTTATGAAACAATATTCACAATATATTCAGATACAAAATAATGAAGGAATATACTTAATGTAGTAGGATAAAAATATACAATTAAAAGGAAAGTTTTTGTTTTATTTTGTTTTTAGGTCACATCCAACAGTATTCATGGGTTACTCCCGGCTCTGAGCTCAGGAGTCACTCCTGGTGGGTGCAAGGGACTATCTCTGATGCAGGGAATTGAACCTGGGTCAGCCACATGCAAGGTAAGTGCCCTATCTGCTGTACTATCACTCCAGCCCAAAAGTAAGGTTTATTTTTAGGAGGTGGCTCAGAGGGTTCAATATTATACTTTGTATGTAGGAGACCTGAGTTTGATCCCTGGCACTACAGGGTACATTGAGCACCACTGGTAGGAACCTTCACCCTACAATGCACTACTGTAACCCCAAAACAAAACAAAGAGTCCAGAAGTCTGAGACTCAACAAATCTTATATAATGAAAAATTCAATAACCTTGCAATTGAAACTTCAGAAAAAAAAAACATTGGGGAATGTTTGAGGAGGGAGTATACCAAATGATGTAAAAATTATCCATCTTAGAAGTAAGAAGCTCAGCACAGGCCTAAAAGGTAGTATAGATTCTTTGCAGCATATAGCTCCCCAAAACCTCTGGAAGAGATCCTCATGCAGTCAGGAATCTCTGTATTCTCATCCCCAGAGCAACTGATGTGTCCCAATTACAGAAAAGGAAGTTTAATACACCCCAAGCAAGGTAAACACAATCAAGCAACAATATCTTAATCAGATAATTTTTGAAAATCTTTGAAAAAGTATTAAAACAAAAAGGAGAAGGTAAAACCTCATCTTGTGTAGAAGAGCAATGATTAGAATGACTACAAACACCTCATCAGAGTCAGAACAATGGAATGACATTTCAATATTTAAAACAAACAAAAAAAAGTTTTTTTATCTCACCCCTGATGTAGACAAATTAAAGACATTTTCAAGTAAAACAAAAGTTGGGGATAGTTCAATGCCAGCAGATCTGGACTATATTAAATGTTAAAGAAAGTTCTTCATGCTGAAAGGAAATAATAACAAATGAAAACCCCACACAAAGGAATAAATTGAGCCAGAAATAGTAAACCAAGATAAATATAAACTATTAGAGATTCTGTTTCTGCCTAGTGTGTAGAAATAACTAGAGAATATAGTTCCTATATCAACAATGATTTTTAAATGTATAATTTAGTCATAACTTTTTCAACCCAACATAGATTTGAATTGCCCCGATGTGGGAGACATAATCCAAAATTGTCCCACACACAAACACCACAAAATTCTTACCCCTGCATACTTAGCTAGAGACTACTGTGTAGACTTTCTTCACATATGAAAGTAAAGTCACTAATTGATGTAGGTCACTTGCTATATGATATATATGGCTTAACATGTCAATGGACGAAATCGGAGTGAGGAAGACAGTAGCTACTTTTCTGTCTTCCAGATCCACCCACCTGATCTGTTGGTAAAACACCTAGGGGGTGCAAATTACTAAAATCAGCCACAAGCCCCTGCATGGTGTGGGCACTGATGTCCTCCCAGCTCTTCTGGACACCCATAAAGCTTCACTTAAAGTCCAGTTGATTTATACATGGTTCAGACCATTATCCCCACTATCCAAATTCTGGAAGAGTTATGTGTCCTTAGGCTGAAGTGAAGAATTGCTCTTGATTCTATTTAGGTTTTCAAGTCTGTTGTCTATCCTCACAGAAATGAAATTCTGGAGACAAATACTGGAGGAAAACATTTTTATTTAGGGAGCATCAGAGGAAGGTGTGTGCTTGTGCGCGTGTGTGTGCATGCGTGTGTGTGTGTGTGTGTGTGTGTGTGTCCTCTCACTTCTTTCAGTCTTTGTTACTTTTGAAGCATCTCCTTTCCTGAGAAGGTCCACCCTTTTCTGACAATGCCTCAGTTTCTGTTCCTTTAAAGGGCTGCAGCCCTCATGTCTTTGGGCAACTTCAATAACTGGCTACAGGACATTTTTAGTACTTTTGAGAAACTCATTGCCAAGGGAGGGGGTTGCCTCTCTGTCTTCCTGAAATTTAAGCATCTGGCTTTAGAATAGATCGTCCTGAATTATCCTGGTCAATCCTGGATATATCCCTAGAAAGTAAAGGACTAGACTAAACAGAAAGGCAACAGTGGGTGTCAGTATAAAAAGAGAGAGAGAGAAGATTTGAAAGAGGAGACTGAACCATAATTCTGCTTCTGCCTAGTGTGTAGAAATAACTAGATAATATAGTGTCCATACCAATAGTAAATGATTGCAAAGGAAGGAATATGGGTAATCTCCAAAAGCAATGGCCATTTCTAGTTGAGCACTTTCAAGGCATCAAGGTATGGGGAATCTCAGTCCAGCACACACACACACACACACACACACCATGTGGTTAACAACTAAAATAATTTGAAAGAGGACTCATCTGCAAAGCCTTCAAAACAAGTCCTGATTCAGATTATGCCTGTTGAAACTCAGAGCCAAGAATAGCTGAGCTACATAGTGCCAGAATTCTGACCCTCAGAGTGTGAAATAATAAATGAGTGTTGACTTAAGTCATTAAATTTGTGTTAATGTGTACAGCAGTAATGGAAAGCTAAAAAGTACAATATAAACAAGTGAATCTAAATCCAAAGGGCAGCCAGTCCCTGTGAGAGGAGAGTCAGACATGAATGGTTTTTCCTTTGGGATAACATGAATGAAAAAAGGCAGGCACAATGACAACAGGAAGGAAGAAAAGCAACTAATTTTTTAAAAACTGAGTTCTTACCATTGACATATGGGCTTACCATTGACAGCCTTAGACGGAAACTTACATATAGTCAAGAAGTCAAACAGTGGAGGATTTTCAAGTCCAGGATGCACTTATTGTAAAATGCATTGTTATATAATAATATTTATATAATTATTTAGGATTGTGTCCCTGATCTCTAAATTTCATGTTTTCTTTGACTATATTTATTGCCTTTAACTATTTTTTGAAGTAAAAAACATATTTTATTCAGCAATAAGGGAAGAAGAGGAGGAGGAAGGGGAAGAAGAGAATAAGAAAAAGAGAAATCAATAAATTTCTCCAAAAGAGGACAGAGCCCTGATACACAATCCAGCAAGAAAGCAAGAAAGTCCAAATCTCAAGAGGGGAAATGCAAGTGACTATGCTCAGGCACTGTGTATCCAGGCAATATGTGTGCCTCATTGGCCATTTCTATAATTACTTTATTTAAGCACCATGGTTACAAAATCATTCAAGGCTGAGTTTCACCAAACAATGTATACCATCCTTCACCAGTGCACATTTCCCATCACCAGAGTCCACATTGCCCATCTCACCCTCCTCTCTGCTTGTCTCTGTGCAGACATTTAACTTTCTCTCTCTTTCACACCTCTTTTATTTTTCCCTTTTTAACACTGTAGTTTGTACTACTGTTAATGAAGAGGTACCATGTATATCACTTTATTCCCTTTTATCATGCCATTTTTGTCCAGAATGATCAGTTCCAACTATCATTGTCATAGTGAACCATTCTCTACTCTAATTGCAATCCCAGTTCTTTGTCACAAGCTTTCTCCCAGGAATTGGTTCTCATGGCCCTTATCTCTGTTGTCTCTGGATATTATTATCATACTATCTTTTATTTTTCTTATATTCCAGGGATGAGTGATATTATTTTATATGTATCCCTTTCTCTGACTCATTTAACTCAGCATAATAATCTCCCCATTCATCCATGTATAAGCAAATTTTATTACTTCATTTTTCCTAACAGCTGAATAGTATTCCATTGTGTAGATGTACCACAGTTTCTATAGTCATTCCTCAGTTCTCAGACACTTGGGTTATTTCCAGATTCTAGCTATTGTAAATAGTGCTGTGACAAAAAATAGGCATGCAGATGGTTTTTCTGAATGGTGTTTTTGGTTCCTCAGGTATATCCCTAGGAATGATAGCACTGGATCAAGTGAAAACTCAATTTCTAGTTTTTTTGAGAAATATTCATATTGTTTTCCATAAAGGAAATATCAGTTCATTTCTTTCCTCCATTTCAGTTAATTTTTTTTTCTTGTTCCATCAGTGTTTTGTATAACTTGGATATTAACCCCTTATCTGATGAGTATTGCGTGAATAGTTTCTCCCATTATATGGGTAGTCTTTATCCTAGTCACTGTTTCCTTTAACATGCAGAATCTTCTCTGTTTAATGTAGTCCCATATATTTATCTTTGATTCCACTTGCTTAGTAAGAGGTGCTTTATCCTGAATGATGCCTTTAGCTTCAATATCATGGAGTGTTCTCCTTTATGTACTTTATAGTTTCAGGTCTAATATCAAGGTCTTTCATCCATTTTTATTTGACCTTTGTGCATGGTGTTAAAGGGTTCTTTTTTCTTTTTGGCATGTAGTTGATTGGTTTTCTTAACAAGACGTGTTAAAGAGGCTTTCCTTGCTTCACTTTGTATTTCCTCTTCCTTTATAAAAATTTAATTGAGAGTATACCTAGGGGTCAATCTTAAAATATTTAACTCTATTCCATTCATCTGAGGGTCTGTCTTTATTCCAAATGCATACTGTTTTCATGACAACTTCTTTATGCAGTTTAAAATTGGGTAAAGTGATATGTTTCATCTTCTTTTCTCCAAGGATAGCTCTGGCTATTCATGGCCATTTATTGTTCAAAATAAATTTTAGGAATGTTTGATACACTCCTTTGAAAAATACCATGCGTATTCTTATAGGGATTGCATTAACTTTGTACAATGCTTTGGAAAGTATTGCCATTTGATCCTCCCAATTCATGATTGGGTATATCCCTCCATTTCCTTGTGTCTTCTTATTTCTTGAAATAGTGTTCTATAGTTTTCTTTGTACAGGTATTTCACCTCTTTAGTTATTTTTACTCTGAGATACTTGTTTCTCTGAGGCACAATTATGAATGGTATTCTTTTATTAATGTCTCTTTCTTCTCTTCCATTATTTGAATATTAAAAACCATAATTTTTGTGTATTAATTTTGTAGCCTGCTACTTTACTATACAAATATATTGTTTTGAGAGCTTTTGGGTAGTCTTTAGGATTTTCTAGATATAGTACTAATGTCATCTGCAAACAGTGGGAGCTTGACTTCTTCCTTTTCTATTTGAATGCCCTTGATATCTTTTTCTTGCCTAATTGCTATGTAATGGCTAATATTTCCATATATGTTTTCATATATTGAGTAAGAGTGATGAGAGGGAACAAACTTGTCTCATATCAGATCTTAGAGAAAAGGCTTTTATCTTTTCTTCATTGAGTATGTTTACCATAGGCTTGTATAAACATCCTTGACTATATGGAGAAAAGTTACCTCAATTCACCTCTTTTTGGGAGTTTTTATTATGAAAATGTGCTGTACCTTGTCAAATGCTTTCTCTATATTTATTGATATGATCATATGATTTTCTTCTTTTGTTGATATGATGTATTATATTGATTGACTTGTATATGTTAAAACATCCTTTCATCTGTGGAATGAATTTTACTTGGCCATGGTGTATGACCTTCTTGATGAGCTGTTGGACTCTTTTTGCTAGTATTTTGTTAAGTATCTTTGCATCTGTGTTCATCAGAGATATTTGTCTATAGTTCTCCTTTTTCATTGTGTCTCTGTCTGCATTTGGTATCATGGAAACTATTAGGGAGTGTTTCAATTTCTTCAATTTCTTGAAATAGGTTGAAAAGGAATGGCAATAGGTCCTCTTTAAAAGTTTAAAAGAATTCACTAGTAAAGCCATTTGGGCCTGGACTTTTGTTTTTGGGAAGTCTTTTGGTTACCATTTCAATTTCTTCAATAGAAAATTGAAATTGAAATTGTGCAGATATTTCAAATCACCTTGATTAAACCTTGGAAGATTATAGGAGTCTAAGAATTTATCCATTTCTTTTAGGTTCTCTTGTTTTAATAAAGAGTATTAAAGTAAACTTTGATTAACCTTTGAATTTCTATAGTATCTGTTGCGGTATCCCCCTTTTCATTTCTGATTCTGTTTATTAAGTTTTTCTCTTTCTTTGTGAGTTTGGTAATGGTTTATACATCTTGCTTATTTTTCAAAGAATTAACTTTTGCTTTCATTCATCTTTTGGATTGCTTTTCAGATTTATACTCTATGAATGTCTGAATTAATGTCTGCCCTAATTTTTATTATTTCTATCTGCCTGCCTATTTTTAGTTCATTTTGTTGTATTTTTTCAATATTTTAAGCTGTGTCATTAGTTATTTATGTGGCCTTTTCTTTCTTTCTTTCTTTCTTTCTTTCTTTCTTTCTTTCTTTCTTTCTTTCTTTCTTTCTTTCTCTTTCTTCTTCCTTCCTTCCTTCCTTCCTTCCTTTTTCTTTCTTTCTTTCTTTCTTCCTTCCTTCCTTTTTATTTCTTTCTTTCTTTCTTTCTTTCTTTCTTTCTTTCTTTCTTTCTTTCTTTATTTCTTTCTTTCTTCCTTGCTTCATTGCTTCCTTCAATCTTTCTTTATTTTTTTGTGTCTTACTTTGTTTGTTTCTGTATTTCTTTCTTTCTTTCTTTCTTTCTTTCTTTCTTTCTTTCTTTCTTTCTTTCTTTCTTTCTTTCTTTCTTATGAATGCTTGCAAAACTATAAATTTTCTTCTAAATATCACTCTTGCTGTGTCCCACAAATTTATTCTCACTTGTTTCCATCTTTAATTTCCGCTTTGAATTCATCTCTGACCCACTAGCTATTCAGTAGTGAGCTGTTAATTTCCAGGTGTTAAAGTTATTTATCCATTTCTGTTTGTAATTCACTTCTATTTTCAGTGCATTATGATATGAGAAGATAGTTGATATAATTTATATCTTCTTGATTTTATGGAGGTACTTTTTGTGGCCCAGCATATGGTTTATCTTGGAAAGGTCATGTGTGCATTGGAGAAGAATGTCTATCCAGATTTCTGAAGCTTGAAAGCCCTATATGTATTTACTAATCAATTCTTTTTTATTTACTCCTTTAAAGCTAGTATGTTCTCATTTAGTTTTAGTCTGGTCGATCTATCAAGAGATGATAAAGTGGTGTTGAAGAATCCTACTACTATTGTGTTGCTACTGATATCTTTCTTCAAGTCTATTAGCAGTTGTTTTAGATATATTTCTGGCACCCCATTAGATGCATATATGTTTAGGAATGTGATTTTTTCCTGTTGTACACACCCCTTAATTATTAAGAAATTCCCAACTCTGTCTCTTATAACCTTTTAAGTCTGAAGTCTATACTATCTGATTTTAGTATAGCCACCCCAGCCTTTTTAATACAATTGTTTGCTTGAAAAATTGTCCTCTGATCTTTGACTTTTAGTCTTTTTTTTTTGCTCTGAATATTCAAATGTGTTTCTTGCAAGCAGCAAAATGTTGGATTCAATTTTCTGCCACTGTGTCTCTTAACTGGTGCATTTAGTTCATTAATATTAAGAAAGATGATTTTTATGAGATTATTGCCATTTTTGTAAAAGTTTGGTATGTTTGTGGGGTTTGTCTTGTCTTAAAGTAGATCCTTCAGTTCTTTTCTTAATGCTGGTTTTTAGTCTATAAAGTTCCTAAGCTGTTGTTTATCCATGAAGGAGTGAAACATGAATGAAAATCTTCAAACCAGAATGAAAGTGTCTGGTGAGGTATTTGTGATAAGGCATTTATTTCATTGAGGGTTTGTTGTTGTTGGGTTTTGGTTTTTGGGCCACACTGAGCAGTTACTTTTGCCTACACACTCAGAAATCACTCCTGGCAGGCTCAAGGGACCATGTAAAATGCTGGGGGTCAGCAAGCAGCATGCAAGACAAATGCCCTACCACTGTCCTATCACTCCCTCCCTTTTATTTTTTTTTCTAAATCCCAACACTGCCTTCTGGCCTCATTGGTGGCTTGTGATAAATCTGCTGTAAATCTTTTCTCTTTTTTTTTATTGAGACCATTGTAAATGATAAGACTTTCACAGTTGTATTTCAGGCATATAGTGACAGTGAATTAGGTCCATTTCCACCACCAGTGTTGACCTCCCTCTACCAGAGTTCCCAACATGCATCCTATACCTCCACCCTTAACCCTCTGAACTATTAGTGTAATGGGTCCATTTTATGTTTAGCTTGTTATAGTTTGAGTCTCTTGATTCTATTGATGTTGACTTTGGCTTGGGTATTAAGATCTAACCATTTTTTCCCACTCAATGCTTCTGAGACCACTTGGCTCCTGGGTCTCATCCACTTTTTTTTCTTTTCTCAATTTGTAGAAAGACATAGAAATATAGGGCAGAACAAAATGACTCAAGTTCTGAGGTCCTATAAAAAAAGCAGGAGCCAATATCTAAAAGATATAAATAAAATTAAAAGAAGAAAAATAAAACAAAAGGGGGGCAGATGTGGCAAGTTTTTTGTTTGTTTGCATAAGTGCAGTAAACTTTGGGGAAATTAGAAAGAAAATTTTCTTAGCCTAAGAGATACACAATGTCTCCACCCCTGAAGCATACTGTCATAAGACCAACTACAGGCTCATTGCATGTTGGTTGTCCAACCCCAAGGTCTTTCTTTATGAACCCAGGAAAAGTTCTGTTATCGCAGTTGTCAAAGTAAGTCTTCTGTAATTAAAGATCTTGGTTTTTGCACAGATCCTAGGATGAAGCCTAGGATAGTCTTAAGAATGCTTCTTTGTATGTAATTTCCCTTTTTGATCTCGCTATTTAAGTATTTTATCTCCATCTGTAGTTTTTATCCTTGTGATTAGGATGTGCCTTGCAGTGCTTTGATTTGGGTCTCTTTTAGCTGGTACTTTTTAGGCATCCAGAATGTGGTGATGTGGTTGTATGTATTCTTCATGTCTGGGAACTACTCATCAATGATGTATTTGGTTGTTACTTCTTCATTGGGGGTCTTCTTCCTGCTTCTTTGGGACCCCAATGATTCTTTCGCTGTTCCTGTTGAATTTATATTAAAGGTATATTTTTATCTGTTCGCTTATTTTGAGGATTTTTTCCATCTTCTGTTCATTTATGTTAAGGCTCTTTTCCATCTTCTTCTGTTGTATGGAGTTGTTATGCAGCTCATCTTCCAGATTAAGAGTTAAAAATGAGGCTGGCTAAAATAAATTATAAGACAATTTTTTTTGGTTTTTGGGTCACACCTGGCAGTGCTCAGGGGTTATTCCTAGCTTTATGCTCAGAAATCACTCCTGGCAGGGTCAGGGGACCATATGGGATATTGGGATTTGAACCAATGACCTTCTACATGCAAGGCAAACACCTTACCTCCATCCATGCTATCTCTACAGCCCCTTATAAGAAAATCTTTGTTCCCGCCCATCTGACTAGGTCTCAGTAGCCTTTCCATATCTGACGTGAGCCATAGTTAGAGCTTCAGTCCCTAAAGACTATGACTGCTTACAAGCCTCAAGTCACTCACATTTATGTTGCTTGTAATTCTATGAGGATGGACAGAGAAGAAAGATAGAAACCTTTATTCTAATCCTTTAGCATTTTCCAAGTGGGCTAACTACAAAGACTCACCTCAGGCAAAGTAATTAATACTGGAAAACCAATGGGGAAAACATATAGAGGACTACCAAATTCAATGAGCAAAGCAGTATCACTGAAGACATAAACAATACCAATTAACTCATTAAAACCTCAAAAAATTGGGGCCGGGCGGTGGCGCTGGAGGTAAGGTGCCTGCCTTGCCTGCGCTAGCCTAGGACGGACCGCGGTTCGATCCCCCGGCGTCCCATATGGTCCCCCAAGAAGCCAGGAGCAACTTCTGAGCACATAGCCAGGAGTAACCCCTGAGCGTCACAGGGTGTGGCCCAAAAAAAAAAAAAAAAAAAAAAAAAAAAAAAAAACTCAAAAAGTTGGGCCAGAGTGATAGTACAGTGGTAAGGCTTTTGCCTTGCATGTGGGCAATACAGGACAGACCCTGATTCAAATTCTGGCATTCCATATGGTCCCCCAAGCTCCCAGGATCATCTTCTGAGTGCAGAGTCAGGAGTAACTCTGGGTTACGCTGCTAGGTATGACCCCAAAACCAGCCAACCAACCAACCAAACAAACAAAAAAACCCTTAAGAATTCCTTTAATGACACCATGATGAGGATGTTCAAAGAACTAAATGAAAAAAATGACAAAGGTAGTCAGCAAAGCACAAAAAGCTATGAAAGTAAAAATGAGAAACCTACAATCAGAAATGGCAAAAAAAGAAGAGCATAGTAGGCTATACAGATACTCAATAGAAGCTCTGACTAGCAGACTAACAGCAGTTGAGAAAAAAATCAATGATCTCCAAGATAAGAAGAGGGAAACCACTAAGAAACCACAGAAGTTGGAAAATACTTTGAAAATAAACATTCAGTACACCAGATTACTATAGGATTAGTTCAAAGGAACAAAATAAGACTTATTGGATGGGAAGCCTACATATTGTTGAAAAGTCAAAATTTTTAGGTCGTATCTATGAATTCAACACAATATAAATCAATAATATAAATCAATAAAACTCTAGTAACCTTTTATAAAACTGTTTTTAATCTGGGGGTTTAGGATTTACTCCTGACTCTACTCAGGGGACACTCCTGGCAGTGCTTTGGAGGCTATAAACAGAGCCAGGGATCAAAGGTGGGGATGTTCCAGAACCTTTTAAAATTACTTTGAGAGAATTTTCCCCAGATAATTGGCTAGTTGTAAACTGTGGAGATGGAATTTAGACTCATTCTGAGGGATAGCAATGTCCAAAGGTGAGTTGATGGGGGCTTGTCCTCATACAGTTGCTTCTCCCTGCTGCCCTTTGACTACAACACCTCCATCTTTCCTCTGAGGCCCTCACAGCCCGCTAGAGAGTAGCCTGGTCTGTTGGTCCAGGCCTCTTCTGCCAGATCTCAGCTGCAATTTCTACTTTAAAACTCACAGCTCCAGGAAAGAGGAGGCTCTGCCAATCATCCTTACTGGGTGGGAAGACAAGCTCTTTGGATGTCAGGTGACAGGTTCCTGGAGGCAGAGCAGCCTTTGGATGGCAGTGCTCAGGGCAGAAAAAAAAAAATTTCAGAGGCTGGGACCACAGAAAAGGGCTTGGCCTAGTGCTGTGTAAATGTGAATTAGCATGCATTCCTGGTTCTAGGCAGAACTGAGAGATGAACCCACAGCTCAAGTATATATAAAGGAGTCAGACAGGGTTAGCATAGGGAATGTTAGGAGTGTGAGGTAACACGTCTCTCATGTCACTTGTCTTCACTGCTCCATCCCCTCCCCCCCAATCCTGTCACTTTTCAGTACAGGCCTCTCTGATGAGACAGAGAGCCCTCAAACCTGGTTAGCCCAATAATAACACAGCAGTAATAATGCTGGTGATAGGGGAATTACATAATCAACAAATCAAATCACCATCGCCTCTGAATGTTTACAGCACCGTGAACTCACAAACTCCATCTTCACAGCAGGCTGCAAGATTGGTGAGATCTACATCATTTTACACAAGAGAAAATGGGAGCTTAGAGAAACTGAGTAGTGCAGAGCTTATAATAATAGCAAAGCTGAGATTTGAATGTCAATATGATTCCAAAGTCAACGTTTTGTTGTATATCTCTTACTGCCTTTGAGGATGTATGTTTAGAGATATGAAGATTACAAAGAGGATGTGTGGTTTCTGTTCAGCTAGGAGGCTCTGGTCTCACTGAGTATTTCTGGGAGTGATACTTGGATTCATGAGCACCACTCATCAATATCCCCCTCCCAATTTTTACCTCTACTAATAGTTCCTGTGGTCCAGCATGCTCTCAGCCATTTAACCAACTGACTGAATTTTTCTTGGAGAAAGATTTCTGGCATCACATGGAACCTAAGATCCTTTCCTTTGCCTCAAAAAAAAAATCCTTCCAATTTTTGTTAAGATTCCTGTAGCTTACTTGGGTGTGTTTGCTTTATTTTCTCCTCTTTGACCCTGGTTGAGTGTATCTGTTGAGAAATAAATTAGGATGTCAATAGAATTTCAAAGATAGTCGCTGAAGCAAATTGAAGATTCATTTTTTCTCTCGAGTAAGAAAATTCTGGTGATAGAATTCTAGGGTTTCTCTGGCAACTTCCTGCACAATTTAGTCAATATTCCAGACCCCTTCCTTGTTTTTTTCCACCATCTATAGCACATGAATTCATTCTAAAAATTATTTTACAGATACTGTTGTATTGCCAACCATCACAGTTCACACAGTCCAATTGACAGAGAAAAAAAAGAGGGAGAGCAGTGAACCAATACAGGTTATCATCTAAGAGTTTCTCCAAAGACAGTACCCAAAATTCCATTCATGCTCCATTGGTAGTCCTTCTATTGCATGGATAAGAGATGCTCAGATTGAGTAGAAATTTATCTTGTTAGCAGAGCACCTTGTTATCATGGACTATAACATTAGCTTTCTGCATCTCAGAGAAAATGGGATATGGGAGTCTTGGGGATTATTATATTCTGTGTTCCAACAAGAGCCAGAGTTCTAGAATAACAGACTGAGGCCACCATCAGAGCTCAAAGCAAAGTTTAATCTAGAAATCTCTCTCTTGGAATAAGAATGGGTATATATAGTCTCCTACATATAAAAGTTGCAAACAATGTCATCATCTTCATCTTCGTAGTAGTAGACGATGTCTATTATAGAAAATCTGTAAAGTATAAGAAGTCAAGATGAAATATAAAATACCTTATAACCCCACACTAGAAATAACTATTGTTGTTTTCATATGCATCTTGGTAGAATTTATTAATGTAATGTTTATCTAAACAAGGTTAGAATCTGCTTTGTATTGTATCATGAGCTAGTTTTTAGCTCCTAATTTAGAAGCAATTTTTAACAAAAATTAATTTCAAAGGTTTTCTTTTCATTGAAAACACAATATTCTATCACAATTATTTTCAATCAGATATTGGTAATACTAATTCAATATTATTAAACTATTTGAAAGTCCCCAACCTCTGTCTTTATAACTGGCTGGCTGTTTGTATTGGAATATTCATCTTCATTGCTGATCACTTCACGCAACCCATCTCCGATCTCACCAAGTCAAAGAACAGGAGCATTTTAACATTTTTATATATGTCAGATACCTGGAAAGCTGACCTGGGTTCCACTACCCATGTTGGGTCTATTAGTCTTAATAAGGCATTAGATATAATGACTTCTGCTTACCTTTAGCTGATCTCTTTAATGCCCACCTAGCTCCCTCTCAAATCTCTCTTGGGAAACACACTACAAAAGGATTATATTCTGAAATATTTAATTATGTATTTATCTGGAAGTATTTCTAAAAGTCAACATAATTACTCTAGTCCCATTAAATTCAATTTGCAGTAAATTACACATTTTGCTTTCAGTTGGGGTTGCTATGCTGGATGAAGAAGAAATGGTGTTGGGCTGTTTGTCAGGGAGCCATGGAAACAATGCAGGCTGGGTTTGTGGCACTGGTCCTTTTCAGAGGTTCTTTTCACAGAGGAGACCCTTGGGATCTTGGGTCTCCAGAATACCATCCATGCCCAGGAGTATCTATGGCTGTTTAACAATCTCCTACAAAACTTTTAGCAGCTAGGAATAACAATTAGGTGAGGTTTTTTGTTTGCTTTGCTTTTAGTTTTTGGGCCACACCTGGCAGTTTTCAGTGATTACTCCTGGAATTCTCATATGATGTGCTGGGTATCAAAACTAAGGCTAGCTGTGTACATGGCAAGTGCTTTAACTATCTCTCAGACCCTCTAGCTCACAATTCCTGTGGGCCAGAAATTTAGCTTGTTTTGGCTAAAGCACTCATAACGTTATGGTTATTAGGCGACAGTCATAGGGGAAAGGAGTTCTCTCAGGTTAACTAACAGGAGGCCCTTCAAATTGTTACTTCAGGAAATGGCAACTGGTTTTCCCAAAGCAGTCAACTCAAGAGTCAAACCCAAGATGGCAGCCACACATTTTTATGATCAAATCCTGGAAAGACCAGTTTATTTCTTTTGCCACATTATGTTTGTTCAAATTATATCTCTGAATCCAGATAGCACCTGGGTAAGTGGATGCCAAGAAGCTGGGGTGACAGGAGTCATCTTCACAAGAGCCACTACAATAGAAGAGGGAATACTGCACAGGAGTAGCTATCTGTTCTACCTGGAAAAATCTAAGGTCAGTTTCTGCTCAGTCTGAAGAGCTGAAAGGTTGCTGACATAGCAATGAGATGTACCTAAAGCCAAGAGTCAACTTAACTTATAAGTTAACATATAAGATTTTAATGTGGTTAGGTTTGTTCTTCGGAAGCCTGTTCCTATTTTTTAGTGGGCAGATTTGACAGAAGTCAAAAGGGCATCAGAGTGATATACCCTGCATTCTTACCCACAATAATGCCATCCATGGCTTTTGCATGTGATTCACAAGGTTCAGACAATAGCAGCATCCCATCCCCAGGCACTGGTTCCCTCTTGGAAAGGGGGTAATGAGTGGAGCATCAGGGAATCATTCATGAGAGAACAACAAGTTGTGAAGGCTGAATAGCGAGTGAAATTAGCGTGACCCAGACTGATTGATGAGTGGAGGATGCTCCTTTACAAAATGTATGCATCTATGTAGAAAAACACCCACTTAACCAACACACCATCAAAATAGACCTCATTTCATTTTTAATAATTTTTTATTTTTTATTTTTAATTATGAGAACAAAGATGCAAAGAAAGAGGACAAGGTAAAGTTACAGTGGAAGGACAATCACCCATAAACAGAATTTTCAGAAGTCCCCTTGCTTATATCTTAACTTTGAATTTTCAGCCAAAGAACGTTAAGAAAAATAAAACAGAACCCATGTACAATTACTTTATCCCACAAGTCCCCAGATTGTAATACATAATATTTCTTAGCAGCACACAAAGCAGTCTAAAGCCATAAAACTTATGTAACTCCTTAAACATTGAAGGCATGGTACTTTTTTACATTTTCCATGCACATGCATATTAGTTTAAGTTAACCTCAAAAGTTTAAGTGGGTTGTTTTCTTTTTTAAGGATTAGAGTTAAAGGAGCACAGTAAAAACTGTGTTAGAGTGGCAATTATTGTTTGCATAGGCCCACCAAAATATGAGGGACATGAAAGGAAAAGCCTTGGCCTGAATACAAGGAGACCCTACCCCTGAAGTTTGCTGGCATAAGACCAACTCTAGGCTCCAGGCAAACTAGTTTGTCCAATCCAAGTCATTGTCTGTAGTGCCAATACACTTCTATTTTTCACACAGTTGTTGGTATCATGTTTCTGTATTAAAGATCCTGGAATCTGCATATCTTACATTGCAGTCAGGACTGTGCAGAGCGTCCTCTAGTTTCACCTCACAATTAAAGAGCAATGCAGAGAGCCCTGTCCTGTAAGCAGGTCATTGTTGCATTGGATTTAACAACCCCCAACTATTTCAAAAGACATAAAATGGACACATATGTCTTTTGAATAATTTATGTGTATTTTCTTTGACAGCTATTACTCTTACTAAATATTCTCTTATACAGTGATGATTCTACCCACTTTTTATCTTTTCTTCTCTTTGTGAGCTGTTCAATAAGGAATTTTGGTGAAAGAGTCCCTCAGTTTAATGCTTATGATTGAACCATATCATGGGGATTGTTGGACTTGTTCTTACGGTCCCCATATGTGCCAATAACATCACGTGGCATTGTTCCTTGTTAGCATAGGCACATTAAAATGGGAAAATACTATACATACATATAACTTCTTATCTAATAGAGATTGAAACATACAAATCTTGTAGTACAATGGGACCTTACACCCCGAACATTGATATAATGACCTGGCACAGGCCTCAGAAGAAAGGGCATTCACCCCTGAACCAGGGAAGCTATCTACAAAACATCCAAGGTTTTTTATAACAATACCTGGATGCAATCCTCTACCAGGGAAGACCCTACCATTGCTCTGACATGGAGCTGCTCAAAAGAGACTTCCCTTAACACTAAGAAGACTTGACAACAACAAAGACCTCATTTCATTACAGAAGTAATGTACCTGTTGCCCCATGGCAACCCATTCATCCCCACCCCCAGTCCTTGGAAACCATGGATTATTTTTCCACCACTGCAGATTTGTTTAACATTTCAGCATATCAAGAATTTTATATAGGTGAAATCATGCAGCAGCTGGCTCTTTTGCTCTATACAGTGGTTTGAGATTTACATGCACAGCTATCTTTATTCCTAGTTTGTTCTTTTTTTACTACTCGGTGATTGTTTGCTTTCTGCACATGCTACAGTTTAATTATGATAGTTCAGGCCTAGAAGGAACTAAGTTGTGTTTTGGTAGGGAATGGATAGATAAAGATACTGTGAAAATATCTGTGTAAGTCTATTTGTGCACATGATTTTCAGCACTTTTTGGGAAGCACTTTAAAAGAAAAGATGCTGGGCTAGAAAGCAGCTGTATATTTATAAGCAACTGTCAGGGTGATACATTTCAGCTGTAAACCATGCCTAGATAGCCTATGGGCCCCACCAAAGTGTGCTTCAAAGGAAATACTTATCTTTAAAGATTAGGATGGAAAAGCTTAACCTTTGACAAAAAACCAACAGTTTTTCAGCATAAAGCTACCTTATTTTTGTGGAAGGATCATTTTATTACCTCATCTTGACATTATAACTTCAAGCTAAAAATAACCTGCCAAAATATTTTCCAAACAACTGTAACCTTTAACCTGGCAGAAGCATTGTCCAGAACCCCAGTTTCTCTCATGTTCAACAATGCTCAGCATTATTGAACATTTTTATTTTAGTCATTCCTTCTGTCACATGATATTGTTAATTCACATACCCTTGTAATTGAATCATTATCTTTACTTGTGCTTATTGATTTTATATAGCTCTTTTCTGATAAATGTCTGTTCAAGTAGTTTATCCATGTTTTATTGAGTTGTTTGTATTTTATTGATTTGTGGAAGTTCTTTGCACATTGTATGTATTGTACATGAAAATTCTTTGTCAGATATATACAATGTGAATACTTCTTCCTAGATTGATTTATGTTTTAATTTTCTCAATAATATCTTTCAAAGAGTAAACATTTTCTATTTTGATGAAGTCCATTTTATCATTTCTTTCTGTTGGTGCTTTTTGTGAATGTATTGTATATTTTCAACTCCAATGTATCAACTATGTTGTTCATTTTTAATTTTTAAAAATTTTAATGTTAGTCCATTTTTGAATGTAGAATTGGGTAAGAATGTGGAATCAAATTGGTAAAATATCATTTGTTTAAAGTACCATCTACCCCATTGAATTTATGATAATAATTTATATAGATTATTTGCATAGGTCTATTTCTGATGTTTATTGATCTATTTGTGCATTCTTATTCTGTATTTTTAAATAGCTTTTGACCTAGTCTTGAAATCAAGTAGCCTGTTCCCTTTAAATTTAGCCTTATTTTAAAAGGATATTCAAGATTTTATAGATATTTTACATTTCTCAATCATTCTATTTATTTTATATTGAATCTTGGGATAAATATGGAAGGATTTGTGTCTTAACAATATTGATTCTTTCTAGGGACCAGTGAGATAGAAAAGGAGATAAGGAAACTTCCCTGCACATGGTCCATCCTAGTTTGATTCCCAGCACATATATGGATCCCTCAGCATCAACAGGAGTGATCCTGAGTATAAAACTAGGAGTAATCCCCAAGCACTGCTGATTGTGTGCAAAAATAAAACACAAACCACCAAGCTAACAAAGAAAAAAGCAATATTGACTTTGTCTTCTCTAATCTTTCTCTTCACTATTTTATAGTTCTCAGCAATAGTCTTGTATACTAAAAATATTACTAAAGGGATTGGAAAGATAAAACAGCAGGTAATATGCTTGCTTTGCATACAACCAAGCTGAGTTCAATTCCCAGCACTATATATCATTGATTCATAGAGTTCCACAGAAATGATCCCTGAGCATAGAACAAGGAATAATCCCTGAGTACAACTGGACGTGGTCAAAATAATTAAACATTGTAAAATATCATATTTATTATTAATAATTAGTATTTTAATGCTCTTATTTAGCCATTGTTTATTGATATTCACTTGTACTCTGCAAACTTGTTAAGTGTTTTTCTATAGTTTCTTGTAAATTCTTGAGATTTTTTTAGAGAAAAAAAATTTAATATCTTTATTTAAACACCTTGATTACAAACATGATTATGGTTGGGTTTCAGTCATGTAACAAACACTCCCCTTCACCAGTGTAACATTCCCATCCCCAATGTCCCAAATATACCCCCTCCCTATCCCACCACTGCCTGTACTCTAAACAGGCTTTTTACTTCCCTCATTCATTCTCATTGTTAGGATAGTTCTCAATGTAGTTATTTATCTAACTACACTCATCACTCTTTGTGGTGAGCTTCATGAAGTGAGCTGGAACTTCCATCCCTCCTCTCTTTTGTCTCTGAAAATTATTGCAAGAATGTTTTTCACTTTTCTTAAAACCCATAGATGAATAAAAAACAATTACTTAGTTTTTGGCATGGCAATGCTAATTTAATTAGAAAATTCTTTTATTTTTTGAGGTGGGTTTCAGCTCAGGGGTTACTCCTGGCTATGCACTCAGAAATCGACCCTGGCTTGGGGGACCATATGGGTTGCAGGGGGATCAAACTGTGGTCAGTCCTAGGTTAGCATGTGCAAGGCAAGCGTCCTACCACTTGCATCACCACTCCAGCCCCTAACTTGAAGATTCTTAAGCCTTTTTTTTGAAATACTTTGTTGATGTCTGTAGAATATCTACTAAAAAAATCTACAAGAGGTAACTTGAGTAAATAAATATTCTTAAATTGTTTCTAATAAAGATTACATATTGAGTCTCTACTTTCTAAGCATTTTGTTATAAATTTTATATAGATATCCTTATAACACTGAGGAAATTTGTGGTAAATGTAATTGATCTCTTTCCAAATATTGAATCAACTTTTCACTCTTGAGATAAATTCTACTTGGTGAGGATACATTATTATATTTATATATTATTCAATTTTATAACATGTGTTAAATTTTGCATCAATGTTCTGGAATTACATTGATTTCCCATTTGCTTTTTTCTAATGTCTGTTTCAAGTTGTATATAAAGCTTATAATGGTCTCACAAAGTTTGAGAAATGATTCCTCTTTCTACTGTCTAGGATAATTTGTGTAAAACTGGTATTATTTTTTCATTATATGTTGACTAAAATTCAAAGATAAAGACATACAACTCTAGAGTTTTTATGTTATAGATTCTATTTATCCAGACATCAAGCTATTTAGGGCTTCTATTTCTTCCTTTATATATTACATTTGACAGATTCATTAAAGGTATTAAATTTATTTTCAAAAACTGTTTATGATATTCTCCTATGATCTCTGTAAAGACCATACTATCTCTGAAACACCCCTTTACCAGTCCCCATTTTACAAACTTTTGACTCCCACTTTTAAATAACTGACAGCTTAATTATTTTATTAATTATTTTAGAGAACAAACTTCTAGTTGCATTGATACTCTTTAGTGTTTACATGCTATTATATTGGTTTATGTTCTTCTTTTCCTATTTTCTTCAGATACTTAGAGCATTGATTTTAAACTTTTTGAGATAACATGAATTTAACCACTATAACATACTGTAAGATTTCTTCTAGTTACATCCCACACCGTTTCTGATATGTTAAAGTTTATTATTATTCAGAACCCAACGTTTTCAGTCTCTCTTGTGAGTCCTTCATTGATCCACACATTATCTAGACACATGTTGTTTAATTTCCAAATATGAGTGAGGTTTCCAGATGCATTATTGCCATTGATTTCTAATTCCGTTGTAATCACACAAAATACCCCCACATTCTTTCCACTCTTTTAAATGAACCAATGTGTAAGTTTTATAGCTAGGACCATGGTTTCTCTGGTGATTATTTCACATGCATTTGAAAAGAATGTGTGAGCTACCATTGATGGGTGTGATATTATATGCATGCAATTCAAGGGCAAAGTGCTGATTAGGAAGGCATTTGAGCCTTCCTGAATTTGGCAACACTCATTCCACTTTGGACATCAGGAGGTTGGCTCCTCATAGCACTAGCCATGTGAAGATAAATACATCTGGGCACCTGGACACAGAGACAGTTACACAACCAGAGAAAACTCAGAAGGATAAATAGCCATATCCTATAATCAGGGACAGAGGTAGACAATTAAAAAGAGAATACCTAAAACAACCAATGCAGTCATATAGGCAACCACAGATAAAGAGCTAAGACCACAAAGAAGCATATAAGGGCAGATAAGGGTAGACTCTTAGATATTACCAGTTATATGGACACAAGAACAGACAGCCACATTTGGGCCCAGATACATTCCTCCAGACACATCTGATTGTCAAAGAGATATACACATATACACATAGATTAAAACTCAGAGGCAGATCCTGCCTGCTTCAGAGATGGGTCGGGACATACACACAGATTCCTGCTGGTTTCTGCCGGGAGTCAGAAGGGCACAGAAGCCATCTTGGGTCACGGTGTTTCCAGCTTCCTGAGACTGGATTTCATCAGGGTTCCTGCCTGCGATCCTCCCTGCTACAGAGTGTTCTTGGCTGGCTCTGCCCTTCTGCTGTGCCTTGATGACCCTGAGGACTTGAAGGGAACTCTTTGCTTTGCTTGTCTGTTTTTCCTGAATACTTAAAGCTCTCCTCAGAGGCCTAGGAAGTGCAACCCCCCAAAAAAACTGTCATCTAGAGGCCGCAGAGAGCACGGCCGCTCAGCTTTGCTTCGCAGCCATGCACTCTTTCTAACCAATGAACTCCACCACAACACACAGAAAAAAAATCATACTACAAGCGTGACAATGGGGAAACCTCGCAGATTTACTAATGAACTCTTTCAAACATTTCAAGAGGAGCTATTACCAATCCTAGCCAGGCTCTTCCATGAAATTGAAAAAACAGGAACACTACCAAACAGCTTTTATGAAGCCAACATCACCTTGATACCAAAACCAGACAGAAATGCTGCCAAAAAAAGAAAATTACAGACCAATATCCCTGATGAATGCAGATGCAAAATCTTCAACAATATCCTGTCAAATAGGATCCAATGCAGCATTAAGAAGATCATACAATATGACCGAGTAGGTTTCATCCCAGGACTGTAAGGATGGTTTAACATCCGTAAATCTATCAACATCATACACAACATCAACAACAAGAAATATAAAAATCACATGATCATATCAATAGACACAGAGAAAGCATTTGATAAGGTCCAACACCCGTTCTTGATCAAAACTTTCAGCAAGATGGGAATGAAAGGAACCTTTCTCAATCTAGTTGAAGCCATCTACCACAAGCCAATGCAAATATTATTAATGGAGAACAACTCAAAGCCTTTCCTCTCAATTCTGGTACAAGACAAGACTGTCCGCTGTCACCACTCCTCTTCAACATAGTACAGGAAGTACTTGCTATAGCGATCAGGCAAGAAAAAGATATTAAGGGCATCCAGATAGGAAAGGAAGAAGTCAAGCTTTCACTGTTTGCAGATGACATGATACTCTACTTAGAAAACCCTAAAGACTCTACCAAAAAGCTTCTAAAAACAATAGATGCATATAGCAAGGTGGCAGGCTACAAAATTAACACACTGAAATCAATGACCTTTTTATACACCAATAATGATAGGGAAGAGATGGACATTAAGAAGGCAATACCACTCCTAGGAATATACCCGAGGAACACAAAAATACAATACAAAAATCCCTTCCGTACTCCTATATTCATTGCAGCGCTATTTACAATAGCCAGACTCTGGAAACAGCCAAGATGCCCTTCAACAGATGAGTGGCTGAAGAAACTGTGATACATAACACAATGGAATACTATGCAGCAATCAGGAGAGATGAAGTCATGAAATTTTCCTATACATGGATGTACATGGAATCTATTATGCTGAGTGAAGTAAGTCATAGGGAGAGAAAAAGATGCAGAATGGTTTCACTCATCTATGGGCTTTAAGAAAAATGAAAGACATTTTTAACAGTATCTCAGAGACAAGAGAGATGAGGGCTGGTAGGTGCAGCTCATGACATGAAGCTCATCACATAGAGTGATGAGTGCAGTTGGAGAGATGACTACACTGAAAACTATCATAACAATGTGAATGAATGAGGGAAGTAGAAAGCCTGTCTCGAGTACAGGTGTAGGGTGGTGGGAAGGAGAGAGATCTGGGAAATTGGTGGTGGGAATGTTGCACTGGTGAAGGGGGGTGTTCTTTACATGACTGTAATCATACAACTATAATCATGTTTGTAATTACGGAGTTTAAATAAAGATAATTATAAAAAAAAAAGGAAGGCAATCCCATTCACATTAGTGCCACACAAACTCAAATATCTTGGAGTCAACTTGACCAAAGATGTGAAGGACCTATACAAAGAAAACTATTAAGCCCTGCTCCAAGAAATAAGAGAGGACAAACAGAAATGGAAACACAAACCGTACTCATGGATTGGCAGGATTAACATCATTAAAATGGCAATACTCCCAAAGCATTATACAGATTTAATGTGATCCCTCTAAAGACACCCATCACATTCTTCAAAGAAGTGGATCAAACACTTATGAAGTTCATCTGGAACAGTAAACACCCTCGAATAGCTAAAGCACTCCTAAAGAAAAGGAGTATGGGAGGCATTTCTTTCCCCAACTTTAAACTGTACTACAAAGCAATAGTTACCAAAACAGCATGGTATTGGAATAAAGACAGATCCTCAGATCAGTGGAACAGGCTTGAGTTCTCAGAGAATGTTCCCCAGACATACAAACACCTAATTTTTGACAAAGGAGCAAGAAATCCTAAGTGGAGCAGGGAAAACCTCTTCCACAAGTGGTGCTGGTTAGCCACTTGCAAAAAAGCAAACATAGACCCCCCCAGTTAACACCATATACAAAGGTAAAATCCAAATGGATTAAAGACCTTGATATCAGACCTGATACCATAAGGTATATAGAACAACACATAGGTAAAACACTCCATGACATTGAGACTAAAGGCATCTTCAAGAAGGAAACTGCACTTTCCAAACAAGTGGAAGCAGAGATCAACAGATGGGAATACATTAAGCTGAGAAGCTTCTGCACCTTAAAAGAAATAGTGCCCAGGATACAAGAGCCACCCACTGAGTGGGAGAAACTATTCACCCAATACCCATCAGATAAGGGGCTAATCTCCAAAATATACAGGGCACTGACAGAACTTTACAAGAAAATAACATCTAATCCCTTCAAAAAATGGGGAGAAGAAATGAACAGACACTTTGATTAAAAAAGAAATACAAATGGCCAAAAAGTACATGAAAAAATGTTCCTCATCAAATCAAAACAATGATGAGATACCATCTCACACCACACAGACTGGCACACATCACAAAGAACAAGAACAATCAGTGCTGGCGGGGATGTGGAGAGAAAGGAACTCTTATTCACTGCTGGTGGGAATGCCGTCTAGTCCAACCTCTATGGAAAACGATATGGAGATTCCTCCAAAAACTGGAAATTGAGCTCTCATTCGACCCAACTATTCCACTCATAGGGATATACCCTAGGAACACAAGAATACAATACAAAAACCCCTTCCTCACACCTATATTTATTGCAGCACTATTCACAATAGCCAGGCTCTGGAAACAACCAAGATACCCTTCAACAGATGAATGGCTAAAGAAACTGTGGTACATATACACAATAGAATATTATGCAGCCGTCAGGAGAGATGAAGTCATGAAATTTTCCTATACATGGGTGTACATGGAATCTATCATGCTGAGTGAAATAAGTTTGAAGGAGAGAGAGAGATGCAGAATAGTCTCACTCATCTATGGGTTTTAAGAAAAATAAAAGTCATTTTTGCAACAATCCTGAGACAATGAGAGGAAGGCTGGACTTTCAGCTCACTTCATGAAGCTCACCATAAAGAGTGGTGAGTGAAGTTATAGAAATAACTACACTGAGAACTACCATAACCATGTGAATGAATGAGGGAACTGGAAAGCCTTTCTAGAGTACAGGTGGGGGTGGGGTGGGATGGAGGGAGAATTGGGACATTGGTGGTAGGAATGTTGCACTGGTGAAGGGGGGTGTTCTTTACATGACTGAAACCTAGTCACAATCATATTTGTAATCAATATGCTTAAATACAGATATTATAAATTAAAAAATCAGAGGAAAAAATAAATGCAAACACAAATCATCAGAAACAGAGCAGAGAAAGTCATACAATTTCATGCCTGCTGATTCATGTTAAAACAGAGCTGCAGCCCCAGAGATCTGACACAGGAGCCTCAGAGCAGACAGACTTGAAGACACCACATGTAAGCAGAACAGTAGCTCAGATAGATGTTCAAGTACATGGAGGTGCACATCACACACACATTCATATAAAAACACTAAGACATACCTTGGCCAGGAGCTGTGCAATATACCATCCCATGCCAGTCCCAGAAAAGGGCCCAGGAACAGATGCTCACAGACATATAGACACAGTACTTGTGACACTGGCATCACAGAGAATTTATCCCCACAAAAACACACAGAGTGCGATATGGTTTCCCATCCCACAGACATGATCAATGTCAGGCTATGGTAGCTGGGAGGTACTGAGTAGGAGTCTGAGACACCTGACAGAGACACCCCCGCTTATGGACACATGACGGTTCTAGTATAGAGCAGACAGCTGCCTCATGGCACTGTCAAAAGTATGTTCAGCATCACTGTTGTAAGCTCCTCTCGGGAAACAAGTGTCATTAGACTGTACAGTTAACAGAAAGAGGAAGTTTGTTCTGTCCAGGTAGAGGTGACATACTCATAGACATTGTCTCTGCTTCCCCTCTGTTCACTTACCTGCACCCTGCCTGCCCTCAGTCCTGTTGGACTTCCAGCAGAACCAGCCAGCCTGTCTACTCCCATCATGGTGAGGTCAGAAGCTGATGAGACTGAGAATCATCTTTGGGCCTCAGGGATACGCTCTATTGCCTTTGGCTCATGCCAGCTGCTCTCTCAGCCTTCACTCTGCCTACTCACTTTCTGGCCTTCCAAACACTCAAGAGTCCTTTCTGTTAGCTTGTTTATCATAACTCACTAGCTTTGTGCTTAGGAGTCTCTGGCCAGAGCCTACACTCAAACTTGGCAAGATTAGAGCCCAGATTACTGCTAATTGATTGATGAGTGGCTACACAAAACTCCTGCTGCAACTTCCAATCAGCCTCACCTCATGCATGTTGAACCAGAACCCTGAAACCAAACTGCAAGTTTAAGTGCTTTGAAGCAACCAAAACAAACCACATGGACCATGCTCCCAAACATAAACTTATGTTGTTGTTATTATTATTATCATCATTATGTTTTTGTTTTTTGTTGGTGATGTTTTTTTCTTTTTTTGTTTTACAGCCACACCCAGTGATGCTCAGGGGTTACTTCTGGCTATGCACCCCCATATGACTTGGGGGAACCATATGGGATGCCGGGGAACGAACTGCAATCCATCCCAGGCTAGCACGCCACACCTTACTGCTGGCGCCACCGCTCGGGCCCCTATTATTATCATTATTTTTGTTATTTAAGTCAGATATATTCACTTTTATGGCCATCCTGGGGCTGGAGCCAATGATCTAGCTACCCTGTCCATGGTAAGAAGGGTGGGAGAGGCTGCCAGAAACAGTGCACCAACACAAGCCGGAAAGAACTGGAAGAGAACAGGAAAAACATGTGAGAGCACTGCCCGGATCTACCACTGTGGTGCAGATGGAATTAATTCTGCTCTCTCTTCCCTGGGTCAAGAAATGATCTTATAATCCTGACTGCACTTGGTATAGAAGCACACCAGAGGTCCTGCAGTCATTTTTATGTCCTTTGGTTTGCCGTATCTTGGACATTCAGGTAGTTTCTGGCTGTTGTTTGTGATCTTCAAAGCTGCAGGGAGCACCCACATTCATCCTGGATCTCATTTGCCCTTGTGGTTTCCAATGGTGAGCTTTTTGAAGGCACATGCTCCATGCTGTGGCACTTCATACCCTCATAACCTTAGTAATGAGGCACATTCACATCGTTGCTGCTGAATTCACCTGAGAATGATAACTACCTAGTCAAGGCCTATGAATAGGAAAGACATTGAATAGGAAACTCATTCTGGGATTAGAATGAATAGTTCCAGGATGAAAGTCTCAAATGCACTTGCAGACATATTTGCAGGTGTGTGTGTGTGTGTGTGTGTGTGTGTGTGTGTGTGTGTGTGTGTGTGTGCAGCAGCCTTCTTATGAGCCAAGTGCATTTTTCATCTATGCTTTCACTGCCACTTCCCAGCCTGCTGTCAGGGGAAAACCTAGTAACTCCAGATAAAGCACAAAGGTCAAGAATATAAGAGAAAGAAATAGAAGCTTAGAGGACTGTTTCACCCTGGTGTGAGTCTCACTTCTCCCCCTAGGAGAAGTGTCTCCCCCCTAGCCTGTGTCTTCCCCTTTTCTCTGAGTTTGTCATCTTGTGAATAAAAAGTAGGCTGACACCAACCCTGTGCAGATTAAGAGACTGAATGGATGCTTCCAGCACAAGGGGCAGAGTGTGCTTCAGCAAGGGAGCTATGGCCAGGGTTAGGAAAACTGCTCCATCCCCAAAGGTGAGACACAGGTGCTGGCTAGCTAACTCCTACCCACCCTCTAAATAGCACATGTTCTAAACAACTGCAGCTATTGCAATTCAAGCCTTATGGGAAAATTGGGGTTGTCTGGTGGGTTCTTCACCCTTCTGAACAGGAAGAAAAGAAAGCCTTCCTTCAGCTTAGCAGTTATCAGTTGGTGTCCCTTCCTAAGCCATCTTTGAGCAGAACAACAGCCTGATAAAGCCAGTGGTGATGATCTTTGTCTTGCTTGGATGGCAGGATTCTTCATGTGGAGAAGACTCAGCCTTTCTCAATGTCCTCTACATCTGGATGTCCCCCACCCTATGACCCAAAGGATGCCAAGGGGTGAGACAAAATTTGCTGATGGTGGGGATGGGACAGTCACTCCTCTACCAGGTCTCTGGAAAGATTATTCCAGCTGCCAGGCCAGGTCGTTCTGGGTAATGGACAGCCTCTCCTTAATGCTGTCTGGGAGGCAGGCCCCTCCCTAATTGACTGCAGTATCATTAAGAGAGAAAATGTTTGCTCTGTGGAGCTCCTGGTGCCTTTAGAAACTGCAAGTTACCCACTGATAGGAAGGGCTACTCCAAGCTTAACCCTCTACTTCCCTGAACAGGCCCCACCTGGGCTAGATGGGGAACAGCTTAGAAGCTCCAACTCCCCTGACTCTTCTGAGCCCTGCAGCAGTGGAGTGAGAACAGAGGAAGAACAAGAGAGGAAGGATGTCCTTGAGAAACTCAGATCAATTGTATGTGGATAGAGACTCTCTCTGCCATCAGAGAGCAGAGCAGGCCGGGTGCTAGTATTGGGAACAGGATGGTTTGGGGCCATTCCTTAGCCACTCTGTTTGTGGAGTCCTACCTAGTGGAGGTGCTAGATGAGCCTCCCTGCTCCCTCAGTGACATGCCCACAACCTCTCTTCACCCCTTGCTGACCTCTCCAAGTGACATAGGCCTGGCCTGCCTCTGTCCCCATCCTCCCCCAGCTATTCCCAGTTTATCAGTTAATCATCTTTAATCTGACCTACAGCTCTTTACCCTCAGTTCTGGCCACTCCCTCAGGACTGGATTTTCAGAAAAAATGGCAGGGGAGGGAAGGATAGGGTGCCAGGGGTACAGTGTGGCTGCAGGCAGACAAGGCTTGACCCCAAGCTTGAGCTTGTGACCATTTTCACTGGAAGTGGTGACCACTGTCACCTGGAAGGCACATCTGTAGGATGGTACAAGGGCCCCAGAGTCCTAAGCTCAGTCTGGACAAGAGCCCACTTTGCTGAGGGTAGCCTGATATCATGGAGAGCCACTTTTTTGTTTGTTTGTTTCACCCAGTGATGCTCATGAGTTATTCCTAGCTCTACATTCAGGAATTACTTCTGGCAGTGCTCTGGGGACCATATGGGATGCCAAGCTTCAAACCCAGGTCAGCCATGTGCAAGACAAATGCTTACCTGCAGTACTGTCACTCTGACCCAACAACCACTTTCAAATCTCCCTGGGTCACCACCAGACTCCACTCTCCCTGCCCAATGGATTCTCAAAGAGAGAAAGGCTGAGAAAGCTCAATTTCAAAATAGCAACCCCCAAGGGCTGCCTAGATCACTTATAACTCATTGCTGCCAATGGATAAACTGAGGCTCAAAAAATGCTAAGATTTCACCCAGAGACAGCTAGCGGCAAAACCAGGGTGAAGCAGAACTACAGGCTAGAAGTGTCAGAGAATGTGGATGTGCATATGTGTGCCTGTGTGTACACATAGGCATATGGATGCTTGTGTGTGCATATGTGTTTGGACGTGTCCACTGTATATGTGTACACATGCATGCATGCCATGTGGTGAGGATACCTAACTGTGTGTCAAACACAGTGGCAGCTTTAGTGGGACACTCTGTATGAGTTTCTGTCCTTCTGGGGAGCTCTTAGGTTGGCAGCTGGAGCACAGGCGGGGGGAAAGCCCGTTGTTCTTTATTTGGGTTTTGGATTATGAAACTGAAATCACATTGAAACTCTTTGCAGGGCGGTAATTTCTCCTAATCACTCGCCCTGCTGCTCAGATCTCCACAACTTGATTACGTCTAATTAGATTAATTGGAAGCAGAGTGATTCCTTTTCTCTGAGAACATGAACTGGAGAGAAGGGGCCTGTGTGTGGCCCCTTGGCTTCCTCCCTACTTCAGGTTGTCCAGTACCAGGTTGTCCAGGTTGTCAATCATAAGGCCCCCTCAAACTCCCATTCTTTCTGGCCCTGTCCTTGTCATCTGTGCTTTATGTCACAGAGTCCCTCTGACTCCCTGTTGCCAACTCTTTATGGTCTGTGTGTGAGCTCTGATAAGGGGCCCTCTCCCTGTATCCTCTCCCTGTAGAGAGACCAGTATGACTCTTCTCAGTCTAGAGATGCCAGCAGCACAAGGAAGGGAAAAAGCACATGATGTTACCCGGTCAAGGTCACCTCCAGGGAAACTGAGGACTGTTGGGATCATATGGTAGGCAGACTAAATGTCCTCAGGGAGCAGATGTGGGCCAGGTGGGGCAACCACTGCAAGGTTTTTGGAAGGTTCTATTCTAATAATCTGTCTGCAGTCCTGCAATACTGCATTCCCTCCCTCAGCCTGGAAGTGCAGTAGTAGAGTGGGATCCAGGCTGGTGGAAGGAGTATCCTGGGCATTGCCATGTGGCCTGGCACAGAGATTCCCAGAGCCTGTTCCTTCTCCTCCAGTGTCCTGAGCCCCCTCAGAACCTCTTTTTTTTTCTGCTGCTGCTGAAGAAGTTCACAGAGTCCATCTCATGTCTCTGACAGCTCCGTGTGTGTGTGTGGGGAGGGGGGTATCCCAGTCCTGCCAGTCTCTCTCCTCACCTGACCAGGGCCCATCTCCCTTCGACACAGAGCAGCTCCCACTCTCCAACCCTCTCTAATATATAGTACACAAGTTCCTGGTACACCTTGTGGCCCCCTCAAGTCCTCCATGGCTCCCCACCTATTTAGAAGTACCGCCCCAACAAATCATGTGGACCACTGGACTGTGACACTGGCCTCATGTTCTGCCTTAACATGTGTCGGCCCCTATCCCAGACCCTGCCTGCTCCAACTTCTCCCAGTCCTGCTGCTGGCCTCACATGCTCTATGCACTCAGGGAATCTCATCAGAACCCCACAGGGATATAATGAAGACCTCTCACTACAGAAGAGAAAATGAGCTTAGAGACGAAGCCAAGGTCAGGTAACGTTGGGTAAGGGTGACCCCAGGATCTGGGTTTCTTCCTTCTCCCACCTCCCTCTGTTTCCTCCACAGGCCCTGCCTGAATAACTCCCTATAACCCCAGAGGCTGGAGCTGTGAGCTCCCCAGAGCCCCTGAGTCTCAGCTGTGTCTGACTCAGAGAGAAGCATGTGGCCAGGATGCTTGGTCATGATCTTCTGATGAAGGAACTTGGTGGTAGCTCTTCTAGCTTTTGGGATCTTCTCTATTATAGACCTCAACCCCTACTACTACTACCAATATCCTTATTTACAATATTTTTAAACCAATAGAGTGATACAGTTCACTTTAGTTTGTCACTGCTGATCTTCAGGTGTCTGTGGAGTTTCTGCAGTCTCTGCAGAGAGGCAGACACCCATTCCTACCCCAGACCTCAATCCCAAACTTCCTGGAAGGGGCAGGTGGAAAAGACCAGACATGCCTGGAATCCAAGGTTGCACTAGGTTTGGAACAAGGCTGGTCTCTTGGGATATTGGGAATGATGACTTAGAGACTAAAACTGTTGGTCCCTGAGCAACCTGGAGGAGCTCTAGGACCAGAAAATGAGGTGTTTTTCCCACCTCTCAGCTTCACTCCCTGCCAGTCTACATGCCTTTCTCATACCTGAACTCCCACTTACCTCACTAAATGGTGAGGTGACTCCCTATCTATCACCATTGTAGTCTTTGCTCAGGTAGTTCCTCTTCCAGGAAGCCCTACCTAATCTGCAGGCCTAGTTAGGGTCCTTCCTCAGAGTTCCCCATATCTGGGCTTATGCTTCTCTTAGCACTTCCTCCCAGGTGAGAAGGCATGTTTACTATGTCCTGTCCAGCTCCTCTCTGCTAGGAGTTTCTCAAGGGCAAAGGAGCCCAGGACAACCCCATAGCCCAGTACCTCCAGCTAGCTGCTACCCCCTCCGCCCCCCACAAGGAAGTATCTGGGTCCAGAGTCAAAGATCCACCTTCCTCATAGCTATGATGGTGAGTCAGGACCCAGGGGAGTCAAGGAGTTCAAATCTAGTCTAAGGTGCCTGAGCAGAACTCACAGGTTACCATTTCGTCATCCCTCCTTTTAACTGCCAGTCCTAAATCACTGGGTTTCTTATACCTAAAAGGATGGAGGAGGAGGAACAATTCCAGGAACCCTTGATCAGGAATTCAGAGGCTCTGGAAGTAACTGGCACCTGGCCCTCTGGTCTGGCTCCTCTTGGACATCCTAATGGATATAGGTCACCATTAGAGGCAGTCAGATATGTTTGCATGGCCTAAGAAGGTCACTTTCTCCTTGCCTCACCATGGCTGAGGTCCCTTGGCCTCTCTGCAAGGCTCATTGCCTTAGCTTGGGATCAGCATGAACTGGGGCAGTAGAATGGCAGCTCCAGCCCAAGTCCAGGAGTTCTTTATGAGTTTCTGTTCCCTAAGCTTTGTTATATTATTTTGGCTGTCACAAGATCTTGAACTCCAACTTCTTACTTTCAGCAGCGCCCTATATCTGATGCTAGCAGAGAAACAGCAATAAACAAGGCCGATGAAGTCCCTGGCTTCTTGTTGCCAGCCTTTCATCTAAAAAAGATATGGGATAACAAGTGAGAAAGAAAAGCAGCATCAGAAACAAAAGCAAAAAGAAATTCAAAGTCTGGTGGGCACTGGGAGGAATTAGGACTGAAACATGTAAAGAAAATTTCTCTCCCCTTGTTCAGGCACCATTATCTCTCACATGAACAGTCATGTTCTGCTGAGTACAGGCCTGGTCCCCATAAACATTTGTTTATTTTATCCCTTGCTTAAAACATCAGGGACATCACACAGACTTTAGAAGAAAAGTGAAAACTTCCTAACAAGCCCTATTAAGCCCTGGCCTGTTCCTTTCGCTGGCCTCACTTGATAATAGTGTGTGTGTTTTGTTTCCTCTACACTCTGGTATTGATCAGATCTGGCTATATGTGAGTAATCCCAAGGGTTGAGATATGTACCTGTGTCTGAAGTAGTGCAAATACACATGTAGTGTATATTATCCAAAATTACAGTCGGTGTTGCTGAATCTTGTACATTGTGCTAAGACTTTTAGGTCTTAGGCAGTGTTATCTCCTCACATTGACTTTAGCTCTTTGAGGCCAGGGACTTTTATTCTTCTCTCTTCTTCTTTTTTTTAAGCTAAAAAGAATTTAGCTTGAAGGGATATTAGTCATCTGATACCCTGCTAAAGAAAGAAGGTATTATCAAGAATAGTCAGAACCAAGGGGTTTTGTTTCAAGAAAACCAATGCTGAAATGTGCTAGAGCTTCCTAGGCTGTGTATTTCAGCACTCCCGAAAGTTCCAGTGGCAAAAGAGAAGCTTGCTTTTTTTTCTTCAGGCACTGTGATCACTTATTTGCATTTTTGTCTTCAGAGGGGAATTAGCTGCTGACAGAAGTAAAATGCCTGCCCCACTGGCAGGTGGGGGGGGGGGGGCGGGGAATAAGGGAGTGAGAGGGGAAACTGGGGATATTGGTGACGAGAAAGTGCACTGGTGAAGGGTAGTACATATTTTGTGACAGAAACTTAATCATGAACAATTTTTAACATGTTGCTTAAATAAAGTAATTATTAAAAATATTTTTATAAAAGAAGTTACAACAATTACATGTTGCAACTTTACAAATTACAAACAAGAGTAGACACTAGAGTCAAAGTTTCAAATCCACTGTAATTTTGGTCACTTTTTGCTACATCCACTCCCCTATCTCTTCCCACCCACCACCCCCTAAAAAAAGCATAATTCCTGTGATGCTCAGGGTTTACTTCCTTTTCTGCACTCAGTAAACAGGGAACCATGTAAAGAGATACCAGGGATTGAACTCAAGTCAATCACATGCAGAGGAAGCCCCTTACCTGCTGTACAATTTTTCTGGCCTCTAGTCACATCATTAACCTCTAAGATTTGTTTGTTGTATCTGGAAAATAAAGATCATAATAAATGTATTTACTTTATAAGTCTGTGATAAGGGTTACACAAAAGCAGAGGAAACAATTATTTTAGAGAGTGGTTCATTCTGAGTGTGCTATTAGAGCTATACTGTTATCATCTCTCCCAGCCCCGAAAAACAAACCTTCTACACTATTAGGTAGATGTGATGTGTCAGAAGACATCATGCCTACAGGGGCCTGACAAGTTTGCTTGGGAAGACATGTTTGGGAGGAGAGATTTTAAGATATATCTTAGGTAGTTTAGACCATGATAAAAAAAAAATAGGTAGCATAGTCTGCGTGGTTTAAACAAACAAAAATAAATCATGTCTGTCTCCAATTCTAGAGGCTGAGAGGGTTAATAACAAGATACTGGCTGATCTGCTTTTCTGACATAGATGTCTGTCTCCTCATTACACCTTCACATGGTAGAGAACATTGGGGAGCAGTTGGCTCTCTTGTCCATCCTCTAAGGGCATTAGCCCATCATTAGGGCTCCATATATTCATCCTAATTACCTCCCAAAGGCCCCACCTCCAAACACTGGAGTTAGGGCTTCAGCGTATAAATTGTGTGAAAAAGGGATGGCCACAAACATTCAGTCCACAGAAAAATATTTGATGAAGTGAGAAATGTCAAGTCAAAATTCTAATCCAGCTGCCTTTAATGATTTGGGTTATTTTAGAATAATGAATCTTGATTTTGTTCCTCTCATGACCCTTTTTTACCTCTAAAAAATGCAACATGGGCAAATGTTGCAAGAAACATGTTGAATTCACTATATGATAGATTTGTCAATTTTTGGTGATTCTAATTCAGAAAACTTTTACTACTACCAAATCTTTGAGACACCCTCCAAAATTCGGTTATAAGACCCCATAGAAAATCATGATCCCCAGTTTAGAACATAAATTCTACAACTGATTTTCACTCTAATCTATTTGTCAAAATGAGACTTTACTTAATGTATAAGGTAGTGTTTTTTTTTCTCTCATCTTATCTTCCATCCTTCTTTCTTTGCTTGCTTCCTTATTTTATGGAAATATATTCATTTATTACTTCATCAGTTAGAAACAAAACAATATAAATGCAGTCATAGACTCCATGATTGTGTCCTCCAAAATTCATCAATTTAAATGATATAGAAGGGATAAGAGGATGAGCTTAAGAAGTGGTGCCTCCAAGGGTAATTAAGTTTATTTGCACTCATAAAGACAGGAACTCTATGATGGGGTTATTATTCTTATAAGAAGAATCAAAGACTAAAATTTACTCCCAGCCAAAAGATGACAAAGAAAGAAGACAACCTTCTATAAAGCAGGAAAAGAGCTCTCAACTTAATTCTCCTGTATTGGCCCCTAATATTGGACATCCAGCTTCCAGAACTGTGAGACAAACTTTTATTGTGTAAACTATCCAGTCTGTGGCGCTTTTGCTTCAGCACCCCCACACTAACACAATGAGGACTTCATACTATTTGGTACTGAAGAAACTTTCTAGTCCTATCTCCTGGATGTTTCCAAGAGTACACCAAGGAAGGGGCTATATGAGACTCTCTGGAGTGTATCTAGCATTGCCTGAAAATTATGTCTTTGGGTATATCCATTTTCTCTTATCCCAGCATAACAATGTTCGTCATTTTACATTGATAGACTCAATTTGTTGTGTGTGTGTGTGTGTGTGTGTGTATTCTCTCTCCTCAGCAATTCGCAGTCTCTCTTGGTGCCTGGGTACTCATCACCTTCCTCTGCTTCCTGTGATGCAGCCACCAGGATTCTCTTTAACAGACTATGGTTCTTCTCATGTCACATGCCCCTTCATTCTTGCAGAAGTGTGCTTCCTCATAAAAAGCACACTTCAGTCTCACAGAAATATGCTCCCTCACATGGAGCCCTTTCATCTGTGAGAGACAGAACCCCCACTCAGCAGAGTCTATAAAGGAGGCAAGGAGAGGAAGGCTTAACAGGACCTTTCAAGCAAATAGTCCCCTAAGATAAGATGGAATCAAGGGAGTCAAATAATATTGCCATGACCTTCTCTGTCCATCCCATCCCTGAGCTTTTTTCACCATTAGCTTTAGTCTTAGGAGGGTTCTGCCCCACTGGTAGAAAATAGTCATAGGTAGCTTCAAATATATATCACACAGGATTATCATCTCTGCACAGAGAGTATGAGCATTGAAACTGACATTTTCTCTGTTGACACAGCTTAGTGGAACACACAGTTAATCATGTTTGGGTGGTGTCTCCAATATGAAGAAACAGGGACTGAACACAAAGAGGGACATTGTTTCTTAAGAGTAAAATTAAGGAGGGACTCACCAGGAGGAAATAAAAGATGCTCAGCAAGTAATTTTTTTAAATAGGAATTTTTTTAAATAGGGAGATAATACAAGCAAAGAGGATGCAATCTGGTATCACATGGCTTCCCATGCATGGCTGAATATGGCCCTGAAGGCTTCTGAGTACCAAAAAGTGTCCCAGGGGCCTCTAAGGAGCACCAGATAAGTCCCTGGAGTCCCCATGTACCACTAAGTATGGCCCTTGTGATTTCCAGCACAGAAAAGCCAAGCAGCTTCACATCTTTGGGTCCTAGAACTAAACTGTCTGTTTTGTTTGCATATTATGGGGAGCTATCCTTACCCCCAAGCCTTCTGAACACATCTTGGTAGTTAAAACATAAAAGACACTCCCCAAATTCTCTCCCCCATTCCCTTGATAGATTCTTGCTTAGCTGTCAGTATCTTACCTAGGAAGAACCCTTAACTAATGGTCCAACCTGGGCTCATCAATATGTTTCTTTCCTTTTTTAGCTCTTAATATACCCGTAGTAATCATTTATTGAATTCTCACTAATACCAAACTATCCTGATTTTTTAACACGTATTAACTAATTTAATTAACTGCTAATAAGGAGTTGTTTTATTGTCTCAACTTTCTAGCTGAGAAACTGATCACTCACAAGTTTAAGTGATTGGCTCAAGGCCTTAGCCAGGATGTCCCTCCCTACCAGGCAGCACAGAGGCTTCACACGGGGACATCCCCTCTTCCATCTCTGGAACTGATTATCAGGAGCAACTGGGAAAGCTCACACCCTTACATCTATGGACACACACTATGCTGTGTTCACAGATATCCAACTGAGGGCCTTAATGAGGCAAGGCTCTCTGTCCCATTCTTTGTGGTATAGCCCACACTCATCATGATGAACATAGGAAGACTCAGTGTCCTCAGGGAGAATGCTGCTGCCAAACCCTGACTTCCCAATGAGGGGAGCTCCATCTCCTCTTCCTTCTGCCTTCAGCTCCCTGGTCTTACACCCATTTTCTCCTCATTCTCTCTTTATCCTCTTTCTCTGTCTCTCCTTCCTTTTCTGTCCCTTTCTCTTCTTCTTTTCTTCTCTTTGTCTCTCTCCCTCTTCTTTCCTCTCCCTCTCTCTTGTTCCCTTTCTGTCTCCCACTCTTTGTCTCCCTCTCTCTTTGCCTCTCTCTCTCCCTCCCCTGTTACTCTGTCTCCCCCACAGCTCCACAGCTCTCCCCCACCATCCTTCCTTCTCTGCCTGTATCATAGACAATTGCCTTTCTCTTCCCCCTCCCCTATTCCCCAGCTAATTGAATGATACTGTGGAACATGTTTCATTTGCATTAGGCTCTGAGGCCTTAGTGCCTTTGGCTGCATGTTCATTAAATGGCTCTGTGTAAGGAATGTAATGAACCTATTTTATTACAACCATCATCTCTGCCCATCCTAGGAGGCGATTATGTATTCATTGAAAAGAAAAAAGAACCACAAACCTCAGCTTCTAGAGCGTGGGATGGGGGGAATAAGTTGGGAAGAGAAGGGCTTGGTTCTGACTCAGCAAGGATCTGAATTGCTGAGAATGGGGATTATCTGTTTGAGATATGGGTAGGGAGGGTGTGCTGGGGAACATCCATTTTTTTCTGCAGTATCCTCAAAACTGTGAATATCAGAATTTCCAGTGTTAACCTATAGTTCAAAATTCTCAGGGTGCTGATTGCAATGGACCCTAAAATCCATGTCCACACCAGCACTGTCTGCAGAGATCACTGGCCTGGCCCACCAGGGTTCCTATTTATTGTGTGTACAGGCCACATGTGATTATGAGGGCATAGAAATTCACTGAAAGGTGTCATAGGAATATACTTTAATAAGCTTTAGCCATTGTGTTTTTCCTCTCTGAAACACAAATAATCAGTGCTCATGATAACAATGGCACCAATAACACTAAACTGGGAGCTAGACTTGATTTCTATAGCTTTTATCTTTAACCCTCACAGCTATTGGAGAAAATGGGTACTATCTGCAGTCTCATCTTATATCTGAGAAAACTGGTTCAGAAAAGTGGCATTTTCCAATCTCCCTTGCCAGCATAGAGTCAAAGTTTAAACCTAGGTCTGTGACACCAGAGCCTTCACCATCTCTTTCTATCACATGTAGTTGAAAAAAAAAAAACAATCATCTCATAAAGTAATTTTACATTTTATATTCATTACTGCTAGGGGTGGTGTGAATGGTCCTAAAATTTAGCCCTGCCAGTGATAATTGATGGTTTTATAGAAGCCCTTTTCATTTTCACTCCAGGTTAACTTGGAGCAAGCTTTCAGAGCATCTGAGTTTATAAGGGATCCATGGAAGCATGTGCACAGCCATGCACATGGAAGGGAGAGATCAGACTGGAAATTGAGCTACTGGACTGGAATTGGTTTGAGCAGTGAGTGAGTGCCTAAAACTTGTTCTGTGGTATTCAAAAATGTTAATGTGCAATACATACTTTCTGAGCACATATACCATGCCTGTTCTGCTGTGTATGCATGTATGTAGGGATAGAGAAGTGAACAAATAAATGTCACCCTAGCAGGTGACAGTGTGGGCGGACATCTGATGTACACACTATTTTTTCTTTTGTTTTTGTTTTGGGGCCACACCCAGCGGTGCTCAGGGGTTATTCCTGATTCTGCACTCAGAAATTACTCCCGGCAGGCTCAGGGGACCATATGGGATGCCAGGAATCAAACCCGGGTCTGCCCTGGATCGGCCTCATGCAAGACAAACTCCTTACTGCTGTGCTATCACTCCAGCCCCGCACACACTATTTCTTCAAGGGATAACTTGACTCATAAACAGAGGAGAAGCTGCAGATCTCTTCAGTGAGGTCTCAAGCTCTATATTGCAGGACTCCAGCAAATGACAGGTTTATGAAGATTAGGCTGCCCCAGGCAGGGTAGCCACTGCATCTCAGATCCAGGAATTGTAGCTGCTGGAAGACAGGCCCATAAGTTGACTTCTTTGATGTTATTTTATGTTAAATATTTGTATTTTTAAGTGTTAGCAATGAGTCACAATCATTGTAGGCAGGAAGATAGGCAGTCCTGGTAAATTATGTTGGGGACAACTGTCTGAAACCTAAACCAACTTGAAGACATGTGCCTTGGCACAAATAAACCATCTCAGAAGCCCATAAAACTATTGAGATACAGAATTCCAGGCATGGAGGGATCCCTAAAAAACAAGGGGACTGAATGCCCTTGGAGGAGAGGCTCCACCTTTGGAATAAAGACCAAGCAAAGAATATCAAAAAGACGATCATACATTGCTTTGAGCTCTCTTCATTGGCAACTAGCCTGATAAGGGCAGTTTGGAAAAAAGTGTAAACTTCCTTGGCAGAAGAGGCTGCCACATGCTGCCCGGAACCCATGTTGGCAGCACCCATACTGCCTTGGCACACGGTGCCCACACACATGCTGTCCACATCTTCCTTCTTGAGATGCAACTTTCATACTTTAATACTGGAATGTGTTCTGGATCTCCCCACCCTGAAGAAGCCAGTGTTCTCTCTTGAACATGGATATTAACCTTTCTTCTTATTTTCTTTTACTTCCCTTTTAACTTTGTTAAACTCTACTACCCCTTGCCTCCTGAAATTCTTTTCTGTGAGGCAAAAAATGACAAACCCAAAAGCCCTGGCAAGATTAGGACTGACTTTCCTTTCCTGCAAAGAGAAATTTCTCTTTTTCTCCTGAATCTATGTCAATGAGAAATCCAGTGGCAGAGTTCATCTCCAATAGCTACCAGACAAATGAAAATCATACAAAACAGATGGAAGGCTGTCTTGTAGGGTAGCTTGGAGTTGAGATCCCTACAGTGCATGGACTGATAGCAGACTTTCATCAGTCCTAGATGTCACAAGCACTTCCCCAGGTGACAGAGGTAGGAAGAGAAAAGCAGCAGGTTTACTTCTTAAGGCTGCTGCCTCTCTTTTCCCCACTTTAGATAAGCCACCGGTGGCCCACTAGCAACACAACTAAAAGAGAAAGCCAGAGCTAGACCTGTATGGGTGGAGCAAATGCTTTGCATACAGATGGCTCAGGTTTGATCCCTGGCACCACATGATTCCCAAGCCCTGGCTGAAAGCAATCCCTGAGCACAAAATCAGGATCATCCCCCAGCACCGCTTGGTGTGCTGCCCTCAAAGTGAAACAAACAAACAAACAAAAACTAAAAGAAACTATTGTGATTGGTAAGTGAAAACCCCAACCTTGGGCAGGTGAGTCTGCTTTGGGCAACAATGTCCTTCTATGACAGACTTGGAGGAGCCAACAAAGCACCTGGTAATGTGGACAGTGATTGAAAATCAGAGCCCTTAGTGCATACCCTAACTATTGTTTTTTCTCTTCATAATGCAATTACAAATTGCTTAATATTTGATGCCAAAGTCTCGATCCTACGCTATAGAGGTCTTTGCTTCGCTATAGTCCTTTTTCCTTCTCCATTCTTTCTCTTCCTGATTTAAATTCTCACTCTAAGATCTCTTTTACTTTCCTCCCCCTTCCTTTCTGTTCCTTCTCCAGCCCTAATTCCCATGGCCTCACTACTGGATTTCAGGAGTGATCTGCAATTTCCAGGTCTTGTAAGTAATAACGCTCAATTTTTTCAAACTTTCCCAATGGTTATTGCTGAAGGGCATCTTGCAATCATAATGAGAACTGCCAAGGCCAGTCCAACCATGATATTGGTTACGGATGGACTGAACCTGTGCAGAACACGCTGCTGGAATACAGCCACAGACTGTGCCAAAGGGACAGATTCATAAACTATGAGGCAGTTTGTGACGAGATGAAGGAGGGGTGGCAAGCCCTGTTCCCCTCTTTATTGTCATTAGGGGACCTACCTTAGAAAACGAGAATCCATTGTGTTTTTTCAATGAACAGGAGAGAGTCTTGGATCTTCCTGAGTCAGTTTTATATATGTGTGTATATGTGTAACTATGCAGTGTGGTTATGCATATGTGTTAGTGTGTGTGACTGTTGTGTTTGTGTGTGTGCATGAATCTGTGTGCACATATGTATGAATGTGTGTAATCTGTGTAAGTGTGAAGGTGGCAGGTAGATAGTAGAGAGGTTCCAAGCAATGAGTTCTTGGAATATAATTAAAATCAAAAAGGGATTTTAAGAAGTTACTCTGTCACTAGCCCTAAAGCAGCTAAAAGTATTACTGCCATACCCATTTTGTAAACACAGAAACTGAAGCCTGATAAGATTTTTACACTTCCAATAGAAGTTCCAGCAGGAACAAAGGGTTATAATAAGGGCATGAAGATGGACTACCAAATGTTTTCAGCTCTTCTCCTTGACAACATCATAGTGGTGGACTCTTATTTAGGTAGAAAGTTTCATATGGGGGCACCTTGGGAGAAAAATCTATAAAACAACATATGTGAAAGCAAACAGTCTGCCTCTCTAGTCTGAGGGTGACTCATATCTCCACCAGAGCTGATCTCTCTCTTTCTCTCTCTGTCGCTTTCTCTCTCTCACTCTCTCTTTGTGTACTTGTGTGTGTGATTTTCCCCCCTCATAATATCTAAATAAAGTTCTTTTACTTTACTGTTCCTCTTCTCCTGAAATTCTTTTCTGTGAGGACAAGGTGACAGTCCTGAAAAAAGCTGGGTAAGATTTTAGATTGACTTTTTTTCCTACAAAGAGAAAAAATCCTTGCTCCAGCCCAAGACCATGGCACTCTATGAAATCAGGTGACAGGGATCAACTCCATGCTGGGCAGAACAAGTGGACTCCAGGAGTGACTTTACATCTGCCTCCTGGGATTGGTGAGACATGAGGTCTGTACCATGCACGGGCTCATAGCAGACTTCATCAACCTAAGTTTTCCCCAGATACTTCCCAGGTGACCCATGGGTCTTATAAGTCACCTGCAACAAGTGTGTCGAAATGTGTATCATTGAATGTGTGTGTGCATAAGGTGAGTGTATATGTGTGTAAAGTGAGTGAAATGGAGATGTGTGTAATTGTGTGAGAGTGCACATGTATGTATCTATATGTGTGCTGTGTATGTCTGTACATGTGTGTGCCATAGTGATAATAGATATCTGGTAGTGGGTGATAGATAGGTCAGGATCATGAGTAGCAGGAGGATAGGCATGCCCCGGAGGAAACCAGAAATCACAGGGGTGAAAAGGCAGTTTGCAGATATGTGGAGGGGTATATTAAAAAGGCTGGATGTTGCTACAATGTTGAGAAGTTACCTCTATGGGCTTTCTAGCCATAGAAAGCCTCTATCTCATGCATCACCTCATCAATTTTCACAACACCCAAGAAGGGACAGTGACTATGATCCTATTAACAAAAAAGGAAACTGAGGTACAGAAAACCTAGGTTGCCTCTCAGTCCACAGTGCTGATACCAACCACACAGTTTTATGCATCCACTATGAGGTGCCCACTATTGCTGCATGACTATCTTAGAGCCCTTGGAATATGGGATATGGATTTGCACCATTGAGATCTCTAGGGAAGCTATTCTGAGCAATTACTCCTTTACAGAGCTTTGCTCACAATACTCAGCTAGCATCAGCCAGAAGGATGGGTCAGTATTCCTATTATAAAGGTAAGACTAAGGCTCAGGAGACAAAGAGGCTCCCTAAATTTTTCCACTCCAGCTACAGCAAGTTGAGAGTTTTTATTGTCAATAAAGTTAGAAGATTTTGGACTACAGAACTACCTTGTCTATGCCATCATAAGAAGCAGACTACATAAGAAAACATTTATTTGGAAAGAGCATATTTCACAGATGTTACCAACACTTCTCTATAATTTAAAGTCCTAAAGTGCTCAGAGGCATGTTCCATTGACTCAGTGAATCCAAACAAAGGCTTCTGGCTTAGGACACAAAAGTGATCTTTTTGGATCAAGGACAAGGTAAAGAACTCATTTCTCTACATTTTTGACAGCCCTTACTCAGAAGACTTGCTGGGCTTCGTGATATCATGTCCATTTCACTCTCACGGGGGTGCTGAGCCAGGCAGAGTCCCCAGACAGTTAGACTCTGGGTCATGTAATAAGGACAGAGACCTACTTGTCCTCCCTGTCCTCACCAGAAATCAAACATGTTCAAGAATCGTGCTGAGACCTTAGATACAGCAATGCTCTGGGCCCTAGCAACCCCTTTCTCTGCCAAGTGTCCTCCCCACAGCATGATGTGTTAACTCATTAGCTGAGAAGAGGCGCATTCTAAGCAATCCTGGGGCAAGCGAGCCTCCATCTGTGCCTGGCAATCCAGACTAACTGCAGCTTGCCAGTGTGCTACTGCCAGCAGAGTCTCAGGATGGGGTCCTTACACCACACACATACCCAGCTGCAGGAAAGATGGAATCTAGGAGAAGTATAAGATCTTTGGGGCTTGTGCCAACCTAGGACTGGAGGACTATCTAGCAGTGAGACATGAAGGAGGTACCTGATCTTGGGATCCTCCCAGATCCTAAGGTGAGGTTTATATCAGCTGAACGCTGAGACTGGGTTCATCATTGTGACATCTCACCTGAACTATATCACCTCATGGAATAGATGCGACTAATATCACTTTACAGTCATCAGGAGGACATTGAAGCCCAGAGACATTCAGTGACTTGCCCCAAATTTCACAGATGGTTATGGTGGGTAGGATTTAAATCTAGGTCTCTACTGTCCCCTCAGTTCATCTCGTTCCTTCTAACCATACTGTTAACATTTGTCTTCACTGTCTCAGGAGATTCTGTAGAACCCACACCTCTTGTCCATCTCATCTCCCCAAAGCTCCCAGTGGCTCCCTAAAAAAGAAAAGTTTCCATAAATCCAAGGATGATGGTCTGAAATAATCCCTCGGGAGAAGCAAACATTTCCTGGCAGAGTGAGTCATGGGCCTCTTGATGAATGCAGGCGCAGATGGCTGCCCCCCCTCTTCTCCAGGAGCATATAAATCAAACCTTGAACCTGAGCTACAGAATGGGCTTTGATAGGCAGGAAGCAGCAGAGATGCAGGGAACAAGCAGCACCCCAAGCAGAGCCTGGTAGATTTCTGGAGTGGGGAAAGGTGCAATGTGACCCCAAGGGATGAACTTGAAGTCTCCGGAGAAACCTGCCTGCCCTAGCAGAGGTTTCTGGCCTGTTTCTTGAAACAGTTGGAGAAAAGGTCCTGGACACAGAGCTGGAGATAGACATGGAAATCAGGCAGCTCTGAACTAAGCCCTGGGTGAAGGTATCTGGTGGGAAAATGGAGCTGTTGGGGGCTGTCCTGGTCCAGCTGTCAGAAGAAAAACATGCGGGCAGCCCTGGGTGGTTTTTGATCTTGCTCTGTTTGAGTAATCTTGGGCAAATCTTGTTGATTTCCTTATTCCTGAAGTCCAAAGATATTTAGGGGAGACTTTCATATTGAGATACAACCTTCAAAGTCCTTTTGCCACTTGGGAGTCAAAGTCTAGCTAGACTAGGGCCCCTTCGGTGATCCCACAGGGGAGTAATAGTTGAGTCCAAGCTAGCAGACCCCAGAGCCTGCTGCTGACCCCACTTAGCCTCAGGACCCAGGAGCCCAGCCCTGGTCTCTGCTGACGGGTCAATATCTCTTGGCAGCACACACCAGAATCATCTGCCATGCATGTCCCTGAGACAATATCCTTGGTTTCCTGACCCAGCTCACCACCTTTCTCCACTCTGTACCCAGAACTTCCTGCAAGGATTACTCAGGACTAGAGCTGGGTGGTTTGAGAGGTTTGAGCTGGTCTCCACATCAGATACCTCGTCCTGGAGCCAGAGGTACAATGATTCTCCCTCATCATTCTGATAACAAAATTTTAATTATTATAATTATTGCCTGGGAAATTGGGTTCTTGCCATAGATGATTGAAATGAGATTCTGCAAGGCTTCAACTCTCCGCTGAGCTTTAAATCAGAGGATGAATTTTATAGCACACCTAAAAGCAAATAGAAAGAGGAGATCCCTGGGCAGGAAAGTCTGGAAGTGGGGGAAGCCATGGATTTGTGTATGTGTGCTCATCATCACATACCCTCATCCCACATATGCACTCCTTGGCATATGTGTCTGTGAACCATCATGCCTGTGAATATGTGTTCCTGTACATGGTAGTGCATGGTGCCCCAGGAGTGTGCCATAAGCATTTGCTTCTGAGCATGTACAGTGAGCAAGGATAGGGTACAGGGAACAGGCTAAATGTCAATGTCAAGGCTCTGGAGATGGGCTCTGGCCAGTGGCATGAAGGTTACTGGGGAGTGAGAAGCAGTTCAGATACAGATCTGCCCCTAGAAACAGTGGTTGGGCCCCGGGGCTTTTGATTCCTCACTGCTTCCTGCTCATCCATTTCTCCTTTCTAGATTTTAGTTTCCTCATCCCTCTGGGCATACCCAACCAGGGATGATGGAACTTTAGTCGTCACCGACACCCCTGTTAGAGGTAGGCCTGTACTCAACTAAGATGTGATGGTAAGGACAAATGTGAACCCCATATGGGGGGTGAGATGATGCCTGAACTGAGGCTCTTTGGGATCTTTCTTTTTTTAATTAATATCTTTATTTAAACACATTGATTACAAACATGATCATGGTTGGGTTTCAGTCATGTAAAGAATATCCCCCCTTCACCAGTGCAACATTCCCATCACCAATGTTCCAAATCTCCCTCCTCCCCATCCCACTCCCACCTGCACTCTAGATATGCTTTCTACTTTCCTCATTCATTCACATTGTTAGGATAGTTCTCAATGTAGTTATTTCTCTAACTACACTGATCACTCTTTGTGGTGAGATTCATAAAATGAGCTGGAACTTCCAGCCCTCCTCTCTTTTGTCTCTGAAAATTATTGCAAGAATGTCTTTATTTTTCTTAAATTTTTCTTAAAACCCATAGATGAGTGAGACTATTCTGTGTCTATCTCTCTCCCTCTGACTTAATTCACTCAGCATAATAGATTCCATGTACATCCATGTATAGGAAAATTTCATGACTTAATCTCTCCTGACGGCTGCATAATATTTCTCTGGGATCTTTCTAGGCTGAGCTGGAACACTGTCAAGCACCCCTCTCTTTCCATAAGTCTTCAAAACCCAGTGTCTGGAATTTTGCCTCCCCTTCCTACATTGGCACCCCAAAACTTGTACATCAGATGTTTTCAGTTTGGTCTCCCATCCAACATAGGTGCTAATCTGTTCCCACCCTAGAAGGCTGTAAACTTTCAGAGGACTCCTCTCTAAGTGAAGAAGCAAGTCCAATCCCCAAAAATAAGGCACAGAGGAAAAGGGGAAGGGCCAGAGGCACCTTGAGTTAAAGCAGGGTTGAGAATCTTCTTAGGCATCCTGAGAGAGAATCTCAGAGCATTCGTTGAATTGCCCCTGCTGTGCAGAAGAAGGGAGAAAAATAAAGCTGGAGCAGTATTATATGCAATAATGCCCAACACAAAAAAATGGTGGCATTTAATTGTGTTAGTCACAGGCAGCCCTACATGGTACCTGAGTGGGAGCTTGGCATGATGGGAGAGAGTTTTAAAAATCTACCACGAAAAGATGCTTGGACATAAAGGCACACTGGTTAAGAGGCTAGAGAATGACCTAAACACAGAGTTAAATGGGCTATATGGGGTCAGAGTTCTGATAAACAGTCCCTCAGAAATGTATAGAGAAAATAATTTGTTTTAAGGATTGATTCCTATGGTGGTAGAAACCAGGTGCACAGATGGACTCAAGCCACTGGCACTGGCAGAAGGCAGACTGCTGGAGGACTGCCCTGTGCATGGGATCTAGGACTCAAGGCTCTCCAGACCTTCCAAGAGCAGAGAGATGTACCAGATATCCCTAAAGTTGCCTCAGGAAACCCACACTTTTGCATACTTAAGGTTCAGTGGTCGTTAGTTATCTCATTTTGCAACACCTAGTTGACAGGAAAACTTGTCCATTGCAAGTGCCTCTCTCATCAGCCTAGCACCATGCATATCTCCTTAAAGCACTCTTCATTTTGGAACACAATATATTCATTCCATTGCCGCAGGTGGAGGGGAGAAAGCTGATGTAAACCCATGTATGGCTGATACACAAATTCTTTCCTGAGAAAAAGATATGGAATCCTCAAATCATGTTATCTCTTCTCCTTGATGTCTCATAACTCAGACACTCCAATGTCAGGTTAACATCACTTAATCATTTTGCTATGAACTCTATATATTTCCTGTAATCCATGGATAAGATGAAAACAAAACAAAGATTACATCATCTAGTGTGAAGTACAATATACATTTATACACACATATACACACACACATATATAACTGCACACATAACATAAGAAAAAAGAGGAACTTCTTGAGATCATTACAGTCCTTTCTATAATTGCTTCTGTGGCTGTGGCTGTTATCTTTAACTTCTCTCAATACTGAGTCTATTCCTTTCGCCTTTAGCAAGCAGCTGATTATGGCAAGACAGCCAAGATTTTATTCCTGAAGTCTGAGCCATCCATAGTCCTACCTACTGCAGGTTTTTCTAATTTCCATTGACTGTAATCTTAGGTCCTGGTAATACCAAGATACCCTGTGGATCTCCTGTATTCCAGACATATGCTTCTTCATCTCCATGGGGAAGTGACAGTCCAATTTCCCACTGGTATTCAGAACCATTCATCCCGGAGAGCACAGTACTACATCCTTTGTTGATTCAATGACACAACGACCTCAAAGATGCCAGTCAGCTTTCAGTTTAATAAAAAATGGTATTGTGTCTTCTGGTGTACACATTCCTTCCCTAATACAAAGACCTCCTAGCTTGCAGAGTATCAGGTCAAACTAGCACCTCTCACATCTCTTTATACCATACTTAAACTTGAAATACAGAGGATAACAAGGTTAGAATTCTCTATGACATGAAGCAACTGTCCTGTATACAATCAAGAGGAAAACCATGGCTAATGAGAGGAACTCATGAGTAGAGGAACCCCATTTCTTTTTCTTTTTTTTTCTTTTATTTAAACAATTTGATTACAGAGTTTTTCCTCCTTCACCCATGACATTTCCCACCACAGTTGTTTCCCTCCTTCACTCCCACCCTGCCTGCCTCTGGGACAAGCATTTTGCTCCTCTCTCTTCTTTTTTTCTCTTTTTTAAAATTAATATCTTTATTTAAACACATTGGTTACAAATATGATTGTAGTTGGGTTTCAGTCATGTAAAGAACACCCCCCTTCACTGGTGCAACATTTCCACCACCAATGTCCCAAATCTCCCTCTTCCCCATCTCACCTCCACCTGTACTCCAGACAAGCTTTCCACTTTCCTCATTCATTCACATTATTATGATAGTTCTCAGTGTAGTTATTTCTCTAACTGCACTCACCACTCTTTGTAGTGAGCTTCATGTCGTGAGGTGGACCTTCCAGCCGTCCTCTCTTTGTCGCTGAGGATTATTGCAAAAATGTCTTTTATTTTTCTTAAAACCCATAGATTAGTGAGACTATTCTGTGTCTGTCAGTGCCTTGTATATTTTGGATATTAGCCCCTTACCCATTTCTTTTTCTTGCTTCCAGTGCTCTGAGTTTTGGCTATAGGAGAGAATGTTATGTATTGTATTGGAATCTGTGACATAGCATATACAATCTCCTGAAAGACTAGAGTTGTCTCCTGACTGGTTCTGTAATGGAGTCTTCAAAAGGAAAGTCTATTGTTCTATCATGCCAATTACTTGAGAATGTGAGGGATCATGGTCACCAGAGAATTACATGAGACTCGGCCCACTGTCACAGTGCTGGTGTGAAGTGAGCTCCTTGTGCAGACACAATGCTGCATAGAATGCTATGATAGTGAGTCGGTGTCCTTTAAATTCATGGATAATGGTTTGGGTAGAAACACGGCATGCATGGAAGACAAATTCATATTCGGAGTCAATATCTATTCCCATATGGATAGAACATCATACTTTCTGTGGTGGACATAATCCAATATATTTCCCTGCCCACTACACAGCTGGTCATCTTGGGGACTCAGTGTTGGGCTCTGCTATTGGTGTATTAGGCATTCTGAAGTAGACATAGCAGGCTCAGCATTGGAGAGTGGCAACAGCTCACATTTCTCAACCACATACAACCCTCAACCCCTACCATTGTGCTCCAACCATGTTCCTTCCAAGCCCCTGTTCATCGAGCCAAGCCATCAGTCACAGTCTGTGAAATGATAAATAATCACAAATCTTCTTCCAAGAGCAAAATAAACCAGGTGCAATTACTGCAGTTCTGCCAAAAAGGACTTCCTTTCAGCACTTTCCTCCTTCAGAGATAGTATGGCCCAGAAAAGAATTCTGGAATTATAGCTATCAACTTTCAGGTGGTGTTGCTACAGAGTTCAAAACAATCCGTAACTAAGTTGAATCTCCTCTTCTTTAGGTAACTAGTTGTGAATGCACCATGAAGCCTGAGTGCACATTTAGAGAGAAAAGGCAGAGTAGTTATAGTAGTATAGTCAATCAGTATAGTAGTCAGTAGTCAGTATAGAAACCAAAGGCATTTGAGTCACTTCTCCATGGACCTTGTTTCTGCCTTCAGGGCTTGCCTGAGCCAACCCTGTCTATATTATTTTATTTTGATGCCGAAGTTTTGTTGCACATACATAACTTCGTTGCTTGGTGATCAAATAACCCACATTTCTTGAGAGCAGCTCAAGCCATCTGATAACTTGTTTGCCCATGTTCAATTGTCTGGTCTCAACTGAGGTGCAGTAGCAGGCCAAGACCTATTTCTCAAAAAAAAAAAAAAAAAAAAAAAAAAAAGAATCTTCTGCAGAAAAGGGCAGGACTTTGCTCCGAAACCCTGAGGGTCTTTACTCACCTCTAGATACTTCCAAAAGCTCCCTGCAGCACCTTCTTGAATCCTGACATTGGGACTCAACTGGGTTTGTGGCATCATGACCCTACTACCATGTCACTGATGTACCCAAATCAAAAGTGATTTTTTCCAAAGTAGGCCTTGTGCTGTTTCTAATTTCAGAAAGAAGTAGAAAGATGCATTCCCTTTAGAAGATGCATCTCAACATGCCTACTAAGGCTCTACGTTATCTTGGATTTACTTCTCACCCTCTGGCATGTAAATATCTTGGGCAAGGATGGAGGGGTAGAAGCCCAGGATCTAATTATTCCACAAGTATTAAATGTCCCCATTCAGCCACCCCAGTTCCTAGCTCCTGCTTTAAGGACTGTCTTATAGAAAGAGCCATGATGGAGCTCTGCTAAGAGGCTGGAAAAGGAGAAGGCTGGGTCCTGCCTCACAAACTTATTTCTTTTCTTCATAGTGGTAGCTACATCCTAGGCCCCACCATGTGGGTAAGTAGGACTTAGTGACAAATCACTCCATCATTCTAATCTGGTCAAGCCCTTAAAGCCCTTCCTCCCTTATTCCAAGCTGTACTCAAGGGCTATTTCCACCTCTGTATTTAAGGGGATCCCTCTCACACTCATACTCAGCCTCTGGAATAAAAAGCATACACACTAGCCCTTTGAGTTACCTCCCCAGCCTGACACATATATATTTCACCAGCATTCATCTAGCAGTGGTCCTCAAACTATGGCCCGTGGGCCACATATTGTATTTGTATCTGTTTTGTTTCTTCATTACAAAATAAGATATATGCAGTGTGCATAATAATTCGTTCATAAGTTTTGTTTTTACTATAGTCAGACCTTCCAATGGTCTGAGGGACAGTGAACTGGCCCCCTGTTTTAAAAGTTTGAGGACCCCTGATAGAGTACTGCTATTTCTTTCCTCAGCAATTCAGTCAGTGTAACGGGTCCATGCAATGGGCCAATGTGATATCTATGGAAACAGAAGGCACGTAAGACCCTTGCAAAAAAAAATTCTGGCAACAAAGTGTTGAGTTGGCTGTACCTAGAGGCAGAATATTGATAGCACATGACTAACCCTATAGCTAAAAGGAAACTATTTCTTGTGCTCCTTATTGACAGGCAGGAAGTAAAAAGCTATTCCCAGATCAAGAGCCTCATAGCAGCTACCCGGGAATGCATCGATTCACTCACATAATGAAATGACATTTGGTATAGGAGCTGAAATTGAAGTCACCACTAGATTAAGTGGATGACAATCTACTGTCACTCTCTGAAATCCCCACAGACCAGCAGCTGAGAGGAGGGGGAAGAGGTGGGAATCAGATCTTTGATGGCAGCACCAACTTTGGCACCCCACTGCCACCCAAAAACCAGAACCCAGCATTGCTATCTTCCAGGGAGGACAAGTTCTCTTCTCTACTGTGCTTTCTTGCCATACATAGTTTTCACTCCATCAGTCAGAGCAGCTATATTCAGATTCTGCTGAGCAAAGCTAAGCCAATATGCATTCTAGAACAGGAAAGATATGGACCCACTGGAAAGACCTAATCTAAAAATTTAGATTAAAATTTTAAATTAAATTAAAAGGAAGACCTAATCTAAAATTTTAGAGGCATAGTACATGGGTCAAATTTACCTTGCATGATGTCAACTCTGATTCAATCCTTAGCAACCTATACGATCTCCCAGTCCCACCAGGAGTGATCCTTAAGCACAGTAGCAGGAGTTAGCTTTAAGCACTGCTGTGTATTACCCAACTCCCACTTCACAACCAAACAAATAAAATATCTGACTTCCTGGCATCCCTCCTCCAGTTAGTGAGCCACACCGACTATTTGGATCTGTAGACATTGGCATGATGAGATCAGAGTCAGGGGTCCCCAGAAGGTTTGATTATTTCCTTTCCCCCAGTACAGAGTTGGCCTAATGACAGCATTGAATCCCTGCAGAATAAATTGGAGAAAAATTAACATATAAATGTTTTCCCAGCATAGCACCTTCCCCCTCATTTAAAGGGATCTGTTTCTAAACTGATTCCAGTGCGAGAATTCATTGAGAAGCATGTCTCAGTTTATATGACTCAGGTTAGAATTGGGCTCTCTTGACTGAGCATATTTTTGCTTACACAGATTCAGGCAAAATTTCAGTAGATGTCATGCTTATTTTTCGTCTAGGAGAACTGTGCCAAATCAGCCTGCACCAGTGACTGCATGGTCTTGACACACTTGGCCTAGACTCCATGGACCTTTGCAGAAGACACAACCTCTGGGTTTTTGAACAAGGCAGGAGTCCTGCTGCTTCACCCCTATGTATCCCTCACCCCAGGATCCAATTATTCCACAAGTATTAAATGTCCCCATTCAGCCACCCCAGTTCCTAGCTCCTGTTTTAAGGACTGTCTTATAGAAAGAGCCATCATGGAGCTCTGCTAAGAGGCTGGAAAAGGAGAAGGCTGGGTCCTGCCTCACAAACTTATTTCTTTTCTTCATAGTGGTAGCTACATCCTAGGCCCCACCATGTGGGTAAGTAGGACTTAGTGACAAATCACTCCATCATTCTAATCTGGTCAAGCCCTTAAAGCCCTTCCTCCCTTATTCCAAGTCAGGCCAGTCTTTCTAACTTTCTCAATGTAGGCCTCCATTGTGTCAGTCAGCAAATCTAGCAGTAAGAGACTTTGTGAGTCCCCAAACTATGGCATTAACTGCCTGATCTATTGTTGAAGAACATGTCAGTGGATTTGGTCTAATTCACCAGCATGTTCCTTTCATATTTATCTCACATCATTATACTCCTTCTCAAACAGTTCCTAAAAGTTTGTCTATGTTTAGAAAAGCCAATCACTTCTTCTGAAGTGTGGTATACCTTCTCAGAGATCACACTTTGATTATCCCCTCACTTTTAGAAGCCTGCTAGGACCTGAGTTTAATTTTAAAGAGTGAGGGGGCTTTGAGGAGACTCAGTGTTGTCACATATGGCTGCTTCTTCAGGCAATAAGGGGTTCACAGCTTCAATCAGACTGGAGCTCAGAACTGAATGGGGCATCTGTGATCCCTAGCAAAACGACTTGTTAAACTCAGGTCTAACATTCCCATCATTCAGAATCCAGAATCCTATTCCCTCCCAGCCCATGTTTTCATTAAATGGGGAACTCTGAGGAGTTAGGAGTTTGTTGATATGGTAGATTTGCCTCTCACAAGAAGACTAGAGATTTGATGTTCAGAAATGGGCCCTGTGACTGTGGCATGTACCACACTCACATGCACGCACACACATGCCTGCACACACACACAAACACACACACACACATATCTCCAGCACACATTTTCTTGCCTGAGCTGGGAATTCACATCCCTGAGCTCTTCTTTTACTTTCCCTATATCTTTTTTTCCATAGTCATGAGGAACAACCATCCAATCTCATTTTACTCATTAGTTTGAAAAGTGATGGGCTATGCTGCCCATAATGCCTTTGCTCCCTGTTTCTTGTGCTGGATGAGTAGATCCTGGGGAGTGGTTTTGCATCATCTCTCAGCAGCTCATGCCGTGGACCATCAGCACTCTCTGTACTACTGGAAAGAATCTATTTAATCAGATGTGGAGAGTCAGGTCCAGAACCCATCAAATTAATTCAGAAAATAATTCATCTTTAAAATTCCCTTCCTCTGGAGCTGCTCTCATGGCCAAAATGTGTCTTTACCAGGGCTCTCTAGAGAGACAGAATCTGTCCACGCCATGAAGGGGTCTCTTCTTTACCCAAAGTACACAGAGTAAGTGCTCATTTAATCAGGCACGTTCAGTGTGTATAAATTCCCTGGGGGCCCTGGGAATAGTGCAGTAGTAAAGCACCTACCTTGGAAGCCTGAAGCCAAGAACTCAATTCTCAGAACCTACCACACATGCTCACTGTGCTTCAGGTGGCACCACCTTTGGGACTTCCAGGAACAAAATTGCAGTTTCCAGAGCACTGCAACTAAGTACATGTGAGAATCACAACTGAAGTGTGCAAGCCCCAGTGAGCACTGCCAAATATCCAGGCACCACTAACAAGTATCAGAGCATGAAAACCAAATGCACAACCCTTGGCAACTGGGTGAAGTCACAACCCAGTATGTGACTACAGGGCCAGAGAGACAGAATAGCAAATGGAGCAATTGCTTTGCCCAAATTTGATCTCTGGCATCTTCCAAGCAATAACAAGAGTTATATCTGAGCATAGGACTAGGAATAAGCTCTGAGCCCTGAAGTATGTCCCCAAAACCAAAGTAGAACCCCCATTATGCTATCCTGTCACAATCACAATGAGAAAAAATGGGAAATTTTAAAAATAATGATGATGACATACTTCATGGCCTGAACATAAAATCATGAATAAAATCTCATACAATGAATATACAGTGAACATACAATGAGTTTTTATTGTGTGCCCAGTTTAGCACTTATTATAATTAACCTCACTGAGCCCTCTTTTTCTGAAATTAATTCTATCAACTTCTGTTTCCCACTACTCACTGAAAGAGTCTTATAGAAAAGTTAAATTACTCTACCAATGTTACACTAGTCTTCAAGTTGAATCCAGGGTACCTGCTCCTCAGGTTACAATCCAATCACCTCACAGGACTACCATGCCCTGGGCTCTATAGTCTTAGTGGTAGGGATGAATCACTGCAATTGAGACCTGATTGGGTCAGACAGGAAGATGCCAGAGATGGCCAGACGTTCAGTTAAATAAGAGGCTTGGAAGAAGGCAGTGAATTCATTCATGTTAGAGGCAAAAGAAATATTCTCTCAGTATTCTCTTTCCAAGGGCCATGTAATCTGAAAAATTACAAGCAACTATGTCAGTTCCTGATTATTCCTAAATTAACATCTCCAGCTCCACACATGTTATGGTAATAGGGACCCCCAAATCTAGATGGTTTTCGACCTTTCATACCTGCATACTGGTCTAGTCTGGGACCAATGTCTTACAAATGGCTTAATGTCAGTTTTTCTTCAGGTCCCTGGTCCTGTTCTCACTGCAGGCATGCTGGTCATCAAGCAAAGAAGTAAGAATAGGAGAAGAGCTACAAAACTCTGAAATGCTTCTTAACTCTGGGGAGGGAGGGAGGGAGAGAGAGAGAGAGAAAGAGAGAGAGAGAGAGAGAGAGAGAGAGAGAGAGAGAGAGAGAGAGAGAGAGAGAGAGAGAATGCAACCCTTAGGGTGTTAAAATCTGAGGTAAGAAACAGCCTGTTTCTCAGGAGCTCCCATGTAGTGGAGGCAATCCTGTCTTCAGAAATGGCTAGTGTTGTGGACAATCATGGTTCCTGGAGTTTCTGAGGAGGAGAACAGTTGCTACTGAATATACTGGCCTTGTGCAAGCTCAGACACGGGCTCACAGTACCTTGACACACAGTCAGTGGAGTGGCCTCAGAACTTGAGACATAGACAGCATGAGGACATGGCTGGGTCCTGAAACAGAGCTGCCAAAGTCCACGACTTTCTCTTAATTTGTGGCTCCAAGGCCAGCTTCTGGCCCCTTCTTGGTATAGCTCCTCCTCTATGGTTTGGGATTGGAGTAGAAGGAACCCTAACACTTTCCTCTGCTCCACACTGGAATTTTACCTCCTCCTGTTTGTGTCCAAATTCGTGTCTCCATTGTTCTCATCCCCGTGTTCCTGAATCTTGATCCTGCAATAGTGCAACTGGTAATCCAACTGGTAGTCCAACCAGGCTAATTGTGAGAGCCAAAAAAATCAACCAATGCAGAAGCCAGGTGGACAGCCCCTGCTTCCACTCCACAACCCACCTTAATACATCAACTGACACTTCTTATTTATTTTTCAATTCCTTTGCCATCCAAAATAATGATTCAATTTCCAGAGTTAATACCACTATACCAAATGGAATTAATCGTAAGTGAGAAGGTGGTTACCAGACCCCAGCAGCCCTGCCATAATATCTCAGGCATTAACCATTTGTTCTACATTGAGGCTTAGAAGGGAAGGCAAAGGGTTTCACCCTGGAAGCTGTCACTTAAAGCCTCACTGAGACTTGGTTATCTGACCTAGATTCCTATGCATTTTGCTACTCTTCCCATGGAGAGTCTCTGCATAGCCCATCAAAGAACTGATATCACATGAAACCAAATTACTTGTACATAGGCAAAAATAGGATCTTGTACATGGGCAAAAATAGGATCTTGATGAGATACATAAGAATTAAGTATTTACATATCTGAATTAATATAAAATGTGTGTTGAAGAGAAAATACAGTAGGTAAGGCATTTCCCTTGCACACAATTGACCTGGGTTGATTTCTTCACCATATAAGGTTCCCTGAGCACTGCCAGAAGTGATCCCTGAGTGCAGGACCAGGAGTAAATACTGAACATCACTGAATGTGGTCAAAAAATGAATATAACTAACAAAAAGAATATAAGAAGTGAGCATATATGAACAAACAGATAAGTTTACTAAGTACGGGGGGGGGGCTTCTCAAATCATATGTAAGCTGAGGGAGATTTGTGAGGATGCATTTCCTTTGAGTGCTAAATGGATAAGAACATAGATCTTGTTGAGCTTGCTGTAAAAAAAAATCCATCCAGGTTGTTCTTTAGATTAAGAACTATAAAACTAATCTGCAGAACTAAAGGAAACAAAAGTTGTCATAGTGCATTAGCATATATAGTGCAACTAAGAAAAGGAAACAGGATAAACATATGCACTAGCCCTGTGTAGGGGCATAAATGCACATGTCTAACAGACCCAATGATACAGATGGAGGAGAGAAAACAACAGTTTTTGAAATTCACAATTGTGACCCAGGGGTGCAGGACTTGCCTAAGATTGAAAATCAATCATTCACTAGAAACATGGCCTCCCACACTGACTAGCAAGTACGGAACAAAAATAACTGTGGAATTTAGGATAGCTTTAAGAAATAGATTCTAAAGTGCATCATAAATGAAAGGCCTAAAAGCAGAAGCACATGAAACAGACCTCTGAAAAAGCATCACAAATCCTAAACACAAAGTACCATGCAATAAAAGTGTGAAGCTGTGGTACGCTGAGAACCATAGCAACTACAGACCTCATGCGCTGCCTGATTAGGTTCATTCCCCTGATTAGATTAACACATACTCCCACGCTAAGGTTCTAGTAGAAAAGGTGTGCATCTCTCCAGTCATAAAAATAAAAATCACCTCAACATCTATCATCCTACAAAAGATGTCCAATCCTCAATAAAAAACGTTTAAGGTATAAGAGAAGGAAGAAAAAATAAAAGACAAAGCAATCATCAAAATTAAATGGAATGTGACACCAACGTTGGAAGCATCAGACAAGATGTTTTCAATTACTGTGATTAATATATGTAAGATAACCATGAAAAGGCTGGCAATATGCAAGGTCAAAGGATTAATTTTAACAAAGAATAAAACGCCAAGAAAAAAATTGGGTTGATATACTAAAAAATTAAAAGGAAAAAGAAAAAATGGTAATAATGATGAGAAAACCTTTTTATAAATTCATTAGTAGACAATAGATTGCTGAGGAAATAATTGGTGAGCTTAACAGCTAGGCCAATGAATTATCCCAAAATGAACCAAAAGAAAATGATAAAACAGGGGCCTGCGCAGTGGCGCTAGAGGTAAGGTGCCTGCCTTGCCTGCGCTAGCCTAGGACGAACCGTGGTTCGATCCCCCGGCGTCCCATATGGTCCCCCAAGCCAGGAGCGACTTCTGAGCGCATAGCCAGGAGTAACCCCTAAGCGTCACCAGGTGCGCCCCCCCCCAAAAAAAAATAAAAATAAATAAAAATAATAAAATGATAAAATAAATTATGTGAGAATGGAAATGGTAATCTAGATTTGAGGAATAATATCAAATAACATACAAGAACTTGAAATCTCAGAAAGATGATAAAGAAAAAATATCTAAAGAAATCCTTGAGAAAATGATGTCTGAAATTCTGCAAAGTCAAGGTAGAGAAACTAAGTTCTAAGAATCTTGGAGAAATCAAACTGTCATTATCAAAGTTTTGTTGTTTGTTGTTGTTGTTGTTTGGTTTTTTAGGTCACGCACCACAGCGCTAAGGGGTTACTCCTGGCTCTATGCTCAGAAATCACTCCTGGCAGGCTTGGGGACCAGATGGGATGCCAGGATTCGAACCACCGTCCTTCTGCGTCTAAGGCAAACACCTTACCGCTGTGCTATCTCTCCGACCCCATTATCAAAGTTTTTTAAGGACTAGAGAGATAGTACAATGGGTAAGACACTTGCTGGGTTTGATTACCCAGTTCCACCAGGAGTGAGCTCTGAGCACAGAACCTGTAAGTCCCTGATTATTGCCAAGTTTAATCAGGTGTCACTGATCAAAAACTAAAATAAAATATATGAGCAAAAAAGTATATGAGCAAAATAAAACCATAAAACCTAAGTAAATATCAAATCTAAGTTCAAACTTAAAGTGCTACAAGACAAAGAAGGGATGTCACTCAGTGGTGAAATACATACTTCAGTGAAGCCTTGTGTTCTGGGCTTCCCCTCTAATTTTTTGGTAGTCTTCCCCAAAAGAAAACAGAAAGAAGAAAGCCTGGAGGAATTCTAAAAAAAAAAATACATACAGACAGCAACATATAAAAAGTCGAGAAGATTTTTCATTAGAAGTCCTGAGCACAGCAATGTGTGGTTTCCAAATCTAAAATAAATAGATGAATAAAATACATGACAAAAGTAGCATAAAGAGTAAGATGCAGGAATTGGAATTACATGATGGTCAGGTCAATTTACTATTCATGAAACATTATTATTTTAGGTATATTTATTAATTTAAATTATATTATTAACCTATAGTAATCATGAATTTTTTTTTAATTTTTTATCTTATTTTAGGTTCCATAATTTACAATATTGAGAATGGTATGGTTTTATGCATAAAATAGTTGAGCACCACACATTCCAGCCACTATTTTAAAGAAACAAATCAAAAGAGCTAAAATGTAATAATAAAAATTTTTTGTTAACTCAGGAGAAGATAGGAAAAAGAAATAATAGATTAGAACTTACTAGACAATATGGCTAAAATTATTATATCAATAATTACCATAAATGTGAATGAACAGGGTAATCGGACAAAAAGCACAGAATTTTATATTGAATTTTAAAAAATTAACAATCAAGACTCAAATCTATGTTTCTTATACTAAATAGTCTCTCAGTATAAAGGCAGTAAGTTGGTCAGGAGCAAAAGGATGGATACTAAAAAAAGAATTCTAAGTAAAAGTCGGGGCTGGAGCGATAGCACAGTGGTAGGGCATTTGCCTTGCATGTGGCTGACTCAGGACAGACAGGGGTTTGATCCCCCTGCGTCCCATATGGTTCCCCCAGCCAGGAGCACATAGCCAGGAGTAACCCCTGAGCATCACCAGGTGTGGCCCAAAAATAAATAAATAAATAAAAAATTTAAAAAAGAATTCTAAGTAAAAGTAAAGTAAAATGAGTATGGTCATATCAAACAAAGTAAACTTAAAAATAAAGAAAATACTGCTATATAGAAGAATATTACATATTGGTAGGAGGCTAAATTATCCAAAAAGACAATAATCCTAGACTTAGATACATACCACAACATAGCTTCAAAATATTTACAAGACATGAACTAAAAGGAGAAATAAGCAAATTAATAGTAATATGTCAATACTTCTCTAAGTTACAGAATCTATTAGTTACAGATAGATTGAATAGACAGGAAATCAAGAAAAGACCTAGAAACCATTCTCATATGATATACTCACATGATCTAGGCCAGTGGTGGGCAACCTTTTTTTTTTCAACTGAGCCAAATCTCGCCAAAACCACAATTGAAATTTATTTTGAGAGCCACATTTTTAAAACCTAAAAATACATAGGATGGTACACTGTCGGGAGGAAAGTCACACAGAAAGTCACGGCCCCCCATACCACATGACCCAACTGGAGCTGTGTGGAGCCGGCAACCTGGGCTACACATAGGGCGCGCACTGACAGAAGGCTAGGAGCGGAATCCTGACTCCTGGAGCGGCTGCCCGGCGCACAGAAGAGCCGCATTAAAAAGTGGAAAGAGCCGCATGTGGCTCGCGAGCCGCGGCTTGCCTACCACTGATCTAGGCACAGTCACATAATGCCAGAGTACACACTAGCAAAAGCACCTATGACCTTCCTTGATCAACAAATATCTATACTTTTTTTCTAATATATTTATTTAAGCAGCATGGTTACAAACATGTTCATAGTTGTGTTTCAGTCATAAAATGTACACCCATCCTTCACTAGTGCAATCTTCCCACCACCAATGTCCCCCTTCTCCATCTTCCCCCACCCCCCGCCTGCCTTCAAGACAGGCATACTATTTCTCTCACTCATTATTATGATAGTTGTTGGTGTAGTTATTTCTCCAACTGCAATCACCACTCTATGTGGGCTGGTCCTTCTGGCCCTCATCTCTATGGTCTCTAGGTAATATTACCATACTTTTACATTTCTTAAATCCCACAGATGAGTGAGACTATTCTGTGTCTGTCTCTCTCCCTCTGACTCATTTCTCTCAGCATAATAGTCTCCATGTCCACCCAGATATTTAGCCACTAATCTGTTATCGGGCCTTTGAGTTGTTTTCAAATTTTGGCTATTGTAAATAGCATTGCATGAACATAGGTATACAGAGTGTGTTTTTGTATTGTGTTTTCTGTTCCTAGGGTATAATCCCTAAAAGTGGTATTTCTGGATCATATGGGATCTCAATTTTCAGATTTTTGAGGAATATCTATATTGTTTTCCAGAAAGGCTGGACTAGGTGGCATTCCCATCAGCAGTGAATAAGAGTTTCTTTCTCCCCACATCCCTGTCAGCACTGATTGTTATTGTTCTGTGCGATGTGTGCCATATCTGTGGTGTAAGATGATACCCCATTATTTTGATTTGCATCTCCCTGATGATTAGGGATGTGAATCATTTTTTTCATGTGCCTTCTGGCCATTTGTATTACTTTGTGGAAGTGTGTGCATTTCTTATCCCCGTTTTTTGAATGAGGTTAGATGTTTTTTCTTGTTATGTCAGTACCTTGTATATATCTTAGATATTAGCCCCTTAACTGATGGGTATTGGGTGAATAGTTCCTCCCATTCTGTGGGTAGCCTTTGGGTTTGAGTCATTATTTCATTTTAAATGCAGAAGTTTCTCAGTTTAGTATAGTCCTGTTTATTTAATCTCTGCTTCAATTGTTTGGAAAGTGGTTGAAGATGCCTTTATTTTTCATTTATTTTTTCTCACCATTGTCTTCCATTTCCCTCCTCCCTGATTACCTGCCTGTCTTCGTGTCAGGTATTGTATTTCTCTATATAATGTCATGGTAGTTGTTAGTGTAGTTATTTCTCTAACTGTACTTACCACTCTCTGTGATAAGCTTCATATCATGGGCTGGTTCATTAGTCTCAATGTCATGAAGTGTTTTACCTAAGTTTTCTTCTATCTTATGGTTTCAGGTCTGATATCAAGATCTGTAATTCATTTTGGTTGGACCTTTGTACATAGTGTTAGACAGAGGCCTGAGTTCGCTTTTTTGGCATGTGGCTGGCCAGTTGTCCCAACACCCTTGTTAAAGAGGATTTCCTTGCCCTATTTTGTGGTTTTTGCTCCCTTATCAAAGATTGATTGATTGTACTTCTGAGGAACATTCTCTGAATACTCAAGTTTATCCAATTGATATGAGGGTCTGTCTTTATTCCAATAACATGCTTTTTAAAATAACTATTGCTTTATAATACAATTTAAAGTTGGGGAAGCTGATACCTCCTATAGTCTTGTTCCTAAGGGTTGCTTTAGCATTTATTGTTGCATTTATTGTTGCAAATGAATTTTAGGAGTATTTGATCCACTTCTTTGAAGAATATCATAGGTATCCTTAGAGAGATTGCATTAAGGCTGTGCAATGCTTTGGGGGAGTATTGCTATTTTAATAATGTTAATCCTTCCAATCCATGAACAAGGTATGTGTCTCCATTTCCTTGTGTCCTTCCTTCCTTTCTTCCTTCCTTTCTTCTTTCTTTCTTTCTTTCTTTCTTTCTTTCTTTCTTTCTTTCTTTCTTTCTTTCTTTCTTTCTTTCTTTCTTTCTCTTTCTTTCTTTCTTCTTTCTTTCTTTCTCCTTTCTTTCTCTCTCTCTTTCTTTCTTTCTTCCTTCCTTCCTTCTTTCTTTCTTTCATCCTTCCTTCCTTCCTTCCTTCCTTTCTTTCTTTCTTTCTTCTTTCTTTCTTTCTTTCTTTCTTTCTTTCTTTCTTTTCTTTCTTTCTTTCTTCTTCTTTCTTTCTTTCTTCCTTTCTTCCTTCCTTTCTTTCTTTCTTTCTTCCTTTCTTTCTTTGGTTCTTCCTTCCTTCTTTCTAATGAATGAATCCCACCATAAAATGCAGAGAAAAGAAATGTCACAAGTGTGATAATGGGGAAACTTCGCAGACAAACACCATGCACGAAGAATGAAGATGATAGCTCTGATGACAGAAAAAATACAAACCAGCTGATTAACTTCTCAGATAAGAAGTTTAAAATAGAAATATGGAGGATTCTCATGGAAATCAAACAAAATATAGCTCTCGCTGAACAGAACACAGAGACAGAAATCAGAAAACTCCAAACTTAAATAACAGATCTGAAAAACATGGTAGCTGAACTGAAAAACTCAATGTACAGCCTCTCCAGCAGGGTAACAACAGCTGAGGACAGAATCAGTGAACTGGAAGATCAAATGCAGAACAACTCCATACAGCAGAAGAGACTGGAAAAGAATCTTAAGGCAAACAATCATACAGTGGAGAAAGTATTCAAAGAATGTGAACAGATGCAAATAGAAGTCTTTGATAAACTCAACAGAAACAACATAAGAATCATTAGAGTCCTAGAGGCCCAGGAAGGGGATCCACAAGAAGAATCAACAGTCAAAGACATCATTGCAGAGAAACTTCCAAAGCTAAAGACTGCATGCAATCAAATCCTACATGCCCGAAGAGTCCCAGGTAAAAGAGACCCAAAGAAAAACACCTCAAGACACATCCTAGTCACAAAGACAAATTCTACAGATAGAGATAGAATATTGAAAGCAGCAAGATCAAAAAGGGAAATTACATTCAAAGAAGCATCCATAAGATTTACAAAAGACATGACACAAGAAACTCTCAAGGCCAGAAGACAGTGGTGGGATAATGTGACAAGACTGAATGAAATGGAGGATTCGCCTAGAATACTGCACCCAGCTCAACTCACATTTAGGTTTGAAGGAAGGATATATAGCTTCATGGATAAACAACAACTCAAAAACTTCACAGATGCAAAACCAGCCTTAAAGGAAAAACTGACAGGTCTACTTTAGACAAAACAGACCAACAAACACACCAAACTTATACACAAAGATGACATTAAGTCCTATGACAATCATCTCCCTCAACGTCAATGGACTAAATGCACCAATTAAGAGACACAGAGTGGCGAAATGGATCAAAACGATGAACCCAACCTTCTGCTGCCTTCAAGAAACACACCTGAATAGTCAGAACAAACATGGACTCAAAATCAAAGGCTGGAGGAAAATTATCCAAGCAAACAACAGCCTTAAAAAAGCTGGGGTGGCCATATTAATATCTGATGACACAACTTTATACTCAGAAAAGTTTTAAGGGACAAAGATGGACACTTTGTACTAATCAAGGGATATGTGCAACAGGAAGAAATCAGACTACTAAACATATACACACCCAATGAGAGACCAGCAAATTATCTAATACAATTATTGACAAATTTGAAAGAAGGCATCAATAATAACACAATTGTGGAAGAACTCAATACGGCCCTTTCAACACTTGATAGATCAACCAGACTGAAACCCAACAAAAATATACTAGCCCTGAAAAGAAAAATGGAATAAATAGGCCTAGTAGATATATATAGGACACTCCATCCCCAGAAACCAATGTACATGGTTCATTCTCCAGGATAGACCACATGCTGGCACATAAAACATACCTCCATAAAATCAAGAAAATAGAAATTTTGCAGGCTACCTTTGCTGACCATAAGACTCTGAAATTAGATGTGAACTACAAAGGTATTCAGAAGAAATACTTTAACAACTGGAAATTAAACAGCCTTCTACTGAACAACCAGTGGGTCCGAGATAAAATCAAAGAGAAAATCAAAACTTTCCTAGAAACAAATGACAATGAAGACACAAACTATCAGAATCTATAAGACATAGCAAAAGCAGTCCTGAGAGGAAAATTTATAGCTTTGCAAGCACACATCAGGAAGGAAGAAGGGGCATACCTGAACAGCTTAATGATGCAGCTTATAAAATTAGAAAATGATCAACAAAAGGAACCAAAAATAGGGAGACAGAAGAAAATAACAAAGCTAAGAACAGAAATCAATGAAGTGGAAACCCAAAACACAATCCAAAAGGTCAATGAAAGTAGAAGTTGGTTTTTTTGAAAAACAAAAAAAATATATAAATAAATAAATAAATAAACAAGATTGATAGACCATTGGCAAAACTCACAAAGAAATAGAGAGTGGGGGAGAGAGAAACTTGATAACCTGTATTAGAAATAAAAAGGGGGAGATCACTACAGATATTGCAGAGATTCAAAGGGTAATCAGAGACTACTTTGAGGAGTTTTTTGTATCTGTTGGTCTGTCTTGTTTTAAAGTAAACCTTTCAGTTTGTCTTTTAAGATCGGTTTTGAGTCTATAAATTTTCTCAGCTATTGTTTATCTGTAAAGCTATGTATCCTTCCTTAAAACCTAAATTTGAGACTGGCTGGGTGCAGTATTCTAGGCAAAGCATTCATTTCATTGAGTTTTATCACTATATACCACCACTGCTTTCAGGCATTGAGGGTTTCTTGTTATAGGTCTGCTGTAAATTTTAAGGATGTGCCTTTGAATGTAAATTCCCTTTTAGATCTTGCTGCTTTTAGTATTCTATCCCTATCTGTGGGATTCATCATTGTGACTAGGATGTGTCTTGGGGTGCTTTTCTTTGGGCCTTTTATAGATTGTACACTTAGGGCATGCAGGATTTGGTTGCATACACTCTTTAGCTCTGAAGTTTCTTTGCAATTATGTCCTTGACTGTTGGTTCTTCATGGGAATTTTCTTCCTGAATTTCTGGGACTCCAATCATTCTTATATTGTTTCTTTTCAGTTTATCAAAGATTTCTATTTTTGTCTGTTCACATACTTTGGGGATATTTTTCATTGTCTGATGTTTGTTTTAAGCTCTTTTCCAATCTCTTCTGCTGTATAAAACTGTTATGCATCTCATCTTCCTGCTCACTAATTTGGTCCTCAGCTGCTGTTCCTCTCTTGGAGAAACTTTCCATTGATGTTTTCACTTCACCTACCAAATTTTTCAGTTTTGTTGTTTCAATTTTGAGTCTTTTTATTTCTATTTTCATATCCTCTTGATTCTTTTTTTTTGTTTTGTTTTTTGTTTTTTGTTTTTTGGGCCACACCCGGTAACGCTCAGGGGTTACTCCTGGCTATGCGCTCAGAAGTCGCTCCTGGCTTGGGGGACCATATGGGACGCCGGGGGATCGAGCCGCGGTCCGTCCAAGGCTAGCGCAGGCAAGGCAGGCACCTTACCTCTTTGCGCCACCGCCCGGCCCCGTATCCTCTTGATTCTTATTTGTGGTTCATTTAGTTCTTTTCATGCTTTTTTTTTTATTTCTATAAGTATTCTTCATATTCCTTCTCAGAAGTCCTTATCTGAGGGGCTAAATAGATGGTCAGCAATTTTTGAGTCAACAGAGTTGCCATCTTCACTCACTATGCATAGTGGAGGCCAGAATTGTTTACCCATGGTCACACTTGTAGTGTGGTGTTTTCTATGTTTTGTGCTGGAGTTCATTTTCTAGAAGATGTGCATGGCTAAGGAGCAGAGCAGAGCAACTGGGCTCCTCTGGCTCCTTCAGGGATGAAGTCAGCTCACCTCTGTTGGCATGTGTTTCATGGGTTCTTCAAGGCAGGGTGGGTGCAGGGGCACTATGACGGGTTAGGATGGCATCCGCGTTGAAGTGCAACAGGTAGTGGGGCATAGGCTCCACCCAGATACCTATATTCTGAACTAAAAGTAAATCCTGGCTCTCCCCCCGCATCTGCCTCTCCCCGCTCCCCTTCCTCCCTCTTCCCTCTCTTCCTCTCACCCCTCCCTCTCCTCTTTTTCTCCTCACCCCTTTCTCCCTCTCTCTCCCTCTCCCCTCTCTCCCTCCCTTCCCTCTTTCTCCTCTCTCTTCTCTCTTCCTTTCTCTTCTCTCCCTTTCTCTCTCTCTCCCCCTCTCCTCCCTCTTTCTTCTCCCCTTTCTCTCCCTCTTCTCTCTCCCCTCTCTCCCTCTCCCAAGAAAAGAGAAGAAAAAGAAAAAAAAGAGAGGAAAAAGAAGTAAATCCTTAGTACATTTGAAATATTAGTAATAATAAAAAATTATAGTCTTATATTATATTAAATAAAAAATCACTGAGTGAAAACAAAAATGAAGTATATCTAGATTTCATAATGGTAAAATACATAAAAGGGAAAAATTCCAAATATTTAAAAAATTAAATACATGAAACATTAAATACATGAATCATAAAAAATCTTAAGATAAAATAGAAAATAATTGAATTAAAAAAACATACCTCATGGGCCCGGAGAGATAGCACAGCGGTGTTTGCATTGCAAGCAGCCAATCCAGGACCAAAGGTGGTTGGTTCGAATCCCGGTGTCCCATATGGTCCCCCGTGCCTGCCAGGAGCTATTTCTGAGCAGACAGCCAGGAGTAACCCCTGAGCACTGCCGGGTGTGGCCCAAAAACCAAAAAAAAAAAAAACATACCTCATGACTGAATGTGTTTTATTCCTTAACTGGAAACTTGCTTTAATGTTTAAAACATGGATGGATATAAGTCACCATAATTAAATATAAAAGCCATGAATAAAATATGGTATGTACATAAAGAAGATTATTGATCAGTGATAACATAGTATTAAATGAGTATACATGCCATGGATAAGCTTGAAAACATGCTACATGAAAACAGTCAATTCTAAATGCTCATATGATTACATTCATATGAGAATCCAGAACAGAGAAAGTGAGGGAAGAAAATAAACTAGTTGTTTGGAGCTGGTAGGGTAGTGATAAAGTATAAAGTGACAGCTAACGGAAAAAGATTTGTTTTTAAAATAAAAATCTAAACTTGACAGTGACAATGGTTGCACACATCTGGTAAAACAATAAAAGTACTGAATTATATACTCTGTGTGGGTGCACCATGTTTCAATGAAGTGGTTCAAAAAAAAAAAAAGGAAAAGAAATAAAGAAAGAAATCAGGCATGAAATACATGGGAACTTTCCATGCTATTTTCTCTCTCTCCTCTCTCCTTGTTTTTGGTTGATCGAGTGCAAGGCAAACTCCCCACATGCTATACACTCCAGTCCCTCTTCCATACTTTTTCTTTCTTTCTTTTTCTTTCTTTCTTTTTCTTTCTTTCTTTTCTTTCTTTCTTTCTTTCTTTCTTTCTTTCTTTCTTTCTTTCTTTCTTTCTTTCTTTTTTCTTTCTTTATTTCTTTCTTTCTTTTTTCTTTCTTTCTTTCTTTTTCTTTCTTTCTTTCTTCTTTCTTTCTTTCTTTCTTTCTTCTTTCTTTCTTTACTTTCTTTCTTGCTTTCTTTTCTTTTCTTTTTCTTTCATTCTTTCTTTTTCTTTCTTCCTTTCTCTTTTTATTTTTTCTTTCTTTTTCTCTTCTTGTTCTTGCTTTCCTTTCTCTTTCTCTTTTCCTTTCTTCCCTCCTTCTCATCCTCCCTCTTTTCCTCCCTTCCTCCCACCTTTCTTTCCTCCCACCCTTTGTCCTTCCTTCTTCTTTTTTCCCTTCCTTCTTTCCTTCCTTTCTTCAATCCTTCCTTCCTTCCTTCCTTCCTTCCTTCTTTTCTGCCTACCAGCCTTCCTGGACCACACCCAGCAGTGCTCAGTTTACTTCTGGCTCGCACTCAATGATCACTCACTCCTGGTGGCTCAGGAAATCCTATTGGGTGCCAGGGATTGAACCCGGGGTATCCATGTGCAAGGCAAATTCCCTTCTCACTGTAATATTCTTTCAGCTCTTTTCCATGCTTTTTTCACAACTTTTCTGTAAATGTAAAATAATTCTAAAATTAAAAACTTATTTTTTAATACATAAGCAACATTTTTCTTGAATGTATAAAGGATGTGAGAAGAATATATCAATTCAAAGAACCACATCTTGTAATAAGTTAACTATATTTGCATATCAACCTACATTTACATATATTTGCATAGCAGCATATATTTGAATGGAGATTTTCTTCATTCCCCATGTACATAAGATGCAACCTTGCTCCCGTGAAATTCTAAGGGATTGAAGTCATTATAAAGATTAGGCATCCCTTCCTAGGGGAGGAAGTTTTTGCCTGACATTCTCATCTGCAGTATTCCCACATTGTTGGATGATCACTATCTCTTCTTTAAAGATTTATTTTTTAAACTAGGCGAACAATTTGGAGGAAAAAGGAAATGAATTATTCATCCATATTAGATTGAAATAAGCCATACCAAAAGAAGGCACTCTGAGATTTTTCTGTCTGAACCTATATAACCTACAGTAACAGATGAGTGATCCCAGGGATCACCAATGAGGGATGGTGTGAGGAAAGGATCACTAAGAGGTAAGAGAAAATTTCAGAATGGGGGAAGTTAGCCATTTCCTTGAATCTGTATGGTGATTTTTTTTTTTTTTGGTTTTTCGGGCCACACCCGTTTGATGCTCAGGGGTTACTCCTGGCTAAGCGCTCAGAAATTGCCCCTGGCTTGGGGGGACCCATATGGTGATTATTTTATGAGTGTTTGATACTGTCAAAACCCATCCAAAAAAGAGTATGGTAACAATATCTAAAGACAATAGAAATGAGAGAGAGATGGACTGGTCCATAGAAGGAAGCTTGTCATAAAGGTTGAGGAGGTGGGACCACTATAACAATGACAATGGGAAATTATCACTGGATAAGAACTTGTTGCTGAAAGGACATAAAGTGATATGCATGATGCACTTTCAGTAACAGTATTGCAAACATTAGTGCCTAAAAGAAAAAAAGAAAAAGAGAGACAAATAGAGAGACAGACTGACAGACAGACAGACAGAGAGGAGAAAGAAAGAAAGAAAGAAAGAAAGAAAGAAAGAAAGAAAGAAAGAAAGAAAGAAAGAAAGAAAGAAAGAAAGAAAGAAAGAAAGAAAGAAAGAAAGAAAGAAAGAAAGAAAGAAAGAAAGAAAGAAAGAGGAGGAGGAGGGAGGGAGGAAGGAAGGAAGGAAGGAAGGAAGGAAGGAAGAAGAAAGGAAGGAAGGAAGAAGAAAGGAAGGAAGGAAGAAAGAAAGAAAGAAAGAAAGAAAGAAAGAAAGAAAGAAAGAAAGAAAGAAAGAAAGAAAGAAAGAAAGAAAGAAAGAAAGAAAGAAAGAAAGAAAGAAAGAAAGAAAGAAAGAAAGAAAGAAAGAAAGAAAGAAGAAGAAAGAAGAAGAAGAAAGAAAGAAAGAAAGAAGAAAGAAAGAAAGAAAGAAAGAAAGAAAGAAAGAAAGAAAGAAAGAAAGAAAGAAAGAAAGAAAGAAAGAAAGAAAGAAAGAAAGAAAGAAAGAAAGAAAGAAAGAAAGAAAGAAAGAAAGAAAGAAAGAAAGAAAGAAAGAAAGAAAGAAAAGAAAGAAAATTGTATGCCAATAACAAGGCTGTGGGGCACAAAATGGAAAGTGGGGACATTGGGGACAAGAAATATACACTGATGAAGGGAAGGATGCTGGAACATTGTATGACTGAAACTAAATCATAAACAACTTTGTAACCATATATCTCACAGTGATTCAATTAAAAAATTTAAAAACCCATCAAGTCATATGCTTTACTATATAGGCAGCTTATTTTTAAGTCATTTATACTTCAGCAATATTTATTTTTTTAAACTAAACATGTAAAAGCAAGTAATGAAAAGTGTAATGTGTACACTTAAGTACTGAGTTTGTTTAAGTAGATAATGTTTCTGTAAAGCTGTTGAAAGTCAAGTAGATAGAAACCTGTTCTGAAGCATGTGCTCTTGCTCAGAGAGGCCACCCTCTCCCCAATAGGTAATGGAAGACAGATGGATGCATTCTCACCATTTAGGGTCTATGAGAAGCTGGTGTTTATGAAACATGGCACCTTCAGTCATTTTCCAGTAAAGCAGGTGTTTTCCATGAGGTACATATATTTGCATCTTACTGTGGGCCCAGAAAGTCAAGTCTCACTTTTTCCCAAGGACTCCATCTGTACTGCCAAAGACCATCATAAACCTTCCTATCCCTATCCTCTGCTGAGTCCTGTAATCACATTCTAACTATTTGTCATCTGCAACATTGCCCCTATTTTCCAGGCAGTGAAATTAATACCCAAAGAGTGGTAAGAACAAGACCAAGAGTCAAAACAGGCCAAAGCAGGATCAGAATTAGAGCCCTTATTCTTTATGATAATGAGTCCTTTGGGCAAAACATAGCCCATCATCCCCATCACTTCCATTCTCTAAGATACAAAATGTGCATGTTAGGAGTGGGTCATGGCTTTCTCCAGTGCGACATGAGAGATCTCCTATGTCAGAATCATGACCGTTACCCAACCCCAGGATTTGAATGACACTCTGCCACAAAGTGCAGGTCAAAGTAAAAACACTTGGCCTTCATAGGGTGCAGCTCCATATCTGGCTAAGTAAGGTTCATCTGATGATGCTGGGTGAGCTATGTGAGCTGGGATGATTGAGATGGCCTTTGGTAGGGTTGATGGTCCTGTTCTTTTATGGTGCACTGAGGGAGTCAGATAAGAACAAAGAGTGTGTGGGTGTTTCTTAAAGGTCATTCCTGAAGAAATTTGGTTGCCCGATAAATATGGTGCATTTTCTCATTGAGACCTCTCCAAGCTGCCAGTTCTCCCCATGGTATCTCTAGGAGCATACCTCAGTCACTTCTCATAACCACCCTGAAAGTACACCTGAAGTCCTATTTCTAGAGAATTCCAGCATGATCCTTCCTTCTTTATGATTCAGTGAATAGGGAACATGGATGTGTAGCACATGAGGCTCCCTGCCCTATTGTCTAAAATCAGGACAGGATTTTATGGGGTGAGGAGAGGTAGAGGGGAGGAGGTACAGGGTTTTGCCTTCATTTTATCCTGGGACACAGGTTGAAAAGGAGACGAATTGCAGTTGATCAGAGTCTGAAAACCTTAATCTTGTTCAGCTGTGTTTTCTGCTTTGGCTGCACCTGGATACTTATTTCCACATCTCATCCCACTCTCCTTGAATTGGGAAAAGAAGAGCTATACATCCCCTTCTGATTGAATTCTAACATCAGCAAAAACTCTAAAATGAGAGTCACTGGTGGGAGCTGAAGTTGTATAAACTAGAGTAGTTGAAAAGCATAATAATTTCAATTTATAGAGATGTATGTTGTCCTCTAAACCCACACCAGCCACCTTGGCTTTGCAGACACAAATCTGGGATGTTTCCTGTCCACTGCTTGTGATCATGACATGAGTTAGACCCTCCTTTCCAGAGCTTCAGTCTCAGTCTGCACATGGGGGATCAGCACCTCTCTCCAGACAGGGGCAGAGCTCTGGAGAGGATCTCATGGAGGCTGACACCCTCTCCCAGAAGATGTGCTGGATCATAGGTAGTGGAGCTTCTTAGGAGCCACTTAGAGGATGAGTCCTAGAGTCCTAAGAGATCAAGTCAAGGAGGTCTCACCTATTCTAGGTTCTCTCCAAAACCCTCCATGAGGCCTATGGCTGTCCTTCATGAGAAGAACATGTGTTTCTCTGTCCTGACTAAGAAGTACAAAACTGGTTTTGCCTGAACTTAATCCATGGAAATTAACCCTCTGTATTCATGAAAACTGACAATTCATCCCCTAAGAACCAGTCTTCTTTCCCCCTTTCTGATAGGAGTTCATACAAACCAGGGGGCAGAGACTGCACATTGCCGGCAGTCTTGGAAATACAGATAATCCTTTTAAGACACACTGTGGAAAAGTCATTTCCATTGTACAAGCTGTTACCTTTTCTTCTTTCTGTTCTGAGAACGACAATATTTCTGTTCACTCTTCTGTCTGGGAAAAGAACTACAAAAGATGGCAAATCTATGCAATTCATGAACTCCTAGAAGTTATGGCTTTTAAAATCATACTCATTGGCAATATGAAATACTGCCAAGAACTGTGTGTAAGCTTGAAGTCTCAAGTGTATGCTGACTACTATTGCTGCCTAGCTATCAGAAAGTGCCTGTTGCTTATCCTGTTCAGGGCTTCAATAGGTGACACAGGCCAGAGCTGTAGGTAGGACTTGTACCTTCTTCCTCTGTCAAGGTGGAATTTTTAAGAAAAGAGAAGGACTCATTTGATTGTTCCACCCTTGAAAACACACTTTTCTTGACCTCTAATCTTCATGGTCGAGCTTTGGCCATGACCTTGGCAGAGGTGCATGTCTTCCTATCCCTTGGGTTCTTCCTATGTAGAACCAGGTGAATGACCCAGCAGGAGAGTGAGGCAGATTTCATTCTATCCCTAGCCTTTGGCAAGAGGCTCAGTCTACCCTTTTCGTAAGCAATGCTGGAATGGGGGCGTGGAACATGGATGCTTTAGTTTGTCCTAGGCAAGGCTGTGATGACTCATGGTTGTGACAGTCAACCTGGTAATGCTCAAGAGACACAAATGGTGCAGGTTCAACCATGCAGTGCCAGTGATACAGTTTAGGACCACATAAGTTAAAATCTTTGACTTATCACAGCCCTTTGAGCTATTTCCCCATACCTAAACTCTGCTCTTTAAAGGGTCCACTTTGGCCAATTTCTCTTCATAGAAGTTGTCTCTATTTAAAGTCTCAGGTACAGTTGTAATTGGTTGCACTGAGTCATTAGCCTGTTGGGAGTTGGGAACTCTCTGCTTTACCAGAGAGAATTGGTTTTCCACTACAAAGATGTTTCCATAGATTGAAGAGGACACTTGAGATCTGCTGGTCACCTAGTGTGTTCATGATTTCCAATGTCCCAGAGGCATATCCAGATATGATTACAGATACTTTCAGCTCATGGAACTTTACATCATCTCATGCCCACCCCATGATGCTAAGAAGAAAATAAAGTTCAGAGGAACTTTATTTTGGCACTCAAGAACCCATCACAATAACACTGGACCCTGGAAGCAATCACTGCCCCAGAAGTTTTCAGAGGTTGTAGCCTTTGCCTCACTGCCTTATAGACTACAGGCAGAATAAATAAGCTACAAAAGAGTGAGTGCCTTACAACAACCCAGCCCTGGGGAAATTTGTATTCATCACACAAGCAAATCACAAGAGGAGCCATTCTTTAACAGTGTCAAGTTCTCCCTACTAATCAGATAGATTCATTTCTTCAGCCAATTTTGTGTTGAGAACGACAGGGAACACCTATTGAGAGATGCGAGGCTGGCTTTGGCACAGCCTCTAATTCCCAATGCTCCTGGTTCTCCAAGGGGGTTTCTACCTTGCCCACATTCAACTCAATACACACAGCAACAAATGGCATGCAGGCACTTTACTGCCTGGAATTTCAGAGGAACATTGATCTACTGATGTTTCTAGACCTCTGGTGAGACTAACTTATTCTCTTCCCTGGAGAAGCTATGATTAGAATACAGTAGAAATTAAGTGTAGGTCTGAAATAGGGATAGTCACCCCAGGGTAGAGTCAATCAAGCCTGAAGTGCCCCCAAGGAGGATGTGGTGTCTAGGGAAAAGGGACCTCACCATCTCCACCCTTGAATAGTACCTCTAGTCTATCATCCAGGGGTCCTGAGGACCTCTCACATCATTCTTTTACTTCCCACTTATTCAGAGTATGCACTTAGGCTTAGGCTCTGTTTTGTGTGAAGTATCATGAAACCCAAGGATGTGCCCTGCCCTCAAGGAGCTTATAATATGTAGTAGTTACAGGTGGGTAACCAGAAAAATAAACATATAAATTAAAACTGAGATGAATTAAATTAAATCAAGATCTTGGACAAGATACATGTACAAAAGCATTAAAACCTAATTTGTTTGACAAACCTCTTAAAGGAAATATTTGAACCCACAGCAGAAAGGTCCAAAGCCAGAAAAGAGAAGAGATTTTGCAGAGGTAGAAATTTTCTATAAAATAAGGCTTCATGGTGAGAAGGGGCTTGTTTTTTCAGAAAGGGAATTTCACAGGGATCATGGTTATTTAAAGAATAAACTTTTGTTTACATATTCATTTACTTATTTGTATAGCTTTGAACTTTAGGTTTCTTGAGGTAAATAATAAATTTTTACTGATAACTATCATTTTGTAGGCATTCACGGAACAATGGGAGAATATAAATATGACAGTTATACTCTTTGCTTTCAAGACATTTATAAACTGAGTTGGAGGCACTACTTGCTCATAAATGCTTTTTACTGCTATATAAACCTGTTAAAACAGCCTCTGTTATAAGAAACAAAGTTTATTTTCTATATTTCTGAACTAACATGCAGTGTCACATACATTTATTACTTGGTTCATTTTTGCAACCAAGGTATCTAGAGTATGGATAGCAAAGTAGAATCTAAGAGTGAAAGTATTTCAGAAAAAGCAGGCATACCATAGTGCTTGTTCAAGGTCAAATAACCATGTCAATTCTGAGGAAGTCAGTTTCCCTTCCCACTTCCAATATATTCACACTGGGAAAAGCACTGCTTGTTAATAATAAGCCATAGTTTTGAGGAGGTTTTTTGGATTTTGGGTCACACCTAATGGCACTAAGGGGATACACCTGGCTCTGCATTCAGAAATCACTCCTGGCAGGCTCAGTGTACCATATGGAATGCCAGGAATCAAATCGGTGTCTGTCCTGTGTTGGCTGCATGCAAGGCAAACACCCTGCCACTGTGCTATCACTCCAGCCCCCTAATCCATGATTCTTATTTCTCTGAGTCCCAAGTACTCTTTTCAACCTAATTTCAATTACTTATAATCATCTACTCTCTATCTTGTTAAAACAATCTTCCTATCTATGTCTTGGTCATTGTATATTATATGTCATTATGCATATATACACTATAAAGATTATGGCACTGTTATTTTTAGAAATCATTTATTTCACTTTAAATAAAAATCTTTGAAAGTACTGCCAATAAAGATTTAATTAACATTTTATTAGTTAAGATTTTTATAGGAGTAAGGTTTGAGCTCAGTTTTCTTTTTGTATTATTTATTTATTTATTTCTGTGACAAATGTTTGACAGGATTGGAAAATTTAAAGCATACTCAAATATAATATTTGATATTAAAAATATCCTGCCTATATCTAGGGTCAGCATTCATTCTTCCAAGCCTGATTTACATTATATATTTGCACTTAGAATCCTAGCTTTCAATAATGCACTAAAACACAATTCAAATTCCTTAAACTGCAAGCATTCAAATATAATATGAAGAAGTCTTGGTAGCACTAAAGCAAGGTATAAAAAAATACACATTTACTTATATATTTAACCATAGGTCAGAAAAGCATACAAGTTAAAGAGAAAAGGGAGATTCGATTTTCAGATTAATTCTGAACACTCCCTCAGCAGAATTCTTACATCCTTAAAGTGTTATGAACAACTGATATCTTTGTATTGAAAAAAGAACTGTATGAAAAGGTTTAGGTTCATGGTTTTAAGCTCTCTTATCTGTGATGCAGTCATGGACCAGAGGAGGGAAGGGAAGAGAAGAGTGTCCCAGGAAGGAACATCCAGTAGTTACATGATGCTTCAGAAGGAGGGAAGGTCCAGGGATTGTAGAGCATGTGGCAGGTAGCATGGAGGGGGAAAGGCATGACAGAGGTACTATAACTGGATAAATAAGGTTAGATTCCTGTCTTGGAAATGTGAGAAGATAGAATATTAATCCCATGACCTTGGGGGGGGTATACAGCACTAGTAAAATTAACTTCAGTATTGGCAATCCTGAACACTTATTCATTCATTGATCTAAAGGTATTCAGAGACATTGTAGTTGAGCTCATTTTAATTCCTATTCAAAGAAGTCTTGAAGCAGGAGTTGATGGAGAGTTGGTTAAAAGTTGGAGGTGATCTAGCCAGTTCTGAAGAAAACTGTCAGTCTTGGCTTCAATTCTCCAAGTTCTTGTCTGGCATGAATCTACTTAGAATAGGATTTAGGTAGTGAGTGGAGTGTGTAGAGATAAATGCAGGTCCCTGCTGTCTCAGAAAAAGAAAAGAGATTACAAGGAGGAGAAAGTCAGCAAGGCAGACACTTAATCTTAGTGTTTGGTTCTAGGTTCAGATCAAAGACATTTAGGGTCTGAGCTCTTGGTGATTCTGAGGCAGAGTAATAGGGCCCCACATCAACAAGTGTAAATGGTCCTCAGAACATTATGCCCAAAGGAGTATCATTATTTCCTACTTTCACTTCCTCAAGGGTATAAGGCAGCCCAAGTGCTCTTTTTTTATCAGCTGGAGACTCAGAGTCACTAGGACACGTGTCTATCTAAAAGGCATTCTTCATGTGGTCCAATATGCCCAGGGAGCTCCAGGAAGACTACCTTGAGGAAGTGGCATCCAAGAATGATCAGAAATAATCAAGGAGTTTTCAAAGGCAGGAAACAGTCTTATTAGAATAGTGGCAAAAGCAGCCAGTGGGTAGTAAAAAGAGCATTAGCATGATACACTGCATCACTGCATTTGTTGGGAAAGGAAATAAGACAGTTTTATGCTTGTTCATTTTGCAAAGAACATTTATATGTGTTATATTTAGTATTTTGAATTTAATAAATAAAATTCTATTTTGGATAAACTAGGGGGGGAATTAGGATTTTCTGAAAGAGAATATTTTCTGAATATTCAGGGACTAATGTGCATGCTGGGAATGAGCTAGAATAGAGGTAAACCCTGAAGACACTGTATTAATCATTGCAGTATTTCACGTGGAGAAATGTTTTTTCTTGATTTCTCCTGGCAGATAAGTTTTCTCTGTGCCTCAGCTCACCTGGAGTAATATGGTTGCTGTTATCTTCCAAGCATACAAACAACAAAGGGAATTTACTTTATCACTTCTCTTTCCAAAATCTTAGGAAGTTCTATTATTCATCTTGGATTAGATACTACATCCAGAGAATGAATTCATATTCATTCATATTAGAGACTCTGAAATGAACAAGTAGATGGATTGGGAAAAAGAGAAAAAGAACTATTCAAACATTGATTGGGAGCTAAACATGACAAATGTTGCATTTAAATCTTCTACAGGAGGTTTGAAAAGGTAAGGTAACTCAACTAAGATCAGATTATCAAGTAATACTCAAATAAGGACTACACTCCATATCTTTTGGCTCCAACCCCAGAACTCAGGTCTATTTACATGGACTGTCTTAATCATGCTAGACTTAGAGAAAATTTATTTTCTAGAGTAATCTTCCCAACTTAGAAGTTCCAACATTCCAGGAAAGACAACAGACTCTTTCTTTTAGTTGTGAGGATCCTGATCATCACTAGCCACAGGGAAGTAGGAATAACAGTGTCATTGAGTTCCATCAGGAAGACTGTGAGTCATCTACATCTTTTTTTTTTTTTTTGGTTTTTGGGCCACACCCAGTGGTGCTCAGGGGTTACTCCTGGCTGTCTGCTCAGAAATAGCTCCTGGCAGGCATGGGGGACCATATGGGACACCGGGATACAAACCAACCACCTTTGGTCCTGGAATGGCTGCTTGCAAGGCAAACGCCGCTCTGCTATCTCTCCAGGCCTGAGTCATCTACATCTAAATCCCAGGAGAGATTATGAGGAAGGGAAGACAGTGGAAAGGTTTGTATTTGCCTGCACAGATGTACTATGTGACCTTTGGCTAGTGACTCAACTTTCCTGAGTTTGTTCCTTTATTTGTGAAATGGGATAAATAAAATATGTTACATGCTAAAATAACAACCACCCCCATGCATTATCTATATTATCACATATTATATATGTGATTCCCTTTGCTCCTGACTACACCTCCAGGGGCATTAATCTCTCTGCCCTTCCTTAAGAATATATTATTAAAGGCCCCATTCTTGATTCACAGAGGAACAAACGGGATTCATGACAAAGTAAAACTGACTGGAGAGTGGCAGAGGTTTCTATGGCAACTCGTATTTAACAGATTGCCCTGGGAACTCTTATTGCTTTCGGTAAAGGAGGCCAGAGTCAATAAGAACTAGGAGATTCTCTCATCATATGGTCCTGAGGCTCCAAAAAGAAGCATTGGTTTGGTCTGGAGAGGGGTGAGGAAGAGTTCAAGGGATAGAGACTAGAGAACTCTTAAGACTAGCATGCGGCGGCGGCGGAGCCCGGCGGGAAGCGGGGTCCGGAGCGGGCTTCCGGCCCCTGAAGAACGAACGAGTGGGGGGCTTCGTGGGGCACCGGGGACCCCCTCTCCCGGTCTGGGCGGCCTGATGGCGTAGGAGGGGTCGGCTGTGAGCGTGCGACGATTGCTTCAGATCTGATCACTATGGTACGAGAAAGAAAATGCATATTGTGCAACACTGTCTACAGCTCAAAAAAGGGACAGTAGTCATGAGTGCCGAGTGTGCGGGGTCACAGAAGTGGGTCTTTCTGCATATGCAAACCACATTTCTGGCCAGTTGCACAAAGATAACGTTGATGCCCAGGAAAGAGAAGATGATGGAAAGGGAGAAGAAGAGGAAGAATATTTTGACAAGGAACTCGTTCAGTTAATAAAACAAAGGAAGGAACAAAGTCGACAAGAGGAAGCTTCTCACAGCAGTCAAGAAATAAACTCAGATGACAGGCGACCCCAAAGGAGACGAGAAGACCGAATCCCTTACTCAGAGAGAGAGAGTTACAGTCAGCCAGCTTGGCATCATCGGGGGCCTCCTCAGCGGGACTGGAAATGGGACAAAGATGGCTTCAATAACACAAGGAAAAACAGCTTTCCACATTCTTTGAGAAATAATGGTGGACCAAGAGGCTGCTCTGGGTGGCATAAGGGTGGTGCAGGAGGCCCCTCAAATTGGTTTCATAGCCATAGTAATTCTGGAGGTGGTTGGCATTCGAATAGTGGAACCTTAGATTGGAATCATAATGGCACAGGAAGAAATTCCAGTTGGCATTCTGAAGGAACAGGTGGCTTTTCCAGTTGGCATATGAACAACAGTAACGGAAACTGGAAATCCAGTGTGCGTGGTACAAATAGTTGGAATTATAGTGGCCCTGGAGACAAATTTCAACCAGGCAGAAATAGAAATTCTAACTCTCACGTGGAAGACATGACTATGCAATGGAACGGTAAACCCAAGTCAAATAAATATAATCAAGAGAGATATCATTGGCAACGGCAAGAAAATAGCAAAGTTGGTTCAGTCGCTGCATATCGAGGTCCCTCTACAGGGTTTGCCAGTGATAAATTTCCTTCAGAAGACTTATTTGACTTCAGTTTCGAGCAGTGGGAAAGCCAAACCACTAAACCAACAGACATGGCAGCTTCCAAAAGTGGTGGGAAGAATGGCACTTTGGCGAGGGAGAAACAACATCGCTGGGCTCCTTACCGATCTCAGAAGACTCTGGATCTACAGGTTGCAATAAAAGATGTCATTGGGCAGTCAGAAGTGAAAGACAAGCCTCTTTTTGATTTTAGCCTGATAACCATGGGAGTGCAAGAGCCTAAAAGTGATGAGTCAGCCAAGAAAACATCATCGTTGAAAACACACACAAAACTGAATACTGAGTCTCTGCCACACAGGTCCACTTCAGACCATGCTGCTTCCACTGGGGTGGCACAAGACTGCCCCATTACAGAAAAACCCGAACAATCGCAACATTTAAACAAGTTAAAATCCCCATCTCTTTCCATCCCAGTTACTAAATCAGTTCCTCCGAAGCAAAGTTCAAAGAAGCCTTCAAGACACACCAAAAAGCATTCTTTTTCTCCTGAGAAACACAGGGATTCCTCAAGCAAACACACTGTGGAAGATAATCATGATGCCACCTATATCTCCAAAAAGCGGGGTTCATGTCCTCGTGTCTCAAGAGGGAAGGAAAGTACATTTGGTATCCAAACGGAACTCGATGGAAATTTAAGTGATACCTTAGAAAAAGCCAAAGACGGGCCACCGTGTCCCGAATCAATGCAAAATCCACTTCCTAGTAGTGCCTCTAAAAGGAATTGTGCAAAAGCAAGTAGGAATGTCCAAGAATCTGAAAAGGGTTCTTTGAAAATTGAGTTTCAGGTTCACACGTTAGAGGGTGGAAGTGAAGGAGAGAGATCAGACCCAGAAAAGCTTGGGACAAAAATGAAAACCCCAGATTCTGCAAGTACAGAAGCTTTGTCCTACACCACTCTGGCCACTGATGAGAAAGAGGGTAATGATGCAAGCCTCAATAAAGCTCTCAAACAATCCACTTCCCCGTGTAATTCAGTAGTGCCTCAGAAAGACTCTGAGTTACAAATGACATCTGTAGCCAGCCCCCACTCTGACTTACTGTTGGACCTGAAAGCCCCCATAGAAGATGGCCAGGTTGATGAGACTGTTAAGTCTCATGTATCTTATGAAACAGAAGGTTTTGATACTACTGGCTTGGATGTAGATCTTCAGAAAGGTGAGTTAGGCCAGCCCTCGGGCCCTCTCCTGCCTGAGCTAAGCAAGCTGGGCTTTCCTGCCTCACTCCAGAGAGACCTAACTCGGCACATCAGTTTGAAGAGTAAAACTGGAGCACATCTTGTAGAACCAAATCTCAACAGTGCTCGCCGCATCCGCAATATTAGTGGTCATCGGAAGAGTGAGACAGAGAAGGAGTCTGGGCTCAAGCCAACCCTCCGGCAAATTCTAAATGCCTCGCGTCGAAATGTCAATTGGGAACAGGTCATTCAGCAAGTGACCAAGAAAAAGCAAGAGCTAGGCAAAGGCCTGCCCAGGTTTGGCATAGAAATGGTTCCTTTGGTCCAGAATGAGCAAGAGGGTTTAGATTTGGATGAAGAGCCCGATCTGTCCAGTCTTGAAGGGTTCCAATGGGAAAGTGTTTCCGTTTCTTCATCTCCCGGGCTGACAAGGAAACGCAGCCTTTCCGAGAGCAGCGTGGTCGTGGACAGGGCGGCTCCTTCCGTGTATGGCTACTTCAATGAGGAAGGCACGGGCAAAGAAAATGAGCCCCGGGACATCATTTCACCTACGAACTCATTGAGGTCTACACAGAGCCAGAAAGTGACTCTGGCACTTAAGCAGGAAGTGACACCTTTGGAGGCCTCCCTGATCATGGGTGAAGGAGCTGAAAGTATGGGTGTCAGGAGGCAGCATAGTACCCCTTTCTCTTCTGACCACACGGTCCCTGGGATGCAGTTGGCCAAAGACCGGAGCAGCCGGAAGAGTTCAACCCCTTCTGAGAATCCTAACACCCAGGAGAGCAATGGCGAAGGAAGCTCCTTCTCATCCCATGTATCTTCAGCCCTTACAATCTCAAGTTTGGCAGATGCTGCCACAGATAGTAGCTGTACTTCCGGTGCTGAACAAAATGACGGGCAGAGTATTAGAAAGAAAAGAAGAGCTACTGGGGATGGATCATCTCCTGAACTTCCAAGTCTAGAGAGGAAAAATAAAAGAAGAAAAATTAAAGGAAAGAAAGAACGTTCTCAGGTTGACCAGCTGCTGAATATCTCTTTAAGGGAGGAAGAACTAAGCAAATCACTGCAGTGCATGGATAACAATCTCTTGCAAGCACGGGCAGCACTTCAGACAGCTTATGTTGAAGTTCAGAGGCTACTTATGCTTAAACAACAGATAACTATGGAAATGAGTGCCCTGAGAACCCATAGAATACAAATTCTACAGGGATTACAAGAAACATATGAACCTTCCGAGGGCCCAGACCAGGCTCTTTGTAGTCTTCTGAGAGAACAAAGGAACACTAGACCTCAAACATCTGCCGATCCTGCATTGCTGCCTACTCCCCTTTTTCCTGTTTTTCTGGAGTCTCCATCATCCACTGGAGTCCCTCTCCAAGTAACTACGTCTTCTACTTTCCAAGGCCATGGTAGTCTTCCTGCTCCAGACTCCTCAGTTCAGATTAAACAAGAACCCATGTCTCCTGAACACGGCGAGAGTGTGAACAATATGTCACAAGGCTCTGCTTGCATTGTGTCCAAGGAATTACTGCAGGCTCATAGTATGTAAACTTTTCTCTGAGTTAAGGGCAACCCTGTAGTGAATCTGGGGTGACTTTGTATCAGTGATGAATGTCAAACTCCCCATTAAAGCTGAAATTACTACAAAAAAAAAAAAAAAAAAAAAGACTAGCATGCATTTGTTAAAATAAATAGGGTCAGTTTCAGCACCAGGGACAGCACTGTTTCTCTAGAGGACTCTTAGAAAGGAGCCTAAAAGGGATCGAAAAGGGATCTAGGTTTCAGTAATTGGTAACCTGGTCGCAAAGAATCCCTCAGGCCTAATCTACTGCACTGGCACAGCACCTTATCAAGACCACTATATTCTTGCAGAAAAAATTTCTAGGCTGTTGAGAAGAAAAAAACTTTCTCTGACCATTGGCTCTCCCCATCACCTTGCCCTCCAGTATCCATTTCTTTACTGTTAAGATCAGTGATAAACCAGTGATTATTAAAGGCTTTTCTAAGAAGCACACTTCATACTCTATATTACAATTTTTTTAAATAATTTTTCTTTTATTTTTAATATTCTAGATTTGAAGAGATCGTTTTGCTGTATTTCTAGATGAGATCATCAGAATTTCAGAGATAAATCCCAATTCCAGACATATGTACCTTTTGGTCCTGGACTACTTTTTTCACTGGGTTTCCTGAACTGGGAAGTTTGGAAAGAAGTACTTTATTAGTGGACATCACCTCAGCCTCAGCCAGCCAGGTTAGAGTCTTTGATTCACTATTCATCCAATGTAAGGATAGAAGAATGTTCTTTCACCTTCTTTGCCTCTGTTGACTTTAAGTTCTAATCATAGTGAATGGCCTGGCACAGCTATACATGGTCTATGTTCAATCACTCCTCTTTTATCTCAATAATGGTCATACCCATTGTCTATACAAATGACAGTTTGTTGACTATAGTTTGTATTTCTTTCTGACTGATCTATTGGAATGATATTTGCCTCCAACTTATTATAAAAATCATTATTATCACCTATAACACTTGAATTCGTAACTTTCCTCCCCACTAACTAACTTCTAATAGAAGTTGTGTCACACCCAGCAGTGCCCAAAGGTTATTCCTGGCTCTACACTCATGAATCACTCATGGAAGGCTTGGGGATAATATGGGGCACAAGGGATCAAACCTGTATCTGCCTCCTGCAAGGCAAGTGCCCTAACCACTGTATTTTGCTCTGAGAGTCTTGCTCCACTGAGAAAATTCTTCTGTTTCTTTCCAACAAGAAGTTAGTTGTGTCTCTGTCCTTGTTTAATACTGCCAAAGTCCTTGAATAGGAGTGCTAAGATTATGATCCATCTCACAGGGGAAATCAGAGGTGGCTGGCCTCAGTGACCCAGCACATAGAACCTAAAATCCACCCAAGACTCTGAAGGGGACAGACATTTGTGCATTCTTTATTTATTTAGATTCTCTTATAGGGATCAGTTTTCTGTGATCATAACCATGATAGCACACTTCTTATGGCAGAGTTCACACAGCTGCAACCAGCGCCCACTTCTTACACCTCATTGCATCCTCTAGCATGCAAGGAGGTAAAGCATTGTGCCCTTGAAAGATGTGGAAACGGAAGCCTAGAGAATCCAAAATTTTCAGTGTTCCTGTGAGTCACATGCCATACCACTTTAACTAGGGGAATAAACTTGTCATATGTCACATGGCAGGAGAAAGACAAACTCCACCCATAATTCTGGTTCATAGACCACTTCATAAATCTAACTTCCTGTTATGCAAATGTTCCTAGAATCAGTCTTTGATGTCTCTTAGATTTCAGCATGCTTCTTACCATTGTCTCCACCCTTGAGAGGGACTCGAGGAGAATCATCCAAATTCACACTAGGATTCACAACTCTAATTCCACTTGTCCGTAAACACTGAGGTCACCCTATCTCCTCTGAAAGCTTGTTTTTTTCTCATTGAAAAATGACTGTGAGGGATGTGTATTGGTCCTCAGAACTTGGGATGTTCTCAGTACCCTATTTCCACCCCTTGGGAATAAGAGACTGAAAAGGCAGTTCAGCCAACTTCATTTTGGAAGCAGCAATTCTGCAACAATTTTAATTGCTTCTTCTGGAAACCTCTGTGGATCCATTCAAGCCAAATAAACTGATCTGTAAAAATGATCCTTCTTTAGTGCCACTTTCATTGGCTGCAAATAGATGGTTCCTTTGGGGGCATCTAGATGAGACTTGAAGTCCAGCTGAGACAAATCCATCCCTCTAAAATGACACCTGCTGGAAGGCACCATTGAATCATGTCAGATTCTAATAGCATGGCACAGTGTCCCTCTAACTTTCCACCACAGGAGTTAAGGACATCCATGGAGGGGCTCTATGCTCTTAAGATCTTCCCTGAAAATGTATGTCCTTTGCTGCTCCAAGCAGAGTGTGGCCTGGAGGGAGAATAGAGGGTTGATGAGCTGAGAAGAGGTTCTTTGGGCACAGAAACCTTCTGCCTGTTGATGAAGGTCAGATTTGTGAGGGTGAGATGTGATGATATGAATGGTCCTCAGGGTCTAGCCAAAGGGATTAGAGAGCTTGGAAACTCATTTCTCATTCATTCACCCAGCATCCACTTTCTCACTCAGCAAACATTTAATAACCGTCTATGGCCAGAGCAGTGTTCTCAGTGACAGAATACAGAGATCATTAGAATCTGCTGTTCAGATGCCTACATCCTGTACAAAATGATGCTGGTGAAGTGGTGGAGAGCAGAAAGCTGAGGAGGGAGCACCCAGCTTAAAGGCGAGGTGAGCAACTGGCAAAGAATGGGTTCCCTAAAACAGACCCTGAGAAAGAGCATAGGTTTTTGTAGTTCATCTGGGAGGTAATTCCAGGGAGTACATGTGAAAATGCAAGCATATCACAGAAACAGAGAAAAGACAATGGTATGTCCCTATCTGGTGACTTGCATAGGTTATATAAGTTTGCCCCACTGGGGCTTCTGAGGAACTATGCAGAGACAACTCAAACACCCTCCTGGAAAACAGGGTGGCCAGGAAATGACATGCTGACTCTCCTTCCCTACCACATGAAAGAGGCACCTTGGATGAGTTCAGGCCCCTACACTGGTCAAGCCATCTTATTTGTCTGCACATGAGCAAGCAAGCTCCAGGAGGAAGTACCAGACAGAGCTTAGGAGGGTGGATCAACTAGAGGAAGGGACAACAGAGAAACCCCTCAGCCTAACCTGGGGGTTGGACAAGAAAAAAGGATGAGGGGCCAGAGAGATAGCACAACAGTAAAGCGTTTGCCTTAGATGCAGAAGGATGGTGGTTCAAATCCCCCTAGCCTGCCAGGAGCGATTTCTGAGCATAGAGCCAGGAGTGACTGCCTGAGCGCTGCTGGGTGTGACCCAAACACCAAAAAAAGAAAAGAAAAAAAAAGAAAAAGGATGAGCTTCACTAGTGATCTGGTGAAAAGGGGAGCTAAGGGTACAGTGGGTGAGGCACATGTTTTATCTCAGTTGGTCCAGGTTCAATCACCAGCACAGCATAGGGTTCCACCAAATCTGGCTAGGAGTGAGTGAAGCTGGAGCACAGAACCAGGTGTGTACCCAACCCTCCCAAATTTTTTAATCAAAGAAGGGAATGAAGTTTTTGAAGATGATCCCTGTCTATACAAGACCATGTGGTCGGTATGTGTAGATGCATGTATCCATGTATGTTTATGTATGTGTGTTGGAAGGGAAATTTCTTCTGAGGAAAGGTCTCAAAAGAGAGGACACACCAGCTAGTCTCAAACCTGAGGGAAAAGCACATGGCTGTGGGGTAAAAGACCCAAGATGGGAACTCTGGTATTTTCGTTCTTTGCTGGGTATCTCTCACACTTCAGACTCCCTGATACACTGCAGGACCTTGTGCCTCACCCAGAGTCCTTGCACTCCTAGGAGGGCTAAATAGCCATTTTCTAGATGACACACAGCAGAGGAATGCATGGAGGAGGCTGTTCAGGGCCTGACACAGAGTCAGTAACTGATGTACCTGTAGCCCCTTTCCTCTTCCTTCCACTCTGCCTCCCAAGAATCCATCTGACTTTCAGGGTACTCTAGCATTTTCCCTTACTGATTCTTTGCCTGTGAACCAAAAAAGCAGGCAGTCATGTGACCTATGTCACACAGCTAAGTGAGTAGCATTTCTAGGAGGAAGTAATGATCTTTTGAGTGAAAAGCCATGGATACACAGAAACTCAAAGGATAGAGAAGAAACCATAAGATGTAGAAACAGGCAGGTTATTTGTAACCTTGACAAGACAAACCAGATGGTAGTAAGCAAAAATGAGGGGTGGGATTTAGCCAACAGATCAGATGGTGCTTTCAAAAGATGAGTGTCTCCTCTTGGAAAAGCCGTGGCACAAAGGAAGCCTTTGATGAAAGGAAAAAAAAAAAGATGAGGGTCAGAGAAATGAAATAAAAAAGATGCTCCTGGAATTCCTTGAGTTCACTTTCTGAATTCAAGATATGACATACAATAAAACCACACACATATTTCTATTCCCTCAGGAACTATGCCCTGAACTGCCACTTTGTAGCCTATCTGCCCCCTACCTCCACAGGTTCACTCTCCTGAATCCATCCCAGGACATGTGTGTGTCTGCGTGTGTAATTTTATATATGTGAGTGGGTATGTGAGTGTCTGTACGAGGGGGAAAGAGAAAAGAAGATGAGATAAAGAAGCAGAGGAAGAAGTGTTCTAAGTGGGTAGGATCCAGTTGTTCACAGAGATAACCAGGTATCAGGAGGCAGGATAAAGTCTTTACTATTTCTGGGTTCTTCTTGGCCTACACAAGCAAACTAACATCAGGGCATATTAGCAAGAGAAATACCAAATTTAATTATGTACTTGTGGGAAATTTACATATAGTGTAATTTTAAATTAATGAGACAAACCCTGGGTTTATACCCTGCTCTGAGGACTAAGATCTGGGATGTTAAAAAAAAAGAAGGGGTCTTACATGACCAGGTTGGGGATGACTTCATGTGACAAACCTAGAAATCTTCCCTGACTTCAAACAGAGAATAAAGTCCTTTCTAGACACAAGTGTACCTATATCAAGGGGATTTACCTTAGGAAGCCATTTTTTCTAGGGCTCATGGGGCCTCATTAACATCTTATGGTGACATTTATCAAAAAAAAGCCAATTCTGTTTATCTTAATAAAATCTTATCTAAACATTTTAGGGAGCATGGGCACGTTTACATTTTGGTTCAAATCCAGCCAATACCAAATACAATGCATGACTTCTGGGTGCCACAAATCCCAGGGTGCATGCACACAGATACACACACATACATGCACACACACACACACACACACACACCAGGTCTACAAGCCCTGGCCCCTCTCTAGCTCTTACTCTCCAAAGCAGGCCCAGTGAAGAGTTCTGCACCTTCTTTCTTCTTGCGTATCATGTAGTGTCCTTTGAAAACCATATGGGAGAGGAGATCTGTGGATGGAGACATGGAGCAGATTGATCTCCCCTGCAAGAGCTCTGACTCTCTGACTTCCCAACCTCTCTGGAGGCAGTTGGTTCTGTGTCCCCTGATACCTTCCTGTCAGCTGTCCTGTGTCCTTAGGGAGCCACCCAGCTTCTCCAAACAAGCCTTGCACACTTTTTTGTGATTATCAAAAAAATCTTTCTCTTGATTGAAGATATTATCGTTATTTCACAGACAAAGATTAGAAGTCACGTGACTAGGCCATAGACTCATAGTGAGGAAATATTTTAGCTGTAGCAGCTCCATTGGGAGGGGAGGAGAATTTGAGCCCCAAGGTATTGCTCAGACAAACTTGTGCCTTCCCTGGCTTCCCCTCTGAACAATGGTCACAGAGTCTAGGCACAGAGTATTGTTCAAGTAGAAATGTGGTACTGGGTGATAAGTTGATCACCCCTACAGAGAGCCACCAACTCCAGTCACTAGGGACTCTGCTGTCCTGATCCATATCTACCCCATCTCTCCATCTTAAACTCCTCAAGGCCTCCCTCTTATGTCCTCTTTGACAGGCTTCTGAGCATGAGAGAGGATCTGGAAGGGGTCCTTGACTCAAGCCATTTTTTTTGTCTTCAGGACCAGTACCCTGGGAAAACTCTTCAAATGAGACTTAGATTCCACTTCTGCATGCAACAAAATGTAGACATTCATGTTCATTCTCAAGATCTAGTGCTGAAGCTAATGGAAGATGAGCTACAATTGGTGAGCAACAAACCATCCTCTCTTCCTTTGAGGGGTGTCCCTTTGACAGCCTAGATTTTGGCTCCATCTTTCACCTGAGATGTCATCATCTTCCATGCAGAAACCATAGCACTGGGGCACTGGCTGGATAGCAAAAGGGTCATGAGCAAGCCACACTTGCAAGAGTCTGGGACAATCTGCTAAAGAGAATAGACATCAGCCCCCCAGGAACCAGAGACATAGTCACTCAGTGAAGTGCCTGAGTCAGAGACATGAACCTATACCCCTTGGTGCTAACTCAGAAGTCTAGGTACAGCTCTGAGACACTGGGGCCTGAGACGGCTGGGCAGGCAGGGACAGCCCCTTCCAGCAGGCCTGCCAAAGCTGCTCGAGATCCAGCATATTTTAGTTAAGATTCTGAGCCCAGGAGGGAGGTAAGAAATGATTCATTCTCTTCCCCAGCCAATGTACACAAAGGCACTTTATTAATATTTACCCGAGGGCTTCTCCAAGGACCCCAAACAGCAAATCCTGGAGAGAGAAAGGACTGTGAGATGAGCATTGCCAAGATAACTGGCAGCCTGCAGATGCATTGCGGGGTCCTGCCAAACATCATGCGTGGCACCACTCTGCCTTGGGACTGTGAGGGACCCCTGCCCCAGCTTCCAGAGTGAGTAGGGCACTGACCTGTTGTGTGGGTCTGAGAAATGAAGAAGCAAACCCACCTGGGCAGGTTGGCAGAAAAGCTATGGATGCAATCTGCTGCATCTGGCCAGAACAGGTACTCCACAAATAGCACCAATGGAGAGAGGACAGGATGTCATCAGTACCACTCCCCACCCATTCTCCCAGAGTTCTTTGCAGCACTTTTCCTAAGGGAAGGTCAGGCTCCGCAGGCTGGGCTGGCCAGGTTGGATGTGAGCTGAGGAAGTATCAGTTTCTCCCCACAGGAAGAGGTCTGCCTCACCAGGCCGCCTTGTTCCCCACCCAGATTCCTCTCCTGGCCCTTCCCAGATTCAGCAATAATACCCTGAGTCCTGCCTGTGACTCCGTCATTGACATGAGGGCGAGGTTCAGATGTCACTTTGGCAGGCACTGCTGACAGCTCCTGTCTCTCGGGACCGAAACTGCAGCCGCAGTCCTCCCGCCCTGCTCTGCACTGCTCAGCCACCTCTGGCCTGCCAGCAAGTTTATTAAATAGTTTATTCGATCTCTCTGCCTGTGCCTGCAAGCAGCCTCCCAGAGAACAGAAAATGCTAAGGCCCGAGGCAGCAAGGGGAGCTTCCTGAAGGTCACACAGCTGGAAAATGACTGTGTGGGTGTTGTGGGTTTGTAATTTGATGGCACCTGCCCTGAATTACTGCCTGTGCATGTCCCCGGGCAAATGAAGAAAGGAGATAGGCAGCAATGGCATCTTGCTGAAAGCAGAGGATCAGAGCAGGAATGCAGCTGTGTCAGGGTGGAAAAAAAGTTGTCGATATAGAAGAGAGAATATAGGGGTCCCCAAGCTTATCCTTTCCTTCAACAACTGCTGTGCATAAAGCACATAAAAGCAGTTCTGGTATAACTGGTATAACTGTGAATCCTAGTCCATGCCCTCACAGAGTCCAGAGTCTAGTGGTATCAGGAAATGCATAGGGAGATGCTGGACAAAAGATACATCATTTGGGCCTGACAATCAAGGAAGGCTTCCTGGAGAAAGGTGGTGTTCAACATGAAATCTAAAGTGAGTAAAATGTCATATTGGTACCTGGCAGTTATGTTCAGCTAATTGAGTTCTGGCACCTTGATTCTGGAGCGAGGAATCTGGCTGGGAGCTGGGGTTGTTCCTGGAGACAGACTCGAGTTGGAATTGATGCTCGCACTGACCTGGAGCAGTCAGATCTCCTGGGGCTGCATTTGATTGAGTTGGGTTGTCAGTTCCCATCTTCCTCTCTGCCAGTGATCCTGAAGCTGTTGGCCTCTCTTCTTACCAAAGTGTGTGAGTGACTGTATCTGTGTACACGTGACTTGTGTCTGCATGTGTCTGCATTTGCATACATATGTGTATATATGTGTGTCTGTGAATGTGTATATATATATATATGTGTGTGTTTCTCTATGTGTGCCTGTGTGCCTGTATCTATGTGCATGTGAATAGGTGTATCTATGTGGGGATGACTATAGGTATATGTGTGTATGTGTCTCTGTGGATACGTGAACATGTATTTTTGTAAATGTGTATATGTATGTATATGTGTAAGCCTGTACACGAATGAGTAAGCATGTGTGTATGTGTGTGAGTATGTATATATGTGTGCTTGTTCTTCCCTTTTTCTGCCCTATGGTGCAGGTATCAGAATCCTCACACTCAGCCCTTCCCACTAGCAGAGCACAATCTCTTGCTTAAGCCTCCAGAATCCTGAACCCAGAAATGAAGAGGAGCTTCCTGAGGGACAAAGAGGAAGTCACCGTGCCATTCCCAGGGGGAGGGGAGGGAGACAGGACCCATCTGGCAGGACTGTGGCCCACGTGTCTTCATACTTGGGGTCTGGGGTTCCCTCCTCCAGATTTTCCTCTCCTGATTCAGCTCCCTGTGCTTTGGGGAGGGGCATAGGGGAGCATCAAGGGGGACAGACCATGGGTTTGGGGACTTTCCCAGAGGACACCGGAGCCCACAGAAACCAGACTGGTCAGAGCTGAGTCAGGTGTGCAGGAGGACCTGGGGATCCTGGGGAGGACCTGGCCCTAAGTCAGGGAGGATCTCTGGGGGATATGGGTACTGAGACTTGGGAAAGGGTTAGGAATGGGATGCAGATGACTGAGCAGTGGATGGTGGGTCTCAGGGGGACAGGTGTTCTTGAAGCTGGAGGTTGAGGGAGGAATTGATGACTCCTTAGCTGGGGTAGGCCTGGGGTTCAGAAGCACCTGGTTCCTTGCACCCCTGAATGGAGTTAGCTTCCCCCTCCCTCTCTCCCTACTTCCACTCTAACATTTTATCTCACTAACTCCTCTGGTCTCCCTCTGGTGTCTCCTCCCTTCCTTAGCAGCCCCCTCTCCCCATTTTACCCTTGGGCTCTGGGCTACCCTGGGTCAGGCTTCACTTTGATAGCCTGCAGAGCTACCTTTAGGTGGAAGTTAGCACTGTGTAGGGCCACCCACACTGAAGAGGAAGGTTCTTCTCTGCTCAGTGCCAGCCTAGGGTATCCCTCCTCAGAGGCAATGTCGGGAGGGGAATTTGGAGTATCCCCTAGGACCCTAAATTTTCAGCCATGCTCTTATCTGCAAGTACCAGTGCCAATGCCAAGCGCCACTTTCCATGAATCCAGAGTCCCTTCTTAGTCCCAGCCACTCTCCAATGCCACCAATATGGAGGCTTTGCCCTCCTGGGAGGTGGTCCCAGGGCTCTCACACCCACTGACACATGGGTACACCAGAAACACCAAGACCCAGATAACAAGAATCTGGAGAAGCTGGACTGGTTTTGCTCATATGTTTGTTCTGATCTGTTCTGACATCCCTGTGCCAGGCATACCCTGGGATCTGGACAAAAGTGAAAGGCCAGAGGAGTAGCTTCCCTGGGAAGAGTAGTGACAGTGGAGACTTAGCATGGATGGTGGTCAAGACAGGGAATGTGTGGCAACCAGAGATTCAGGGGGCTGGGGAGTAAGTAGAGATCTGACCTGGCTTCCTGCAGGAGGTTGCATCTGAGCTGACAAAGTTTATTAGGAGATATGGAGGTTTGAGAGCAGAAAGAGTAGGGGTGGAGGGTTCTCTGGGACTGAAAAAATAGGGGACTTCAAATGGAGCAGGGGGACAAAGATTTGGGGATCTACCTTCTATAACGGTAAGTTCAGACCATGTATACTGGTTACAAAGATTGTATATATCTCCACAACAACATCCAGTGAGTGTTCCAAACAGTGGACACATCTAAATACTCTCAACTCCTGATCCTGTCTCTAATGCTCAGAGATCTATTGCCTGCTGGGTTTTGCAGAGGTACATGCACATGAGATGGAGTTCCTGACTCCAGGCCTTCAGCTCAGAGAGGGCAGATCTGACCCAGCCTCTGGCTGGCTCCAGGACATGAGCCCTCCTCATGGATCCTGGAAGAGAAGCAGGTGCTGGGATATAGAAGGAGCAGATTCCAGGCCTCCTTAGAAATGAGGATGCAGTCTTCTTTTCTGAAGAGAATAAAACCTGCCTCACAGGCCAGCAGGATCTCTGCCTCAGGACAGATGTCCAAGCAATAAACAAGACACTGGCTGAAGACACTCCCCTTAGTCTGTACAAATATGCACAGGGAAACTGAAAGGGCTTTTAATGAACATAGCAGTATGAGAGCTGCCTCTCCAGCCTCTCAGGGTAACCTCCAGGGTTGAGTCCCTCCTGGTCTTTTCCTCCAACATCCCTCCAGTACTATTAAGGTTTCTGATGGCTCACACTGGATTAATGCCCCCTAAAACCCACACTGCACCTTATTGGCCTCAGAACCTGATTATAGTCCTAAGAAAGCAAAGGTTTGGCCTATCCCCATTTTTCCCACCAATCACCACCACTACCCTGCTTTACTTCTGGGACAAGTGGTGAGAAAAACGCCTAACCTTTGAAAAAATAGTGAGCCTTCCTGTGTGAGTGGAAGGAATTTTTCATAGGTCCCACATGTGTAGGGATCAGGTCTGCTCTTCAGCACTTCATGGCACCTCTGTTGTGGAATAGCCCAGCAAATGGAATAAACATAGGTATGCACTCAGAGGAATGAATAAAAAAAAATGAATTTATTTATCACCAGTGCCAGCTCTGTGATGCTGCCTCTAATCGCGGGGACCCACCCAAGGTACAGTTTACATTTGTACAGAATGCATCTCCTCATCTTCCCTCCATTCCTAGGACTCCTGGCTCAGGCCTATTATATCTTTTTTCTTCCATAAAACCAAAGAACTGTCATTCACTCAGAGTAGAGGGAGTGCTGTTCAACTTCCAGGATGGGTAGCAAGCAAGCATTTACGGGATGGGTGAGTTAGGCCAGTGGATTGGTGGGAATTTAGAGCAGCCTCTCCTGGGAGCCTGACTGCAAGGGGCAACTGGTCCCTAAGGGTGCTCCCCCCATCTTCCCTGAGCAACTTTGTGTGCACCCACAGCCCTGGGGAGAACACGCTGAAGGGTGAGGAGTGAAGGAGGGTATCAATCCGCCATGGCAATAACCTAATATCCAGCCCAATCAGTTCTCCACTGCCACCTCCAGAGCCCGAGGATGCCTGACAGCCTGAGCACTGGGGTGTCTACAAGACTCCTTCACCCACCCCAAGGCTTGATCTGACTAAGCAAAAAAAATGGTTGTAATTTTTAAATTAGGCTCACAACTGTCGTCTCTCCCTCCAGGGGTCACAGTCTGTTTCAGCTGAAGAAAGAGAAGAGATACTGGCTGATTTCTAGAAATGTGGTAAAACTGGGCTGCCTTTGTGTTTCTGGTTTTTATGTCTTCCCTCGCTTCCCCTTTGTTTCTTATGCTGAGGCTATGTGTGTAGAAGTGGGGCTCAGGTTGGGACTAGGGTGCTGGTGTTTACCCCAAGTATTGGGGTTTACTATACTATACTGTAGCAGCTTTGCACTAGCAAACAATAATCTTGATTCTGTTGTTCAAAATATAAATGCATTTTTTTTAAAATGAGCACATACATTTAATTAGCATTTAAAAAATCTTAAGGTCCACAGAATCAGGTATTTGGAGCCAGATCCAAAAGGGGATCAATGGGGAGACCCAGCCTGGTTTTAAACCCCATATGGACCTAGCCTCTGAGAGGACAAAGCTTTACCTGAATGATAGAAGGGTAGGACTGAAGGGGAAGAGGCTGGGGGAGGGGAATGAATACTGAACAGTACCTTTGCTGCAGACATGGAGACTGGTTTCTGCCCAAGCAGTCTACCTCCTCCCTGCCTTTTTCCTTTGCAGGCAAAGGGCCTAATATGCCCCTTCTCTTCTAATCCAGGCTCTTGTCTCTAAACCAGGTCCCTCTGGAGAAAGCTCTGCCAGCCCCCTCTCTCCCCACCTTCCACCCCTCATTGTTCTCTTAAGACCCATTCCAAGGCCACATCCTCTTAGAAACTCCTTCCAACAGACCAAAAGTACTTGGATCAGATTCTCCATTAAATAAAAGTGTACTTAACAAAGAGCCAAGAAGAGCAGAAAGTGACTCTGACAATGTTAGATTGGAGGCTTCCAATTAAGCTTGTATCCATTTCAAAATTACTCTTATTGTTTGGTTTTAATATAAGTACTTCAACTTTTTCTTTTGTTCGGGGGCCACACCCAGTAGTCCTCAGGATTTATTCCTGGCTCTGTTCAGAATTCACTCTTGGTGGCACTCAGGAACCAGATTTGTTCAAGGAATCAAACTGAGGTTAACAAAGTTCAAGGGAAGAACCTTTATCCCTGAGCAATCACTCTCCCCACCACTCCAAGACTTGAAATTGTTTTATCCCCTGTAAAGAGCAGAACCTCTACAGAGAAAAAAACTCTCACACAATGGAGCATAACTAGTTCTGTTTTCAAAGCTTAGACAGGACCCCCACAGTGACTCAGTAAGTGCATTTGTCTGACCCAGTTGTCACTGGACAAAATAGGGGTCGTGTCCTCACTGGAAGCTGCATGGCCTGGAAACTGCCCAGGATCAGGCAGGCTCAAGAGTCAGTAAGACTGTTGAGAGAAAAAAGTAGGAGCGGGACAGGCAAAGTTGGAGATGAGACTGTAGGGATGGGGTGAGTTTTAGAACATGCTAGACTTCTTAAGCCCCCACATATGGAGCACATCTCCCTGGGCAGTGGAGATTCCTTTCCCAGGGCACCTAGCCTTTCCTTCCTCACAAGGCCTCACTGCAGTGCATCTCACCAACTCCTTATCAGCCCCATTGTTGGTGAACATTGGCCAAATTCACTGTCCTTTTAGGAGTCACATCTTAAAATTGGGCCACTTACCTGGGAGCAAACTCATTTGTCCTGAAGAAACCCAATGCTAACCTACCTCATCAGACTGAGCTGTGCAGCCAAGGAAGATGAGAAAGAGGTGCCCTGCTCCAGGATTTGGTCAGATTCTGGACCTCTGCTGCCCACCTGAAGACCTCCGATGACCAGCATTCCAGGCTATGACTCATGGTTATAGACTGGCCAGCCTAGAACAGGCATCAGAATATTAGAGGCATCTGATATAATCCTGAGGGTTGTGTCCTTGTCCTCCTGATGAGGTGATCACCGGGCCTGCACTAGAAATCAGAGCTGAAGAAGACAAGGTGGGAGGACCCTGCAGTGTGTGATGGGGTGTGGGTAAGCACAGGGCAAGGAAGAAGGGTGAAGGGAAAGGGAAAAGGAAGGTTATGGAATCAGAGTTTGGGTGCCCACTGTTTGTGGGTGGGTTGGGATGAGGGTGCAGAGCTCTGGGCAGACCACCTAGAACCTCTGGAACAGTCACATATTCCTTCACCACACACCACACCAGGGGTAAGCAGAGATAAGAAGAGCAAAGTCTCTACTCAGTGCTTTTGTGGTTAGAAGGGCTTCTAGGCTGACACAGGCGCCTAGCCGGGCACATCTCCCGGAGACCCCAGACGCCGGCCCGCAGCCTGCGCGGGTCCCTGCCCTTTCACACGGGCGCCTAGCCCGCCACATCCCACGGAAACCCCAGACGCCGGCCCGGGAGGCCTGGGTGAGTCCCTCCTGCCTCACGCGGGAGCCTAGCCGGGCACATCCCCCGGAGACCCCAGACGCCGGCCCGAAAGGCCTGCGCGGGTCCCTGCCCTTTCACACGGGCGCCTAGCCCACCACATCCCGCGGAGACTCCAGACGCCGGCCCGCGGGTCCCTGCCCTTTCACACGGGCACCTAGCCCGCCACATCCCACAGAAACCCCAGACGCCGGCCCGGGAGGCCTGAGTGAGTCCCTCCTGCCTCACGCGGAAGCCTAGCCGGGCACAACCCCCGGAGACATCAGACGCCGGCCCGAAAGGCCTGCGCGGGTCCCTGCCCTTTCACACAGGCGCCTAGCCCGCCACACCCCGCGGAGACTCCAGACGCCGGCCCGGGAGGCCTGCGCGGGTCCCTGCTCCTTCACGCGGGTGCCTAGCCCACCACATCCCCCGGAGACCCCAGACGCCGGCCCGGGAGGCCTGGGTGAGTCCCTCCTGCCTCACGCGGGAGCCTAGCCGGGCACATCCCCCGGAGACCCCAGACGCCGGCCCGAAAGGCCTGCGCGGGTCCCTGCCCTTTCACACAGGCGCCTAGCCCGCCACATCCCATGGAGACTCCAGACGCCGGCCCGGGAGGCCTGCGCGGGTCCCTGCCCTTTCACACAGGCGCCTAGCCGGGCACATCTCCCGGAGACCCCAGACGCCAGCCCGAAAGGCCTGCGCGGGTCCCTGCTCCTTTACACTGGCGCCTAGCCCGCCACATCCTGCGGAGACTCCAGACGCCGGCCCGGGAGGCCTGCGCGGGTCCTTGCCCTTTCACACGGGCGCCTAGCCCGCCACATCCCCCAGAGACCCCAGACGCTGGCCCGGGAGGCCTGCGCGGGTCCCTGCTCCTTCACACGGGCGCCTAGCCCACCACATCCCCCAGAGACCCCAGACGCCGGCCTGGGAGGCCTGGATGAGTCCCTGCTGCCTCACGCGGGAGCCTAGCCCAGCACACCCCCAGGGACCACGAGCGCCTGCGAGAGTGATTTGGGTAAGTCCCTTCCCCCAGGTGGGCACCTGGAACGGCAACTTGAGCAACCCGAATAAACGAATAGACGGGGGAGATAGGGCCAGCCTTCTGGACTCGCAGGTGACCTAGAGCAGTCCACCCCCCTGGACCCTGGAGTGGACCAGGGACTCCCCAAGGGCGAGGGCAGAGCCTGAAGGGTCGGACTGAGGGAACTCCTTCAAGGGAAACTTGGAGGGGGCAGAGCTCCATTGACTCCCAGAGAAAGGAGGGGGGATTGGGAGCTAGGCTCAATAGCGCCAGCAACCAGTGTGGCCAGGAGTGGAACTGCACCGCTGACAGAAATAAGGAGTAGAAAAGCTATAATACCCACTGCAGGAAGGCTGAACTCTAGGTAGCAAAGGGGAGGAGAAAGAGCTAGGTTCAACAAGCCCACCCAACAGCACCCTCTAGAAACACCTTCAGGAAGGGGACCAAAGCAGGCCGAAATTAGAAGCCACAGCACTCCAAAACACACCATTAAATACAAAGAATTATGTGTAAATCAAGGAGATCCCTAATATCTGGAGACAACATGACAAACCCTATTAAGTTTCCAAGTCCACCAAAACGCACAGATCCATGGGAAGAAGACCTAAAAGCGGTCATGAGGAAGGAAATGCAAGAATTACTAAAACAGATGAAAGAAACCCTAGCAACCGAGTATAAGAAAGCCATGGATGAAAGAATCAGCCAAATTAAAGAAGAAATGTCAAAGAACATGAGAGATTCCATACAAAAAGAAGTGAAGGATTTAAAAGACAAAGTAACAAGCCTTACGAGCAGAAACACAGAGTTGGAGAAGCACATCGAAGAACTCGAAGGAAAACTGCAATCAAAAAATGATCAAGAAACCAACAAAGAAATAAAAGGCAAAGCACTGGAAGGAAAAATCCAATATCTAATGAACAAAGACAAAAGAAACAATCTAAGAATTGTGGGTATACCAGAAGGGGAGGAAATAGGGAAGGGGGAAGAACAGGTAGTCAGGGAGATAATAACAGAGAACTTTCCCACCCTCTGGAAACACAATTCAGGACAAATCCAGGAAGTCAAGAGAGTCCCTAATAAAATAGACCCTAATTAACCCACACCAAGACACATAATAATCCAAATGGCAAAAAAACAAAGAGAAAGAGGAACTCCTGAAAGCAATAAGGGAGAAAAAAAACCTCAAGTACAAAGGAAAAGACATAAGAATCAAACCAGATCTCCCATTTGAAATAATTCAAGCAAGAAGACAGTGGAATGACATATTTAAACGACTGAATGAAAGAAATTTCCAACCCAGGGTCCAATACCCAGCAAAACTATCATTCATATGGGAGGGCAGACTAAAAACATTCTCAAATATGAATAAACTTGAACTATTTGTGCAAACTAAGCCGATCCTAAGCGACTTACTCAGAGACGAATTACACAATCCAAACCCCCGATTGTAACAACAACCACCCCACACAATACAACTGCACAACAGTCCTCTCTATCAATAATTTCCCTAAATGTTAATGGACTAAACTCTCCAATTAAAAGACACATAGTAGAGAACTGGGTTAGGAAAAATAAACCGGACTTCTGCTGTCTACAAGAAACACACCTACAGTTACAGGATAAGCACAGGCTTAGAATAAAAGGATGAAAAGTAATCACCCAGGCCAATGGAAAACAAAAAAGAGCAGGGACAGCAATTCTTATATCAGACCAAATTGTATTCAACCTCAAGAAAGTGATCAGAGACAAAGAGGGTCACTACTTACTGATCAGGGGAACATTAGATCAAGAAACACTAACCCTGGTCAATATATATGCACCTAATCTAGAGTCAGCAAAATATGTGAGGCAACTACTGGCAAACCTGGAGAAACACATGAAGGGAAATGTGATAATAGTAGGGGACCTGAATACTCCACTATCACCACTGGACAGATCCACCAAACAGAAAAATAGCAAAGAAATAAGAGCTCTAAATGAAAAATTAGAAGATTTAGGGCTAATAGACTTATATAGGGCCCTCCATCCCCAGAAAGCAGAATACACATTCTTCTCAAACCCACATGGAACCTTCTCCAGAATAGACCATGTCTTAGGATACAAAGCCAACCTATATAAGACCACAAAGGTAAGGATCATTAGAAGTACCCTTTCAGATCACTATGCAACAGAGGTTAAAATTGATATCAAGAAGAAGCAATGGAGAAAAACTAATACCTGGAGATTAAATAACATGCTGCTCAACAACACCTGGATCAAAGAACAACTCAAGGAAGAAATAAAAAGATTCCTTGAGACAAATGACAATGAAGAGACAACATGTCAAAATTTATGGGACACAGCAAAAGCAGTAATTAGGGGGAAACTCATAGCAATACAGGCCTATGTCAAGAAACAGGAAAATAACAAAACCAACAGTTTAAAAGATCACCTCAAAGAATTGGAGCAACATCAACAGAGAAATCCAACCACAACCAGAAGGCAAGAAATAATAAAAACCAGATCAGAAATAAACAACATCGAAACCAAGAAAACAATACAAAAAATCAATGAGACCAGGAGTTGGTTTTTCGAAAAAATAAACAAGATAGACAAACCACTGGCAAAACTCACCAAAAAAAGAGGGAAAACACCCAAATTAGTAGGATCACAAATGAAAGGGGAGAGATTACAACAGAACCCCAAGAAATACAACATATCATGAGATCATATTATGAACAACTATACTCAACTAGGCTAGAGAACCCAGTAGAAATCGACAGATTCTTGGACAAACACCCTCTTCCAAGTCTGGAAAAGGAAGATCTAGAAAGTCTAAACAGTCCAATCACCTCAGAGGAAATTGAAGATGTAATTAAAAAACTCCCTAAGAACAAAAGCCCAGGCCCAGATGGATTTACAGGTGAATTCTATCAAACATTTCAAGAAGACTTACTACCACTTTTCCATAGGCTTTTCCAAACCATAGAAAAAACAGGAATCCTCCCCAACTCCTTTTATGAGGCTAATATCACACTCATTCCCAAAGAAGGCAAAGACACCACCAAGAAAGAAAACTACAGACCAATCTCACTAATAAACATAGATGCAAAAATTCTCAACAAAATCTTAGCAAACCGAATCCAACACTTCATCAAAAAGATCATTCATCACGACCAAGTGGGATTCATACCAGGAATGCAAGGTTGGTTCAACATACGCAAATCAATCAACATGATACATCACATCAACAACATGAAAGACAAAAACCACGTGATCATATCAATCGACGCAGAGAAGGCGTTTGACAAAGTCCAACATCCTTTCATGCTAAAGACACTCAGCAAAATAGGATTAGAAGGAACCTTCCTCAAGATAGTTACAGCTATATATGAAAAGCCTATAGCCAACATTATACTTAATGGTGAGAAACTAGAAGCATTCCCACTAAGGTCAGGAACTAGACAAGGCTGTCCACTCTCTCCACTCTTATTCAATATAACCTTAGATGTCCTAGCAATAGCAATCCGACAAGAGAAGGGAATCAAAGGAATTCAAGTAGGGAAAGAGGAACACAAGCTATCTCTATTTGCCGACGATATGATGATCTACATCAAAAACCCTAAAGAGTCCACAGTAAAACTCCTAGAAACAATCAACCAATACAGCAAAGTGGCTGGATACAAAGTAAATACACAAAAGACAGTAGCGTTTCTATATACAAACAATGAAGTTGAGGAGAGAGAGATTAAAAATACAATTCCATTCAAGATAGTATCAAAAAATATCAAGTATCTAGGAATCAACCTTACAAGAGAAGTGAAAGACCTATACCAGGAAAACTTCAAAACACTTCAGAAAGAAATTGAAGACGATCTAAAGAAATGGAAGAACATCCCATGCTCATGGATAGGTAGAATTAACATAGTCAAAATGACTATCTTACCCAAACTTCTATATAGATTTAATGCAATCCCTATCCAAATCCAGACACAATTCTTTAAAGAAATAGAACAATCAATCACAAAATTCATCTGGAACCACAAAAGAGCCAGGATAGCCAAACACATATTGAAAAACAAGAAGCTGGGAGGCATCTCCTTACCTAACTTGAAACTATACTATAAAGCCATAGTAATTAAAACAGCATGGTACTGGAACAGAGACAGGACCTCAGACCAGTGGGTCAGAACAGAATTCCCAGACATAAACCCCCAGATATACAGCCAACTAATATTTGATAAAAGAGGCAAGAATCTGAAATGGAACAAAGAAAGCCTATTCAACAAATGGTGTTGGTACAACTGGAAAACCACATGTAAGAAAGTGAAAATCGACCCATATCTCACCCCTTATACAAAAGTCAACTCAAAATGGATCAAAGACCTTGAAATCAGACCCGAATCTATAAAGTTTATCGAGAATAAAATAGGCAGAACACTCGAAGACCTATATATCAAAAAGGTCTTTGAGAATGGAGCATCAATGGCAAGAACTTTAGCATGTAATATAAACAAATGGGACTACATCAAACTAAAAAGCTTCTGCATGGCAAAACAAACCCTACTTAACGCAAGAAGACAGCTAACAGAATGGGAAAAAATCTTTTCACTCGACATATCAGATAAAGGCCTGATATCTAGAACATACAAAGCACTCAGAAAGCTGAGACCCTCAAAACCAAATAAAGCCATAAAAAAATGGGGAGATGAAATGAATAGACACTTCTCTGAGGAAGACAGAAGGATGGCCAACAAACACATGAAAACATGCTCACCTTCACTCATCATCAGGGAGATCCAAATCAAGACAACAATGAGATACCACCTTACACCAGTGAGGATGGCTCACATCAAAAATAATGGAAACAACCTTTGTTGGCGGGGATGCGGTATGAAAAGAACTCTCATCCACTGCTGGTGGGAATGCCCCCTAGTCCAACATCTATGGAGAAAAGTCTGGAGAGTGCTCAAAGAACTCAGAATTGAGCTGCCATTTGACCCAGCAATTGCTCTCCTAGGCATATACCCCCAAGATGGAAGGGCATTCATTCCAAAATATGTATGCACCCCACTATTTATCGCAGCACTCAGTATAATAGCCAAATCGTGGAATCAACCTCGATGTCCAACAACAGATGAATGGATCATTAAGATGTGGTACATATACACAATGGAATATTACATGGCAGTCAGAAACGATACAATCACAGACTTTGCAGCAACATGGATGGACTTAGATCATGTTATGTTAAACGAAGTAAGTCAGAAGACAAAAGATAAACACAGAATGGTGGCACTATTCTGAAACACCTAGAACATATAGTTTAAACACAACTAATACCTAACAATCAAATAACAGGGTTTAACAGGGTAGAAACTTCGAACACTGTAACACTCAACATATACGTGGGAGCAGTGTCCAAAATTCATGAAAAAGGAGCAACACAAACACTTGACAACACATTATACCACAAAGAAAACAGCAACAACAGAAACAACAGCATTAAGAGAACAGGTATGTAATCAGACTTCCAAAACAAAGGCCCACAATAATCCCTTAGAGTTCGTATACAGGAACACAAGTATAGAACACCAAGGGAAATCACGACTGCAATGGCAACATACCATAACACTATGTTTTAATGCCTTTATCTTACTATATTTTAAATAACCTCTCAGCTTTTCTGCCCACAGGCGCCCTTGGATACAAAGGGCGGACAAACTAAGATGGCAACTCGGGATACCACATGAGATACCATACATAGCATGCACTACGAGAGGGCCACGAGAAAACTCTCTAACATATACTTTATCTCTAGGTTATACCTTCTTTTAGGAATTGAAGCACGTGACCAGTCAGACCACCGAAGCAGTGCCTGCGATGTACAGACTTAAACTACAGGCTCTATTCTTCGAACACATTCAACCTAACCAGCATTCCCTTGCTATTCTCTCCTCTCGTCTCACTACTTTTTTTTTTAATTCTATTCTTCTCTTTACTTTTTCCCCTTTCTCTTCTCCTTTTCTTTCTAAGGTATTTTCTCTTTTCTCTCCCTGCATACCCCTCCCATATACCTTCCCCTGTCTCCCCTCTGGAAATCCAACTATCCCTTCACCCCTCAATTCCATCCAGATCTCCCACCATATTAAAACTCTTCACCCTCAATCCTCAATCTATTAGGCATCAAGACCGACCTCCTACCCAACGAAACAGTACCCAGCACCCAGGCGAGGGGACACCCAGTCAAACCCACACCTCGTCTCCAGCAAGAAAAGACAGCCAACTCCCTGCGGACTCATGCTGTGTGGCCTTCCCTACCAACTCCCCCTAATGTGGACTGTTTCTTGAAACCGGACCTAGGTCCAAAAGTATCCCCAACGCAAGAACTCTTCCAAGACCTCCCTGCCGCAAATTTTTACCAATCTGAAGAAGGTCAGGGGGTGGGATAGGAAGATGCCTGGGAACCCACACACCACAAGAAACACCCAAAAGACAATGGGAAAAACTGTACCTCCAACATTGGCATAAGACTGGTAATACACCACCTCTTTACCTACTCTCCCCCAAATGTAAGGTAGTCTTTTGCACCACTTTGGTCCTTTAAAAACCTCACTAACTCACCTTAAATTTTTTTTTAAATTTTTTTTAATTAATTAATTTATTTTTTAAATGTTTGTCCTACATATACATTTGTGAGCGCATACATTTTTGTTTCCTTTTTTTTTTTTCTCCTCGCTTTTGGGTATGTGACCTGTTTCTGTTATCCCCTCTGTCCACCCACAAATACACAGACATTAAAATGTAGCACCACTTCCCCCTGCAAAGGCACACCAAATAAAGGGGAAATCTTACATATAAAAAAAAAGAGCTCTTGTCTACTAGAGATGGGAACTCATAGTTGTTTACAATACAGGGATATCTCCTACCTTGAAAATATGTCATGTGGAATCAACTTAGACCTCAGGTGATTAGATACCATTCATCCAGCCTTGAACCCTGGATCCCAGACATAGAAACGGCACAGTTCCTCACAACAGCGGCAAGAAACAAATCCCAGCCGGGACAGCCTTAATACTGCGGGGTCAACAACAAGGGCCAACTCTAACATGATTTCCTGACAATGAGGAAAATCCGAGCATCCTGACCTTAGAGCAGATTAACCTACCTTACCAGCTAACGACAAGACAAAACCAGAAGTCTTGGCACCCTTTGGTAGGTCCAAAAGCCAAGATCGTGATTTATAGTTGACTGGCTGCTAGAACTACGACCAGACGGTATACATCTTGGGACCAAAAAAAAAAAAGCCCTAGTTTAGGGTTTGAACTATAACCTGCACAATAATCAGGATCCCCAGTCCCAAAGGTCCGGCAGAGAAAATTGGTAACGGAACGGGACTTTTGGAAGCACAAAGAAAGACGCTATCCTAGATGCCACCCTAGGATCAGTGCAAAGACCAAGATCACCAACCACAGAAGATGGATTAAAATGACACGGAGGTAACAGAACCTCTAGAACCACAAAGACTGACTTCATCATAAGTCCCACCTCAGGATCTGTGCAGATACTGAGACCTCTAAACACAGAACAGAAGTCTTCCACACACCAAAAAAATAAAAAAAAAAAAAAATCACCACCGGGAGAGTAAAGGTTCCTGAGCAAAGTCTAGTGTTGATCCCATGACAGTATGCTCCAAGGACGGAGAAACCCCATATCTCTTAGGCCAAGTGAATTCCTTTTCGAATGACCCCAATATTTACTGTGCCTGGGCAGGAGGGAAAAAATAAAAATACAAAAAGCACAAAACCTTGGTTATTATCTATATATTTTTTTACCTCCATTTATTATTGTTATTATTTTTATTCACCTATCTATTTTGGTCGATTTCTCTGTTTGGGAGTGATTATTGAAATTGTCCCCAATCATATTTATATTTTCTCTTCCTTTCTTTTCTTTCGTTATGTGCTATGCCATGTTTCTCATTTCAAGACCATGGCGTGTTTTTTTTGTTTGTTTGTTTTTGTTTGTTTTTTGTTTGTTTTGCTTTTTGTTGTTTGTTTGTTTGCCTGTTTTTGTTTTTTTTTGTGGTGCTTATCGATATAGCTCAAGCCCTCACTGGATATTTGACACTTCTTTTGGTACTGGTGGAGTGTTTCACCTTCTTTTTCTCCATCTCTCAAATCGATGATGAGAGCCTCTAGAAGGATTCCACCCAGTTTCGGGGTATTAGACCCTTACCCCAGTTTATTACTTTTCTCTTTTTCAAACAAAACCACGCAACTTGAACTAGCTAGTCCTGCCTCCAGTTAGAGGGGGAACTAAGGGAGGCATCAAGACCAAACAGGTGCAAGACTACTAAGTTGTGGGTTAGATACAGAGGGGACCACATATTCTAGCCGACCTGGGGTGAGGGAAGAGGAAATGGGAGGTAGGACAGAAACGGAGGTGTAGGGAGGACAATTTGGTGATGGGAATCCCCCCTGATTTTATGTAAATATGTACCTAAAATTTTATTGTCAACACTATGTAAACCACTATGATCAAAATAAAAATTAAAAAAAAAAAAAAAAGAAGGGCTTCTAGGCTACAAGCCATGTTTGGAGGCCAGGGGACCCAGGACTTCAGGTTGTCTAAGATCCTGTGGGAGGGCCAAATGCTTCACGGTAGTGTCCCTAGCACACATTCACCATGGATGCTTCTTCCTGACTGTCTGAACCCGGGGCTGTGGGAGTATGCCCAGATGTAGTGTGCATGTTGGAATGCCTGCTTGTGTATCCACATGGATATCCACAGGATCTGCTAACCACTGAGTGGCAGCAAGTCTCATCCACCATAGGGCTTATCCCCTCATGGCCCATTTGATGAGTGCTTATTATCCTCTATGCACACCTCCAGGGGTAGGAAGCTTCTTACCCACCCAACTATCTACCATCCAGCATACACATAGCTCTCCTGCCATGGCCCTCTGCCTAGTAGAGTGTGAGATCTTTCCTAGGGTGCCCCCATATACTTCTACTTTCTGGCTTGGAGAGCCTAGGACCTTCCTTGGAACCTGTACTCCCTCTGCCCTGAAACCTGCAGAATACCCATCAGATCTTCCATGGGAATTCCTTGAGAGCAGAGGCAGTTCCATGAGGCAGGAGAGTGCAGTTTCAGGGGGAGTATCCCTCATAGACAAACCCACCCATAGCACCTTCCTAGGTAAAGACTGAGGGAAGCGTCTGAAGAGATAGCCCACTTTAAGACACAGGTGGGACAAAACAGGGTGGGATGAGGGCTGGATTTACACCAAGATATCCAGTCTCTAGTAGTCAGAGCTCCAGGCCAGGCTCAGACTGGAGCCCTAATGCTGTGCTGCCATCTCTGGGCTCTTCACCCTGAACATTTGTATAAAGGTAGCTTTTAAAGAGAGGCCTGTGCTAAGTGGGAGAAGGACAGAAATTCTCTACAGATCTCAGAGAAATAAAGTGGGAGGAGTGGGGGGCAGGGTGACAGTGTGGTTGGTAACAATTACCAGAGTGCTCCCAAGTGTCCTAAAAGCTTCTAACACTAGTGTCTGGGAGCCCAGACATGCTCACGTGCCTAAAGCAATTCAGCCTGGGCCTGTGCATGGTCCTGAGAAGGGGCCACACCTCCATGGTTCCTCTGCTGGTAAGATTCCCAGACCAGGACTGTGGAACTTCAGAACCCTGGGTCTTAACCATGAAATCATATTCCCCAAGACTGTGGCCAGGAAGAGTTTCTAAGATGCTCCCAGCACGGTGCTCAGAATCTCATTATGGCTAGCTGTGGAGGGGAGGGGTTCTGTGCAGATCAGTTTCCTAGACCCAATCCCCCTATCAGGATCTCCCATGGCTTGTCAGCATTGCCAATGTGGCTCAGGAGTCTGGCCATAATCAATTAATCCTGAATAAAGGGGCAAGAAATGCAAAGTTGGAGCAAGGAAAGCTTCTTCAGCAAGTAGTGTTGAGACAACTAGTCAGCCACATGATAAAAAGCAAACTCAGACCTTCATCTAATACCATGCAAAAAAGTCAGATCCAAATGGATTAAAAACCTTGCTATCAGACCCAGATCATAAGGCATATAGAAGAACACATAACTAAAACATTCTATTACATTGAGACTAAAAGGCATCTTCAAGGAGGAAACATCACTGTCCAAACAAGTGGAAGCAGAGATAAATGGGACTGTCTTAAGCTGAGTAGCTTCTGCACCTCAAAGGAAATAGTAACTAGGATACAAAGGCCACTCACAGACTGGGAGAAACTATTCACCTAATACCCATCATATAAGGGGCTAATCTAAGATATACAGGGTACTGACAGAATTTAACAAGGAAAAAACATCTAACCCCATCAAAAAAAAATGAGGAGAAGAAATGAACAGACACTTCCTCAAAGAAGAAATACAAATGGCCAAAAGGCACATGTAAAAATGCTCCACATCACTAATCATCAGGAAGATGCAAATCAAAACAACAATGAGGTACCATCTCACACCACAGAGACTGGCACACATCACAAAAAAAAACAAGAACAATCAGTGCTGGTGGGTATGTGGGGAGAACACCCCCTTCACCAGTGCAACATTACCACAACCAATCCAGGCTGAACACTAGTGCCTGGGAGCCCAGACATGCTCATGTGCCTAGAGTAGCTCAGTCTGGGCCTGTGCATGGTCCTGAGAAAGGGCTATATTCACCACAGTTCCTCTGCTGGTAAATTCCCAGACCAGGACTGTGGAACTTCAGAGCCCTGCACACCTATATTCATTGCAGCAGTATTTACAATATTCAGAATCTGGAAACAACCTAGATGCCTGACAACAGATGAGTGGCTAAAGAAACTGTGGTACATATACACAATGGAATACTATGCAGCTGTCAGGAAAAATGAAGTCATGAAAGTTTCCTATTATGGATAGAAATGGAAACTATTATGCTAAGTGAAATAAGTCAGAGAGAGAGATAGACACAGAATAGTCTCACTCACTTATGAAATTTAAAAAAAATAAAAGACAATATGTTAATAATATTCAGAGACAATAGAGATAAGAGCTGGAAGAATAGGCCCATAATATGAAGCTTACTACAAAAATGGTGAGTGCAGTTGGAGAAATAACTACACAAACAAATATCATAACAATGGTAGTGAGTGAGAGAAATATATTATCTATCTCAAATACAGGCAGGGGGCAGGGGAAGAGGGAAATTGGGGCATTGGTGGTGGAAAGGTTGCACTGGTGAAGGGAGATGTTCTTTTTTATAACTGAAACCCACCTACAACATGTTTGTAATCATGGTGCTTAAATAAAGATATTATTAAAAATTAAGTATAAGATAACAAACAAAAAAAGAAGTCTGGCCAGGTGTCCATTCACCCCAGAAAGCATGTGCCCCCTCCCAAAAGCTTTACAGCAGCAGGAAGGCTTGACCTTGCTGTATGAGTGCAAGGTAGCCAGCTGGTGCAGAAAGCAAATACTAAGAGAGTTGAATGTCCCACGCATATGCCAGCCAGTGATCAGGGACTAGGAATTCCCTCAAGTACACATCCAACCTGCCTATGAGTCCTTTCAGCAGCTTTATTCTCAACTGTCAAGAAACCAAAGCTACTAAAATGCCCTCCAGCTATGAGTCTCATTTGCTCACCAGCACAATGTACCATTACTCAGGGACACACATTTTAGAAAACCTCTAGGAGTTCTCAGGATTCTAGGTGGGGTGGGACTATTACTAGGAAACTTAGGTGATCCTGCAAGTACAGCTGTTAGGGCATTTCAAGGTATGTGATCAGTTCCCAGCACCACATGATCACCAAAATATCATCAAATGCAACCCTGGAGATCTTATGCATCCTTTGGGTTGCCTGCATATGCCCAACATAATAGGACCTCAGCAGCACCACATGTTCAGGCCTTTTGCACTGAACTACTGGCCAATTTGGCAAAGAGTCACTGGTAAAGTCTGTAGACCACCACCTAGTAACTTTCCATCCCCATAAAATGACCCAAATGTTTAATTGTAGTATAAATGTCTGAAATGGGCTTACTAAAGCAGATGAAGATGTAAAATGCTGGCCATGCAACTTTCTAACCTGGAGCCTGAGACTAAAGACAAGATTGCACATAAGCCCTACACTCAAGCTGATAGAGTTCTTTCCCCAGGGATCTGGGTTAACCACTCAGAAATCACTACAGTAGCTTTGGACTGAACGCCTAAGTGTATGAATGGCAGGTTGTGAATAGAACTTCTCCCTGCTGGGATTGGAGCTCAAGACAAATGAGGGCTAGAAATCTCAGTATGAAACATTTAGCTGAATAGAGGTGTTTGTATTAGAAATGCTATAAATATGTGTGTATGCATGGAATAGTGCCACTGCTATGGATTCTACTCTGTGAAATAATAAGGTCCTTCAGTAGTTACAACATGTCTGGTGCCCAAAATTTGACTTCCCATATCATTCTCCAATAGAAAGGAAAAAGATCTCGTGGGAAAAGGGCTGATTGTAGAATTAGAACAAGAAATCAAATGACATGAGCCAGACATATCCTAATACTACCAGAAGTATGAAAGTACTAAAAAAAATGTGTTGAACAAAGATCAGAAGGATATAGGGGCCAATTGAAAACTCTCCATCAATGGTACTATTGGGTCATATAGGAGCTCAATTTCTAGTCTTTTGAAGGATGTCCATATTGGTTTCCAAAAAGGCTGGACCAGCCAATATTCCCAGTGAAATGAGTTCCTTTCTCCCCAAATCCAAACCAGCACTGGTTATCTTATTCTTTATGTGTGCCAGTCTCTATGGTGTGAGATAATATTGCATTACAGTTTTGATTTGCCTCTCTCCTTGATAATTAAGGGGTATGTAGCATTTTTTTCTTGTGCCTTTTGGCCTTCTGTATTTTTTCTTTGAGAAAATTTCTGTTCATTTATTCTCCCCATTTTTGATGGCGTTGGATTTTTTTGTCTTGTTGAGCTATACCAATGCCTTATATATCTTAGATATTAACCCCTTATTAGATATGCATTGAGTAAATAGTTTGTCCAGCTGACAGTAGGACATGGTTTATTTACAATTTGGTCCATTGTAAATAGTATTTAAATGACCAATATGTGCAAATATCTTTTCAAATTAGTGTTTTTGTGTTTTATTAGATACCTCATTGTGCAATTGCTGAATCATGTATAAGACTATTTTTAATATCTGAATAATATTTTCTCATTTTTCTATAGACTGCGAACTGATTTGTTTTGACCAACAATGTCCATGGGTTGCTTTGTCTCCACTTTCCTGCTCGTACTGTTGCTTCTGGCCTTTTCACATAGTTCATGTAGCTAATAAAATATATATTACTGTTAAAAAAGAAAACTTTCCATCACCAAAACTGAAATTATACAGGCAACAAAACTAAGTACTATTAGGTTATAACCCAAAGGAGAAAATAAATATTCATGAGTCTATATTGATACAATGAATAAATTAGAAAAGACAGATTTCATTTGCAAAATAATTCCAAATAATTAATGTAAAATCTATGTCATTTGTCTCACTTCTGATATTGGTAATTGGCACCTCCTGACTTTCCCACCCCCAATCAGTGTGGCTAGGGATTTATCAATTTTATTGATCTTCTCAAAGAAACAGTTCTGGTTTCATTTATTTCCTTTACTGCTTTTCTCCACTGATTTCTACTCTGATACTTATTTCCTCTCTGTTGCCCACACTGGATTGAATTTGCTTTGCTGTTTCTAGCATCTTAAAGTGAGAGCTCAGGTCACTGATTTGAGACATTTTTTCCTTTCTAATGCAGGCATTTAGTGCTATAAATTTCCCCTAAGAAGTGTTTTTGTGACATCCCACCGATTTTTGATATGTTGGGGTTTTTATTTTCTTTTAATGAAAAATATTTTCTAATTCCTTTTTTGGTGGATTCTTTAACACATGAGTTACTGATAAGTGCTATGGTTTCAAAATACTTGGAGATTTTTCAGAGTTCTCTCTGATACTTAAATCTTTCCATTAAATTGCTGATTTCAAATGTATTTAGACTATGGCCAGAGATGTGTTCTCTACCATTTGAATACTTTACATTAACCAAGTCTTATTTTATGACCCAAAATAAGGTTTCCTCAGCATGCATGAGTGTAAAGATAAAAAAAAAATATATTCATGTATTCTGCTGTTGTACAGAGGCGAGCTCCACACACCTCACTTAGGTCAACGTACTTGACAGTGCCGATCAGTCCTCTGTCTCCTTCATGGTTTTCTCTCAGCTTGTTCTATCAGTGATTGATAAAGGGGTGTTAAGACCCCTGATTACTAATATGGATTTGTCTATTTCATCTTGCTGTTCTATCAGTTTTTGTTTCGTGTGCTTTAAAAGCTGTTATTCGGTACATAAACATTTGGAATTGTTATGTCCTCTTGATGAATTAACTATATAATCTTCTTTATCTCAAGTCATATTATTTGCTCTAAAATCTCTTTTGATGTTACTATAGTCACTTCAGATTTCTTTGCCAGACCCTGTGAATTTTACCTTGGTGCATGCTGGATATTTTTATTTTGCTATAAATATTCCTGAGCTTTGTTCTGAAATGCAGTTAAATTACTTGAAATAGGATAAACCAGAGGTTTTGCTTTAAAGATTTTGTAGATGAGGCCAGAAAAGTTAACCAAAGGTTAAATTTTCTCCACTTCTGGAATGGGGGACTCATCTATTCTTCTGCTATCTCTCCACATTTCTCCTCTTGAACCTCATGTCCAGCAAATTCTGCTGTCTTGGCCTTCTGAAATCTCAATTCAATCTCTCCCCATTGCTGGGACTTGGGCTATGTCTATCTCCTTCTCCCTGTGCAATTGTCTGGAAAATCAGAGAACCAAAAGACAGAACAATTGCCAGGTTTATTACTTTTATTTCTCATCTTCCCTTTATTGCTTAATGGTCGCATCTCAGAAGCCAGTTTCTGTTGCTTCAGGTAGGAGAGTAAATTCAAACCCTGTCATTTTATTTTGCAAGAAAGAATATCTTCTCTGACAGGAATAAGAAACCACTGGACTACACCAATGATCTTAGAGTTCAGATAGAGAAACAGGGGCACTGGGGTGTGATTCTGGCACAAAGTCACATAGTAAGTTGGAAGGTCTAGAACCTGCTCGGACTTTTGAGAGCACCCCCAAAATAGGGCTGTTGTTGTTGTTGTTGTTGTTGTTGTTGTTTCAGTTTTAGTGCCACATCTAGTGGTGTTCAGGTCTTATTTTTGGCTTTATGCTCAGGACCACTCCTGGTGGGCTTTAGGGGATCACATGGGATGCTGGGGATTGGAACTGGGTCAGCCATGTGTAAGACAAATACCTTGCCCACTGTCTCTATGGCCCTCTGTAGATTTTTTTAAATTAGTTTCCTTGCAATTTGGGGAGGTTATTAAGTTGTGTAAACTCTTGATATATTAACCTCTTGTCAATATATATGAGGAATATATAACAGCATAATGTAGCAATATAAAGTAGCCAAATATAATCTAACACAATGTAGCCAATATAATGCAGCAATTGTAATCTTCCAATTGGTAGATTATGTGTGTGGTAGTTTATTTTGCTATGTTAAAGCTTTTTAATTTGATGTAGTTAGAACTACACTAGAGTGATATTTTCTGGCTTTTGTTTCCCTTGCCAGTGGAGGTACGAAATTCATCTCTGCTGCTAAGGTCCTAGAAGTATATTACCCAGATTTTCTTCTATGTATTTTGTGATGCCAGATCTAATATGTCTGTTTTTTAATCCACTTGGAGTTAATTTTTGCTAATAATGTAAAATAGTGATTTAGTTTTAGGTATATTTTGCATGAAGTTGTCTACTTTGCCCAACACCATTTGTTAAAGAGGTTTGTGTTTGTTTGTTTGTTTTGGTTTTTGAGTCACAGCTGGTGACACTCAGGAGTTATTCCTGTTTATGCACTCAGAAATTGCTCCTGGCTTGGGGGATCATATGGGATGCCAGGGATCAAACTGCAGTTTGTCCTAGGTTAACACACGCAAGGCAAACACCCTACTGCTTGTGCCATCACTTCAACCCCTGTTAAAGAGGTTTTTATTCCTCCAGGATATGATCTTGGTTTATTTGTCATAAATTAAATGTTCATAATTGTGTGAATATATTTCCTTTGAAAAGGGACCTCCCCAGTGGTGCTTGAGGTACTAGAGACCACTTCCAGTAATAATGATAATTGGGTTCTCAGATCCAGCTCTATAGCATTGATTGGACTGAGGATACTAAAGGGAGTTCATCAGGACTATACCCCTTGACACTGGTATGACGGTATGAGGTATCTGGAATTAAATTTAGTGCTTCATACGTGAAAGGTTTTGGTCTCCCCCCCCCCCATTGAGCTCACCCATCCACCCATCCATAGATTAATTTCTGAACTCCATTTCCCAGGGCCTTTACTTCCTGAGATGCTACTTTTCTCCTCACCTTGTCTCACTGGGGGTTCTCAGGAAACACAAGGCCTGGCCTGTACTGACTTACAGGTCCCCCCTCAGATTAGAGCCATCCTCCCCCAAGTGTACAGCTGTCACATCTGCCTCTTACTCTAATGGATCTAAATGTTCTGATATGAAATGTGGGTCAGCAGACTACACAGGGAGAGGCTTCCTGCAAAGAGCAGGAATTAATTTTCCACCATTCCAGGCACACTCAAGTCTGTTCCATCATCCATTGATGCTATTTTCCCTTCTGTGGGGCTTCAAGGAACAGCCAGACCAGTCCACACTGGTGACACTGGTATCTGGAAGCCCAGAATTCTTGACCAAGAGGAATTTGGCTCTAGAAAGATCATGAATTGGTTTGTGTCTGTTTTGTTCTAATATCATACTATTTTCATCAGTTTTGCTTTGCGATGTAGTTTGACATCAGAGTACGATGCCTTCATTTTTTTCTTTTCTCTCAGAATTGCTTTGTCTACTCCAGCTTGTTTATGTTTGTATGCTAATTTTAGTTTGTGTTATACTTTAAAAATGACATTGGTGGGCCAGAGCTGTGGTGCAAGTGGTAAGGTCTTGCTCATGCTAGCCTAGGACAAACTGCGGTTCGATCCCCCGGGGTCCCACACCAGGAGTAATTTCTGAGGGCACATCCAGGAGTAACCCCTAAGGATCACCACGTGTGGCTCAAAAAGCAAAAAAAAAAAAAAAAGACATTGTTATTTAATGGGGATTGTATAGATTCAATTACTAAATGTAGGTGAGAAGGCCAGTCTAATAATGTTTGTTCTTCCAATCTATGAACAAAGGGTGTCTTTCCATTTCTTTCTATCTTCTGTTTATTTTATTAATATCTATAGTTTTGCCTCATTTGTTAGGCACTTTATCCTTTTAGTAAAATGATAAATGATACTGTTTTGTTATTTTTTCTTTCCTCTTTACTTTCTTTAAGTACTTTCTTTAAATTTCTTACTTTCCTCTTGACTTCTTTACTCATTATGTTTATCGTTATTTGCCAGTTTGTTCTTCTATTATTTATTTATTAATTTATTAATTGTTTCTAATAGATTTTAGGTAGTCTTAAAGATTTTCTACTAGGCATGATGTTATTTTCAAAGAGCATAATCATACTTCCTCTTTTCATATCTGGATTTGTTTTCTTTTGTTTTTTCTTGCCTAATTGCTCGGGCTAGGACTTCCAAAGCTATTTTGAAAAATAGTGGTGATAATGGTCAACTTACCTTATTTTTCAGACCTTTTGGGGAAATATTTTATCTTTCACCACTGAGCATAATGTGAACTGTGTGTTTGCCATGTATGACCTTTATTATGTTTAAATATGCCCTTCAATTTATGGAGCATTTTATCATGAGTGCATATTAAGTCTTATCAAATCTGTTTTCAACATCAATTGATATGTTCGTGTAATTTTAATCTTTTTGTTGTTGCTACTTCACTGTATTACATTAATTGATTTCCTATATTGGACTATCCTTACAGCCCTGAGATGAATCCCATTTGGTCATGATGAATTAGTCTCTTGATGCAATTTGTATTCTATTTGCCAAGATTATATTGAGGATTCTTGCATCTATGTTCTTAAGAGATATTGATCTGATGTTTTCCTTTCTCAAGCTGTCCTCTTCTGCTTTGAAGATTGGAATAATATTGGCCTCATTGAATGTATTTTAGAGTACTATTTTTTCTATAATATGTCAGAAATTCAGGATGTTATTTATTTTTCTTTGAAAGTTTTGCAGAAATCACAAATGAAGTCTAGGCTTTATTCTTATTTTTAATTATTGGTTCAGTTTTTGCACTTATGTCTATTCAAGTAACTTGTTTCTTCATACTATAAAATTGTGTGATTCTAAAACTTTGTTCCTTTTTCTATGTGTCCAAATTGTTTGTATCAAGTATTCTCATACATCCTTTGTGTTTTTGTAATATCAATTGTAACTTTGCCTTTCATTTTATCAGGGTTTTCTCATCTGATTTTTTTAGTGATCCTAGTAATGGAGTTATTAATGTGACTGAACCTCTCAAATAACTAACTCTTTTCAGCAATTTTGTTCAATTTTCATCATTTTTTGTATCAACCTTTTGATTTCTACTTTATTTCCATTCTTATTTTTTATTATTTTTTTCTTCTCTTGAATTTTTGGTTCTGCTTGCTTCTTTTCTAGTTCTTTTTGGTTCTTTTCTAGTTCCTTCAAGTGTATTAGACTGTTAGAGACTTTTTCTTATTTATTGTTATGGGCCTATATTGTGATAAACTTTGCTCTTAATATTGCTTTTACTATATCCCATAGGATCTGATTCCTGCTCACTTTGTTTTTATTGTTCTCCAGATAAACTTTTTATTTCTTCTTTGATTTTCTCATTGACCCAAGTGTTTTTTAGAAGCATGTTGTTTAGTCTTCATGTCTGAGGTTTCCCCCTTTTCATTTTGTTGTTGATTTCTAGTCTCATATATTGTGACTGGAAAGGAGACTTGATATAATTTCAATATTTGTATATTTATTAAGAATTCTTATGTGTCTCAATAAATGATCTGTCTTTGAGCAGGCTCCAGCACACTTGAGAAGAATGTTTACTCAGTTCTCTTAGGAAATTTCTGTATATATCCATTAAGTCCATCTCATCAATTACTTCACTTAATATTATTATTTCTCAAGATGATTTCTTAGGGAAACAATTGCCAAAGGTGGATATGAAAGTATAAATTTCCCTCATCACACATCTGCTTTTTTATCACCCCTCCAAGCTTCAATTAATTTTTTCCTCACCCATTCACCAAAAAATGTCAATTATGGGTCTGTTCTGGGGCACAGGGACATAGCATAATTGAGATAAACTTGTTTCTGCCACATTGCTACTGGGTTTAGGCAGGAGATACAGGAACAGGAGAACACACATGTGTGCCAGGAGCTGCAGAGCAGTTGGTAGGAAGGTAGAGCAGAGCAGAGAGAGTATAAGGACCTCCAGTGGAGACAAATATATCTCAAAGGGTAGTCTGGGCTCCCCAGTCCTGAGCAAATCCATCATTAGTTTCTCCCTTCTTCCTCCCTGACTGACATTCGCTGACTGAATACTAAAATCCTATTTCTAGTCTCTAAAACGCTTGTCAATACCCTGCTGCAGTTTGGTCCTATCCTTGCCATATTCCCTGCCCACATGCTGTAAAGGTCTGTTTCATCCTGATAACTCAGCTTCCCACTGACCTTCTCACTTCCCAGAATCCAACATGCCCTGATATTCTCTTCAAAGTATCCCACTCCTTTGCACATTGTGGGGCTTCCAGAGCAATATGAACATTTAACTATATTTAAAAAAACTTCTAGCCTTTCCTTTGGACAATATTCTCTCTTATCATCACCCTCCACAGATATTGGGGACATGTGTCTTCTGAGTCTGTCGATAGGGAAGGTCCAGCAAACAGAGGTGGAGCATTTTCAGGACAGGAGGGCCAACTGAATTCTGTGAGACTCCTTTCCTCCAGCAAAGTGGCTCTGACTACCTCTTCCTTGGTTCCAGAGCAAGACAGTGGTGGTGGACAGAGTATAAGGTAATGTTCTGGAAGTCTTGGCACCTTGGGACATGACAGGGGAGGAAGCCAGTATGGAGAGTCAGTTGGAGCAGTGTGGGCCTCAGTCAGACCATGTTTTTTGTGTGGTCTCTGTTCATGGGTGTGACTGGCCTTAGGAACACTCCTAAGGATGTAGGATGTTGATTCCCCTTTTGACTATAACAATGATGCCAAGGACCATAAGTAACCTGGTACAGAGCCCTGGAACCTGGCCTGCCCTGGGCTATGTCTCTGGCACTCTCTGCAGCTGCATAATGAAGACACAATTACTGATACTCATTTCTCAGATAAGAAGAGAGCCTCAAAGAGGTTCCCTCCTGCATTTCTTTTTACCTTCTTTATCACTGGTTGGCATTAGCCAATCTGCACAATAAGAAAAGAACCTCTTTCCTGGGCGCTGGAATCAATGAGCTCAATCGGGAAACTTCCTGCCCCTTAAGAGAGAAGAGGGTTACAAAGGAAAGCAGGAACAGAGAGACAGAGCTTGATGGCATTGTTCAGGCACTCAGTTCAGGATCCAGTTGTACCTGCCCCTCCACCATGCATATTTAGGTTCTGCTTCTGTCACTTCAGGATGCTGGGCCCACACAGAGTTTCTGACAACCACCCACTCCCCAAGACAGGCAGCAGGGACTTCACCTCCACTCTCATAGAACTTTGAAGTAAACTTTCACCCCTTCCTCAGCATAAAATACCACCTTCCCATAGTTCCCTTTTCAAGTCAATCTGAACCACTGGCGTTCAGTTTTCTGTCTCATTGATGAAGTTTGAAGCTCTGCTTCCCTTGACAGGTATTCTAAGAAGTGGGAGTGTTTTTAAGCAGGTGGGCCATTGTGAAAGTGGTTTTCTCTGCACTTGTCCCCATCTTCCTCAGAATTAGGGAATGAATGTGTCCTTCCCCCATCTCTGGAGCTCACAGGACTCACTCGCAGCATAGTCATCCTTTGGAATGTGTCATGATTGTTAGTGGCTTCCTTCTCACCTACTGTGGCTGCCCTTCCCTGGGCTCCTCAGATGCTTCATGCTTGGATCTCTCCTCAGACAGGCTTGTCGGCCTGTGAACCAGAGTTCACCAGGGTATTTGGCAGCCTCAGCTCTCTAGCAGTACCCACAAGTGTGAAGATTATCTGACTTTTCTCTCCTTTTCTATCTTGCATCTTTTCATATCCTAAGTAGAAACAAAAATTCATAAAAAAAAAAAGACCAAATAAGCAAATAGAATGTTAGAAGCCTGAGCAAAGGTTGCAGGCCGCATAATGATGTGGCAAAAGTTATCCTTTACAAAGGTCACTTTGGCAGTTCTATCTTTAACAATATTTGCTGAGCATTTATTATGTTCCAGGCATAGTTTACTGTGAGTTGGAGGCTGGGAGACTCCCTGAAAGGTTATTTTAGTCAAGACCCAGAGAGGGTAATGTCATCTCACCAAGTCACACAGTGAGTTGGGGGCTTAAGGGGTACCTGGCTCCTTTTGTTCCTTGTCATCAAGTTTACTGGAATTTCCTAAAACTTACTCAGTTGTCACCCCTCTGGGAAACAGGCATCACAGCCCAGGATAGTGTCTCCAAGACAGATAATATTTTCAAATCCGTGAAATTAGTAAAGAATAAATAAAAAGAATAGAGTCAATGCTGGTGGCTGTGTGATGGGCCTAACACTCTTCCCCCACTTTTAGAAGCAATTAAATAAGAAAGTTCTTATACCTTTAAACAGGTCAGCACCCTGAGCTGGGGAGTCCCCTCCAGGAACCAACTTTGAAGTGGCTGAGGATTTGAGCAAGGATTATGCCTGGTGCTGTTGATTGCAGTTGGCGATAAGAGGGAGATACTGCATGGCCTTTTTCTTCGACTTTTATGGGTGACAGAGTGAAAGATGGTCCACCTTGGATGAGAGCTGTTAGAAAGCTCTTCAGTCTTGCTTTTGAGGAACTTTTAATGATGTGAGAAAGCACTCATGATACAGTGATAAGAAAAGAGAAAAAAAGACTGAATGAATAGTGAGATCTCTATTACACAGACTGAATTGTATATAGCTACAATAGAGGCCTCTAGAAAGGTCAGGTAATAGTACAGTTAATGACAGCAGAGCTGAGAGAGCAACACAAGAAGCTTTTACATGAGCTTTGTTCAGTATCAGATCCTGGTTCTTACTTGTTTTGGTTTGTGGGGGGCATATGAGAGTGCTCTGGGCTTATTCCGGACTCTGTGGTCAGGGATCATTCCTGGCAGGACTTGAGGGACCATATGTGATATGGAGAACCACATCTGGGTCAGCTGAGTGCAATGTAAGCACGTTACCTGCTATACTGTCTCTTCAGCCCTATGCCAAAGGCTTTAACTCCAAAGAACCCCACAGAAGAAAATGAGTCACAGAGAGGTTGAAAAACTTGTCAAGTGTCACAGAGCTGAGCATCTCAGGTGGGGGTGAGTTCTGGTAGAGTTCTCTCTGTACTCAGAGCTGCCCTGTCAGGAAGAGACTTGCCCTGTCACCAGAGTGTGGAAATGGACAACCTGTTGTAGATCTTAAGTCCCAGCCCCCACTCATCACAGCTGCTCCCACATCCATCACCTTCAGCAAAAGTCAAACACCAGGCAGGAGCATCCGGGAACCATCACTCATGTGCTCCACAAGCAAGGAAGGGTGTGCTCCCTCCCCCAGTTTGTTGATAAATATTTTCTTAGCAGTGCATGTTTTTAGGTCCCTTACTGCCTGGGATACCTGCATTTCTCCCCACTTTGCCTCACTGGGGGTTCTCAGAAAGCACAAAGCCTGGTCTGTACTGACCTGCAGCCCCCCTCCCTAGTCTTGAGCCATCAGTCCCCTAAGTGTGCAGTTATCACATCCACCTCTTACTCTAATGGGTCTAGATGTTCTGATATGAAATGTGGGCCAGCAGCCTGCGCAGGGAGAGGCTTCCTGCAAAGAGCAGGAGGGAGTGGAATTAATTTCTCACCATCGCTAGCTCTCTCCAATCTGCTACTTTTCCTTCTGTGGAGGCTCAACGAACAGCCACAACACTGAGGAATGCTGGTGAGTTGACTATGGTATCTGGAAGCTCAGAGCTCTTAGCTAGAAGGAATTGGGCTCTAGAAAGACCACTGAAAACTCTGTCTATGCTCCAGGATAAATGTACATAGACAATGAATTATCATACGAGAGACTTTGTATGTTTGTGTGTGTGTGTGTGTGTGAGTGTGCATGCATGCGTACATGCTTGCCTTTGCAAGTTGTTTTTTTTTCTATTTAAATTTATTTTCGGACCACACTTGGTGACACTCAGGGGTTACTCCTGGCTATGCACTCAGAAATCATTCCTGGCTCAGGGGACAATATGGGGCATCAGGGGATCAAACCGCGGTCCGTCCTAGGCTAGTGCAGGCAAGGCAGATGCCTTACCACTTGCACCATCACCCCTGCAATTTTTTAACCCAGTCCTCACATGCCCACAAGTCCAGGGGATTTATCAGCCCCATTTTATAGAAGACAAAATTGAGTTACAGATACAAGCTCCTTACCACCCAGCTACCCACTAATAAGTAATGGGCATCAGACTCAGATTCTGGGTTGAAGGATTCAAAGCCAATGGTTTCCCAAACGTCCTGGAAATGAATCCTCCAGCATCCAGCACTGAGACTGAGTTAGAGATAAAAGTGTCTGTGAGGCACTGATGACTGAGCAAGGCAGGGACGGAGGGAGACCTGGCTTCAGGGAGAAAGGGGACAGCAGAGTTGATCTGACAATGATACAGCCAGGCTGGGCACAGAGAGCTCTCAGCAACACAGATGGACCTGCCAGAAGAAATAACAGCATTTCTGGGCCTACATTTTGCACAACTGAAGAGCCGAAGCCCCTCCATAGCAGAGCCTTCATGTTAGCGCCACCAGCAAGCTCCACGTGTGGGTATAAGAGTCCAAATAGATAGTGATGACAAGTGGTAAAGAAGAGATGAAATGAGAAGCCACCACTGGGGCCTCCATAGGGCCTCCCCTGCCTATTACTATCACCCTTTGTGTTGCTCATTGTCACAGATGAAATGCACAGAAAGAATTTTCTCAGACATCCTGCAGGTTCTTGCAGAGAAGGACCCTGCCAGGGAGGGAAGAGAGCTGAAGCAGCCTCAGCCCTGATGGAAACCAGGCTCTAACTGAAGCGTCCCTCTCCTTCTCCCATCCTTCATTTGCTGGCTCTCTGAAAACATAAGGGGCCCAAGGAGATCACTTGGGTCCCACACACATTTCTTTTTGCCCTCCCTGATCAATAGTGATTGATTTGAGTCAACTACTTTCCTCCAATCACCTGCTTTGTATGGCAAACAGCCACCACAGCAAGCCAGCCAGAGACCCTATGCCTGTTCCCTGTGGGCACTCACAACAGCCTGAGTGGCAGAACTGAGTTACTCTGTTTCCCTCAGGCACTTGATGGGAATGATTCCATTACCATGCATCTATGTTGGCTTCTCTACATGATCCTTCTGTTTTAGGTGGTGCTGGACAATGCTGGACACTGGACCCAAAGAGCTTCAAACATGCAAGACAAATGCTCTTTCACCAAGCTAAATATTAGCAGGAATATTCTCACAGAAAGGACTCCTTGTCCATGAATGTCCTACATCCTGTAGTGTGGAGCTGCTTCACAGCACATGTCCTCATACATGACACTGAGCTGGCCTATAACAGCCATCCCATATTCTGACTGGCTGCTGGTGGCTGCTTGATGTTGTAAGACATACACAGGCTTCACCTCTTTCACACTGGATCATGACCTCGGATCTGATACACATGATGTGGAGTCCCAGTGGACCAAACACTACACAAACCTCCTAATGTGTTCCTAGCTGAGGCCTGGCACACAGAACAGGAGACCCCCAACTAGATGCTCAGTTCTGGTGTGAACAAACCCCACACATCAGGTGTAAGGAACCCCTCCCAATACCTTTGTTAATTTCACCTGGATGGTCAGACCCAACCCCACCTAGGAAGGGTCTGTGTTAGATGACCCAACTTGGTCATCTTGAGGAGCAATAGCATCTCAGGGTCTCTGTGAGATTCCCTGTCCTAGCACCTTGGCTTAAGGAAGCTGCTGTGCTCTATAAACGCGCCTGGCGTACCCCTACAGACTTCCATCCTAAATGTCAATATTAGGTTAGGATAATTTGAACACTTACCAGTGTTTATGTTTCTGTGATGCTGAGTACAGCTCTACATCAATTAGTGTGTTGAGTAGGAAAAGGAGCTTGGAGGGAATAAAAGAGTTGGGGAAACTGAAGCAAAGAAGGGTGAAATAACTCAAGTCTTCCAAGCCTAAGGAATGGAAGAGCTAGGGTTCAAAGACAGTTAGGGTGTTGGAACATCCAAGGAAATCCTGGTGTCTCCCCCAAAAAGGAGATGCCACTGATTTCTGGCAGAAAAAAGCAAGCACTAATTCTTCACTCTGGCCTCCATAAGACTGCCACTGAGCCATTGCACTTGGTGGAAGTGTAATCTTGTATAATCACAGAGCACTTTGCGTAGCACCTGTACAAAGAATTTGTGCACAAAGTATGCACACACATGCACACTTCTATCTTCTCTCTTTTCTATACTTCAGGGTTAGAGCTGGGAAGATCCTTGTCAACCCACAGTGGTTTTGATAGGTAAACCAGAGCTTGTTTGAATTTTTGCTCCCCCTTTTTTCTTTTACTTTTTTTTCTTCTTACCTTCAAACAGAATCACATAACTTGAACCATCTTGTACTGCCTCACAAATTGAGGGGGAAATAATGGTGGGCACCAAGACCCAACAGTCGTATGAACATTGAGTAGAAATAAAAAAAATGATCAGACTTAAACACCAAATCCAAAGCCAACTACAACAGAATTGATACCCAATCTACAACAAGCTAGACACAGAAGGAACCACTTATACTGGCAGCCCAGGAGACAAAGGAGGGGTGATATGGGATGCATGCTGGGAACAGGGGTGGAGGGAGGACAACATTGATGGTGGGAATGCTCCTGATTCAATGTCACTATGTACCTAAAATACTACTGTGAATGATTTGTAATCCACATTGGTCAAAATAAAAATTATTAATTAATAATAATAAAAAAAAACAGAGCCCAGAGAGTATTTGAGAAAGCAGCTCAGATTCTGTCAAAGGGAGACAGAAAGGACTTCCTGGAAGAGATGATTCTGGGTTAAGATCAGAAACTTTGAAACACACCTGCTGGAATAGTGGAGAAGGGACTGGGTAGGCAGTAGGGTACCTGGACAAGAAGATATTTTAGATACCTAAAATCCTAAGACCTTACCATTCTAATTCAGTTTTGCACTAACTCAAGGTTCTATTAACTGAAGATACTAAGAGCTGGAAAATTAAGATTCAGGGAGTCCAGGACGGTTGGGGTCTAAGGTGCAGGGCCTCTATCACCAGTCTTGGCTGCGGGAGAAGCTCCAGGGTGAGCCTGCCCTGGGCCAGAGCTGACTCCTATTGCCAAGCCGTTAGCCATTCCCCCAAACAGGGATATGATCGAAGCTCTTTGTGGCTTAGAGAATGTAAATTTATTCTGCAGTTCCAGCCTCAGGCACTTACCTTATCTGCATGTTCCAGTCGTCAGAATAAATATTAGGAGACAAGTCTATGGAGATTTTCTGTGTGTACACGAGTTCAATCCTCCAGCCAGTGGTTAATCCAAGCAGGGATTTCAACAGAAATGCTACTCTTCTATTAATTACAAAGAGGGGCTGCTCCATGGCCTCTGTGCCTGTGTGATGTGTGAAGGCGTCCCCAAGGAAGAAATGGAACCAGGCCTGTGTGTGAGGAGAGATCTGTCATAGGGAGATGAGGAACTAGGTAGAGCAACCCCCAGCCTGGGTCATGAGAGGGAACTATTCTCCCCTCAGGTCTGCTGGGGATTGTTGCATAAACCCCTAGGTCTGGGCTGATGCTCTAGGACCCTCCAGGGGATGTGTGGGCAATGTAGCCCAGCACAGAGCAAACACAGCTCAGCACTGAATAGGCTCCAAGATCCAACAGAGGGGACAGACTACAACTCTCACATTCACTGACTCAGCCCTGAGAAGTAGGAAAATCCTCAAGGGTGACACCTATAGAGTCACTGCCCCTAACCCTGACCCCTGCTCTGACCTGTCCCATCCCAGAAAGGTTCTATAAATAGAAAATTAGCTCTAAAATCCCCAATCATAAGACTATAGAGCCTTCTTCTCTGGTCTCCACAGAAGGCACATTCAGCTCCAGTGCCCACAGCTTCCTGAGGTACTGAGGTAGATATGAAGCTGTAGCCAGGCAGCAGGAGATGACCTTATGCATGGAGCCTGTGCTTATGCAGTGCCTGTCACCAGCATCCTCCCTATCTCCTCTATCAATCAGCCATCAATATGGCTCTTATACCTAGAGCCACAATAGAAAGGGAAGATATGTTATCTCACATATGTATAATATATCTGACTTAAAACATGTGTAGCATTATAATTAATGGATAAGCTATATGATGGGTATAATGTGGGCATGATCACCTGTGTGGAAAAGTCTGCCTCTTACCAAGAATGGATCATTTTCCAAGATCATGGAAGCAGGTAACAACTCGGGAGATCTAACTCCATAACAACATCCAGGTGAGCTCACTGCATCTGCCTCTGTTTAGCAATGTGAGTGTCCACTCTCCATGGTGACCACCCACTCTGCTCCCTCTGTCACAGACCAAACCCTCAAGGAAGAATGCAAAATGGTACAGCTAGAAAGAAGACAGCAGCTGCATCTTCAAATCAAGCACATACTCTCATGATACAGTGTTGGATTCCTTGACAGTACCCTAAGGACCTGATAAGTTCTGTCCACATACAAACCTGCATTTGGGCATAATAGCAGTTGTATGCAGAATCACCAAAAGCTTGAAAGCAACCAGGATACCTCTTAGTGAATGGATAAACTGTGGTCTATCCAGACCACAAGATATTACTTAGCACTAAAATAAATGTGCCATCAGGTTAAGAAAAGACAGAGAAGAAACAAAGAAATAATACTAGTGCCAGAAGCTCATCTGCAAAGATGACAGACTGCATCCTTCCCACTGAATGGCATTCTGGAAAAGACAGAACGATGAAGATGGTAACAACAGCCAGCAGTTTCTGGGGGACAGAAGTGGGAAGAGATGAGCAGGCAATGCACAGAGGGTTTGGGGGTAGTGAACATAATAGGGTATTATAATGAAATATGTCATTGTTCTTTCATCCAAATCTTTAGAATATGCTATAATAGAGCATTCAGGTTCTTGTCCTCAGATAGTTAAGATTGAAAGCAGTGGACCGAGACAAGATGGCCAATTTCAATAGAAATGTTTATAAAAGAAGGGAAGATAGTTGAAGGAAGCTAAAGCATGGAGCATCCTTATATAGGAAGCACAGGAAAGAAGGGAATCATCTTTTTATATTCTTTTTACTAGGGTATGAGGGGAACACTGCATTGGGGAAGAGCAGGATGTTTGAGAATATTCTCTTTGGTATATTCTGGGAACATATCATGGAACCATCCTGGACCCATTCTAAGGAATTTTTCTCTCTAGCCCCCCCTTTTTTTAACCTCATCCAGCCTATTTTCTCTCAGCCCTATGTAGATATATTAGTACCATAGGTAAGCTATAAAAGTCACATAATCATGCTGCATCTGTAAAAGTCATCCTTGGTTTTATATCTATATGTTCCATTCTGGTGAGTCAAGTTGATGATGATAGAGGAGGCTATGCAAGGATAGGGGGCATAAAGTATGTGGGAATATTTGTTCTTTCTTCTTGATTATGTTATAAAAGTAAAACTATAAATGGAAGTCTCTGATGTAAAACTAAACAAAGCAGAAAAACAGACAACAAACAGGAACCATACTTATAAAACAACTTAGTAGGTATCATTAAAATTCTTCTTTCTGGTTCCTCATGCCGCCCAGTTCCTATTGAATAATTCCTCCCTTTAGAGAGCAATGGCAATTCAGTTCATTGGTGGCTCCAAGTTGCAATTTGACCCAGATCAAGTCAATAGTGAGCCTGGAATAAGTAAAAATTATGAAAGCAAAGCAGCAGTCTCAGGCTCTTCATTCCTTAAAGCCTGTATACAAGGTCTCCATTCATATCAGGCTTGGTCTCCTGCTCTGCAGCCTTCTCTTTACCAACCCAATGACATCTCCCAGCCCTAGTGGCCAGGCCCTTGCACCATCTGGCATTAGAAGGGCCGTCAGGCCACCCACAGGGACCTGGCCTGGCTCCAGAAGACTGCCAAGTCTTCCTGAGATCTGGCCTTACCTGATGCATCTCCATGGGGGACAATGACTATCACACAGCACCCACACTCACTTCTGAGGACAGAGCAGCCCCTATTCCTGCTTACCCAGTGCCATGAGAAGGGCCCTTATAGACACAGTGGGAACTTATGGACAGCAAAATCAGGACCACACCTACTGGCTCACTACAGGAGGTGCCTCCTTCCCAGACACTTTCCCATGTTGCCCCCACTTTCCCCCATCTGGCATTTGAACTGATTTCTCTCCTCCCATGCTCTTCTGTGATTGATCTGGGGGCCCCAGTGACTAGTTGTCTGCACCATTTCCATGGGCCAAGAAGGGGCTCAAGGACTTTTACTGTCAGAGAGATGGACAGAGAAATATGATAGTTCTGTCCTCAAAAGGGGACACAGGTACCTGAATCTTAGGGTTTCCCCAAAAATGATTTACTGTCCTCAAATGAGGCCAGAGACCCTAGGGTTTTCTATCAAAGCTGACTGTCCCATGAAGCACCAATGATTTTTGACTGGGTGGGACTCTCCAGGGCAGCCACTTTTCTGAAAGTGACCTCTTTCCACCTGGGTCCCTTCAGGGTAACTGGGAGGGGGAGGCAGAGAGGATACATCACCCACTAAGTCACCAGCTCCCCAGAAGTGCCGCCTAGCCCTACCTGTCAGGGCATAACACATATGGGGCTATTGGAAAATCAGCCCAGGGTCAGCAGCCCCAACTCAGCTAAACCAAGGAAGGAATGTGAGTGCCTCATAGAGATGCAGAGTGATCCCTCACCTCCATCCTCCTCAGAGACCCCCAGGACCAGGTCCCTACTGATGAAGGGAAGGAAGGCTGGGAGGGCAGCAGGACCCAGCAGTTGCTTCCTGCATGACCCTGAGTGGGCAGGGGTGTGCAAGGGTTGCTTTGGTCTGCTGTAGCTGGTAGTTCTAGAACCTTCCATGTCTGATTCCGAAGCTGTCTGCCTGGTTTCCAGCACCAAGCCCAATAAACATGCATTTCTGTGCTTCTTAGAGAGTTTCAGGGAGTGAGGGGGTGGAAGGCAGGTGTCCTGTCTGGGAGGAGGAAGGAGCACTGCCCTATGAAGGACAGAAAGGGGTGGGTGGAAGCATAGAAGAGTCATCTGCATGCAATTGGAAACCTCTGAGGAACTCCCCCGAAAGCCTGAGAGATAGCTCTGCCTCCCCCATACTCAGCACAGAACTGAAGTAGCCCCTGAGCACCACACAGTGAAAAAAGAGATCCCTCAGAGCTCCTGTGATGATCCCTATTTCATAGATGAGGATCCTGAAACCCAAAGACAGGAAGGTCAAACCTCACTGGAACTGAGCAGAAACTGGGGCTGATCTCTTCTGGCTGTGCCTTTGTGGGTCTGTCCCCCAGGGGACCACAAGCCACAGTTGGCCCATCAGAGCCCTCTACTCCCCTCCAAATTCTGGGAATCACAAAAGAGGCTCAGAGCAGGGTACTTTACGACATTCACAGAAGTTGGGGAACAAAGGGGATAGATACTCTGTGGGGCAGCTAAACAGCCTCTGCTTCACCCACATGACACAAGGCCTCCTAGGAAATCTTCCAGTCTAAATTCATGCAAACAGGTGGGGTCTGGCTCAAGGGTGGCAGCCAGGATAGGATGGGTCACTGCACTGCACCCCACATCTCTGATGCCTGGACTCTGCAGTAAAAATGAATCTGGGAGGGTCACCAAACCACCATTTGATATTCCACTAGTCACTCTGCTGTGAGTAGGTGTCCTTATTTCTGTGATGGGGATAATAGTGGGATCTTGCTCAGATTTTTTAAAGGAAATATAACAGGTTTTGGTAGTAACCTAGAAACAAAATATTAGCTTAGTAGGGTTCTGCTAAGCAAGCTTCTTGGGGGTAATGGACATAAAATGAATGAACTTCAGCATTTAAGTTATGATCTGATGTTGGCTATGTGTATACATTTGTGACACCTCTACATACAAAATGATTAACATATTTGGTGCCTCTTGGTAATTCTGACTCACAACCCATGCTCACCCTGCTATGTCCCCAAGCAACAAACATCTGTTTTTTATCACCCCTGGCTGGTTTGCATGTTCTGGAATTTTATATAAATGGAATCTGGTTTCTTTCATCCGGCATAAATATTTTGAAATCCACTCATGTTGTCACATGTCTCCATAGTTCTTTCTTTTTTATTTATGAGTACTTTCCCCTTGTGTGGATGCAATTTGTTTAGCCACTGATAGCCCTGGTGAGGACCATTAAGATTGTCTCCAGTTTAGAATTATTACAAACAAAATTGCTCTGAATATTTGTGTACATTGTCCCCTCTAAGTTTGTTTTAGCAGCATCTTTTAGAGTTTTATATATTGTGTTTTAATTTTTCATTAGGTCCAAAATACTTCATAATTTCCCTTCTGGAATTTTTTTCTTGTTGCATCATGGATTACTTAAAAGTATGTAAACTCATTTTAAAATGTTAGGAGATTTTTTTTCAGCTATCTGTTCACTGTTGATTTCTAATTTAATTTCATAGTGGTCAGAGAACGTAACTTATATTACTTAAATCCTCTTAAATTTAGAGAGACTTGTTTTCTAAGACCCAGAATCACATCCATCTTGGTTGGTAAAGGTTCCGTATGTCTTTGAGAAGAACATCTATTCTGCTCTCTCTGGTAGAATGTGCTATAAATGCCAATTACATTAAGCTTATTGATGATACTGTCCAAGTCTCCTCTATATTTACTAATTTTCTATTTACTTCTGCGGTTATTGAGAGAGAGACATTGAAATCTCTATCCAATTGGGATTTATTTCTTTTTAGACTTCCACAAGTTTTTTTCTTCATGCATTTTAAATCTGTCATTAGGTTATTTGAATTGATGACTGTGATATACACTCAACAACGATACTTCATTGTTCTGAAATTGAAATTGTGGAAGGAAGAACATGAGAAAGGGAAGTAATGGGGGAACAGAGTTCAACCCCTTTCTCTTTTTCTCCCTTCCACAATTTGTTGGATTACTGATCCCACCCTAATCAATAATTATACTCCACCCTAGTGTGACCTGGTGATAGTATATTGGATTATTCCTTACTTGGTATTCTGCTCTCACCCTAGGGTGGGGACCTGATTCTTGTCAATAAAAGAATGGACTGAGGAAGGCAGGGGCTCTTTCTTCGGTCTTTTTTCACTGCGCTGCACTCCATCTTAGGAACAGAAAGCTTTTGTGGTTTGAATTCCTTGCTTGAGCACTGGATATCCTGAGCCCATTTTTGTACCTTTTCACTGTGTGAATTATTTCCTGTGGATCTCTACAATTGGAACTGTTCTCCCATCCTAATCAGACAGGGTAATGGGAACTGCCTTTCCTGTCTGGGAGCTCGGTGGGAATCAAACCTCAACCAGTCTCCTAGACAATGTGACACTTCAAAATTGTCTTTTAAATTTTTTAAGTAATAAGGAAAAAGTACCTGATTTTACCCTCAAAGTGATCAATCTTGGATCTCTTTAGACATAGATGTACTAGATGTAAAAAGTCCAGATTTTTAGGATTGTTCATTTTCTTCTACCTACCTTTCACAACTTTTGTTCTGCATCTTACCCACTGATAAATATTTTTAGCTTTTTTTTTTTCATTTTTTTATTTAAACATCTTGATTACATAAATGATTGTGATTAGGTTTCAGTCATGTAAAGAACACCCCCTTCACCAGTGCAACATTCCCACCACCAATGTCCCAAATCTCCCTCCATCCCACCCCACCCCCACCTGTACTCCAGACAGGCTTTCCAGTTCCCTCATTCATTCACATGATTATGGTAGTTCTCTGTGTAGTTATTTCTATAGCTGTACTCACCACACTTTGTGGTGAGCTTCATGAAGTGAGCTGGAAGTTCCAGCCCTCCTCCCATTGTCTCTGAGAATTGATACAAAAACGACTTATATTTTTCTTAAAACCCATAGATGAATGAGACTATTCTGCGTCTCTTTCTCTCTCCCTCTGATTTATTTCACTCAGCATGATAAATTCCATGTACATCCATGTATAAGAAAATTTCATGACTTCATCTCTCCTGATGGATGCATAATATTCCATTGTGTATATGTACCATAGTTTCTTTAGCCATTCATCTGTTGAAGGGCATCTTGGTTGTTTCCAGAGCCTGGCTATTGTGAATAGTGCTGCAATAAATATAGGTGTGAGGAAGGGGTTTTTGTATTGTATTATTGTGTTCTTAGGGTATATCCCTAGGAGTGGAATAGCTGGGTCGAATGGGAGCTCAATTTCCAGATTTTGGAGGAATCTCCATATCGCTTTCTACCAGCAGTGGATAAGAGTTCCTTTCTCTCCACATCCCCGCCAGCACTGATTGTTCTCATTCTTTGTGATGTGCCCCAATCTCTGCGGTGTGAGGTGATATCTCATCATTGTTTTGATTTGCATCTCCCTGATGATTAGTGACGAGGAGCATTTTTTCATGTGCCTTTTGGCCATTTGTATTTCTTTTTTTATCAAAATGTCTGTTCATTTCCTCTCTCCATTTTTTTATGGGATTAGATGTTTTTTTCTTGTAAAGTTCTGTCAGTGCCCTGTATATTTTGGATATTAGCCCCTTATCTGAAGGGTGTTGGGTGAATAGTTTCTCCCACTCGGTGGGTGATTCTTGTATCCTGGGCACTATTTCTTTTGAGGTGCAGAAGTTTCTCAGTTTAATGTACTCCCATCTGCTGATCTCTGCTTCCACTTGTTTGGAAAGTGCAGTTTCCTCCTTGAAGATGCCTTTAGTCTCAATGTCATGGAGTGTTTTACCGACGTGTTGTTCTATATACCTTATGGTATCAGTTCTGATATCAAGGTCTTTAATCCATTTGGATTTTACCTTCATGCATGATGTTAACTGGGGGTCTATGTTTGCTTTTTTGCAAGTGGCTAACCAGTTCTGCCAGCACCACTTGTTGAAGAGATTTTCCCTGCTCCACTTAGGATTTCTTGCTCCTTTGTCAAAAATTAGGTAATTGTATGTCTGGGGAACATTCTCTGAGAACTCAAGCCTGTTCCACTGATCTGAGGATCTGTCTTTATTCCAATACCATGCTGTTTTGATAACTATTGCTTTGTAGTACAGTTTAAAGTTGGGGAAAGTAATGCCTCCCATACTCCTTTTCCCTAGGAGTGCTTTAGCTATTCGAGGGTGTTTCTTGTTCCAGATGAACTTCAAAAGTATTTGATCCACTTCTTTGAAGAATGTCATAGGTATTTTTAAGGGGATCGCATTAAATCTGTATAATGCTTTGGAGAGTATTGCCATTTTGATGATGTTAATCCTGCCAATCCATGAGCATGGTATGTGTTTCCATTTCCGTGTGTCCTCTCTTATTTCTTGGAGCAGGGCTTTATAGTTTTCTTTGTATAGGTCCTTCATGTCTTTGGTCAAGTTGACTCCAAGATATTTGAGTTTGTGTGGCACTATTGTGAAAGGGATTGCCTTCCTGACTTCCATCTCTTCCCTATCATTATTGGTGTATAAAAAGGCCATTGATTTCTGTAGGTTGATTTTGTAGCCTGCCACCTTGCTATATGAATCTATTTTTTCTAGAAGCTTTTTGGTAGAGTCTTTAGGGTTTTCTAAGTAGAGTATCATGTCGTCTGAAAACAATGAGAGCTTGACTTCTTCCTTTTCTATCTGGATTCCTTTGATATGTTTTTCTTGCCTGATCACTATAGCAAGAACTTCCAGTACTATATTGAAGAGGAGTGGTAAGAGCGGACAGCTTTGTCTTGTACCAAAATTTAGAGGAAAGTTTTTCTCCATTGAGAATAATATTTGCCATTGGCTTGTGGTAGATGGGTTCAACTAGATTGAGAAAGGTTCCTTCCATTCCCATCTTGCTGAGAGTTTTGATCAAGAATGAGTGTTGGACCTTATCAAATGCTTTCTCTGCATCTATTGATATGACCATGTAATTTTTATTTTTCTTGTTGTTGTTGTTGTGTGTTAAGTTGATAGATTTATGGATGTTAAACCATTCTTGCATTCCTGGGATGAAACCTACTTGGTCGTAGTGTATGATCTTCTTGATGATGCATTGGATACTATTTGCCAGGATTTTGTTAAAGATCTTTGCATCAGCATTCATCAGGGATATTGGTCTGTAATTTTCTTTTTTGGCAGTGTCTCTATCTGGTTTTGGTATCAAAGTGATGTTGGCTTCATAAAAGCTGTTTGGGAGTGTTCCCGTTTTTTTCAATTTCATGGAAGAGCCTGGCTAGGATTGTAAGTAGCTCCTCTTGAAAGATTTGAAAAAATTTATTAGGAAATGCATCTGGGCCTGGGCTTTTCTTTTTGGGCAGATGTTTGATTACAGTTTCAATTTCCTCAGTAGTGATGGGAGTGTTTAGATATGCTACATCCTCCTTACTTAAATGTGGAAGGTTATAAGTGTCCAAGAATTTTTCCATTTCTTCTAGGTTCTCATGTTTAGTAGCATAAAGTTTCTCAAAGTAGTCTCTAATTACCCTTTGGATCTCTGCAATATCTGTCGTGATCTCTCCCTTTTCATTTCTAATACAGGTTATCAGATTTCTCTCTCTCTTTCTTTGTGAGTTTTGCCAATGGTCTATCAATCTTGTTTATTTTTTCAAAGGACAAACTTCTGCTTTCGTTGATCTTTTGGATTGTTTTTTGGTTTTCCACTTCATTGATTTCTGCTCTCAGCTTTGTTATTTCCTTCTGTCTCCCTATTTTTGGTTCCTTTTGTTGGTCATTTTCTAATTTTTTGAGCTGCATCATTAAGTCATTCAGGTATTCCCCTTCTTCCTTCCTGATGTGTGCTTGTAGAGCTATAAATTTTCCTCTCAGGACTGCTTTTGCTGTGTCCCATAGATTCTGGCAGTTTGTGTTTTCATTATCATTTGTTTCCAGGAAAGTTTTGATTTCCTTTTTGATTCCATTTCGGACTTACTGGTTGTTCAGTAGCAGGCTGTTTAATTTCCAATTGTTAAAGTTTTTCTGTGTGGCTTTGTAGTTCACATCTAATTTCAGAGCCTTTTGGTCAGCAAAGGTAGCCTACAAGATTTCTATCCTCTTGATTTTATGGAGGTATGTTTTATGTGTCAGCATGTAGTCTATTCTGGAGAATGACCCATGTACATTGGAAAAGAATTTGTATCCAGGTTTTTTGGGATGGAGTGTCCTATATATCTACTAGTCCGCTTTCTTCCATAACTCTTTTCAGGGCTAGTATGTTTTTTGTTGGGCTTCAATCTGGTTGACCTATCAAGTGTTGATAGGGCCATGTTGAGGTCTCCCACAATTATTGTGTTATTATTGATTTCTTCTTTCAGATTTGTCAGTAATTGTATTAGATAATTTACTGGTCTCTCATTGAGTGCATATATGTTTAATAGTCTTATTTCTTCCTGTTGCACATATCCCTTGATTAGTACATAGTGTCCATCTTTGTCCCTTACCACTTTTCTGAGTATAAAGTTGGTGTCATCAGATATTAATATGGCCACCCCAGCTTTTTTGAGGGTGTTGTTTGCTTGGATGATTTTCCTGCAGCCTTTGATTTTGAGTCTATGTTTGTTCTGAATATTCAGATGTGTTGACTATTCAGAAGGTTGGATTCATCTTTTTGACCCATTTTGCCACTTTGTGTCTTTTAATTGGTAAATTTAGTCCATTGACATTGAGGGAGATGATTGTCATAGGATTTAATGTCATCTTTGTAGATAAGTTTTCTGTGTTTGTTTGTCTCTCTTGTCTTAGAGTAGACCTGTCAGTTTTTCCTTTAAGGCTGGTTTATCATCTGTGAAGTTTCTGAGCTGTTGTTTATCCATGAAGCTATGTATTCTTCCTTCAAACCTGAACGTGAGTCAGGCTGGGTGCAATATTCTTGGTGAGGCATTCATTTTATTCAGTCTTGTCACAATATCCCACACTGTCTTCTGGCCTTGAGAGTTTCTTGTGACATGTCTGCTATAAGTCTTAGGGATCCTCCTTTGAATGTAATTTCCCTTTTTGATCTTGCTGCTTTCAGTATTCTACCTCTATCTATATGATTTGTCATTGTAACGAGGATGTGTCTTGGGGTGTTTTTCTTTGGGTCTCTTTTAGCTGGTACTCTTCAGGCATGCAGAATTTGATTGCATATAGTCTTTAACTTTGAGAGTATCTATTTGATGATGTTTTTGACAGTTGATTCTTCCTGGAGATCTCCTTCCTGGGTTTCTGGGACTCCAATGATTCTTATGTTGTTTCTGTTGAGTTTATCAAAGACTTCTATTTTCATCTGTTTACATTCCTTGAGTACTTTTTTCATTGCCTGTTCATTTGTCTTAATTGTCTTCTTTTCCAATTTCTTCTGTTTTGAGTTTTTCTGCATCACATCTTCTAGTACTCTGAGTCTCTCCTCAGCTGCTGATACCCTGTTGGCAAAGTTTTCAGTTGAGCAACCGTGTTTTTCAGATCTGTTATTTCAGTTTGGAGTTTTCTGATTTCTGTTCAGATCAATCTATGCTTTTTTTGAGTTCTACGAACATCTTCCATATTTCTATTCTAAACTCCTTATCTGAGAGGTTAATCAGGTGGTTGGAATTTATTAGGTCATTCGAGCTTTCATCTTCATTCTCAGTGGATGGTTTTTGCCTGTGAAGTTTCCCCATTGTCAGGCTTGTAGTGTGGTTTTTCCTGCGTGTTGTGGTGGGGTTCATTGGTTAGAAAGAGTGTGTGGCCAGAAAAAAGCGGCCGAGCTCTTCTGCTGCCTCTAGTTGACAGTCCTCAGAGTGAACAAAGGCACAGCAGGGCAGATCCTCCACAGGCCAGAGACCTCAGCTTATTGGACAGTGACCCCTGCAGCCAGATGTACTTACTGGGCAGCTTCAAAATGCAGTTTTTTGGGGGTGCGCTCCCTAGGCCTCTGAGGAAATCTTCAGGGATTCAGAAACACAGGCAGATAGGCGCAGAGGAAGTTTCCCTTGATGTCCTCAGAGTGAACAACCTTTTTTTAGCTTTAATATATTTGAAAGTATTGTTTCCTGTCTATAGGATTCTAGAATGCCTGTTTTGTTTTATCCCTTCCATTAATTTTAGAGATGTGCTCCATTGTCCCCTAGTTTATATCAGTTTTAATGATGAGTCTACTGTTCCTCTTTTTGTTTCCCTATAAAATGTTCCTTTTTTCTTCTGCTGCTTTTAGGATTTTCTCTTGATCATGAACTGTAAGAAATGTTTGTTATGAAATGCCTTAGGATAATTTTCTTCATGTTTTTGTGCTTAAAGCTTCTTGAGTCTCTTGGTTCCTTGGAATTTATATTAGTCCTCAAATCTGGATTGGGGGAAGTAGCCTTTATTTTTTTTTATTTTGTGACACCCCCCCCCCATATCTAGGGATTCAAATTATACATCTAAACGCAGTTTCAAGTTGCACATAGCTCATTGATGCTCTCTATTCATATTTTAGCCCTTCTTTTTCTTTTTTCACTTTGAACAATTTGTGTTTTTATGTCATCAATAGTGAAACAATGTTTGTTTTTTTCTGCAATATATAAGCTGTCATTATAATTATGTTGAATAGTTTTATTTTACTCAACCTATTTTCATCTCTAGAAGTTGAGTTTTGGTCTTTTGTGTCTCTTCCATGACTGTGTATCATTTTCAATTTCTCCTGTACTTCTGAGTCTATAAAATAATGTCTTAATAACTGGTTTTGTTATTATTTTTTGCTTATTACATGTATTGTGTCAATTCTAATTTAGTTTCAATCGATTTATACTCACTATAGGTATGTTCCAACTTTTTTGCTTGGCTGGAAATTTCTGGATAATTGCTAGTCAGAGTGAACTTTGTCTTTTGAGGCACTTGATATTTTTGTGCTTTTATGAATGCTTCATTCTGGAACACAGTTAAGTTACATGCACTCATGCTTTCACATCTTAGATTTAAGCTTTGTTAAATGTGAAAAATCAGTACTTAGTCTAGGACCATTTCTCCCCAGCTGCTGAGGCAAGGCTCTCTGGATATTCTACATGATATAGTACCACTGATTTGGCTTCCACTCTAGAAGGAGCAGGAACTATGAATTTCAGATCCTTCTGGCTGTGAGCCCACTGGCAGCACCACTTCAGTTGAGGTAGTTTACACATCCTTCAAGACTGGAACAGGTGCTCAGAATCTCCAGTGTTGTCTCAGCACAGACCTCTCCTCTCCTACACACTGCCCAGCAGTCACAAGTTGCCTCATCTCCAGCCTGCTTTCTGCCATGCTCCAGCTGAGCCTCCTTAACTTGGGGCAACAATCCCATTCTGCCTGGGTTTCATCTCTGGCCCCAGCCAGTCATTTCTCTCCAGGGAGTAAGCTGGGTAAATCACAGCAGTCACCTCCCACCTCTTATCACTTCACTTCCCTTGGTTATTTGGTGACTAAATGTCTTAGAAAAGGCTATTTTCTATATTTTTTGTGTTTAATTATTTCAGGCAAGCCAGCAAGTTTAATCCCCACTGTTCTATTTGGTTTGAAAGTGAAGTTGTTGGAAATATTTATGGAATGTTTCTTTATGCTGGATCCTACTCTTAGCACTTTGCTTGTATTAATTCATGTTACCATCCAGCAACCTATGCAGTAGAAACCATTATTGTGCCCATTTCACAGAGGAGGAAACTGTGAAGTGAGAGGGGAGGTACTGTCCTGAGGCCACACTGCTGGTAAGAATGAAGACAAGAGTCCTCCAACCAGGCTATCCAAAGCCTGACCTCTCCACCATCCCAACACTTCCTGAGCTTCTTTGCTCAGTGGTAAGGCACGGAGAGAGGGTTCATAGTTTGCATCCAGGAGAACACATCAGCCCTTCCCCTGGCTGCTGGAAAAATGACCCTTTTCTCAGGTGGGCCTTGAACATAGCAAATGCAGCTCTGCTCTCTGGTGTGTCCTTTCACAGTGAGGGCCAACACACTGGCTCTGTTTATTTCACTATAATCACTATATCAGTGGCTGGGCCCTGGGGCTCACGTAGGGATACCACAATGTAGGGACCTGGACCACCACCTGAGTAGCCAAGAAGACAGAGTGCAACCAGAGACAGAGGGATAGAAACATTATTGCCATTTATTTCTGCACACCTCCTGAAGTCTACTGGGAGAGGCAGGGATTAAGCTAGAGAGAGAGATCACCCACTGGAGAGCCAGGAGGAGGAGGCCTGTAGCTCCAGGGCCAATCTACAGAGGTCTCTTTCTCTCTCTGTTTCTCTCACCCAGAGTTACAGACCTCAGGACCCCCTTAGGCCGGCAGGCTCTGCTCTGATCTTTACCCTGGGCCTCCCAATAATTGCCCTGCTCTTCTTTTTATACTTTGGGGGCAGTTTTCAGTTTCAGGGGCATGTCCCAGTCCAATTGCCATTACAGGGGGGTATCATCACCCCTTAAAAGTATATTGATTAATTCCCTTAAATACATCAACACAGTAAGGCATGATGAGTCCTTCAGGATATCTCTATGTACTGGTATTCAAGAAAATACACACTATTTGGAGAACACAGGAGCTTCTGCTCTGGAGAACTTGACTCACTCAGGCCCTTCATCCTAGCTTACATGTGGGTTCTTTCAGCATGCGTGAGACCTCCGGGGATTGAGGCTGTAATGTTGTTGCCAGACAGTTCTGTGGTCTCTGCTTTGGGTCAAGAAGCATGGATACATGTGGAAAATATGTGTTAGTCAGAGGCTGAGAGTGAGAGACCAATAAGCTCAAAGCCTGAGGACTCCTGGCCTCTGCAATCCTGAGATCTTTGTTTATCACCAGGGTGTTAGCATTGCTCATTTTATGACATTACAAGGGACGGTCCAGCCAGATAATGGGTAGGATAGTGGTTAGCAGAGTGCACCCTGCTCAGAACTGCTACCCAGTCACCCCCAGCCTCTGTAACCTTGGATAAATCATCTCATGCCTCTAAGACGTTATTTTACTGGATTGGGGACACAATGGGTCTGAATTAAATGCAAGGATGAACTGAGATCATCATATCTTCCTGATTCCAAGATCACTCACCTCAGACTTGGTGAATCTCAAGTCCCCAAATCCCCTTCTGAGTGCCACCATTCTTGGGGAATATTGATATAAGACTAGAAGAGCAGAGGTAAATGCCTCCATGCTCTATCTCAGAGCAGGCTAAGCCCTATCCCACCCAGGTGGGGCTGGTTCCACATTTGACTTATTTCCTGAAACACAGGAAGGCTGTCAAACCATCCAAGAATCCTTCAGTTCCCTTTCAATATTTAAACATAGTCATGGCCTGAAGCCTCCAGGTGCGTAGAGAAGCAACCTAACTGCACCATTGTGCACACATATGTGTATGCATATATGGTTGTGCATGCAATGTGTGACAATAATTCATTACAGGTATGCATTATAGGGTATATGCATGTGTACATGGGCATGTGTGTTCATGAATATGTATTATGTGCACCTGTCTGGGTAGGCATATGTGTGCATATCTGCATGTATATGGCTTGCTCCCCGTGGCTCGTGTTTATTGGAAAACCATATTAAACAAAGCAGCTTCTGCATGACAGCATTCATGTGGGTCTGAGGGAGTGTGAGGGTGAAAAACAGAAATGCCATCAGCTTCCCTGATGGCCTGACAGCAGCACCTAGCAAACAGGTAGAGAGCCATGTTCAGCACATCATTTGTTCCTAGGATCCAAGCACATTGACAGGGCCAGAGACACTGTGGTCAACCACCACTAGGGACAGTGGTGCAGGCAGTTCCTCCCTGCCACTGGTCCCCAAGTGCCATCCTATGGGTCCTCAAACCCCTGCCTACCTTGGTGAACATCTTGCCATTCAACTCCCTTCTTTCCTTTCTCTTGTTAGCTGTCTGTGCCCTGTCTGAACTCCCTGTGAGGAGTATTCCAACTCCCAGAAGAGCAATGGGGAACTCATAGACTGATTCGGCTATTAAGAAGAAATGCCATGGAATAGGTGAGAAGCAGAAGTGGGAAGAAGAAACACACTGGGTAAGTTTCAGCAAGTGGGTCCCTGGAGGAAGAGGAACCAGTTGCTGCAGATCCAGAACCTGTGGATCCTTGTCCTAAAGCTCAGGGATAGGCACCTGGAAGCTGAGAACCAAGATGTAGTAGAGTAGGGAGAACAGAGAAGATCCAGAGCTGAGAGGGCCTAGAAAGTGCTGTTTGAACAGGAAGGTCAGGAAGCAGGAGACTCACGGCCTTGTATCTGGACATAGACTAAAGCCAGCAGCCAGTTTTGTCTGTTCACTCCATTTATCAGTTCCAGCCTGCTGGGGCTGAGAAGCAGCACAGGGCAGGCAGAGATACCAGAGTCATCTGGTGAGTGGACCTCAAATACAGGTCTCAGACCCAACAAAGGCACCTGCTCCTATTTTGTCCTCTCCATCCTCCTGGCCTGGAGTCTAACTGTGCTGGTGGGATATGGATTGAAGCAAACACAAGGAGGCCTGGGTGGCTTTTCCCAATTGACTTTCCATGAAGGAGGCTCAGTAAGCCTGTCCTCAAGTGGGCTCATGTCCCCCAGGTCTGGTGTGAGCCCCAAATGAGGTAACGTGTACCAAGACCACATGTGGGTCTGGTCTCAGCAGGTGTTCCCCATGAAAACCCCAATCCTAACTCTGGAGAGCTTGATACAGATGACTCTACAACCAAGTTCCATACCAGGGGTCTCAAACTGGCAGCCAGAGAGCTGTTTGCAGCCCTCCCTACAATATTTTGTGGCCCTGCCCTACAGAAATATTTTTTTGTTTTGTTTTGTTTTAGTTGTTTGGGTCATACACACCAATGTTCAAGGCTTACTACTGACTTTGCACTCAAGGATCACCCCGACTTTGCCTCTTGCAGCCCCTGTTCCATACCATTTAGCTTCAAATTCCCATGCCCCCTTCGTTGTCCCAAGGGGACAATCAAGGATAGGTGAATGGTCATGAAAGCCCTTTCCTGCTTGTCACTGGGATGAGTGATCCTCATTTTCTAGTCAGTAACAACAACCTCACAATGGAGATCTAATTTCTGACCTCCCAGGAGCCTGTTCAGGGTCCTGGTAGACCCTGAGACACCACCACCACCCCCAGAGCTACAGGCAGAAGGAGGTCATCATCTTCCCAAGTCTTCCCAGTCCAGACATATCAACAGCCCAGAACACAGCCTGACAATGGAACACTGTGCCTCTGGACTCCCAGAATCAGGACCAGAGAACCAAGACAAGACAGAGGAGCTTGTGTGAGAGCCGAGTAGGGCAGCTTCTCTGCTCTGCAGCCTGTCAGCATCTGGATAATTAGAATCTAAAAAAGCCTCATTATTTCTTCCGGGGCCCTGGCACCTTGGGTAAAGAATGTTTCCTGCCAGATTTTCTCCTAAAGACACATTTGTCATGAACTATTGTATAAATTCGTGTTTGGTCCCTTTTTAAATGAGGCGATTCATCCACATGACTGGACTAAGTAAGGATTCTTCTGCAAACACTTCAGATGTGGCCACCATGCAGAGCCAGACATTTAGAAAGGCCAGGCCTGGGGTCACCTCCCCTGTGTTTCTCTGAAACCCTGTGCTGTGGGGTGGGAAGGAGGGCAAGAAGGGGGTGTGTGCTGGAACCTTCGCTCTGAGACACTGTCATGCCCTGGACTGACGCTGGAGGAGGAGAAAGGCCAGAGTTAGGCTCTTTCCTCCCTGAACATGTGGGTCCCTGAGGGGCCTGAGTGCCAAGTGAACAGATGAGATTTTCGGGCACCTCCAATAGAATATGCCTGCAAATAGGGGCAAGAAGGAGCAGATGCAAATGCATTAGGCAAATGATTTAGGCAGAAGAAGAGCTGGGATGGGAGTGACAGGATGTTGAAGGGTGTCTGGCTCCAGGCCCAGGACAATAAAGGTCCTCCTGAGAAGTTACTTTACCTGAGACCTCCAAAACTCAGCTGCTCTGCTCCTGACCTATTCTTGTATTTTATTTTATTTTATTTAGCAATACTGCATTACAAAGTTATTCTTGAATAGGTTTCAGATTTACAATGTTTTAACACCAATTTCTTCACTAGTGTCTACTTTCCACCAATAATGGCCTCCATCCACCAGTCTGCCTCTGTGACAGGCAATACTCAAGGTTATCCTGATTCTAGTACTCAGTGATTACTCCTAGCAGGGCTCAGGAAACTATATAAGATGCCGGGGATCAAACTCAAATTGACCATGTGCAAGGTAAATGCCCATCATACTGTACTATTTCTTCAGCCCCATGACAAACAATTTTCAATGTTTATTCTGGGGGGGGGGGATATTGTGATTCACAGAACTGCTACAGCTAGGGTTTCATGCACAACATTTTCCTACCATCAGCACTACCTCTTCCTCCTGAGTGACCTTTCCTCTTCATAATTGTTGTGTTCTCGTCCCCATCCTATGCCACTTCACTCCCATCCCTACTGCATGCTTCCTATTCCTGATAATTCTAACATATTCCTGCACCAGGCAGGAAGAAGAGACAAAGAAAATTTCATATAGGTAAAAGGATCAAATGTCCAAAGCACTGCCTATTGGCAGCATGTTGGAAAATGTTTGTTATGACCAAGTGAAAGAGAAAGAATATGAGCATCACATGTGATAACCTCAAGTGTGTATTAGAGATGCTGCTATCCAAGTGTTTTGCCATCCACAGCAATGTGAGTAATCCCCATAGGGAGGCACTCTGACATTCCAAAACCTATTCAGACCTGTCCTCTGGGAGCTGGGCCTGCAAAGGCTGTGACTTGAGCTGAGCACAAATGGAACATTAATAGATTTTGACTTAAATAAATTTGGGGTATCAAAAACCTTGAGTACCATAAACCAGTACAGGAGATACAGAGTCTCAGTGGCAAGTTTTAGCAGAGGGGCCCTGCACTGATGGACACAGACATGGTTACAGACTTCCACCCTCTCCACTCAGCTCTGCCACCACCAGAAGTGCCAGAAACCCCCAGATCTTCCCTGAGTCTTGCCTAGAGCCCTGGGAGTCTGACTGGCTACCCCCAAATAGCCAACTGGAATCAGGCCCATCTTCCTTCCCAGTTGAGAGCATCAATTCCCATCTCCTCCTCACTAAATTGGTAGAATTTGCCACTATCTCAGCAGGGCCTTTGGGAAGGAGGGTTCTGGAATTTTAGGCTTTTGATGGAAAAAGGCTGCCTAATGAATAATGGAGCATTGCCTCCGCTTCCCGGGAACCAAGCTGGGTCATGAGAATGTCCCAGTTCCCTGGCATAGTAGAGCTTTGCAGGATTCACAGAGGCAAAGAGAAGGCTCAGCTTCAGATGAGTCAGAAAAGGCAAGAGAGCTGGGTAGAAAGGGGCTGGAGGTGGCCAGGCAGGATCTGGTCAGTTTATAATTAATCAGCTGATACCTGGGAGCACTGAGAGCTCTCAGACAACCTGTTTATATGGACATGGTACAGTTCAGGTCAGGAGACCAGTTTATCATCTCTTTCAAATGACCGGGCTATTAGAGAGACCATAGCAGAAGACTAGATAGTCCCAAGAGAAGAGTCCTCACAAGCATTCTTTCAAAATGTCTCAGACCAGCGCTCTGATTGACCTGACTTGAGCCTGATGCCTACCCTGCACCAATTACAATATGTCATATGCTATCCAAAATGAGTGGGAGATGCAAGTAAGCAAGGTACTATGATTGAGCACTTCAGGGTTGCATGCTCAATTCCTAGGTGGTGAAAGAAGCATTAATTGGAAACCCACTATAACTATAGAGATCATGGAAAAATCAATGGAAAGAAGGGGGTTCTAGTACGCAAAAGGACAGAAAGAAATGGGTGTTTCTCTGTTGTTGGCCAGGCATTCAAATACTTCATTTGACCTTCCCTGGCTACCTCCCCAGTCCCTTCCAGCCACAAACCCCTCACTTTCTATTTAGCAGCTGTCTGAATGTATGGTTCTGATGCTGCCCTTTCTTTCATCTTACCCCTTTTCTAAAGGTTCCCTCTATCTTGGTTCACTTCCCTTCTACCTGGGAAGCATCTTCTGTAAGTTTTGTGTGTCACTTCTGCTAAATATTTAATCCAGTCTACTGGCTCCATTTCCACAACACACCAAACTGTGATGATAATGTTAATGACAATTGTAACCCTGGTGGTGGAGATTCTGATAATAAGGTTGGTGATGATGGTGGTGATGATGATGATAAAAGTGGTGGTGGTGAGATAACTGCGATAGTGGTGGTGATGATGGTGGCAGTGATGATAATGATAATGGTTATGGTGATTGTAGTAGTGATGGTAGTGGTGATGATGATGATGATGATGATGATGATTATGGCAGTGATGGTGGTGGTAGTGGTAAGGATGAGGACGATAGTGATGATGGTGGTGGCGATAATAATGGTGGTGGTGATTGAGATGATGGTGTGATGGTAGTGGTTGTGATAATGAGGGTGTTAGTGATGTGATAATGGTTATTATGATGATAATGGTGGTAGTGGTGGTCATGACAAGGATGGTAGCAGCAATGGTGACAGTGGTGGATATGGTAATGATATGACATTTCCTGTTTGGCCTTTTTCTTTTTCTTTATTGTTTTTGGTTTTTGGATCACACCCAGCAGCACTCAGGAGTAACTTCTGGCTCTACACTCAGAAATCCCTCCTGGTAGGCTCAGGGGACCACATGCGGTGCCGGGATTTGAACTACCATCCTTCTGCATGCAAGACAAATGCCCTGCCTCCCTGCTATCTCTCTGGTCCCTTGTTTGGCCTTTTCCTCGATCTGCTTTTGTTCACATTCCCACATTGAGAACAAAAATTTAATCTTATTTGCTCTTTCTGTCTGTAACTGGCTCATTATCTGATATTGCCATCAAGGAGTAGCTTTCAAGTGAAACAATTAGTGAGTAAATTGTAAACATTGCCAGAATCTTTTGCATGCATGGGAAGGCCAGTGGCTTTACACATACTGTTTTTGTCCCAGATAATATTCCAAGAAGCCTTTGACTTTCTCTGACTCAGTTTCCTCATCTATAAGATGATGGGCTGGGCTTCCTGGCCTTTAACTCTGGTTCCAAATTGTTTAAGACTTGGGAAACATGGGGCCAACATGACAACCAGATAGTTCCCAGTGAGTGATTTTCTGGAGAGCAAAGAACAAGAACCAGGCTGAGAGGCGTTTCCAAGGGTCTAAAGGAAATCTTGCTTAAGTTATTACTCACTAATATTAGGATGCTATTAGATGCATCCAATACTAAAAAAAAAAAAGAAGAAGACCTGACTCAATTAGCCTTTTCATTTTCATGGGAAAATTTATACCTATTTGTGTAAATATAGTAAAAAAAAAAAATCTCACAAAAGCTGGTCATAATTCTGGGAAACGGGCAAAAAAAAATCTGAGCAGTTTTTCACTTGCTAGAGAAAAGACATATAGTGCTAAATCAATTAATAATATAAACCATACTGGAAGTGAGAGCATTTTCCCTACTAAAGCTAGCAAATTGTGTTTAAGCCTCTAATTTAGAAATGTATGAGACTAGAAAGGACTTTCAAGGTCTCTCTCAGGCTGCCTGTCTCTCTTGCACTCATGCTACCTGTGTATCTACTTGAGCTCTCCAAGGAAGGTATACTTAGACCTACCTGTGCTGGCAGCAAACCTTCAGTACTCTCAACTCTACCTCTATGACCTTATCTACTGGGCTTCCTTGCTCTCAGCTCCAGCCACTCTGACTTTCCCACTCCCTGGAACATGCCCAACTATTGTCCACCTTCAGCCCTTTACACATACTTCTCACTTTACTGTGATTTTCTTTCTTATCCCTCTATCTATCTACTTCCTATTGTTCAGTCTTGACTTTATATAGCATCTCCTCCAAGAAGTCCTCCCTAATAATCCTATCATCCGCACTCGCCCACCCCACTTCCCAAAGCTTCTGGCCTGTTCTACCTCACATATCACCTTAGATATCACATTATTATGATCTGAAATTAATCTACCTGGTGATAACTTGTTTATTATCTGAACAGACCTTCCATGAACATGTGAGGGCAGAGCCCTTGTCTGTTGTCTGTTTTTTTTTTCCACTTGTATTCACAGTGAGCACACATAAGGCTGGAGCAGAGTTGGCGCTTCCTCGCCATGTATTCCATGAATGAATGAATGAATGAATGATTGATTTCCATTTCCCTAAACTCTGACCTTGTCCACATCACATTCAATAAATTTTTAGTGCATTAACAAATGGATACAGAAAGTGCCAGAAGACCCAAACAACTTCAAATCTATCATGAGCCAGGCATATGATTTATCTTCACTTCATCAACTTTTCCTGACTCATTTGAAAGATTTCAAAAGGAGTGTCTGTTCTATTTAAAGAAGTTCCTGATTGTCTGGCTATTTCTTTTCACAAAGTCATCACTTGAAAAGGATTTGAATCATCATATAAGACCATGGACCCATTTACCAGATTTTTAAAAATCAGACTTGGAAAGAGGGAAAAGGACTCAACCCAATTATTATGTGTCAGAAGAACAAGATACCATCATCTCCATCACTTCATAAATTCATCTCAAATACCCCTGAGACACAGCCTGTCATGAAAGCCACATCAATGCCTCTGTAGACCATCTAAGAATAATAAAACAAACAATCATAATAGTTACTGACATTTTTTGAGTGCTTTCTATGTGTTGGATAGTAAACACTTAATTTCTTCACAATCTTGGTCTGAGGTGGTAAATACTGTTTCTGGTTCCATTTCTTCAGATGAAAAACTGAGACACATAAGCAATATGTTCACAATCCCTATATTGTCATCTAATGGACAGATGGAGACTTCAACAAAGAAGGTCTATCAATGTGCTTTATTGTACCATTTGGTTGAACAATCCATTCTTGAGTCTTAAGGAGATGTATGGTCGATGGGCTATTGCATAGAGTGATCCTGCCAGGACTTGCCACTTTTGACCGACGTTGAAAGAGACTTTGTGTAAGGAGAAGCCAACATGGGCTGTGCAAGCCCCTCCCTGCTAAGAGAACCACATGGAGAGAATCTGGCACACCAGAGGACCCCTAGGGGGTGCTATTCCTTGCCTCCCTTGCTTTCATTATGCAGGGTGCAAATGCTGAGTGTGCTGAGGTTTTTCCATCCTATATTTCTACTTATGATTGTGGCTCTCACTTTTCTACCCCTCCATCCCTGCCCTAAAATGTCAAGTTGGTCTTTCCTTGAAGCATTGGATGGAAAGAAAGGAAATTAGAGGATAATTTTATCCCATTTAAAAGCAACCTGAAGCAATGGAACTGCACAGACCTACTTTAAGGCGGCTTCCGCTCATTCCCTTCTCCCTGCTGTTAGCCTCCCTCCTCTGGCACTGGGAGTTCGACTGGGGAAGCCAATACCTCCACCAGTGCAGGAAACCTATCTATGCTCCAAAAACTCTGTCCACATTTTCCTGCTCTGAGGTATTGCTCAGATGTTGGGAGAAAGAAAAGAATCCTCTGGGGAGCAGACAGGAGCCTCATAAAGTTGGGGATGTTGAATCTGTTTAGTGACCATGGCTGGGAAGCCGGTTTCCATTCCCCTGCTCAATGGACTTTACGTTTCGGAAGACTGTGAGACAAGAAAGAGGGGCCAAGGAGTGGGGAGCAACATGGGCAGCCAGGAGTGAAAAAGGAAGCCAGAAGGTGCTCCTGTGGCAATGCTGGGGCACATGGAAAGGCCAAGCAGGCGAGAAGGCTGCAGACTTTGCCAAGGGCGGACTTAAATGCCAGGCTGAGGAGTCTGAAATCTATTCTGAGACTAAAGATTTTCCCTGGGGCACTTCCTCTTAGATGGCTCAAGGGTTGGATTTCCAGATTTAGTGAAGAAAAATATAAGGCGGACTCTCGGTTACATTTGAAAGGCAGTTAAAAATATATTTTAGCATTAATCTGACCCACATGATATTTAAGATAAACTTATTCTTTTTTTTAAAAAAAAAGTCTCTTATATGTGCAGAATTTAGATGTAACTGGGTGAGTTGCACTTGCTCTGGCAACTCTTCTTGCAGCGAAGTAGGAAGAGGGGCAGTCAGCAGGGGTAGGCCCTTTCCCACTGCAAGCTCAATGGCTTCCATGATTGATTCCTGTTCTTGATATAGGGGAGCCCAGACCCATTTGGAAACCAATGCCTGACACTAAGTAATAGTATCATATGGGCAGGAGAAATAATAAAAGAGATAAGGTGCTTGCTTGCTTGCCTTGCATATAATCAACCCTAGTTCAAAATCTAAAACCATATATAGTTCCCTGGGTCCTGCCAGGAATAATCTCTGAGCACAGACAGATATAGCATAAACCCAAAATAATAATATACAGCAAATATTTACAAAAATTCCATGTCATTTGGGGCAGGAGGTAGGGTGTCTGCCTACTAATCTAGGATGGACCTTCGTTCGATTCCCCGGCATCCCATATGGTCCCCCAAGCCAGGAGCGATTCTGAGTGCATAGCCAGAAGTAACCCCTGAGCATCACCAGGTGTGCCCACCCCCCAAAAAAAATTCTATGTCAGTTTCCTGAAAGCAAGTATCTAGGAGGATGGTCTACAAATTTTTTCTGTAAAGGGTCAGAAAATAAATATTCAGGTTTTATAGATTTTAAGCTTTGTTGTAAGTCTTCAACATCTGATTCTGACCAGTTCTGCCTTTTAAGATGGTTATCAGTGGAGGTTGTTTTCATTTCAAGAGACTCCAGTTCTCTGCCTCTGCCTTCTTAGCCATTTAGCTGGGCTAAGTTCATCAGGACAGGCTCAGTGAAGGGGCCTCCCTCTCACCCAACACCTACAAATAAATCAGTGCTGACTCACTGCCAGCTGCCAAAAGCCCTCATAACAGTGAACATGTCCATTATTGGAAAGATCTTTAACACACCATTGATGGCTTTCCCCATATTGCTCTGTGACAACATTGAAATTGCAAAAGGTATTGATTTTCTGAGCTGTGAGACCAAGATCAGAGCAGGAGAAAGGCTGAGGGGTCTTAGAATCAGAGGGTTGGTTTGACATTGCATTGATCAGGTTTCCTGGGGACTCTCTTCTGAACCCTGGGGCAAGTAGCCCTGAGCACCAGCAGACTCGGGTTTCTTGAGAACTTTTGGGTGGAAAGATCTGTGGTGGTCTGGGCCACTAACATTCAGCCAGCCTCTGTGGATGAGGAAGTCCAGTGAGAAGCATGCAGAACCATAGCTAAAACCCTGCAGCTGCAGACAGACAGACAGGCCCTGGATTTGCCATCCCGACACATAGATCTCCCAAGTGATGCTGAAGGCTGCATCTTCTGCTGTTCTAAACTCAGCGTGGTGGAGAGCAGATTCTGTAATGAAGTACCTCCCCCTGGGGAAATGAAACTCTTGGTTTGTTTTAGGCCACACACAGCAGTACCCAAGACTTATTTGTTCCAAGATCACTTCTGCAGGGTTCCAGGAACTATATAGAATGCCAAGGATCAAATCCAGGTCAGTTGCAAAGCAGGCACCTTACCTTACCTCTCCAACCCCAAAATAGAGTTTTTTTAATGTAGGTCCAGGATTTGGTGGAGTGAATGAGGATGAGAAGGTAGTAAGGGTGCAGGGCTCCATACATGAGTTTTTAATCCAGAAAATAGTTTCTGAGGCTCATAGGTAACCCCCACCCCCCCCCAACACACACACACACACACACACACAAAATCTATAAAGCTACCTAGGTACTACCCAGCAAGATGACTTCAAACATTAAGGCTCATGCTTCTTCCAGTCTGCAAAGTCACTCATGCAGGGATCAAGTGGAAACTCTTGTGAGGGTCTGGGCGTCTTTACGTGCAGTGATGAGCAGGCTGGTTCCAGGAGCCCCCTCACCTGCTACCATTTCTACCTCCTCCTTCCCTGACCTCCCACAAGCCTCACATGTCTCTAAAATGCAGTGCGGGAGGAGGAGGGGTGAGGAGAGCTCTAGCCCTGCAGGGAAAGGGAGGATGTAGGAACCAAGCCCTAGTCTGTCTGATGCCAGAACCCACCAGTGGCCCAAGTTGACCAAGGGCTGCTTCTTTGCTTCCTCTCCCCTCCCACCTCTACTGAATCCCCAATTCCCACAGTGTTCCCAGCCCTTCTCACAAACCCAGCCTCACCCTGTCATCCTGAGACTCTCAGGGCTCCTCTGCCCTCAGTCCCTCACTCACTCACCTCCTCTTGCCATCCTTGTGGCCCAGTCATGGCTCCGGGCAGAGCTGATACTGGACTTTGATCCAAGCCAGTGATTAACTTGTCCTATGATAGCATCTGAGTCTGAATTCTTTGGGCTCTTCAGTGGATCAGAATGGGAGGCCTTTACCCATCACACATTCAGGATAAATTTTAGAGAGCTTGTAGGAGATATTGAGGCCTAGAGAGGGGAAGGAACTTTTCCAAAGCTACACATCAAGATCTGGATGGAAGAATGGGGGGGGGGGGTATTGACACTCAATTTGGCTTCCTGTTCACAGCCACTGAGTTTGTTCAAGGCTAGGGAACAAGGATTTTATTAGAATGTAAAGACAATTTATTTCCCCTACAAATAACTAAAAAATTAATGCAGAAGATACCCAAATGTTCATAAAAATGTGTTAAAAACACATTATCAGCACATAAAGTCAGAAGCACGAACAGGGGAAGAAGATTGTCTATGCTTGTGCCAGCAGCAATGGCAGACCCTTCTGCCCGTGACTCTGGATGGAACTAGCTGCCAAGCATCCACGGTGCCACCTGCCCTTCACCCTGGGAAGTTACACAAAGCAACCAGGTCCCATAAAGTAAGTCTCAGATGCATTCATTATTCCAATTCTGATGCTACCAGGGGAAAAGACAAAATCTGCATTGTCTTGTAAAAGTACCAGACTGGCATCTTTCACAGAAAGTTGCCAACTGTTTTTACTGTACTGGGAGTACTGGCCATTTCCCAGACAGACTGAGATAAGTTCTGACACAGAAAGGAAAAGATAGCATAGAGCAAGAAAGAAAAACAGTCATGTGTTGAGATTTTACTGTGTCTGACACAGAGATGGGCACTTTTAACTCATTTTCTAAATCCACCCACACGCCATGTGGAGCAGAAATGATTGTGCCACAGCTCAGCTCTGCCTGCTCCACTAATATCTGCTGATATCAAACCCTCCAGCTGGGCCTGTCAATCACTGGGAGGTAAAACAGTAAACCCCCACCCACCCCACCCCTCAAAAAAATGCATCATGGGCCAGAGTGAAAGTGTCTCTCTCAAAGCTCCCAGCATGCTCAGTGCCTGGTGTGGCACTGGCTGTATCCTGAGAATGGAAGATGCCAGAATCAAAGGAGAGACAGAGGCTACTATGGCTTTGAGTCTACAAATGAGTCCAATCCCAACCCTAAGGATAACTCCTTAGTCACTTGTTATTCTTTCTTAGTCCTTTTCAGCCTCAGTTCTCCTATCTATGTAACAGAAGTGATGCTTCTTAACTTGCAGGGTAGGTGTAAAGACAAAATAAGATGAGGATCGCAAACATTTGGTCTTTGGCCCCTAATTGATGCTTAACCTCCATTGCCTTTGTCTCCTCCTTCACCTCCCCTCCGTGTGCAAGGAAGAATCATCTCTGCCCTAACTCCAAGCACATGCAAAGAACTCTTGGCAGATGGGGGTTAATTTGGATTAGGATCTGACCTGACTATGCTCTAAAACTGAAAAGAGATTCAAGTATGAGAGAAGCCCAGGTTCTCCCAGCTGTAATTAAAGGTGGAAGAAGTGGAAGGGGAGTCTAGAATATGGTGGGCTCTGGATGGGGGGGACCTCCGGAGGTAATCTCTAAGTTTAGACAAAGACTCCAAGAAGCAAGCAAATAGAAGTCCTTTTCTCCCATCTCCTCTCCCCAGCACAGCTCTGCACATCCTAGATTTCAAGCTCTGAAGCCTTTACCCCTCATTGTCTACAGAACTAAGGTAATAAGCCAGTGAACTTGTAAGGTGAAAATTTTGTGGTTATTTGCAAAGACAATAAAAAACCAATATGCCTTCCTCTCTTCCCAGCCTTCCAGTGTGAACTCTACGATCCAGCACAAACTCACACACTTCACACTTCCAGACCCACCTGCCTCTGCCCATTCTGTCCATTGTAGATGCCTTGATGCTTCTCCTCCACCTGGAAAACTCATACTCGCTCTTCAAAACTCACCATGGCACTGAGTCACTCTCCATCACACCCCAGAGTGGGGCAAAACCAGGGTCAGGCTTTGGAGGCCAATGCCTGGAAGTGTTCACACTGGCCTTTCCTTGATCTCAATAAAACTCCTTCAACTGTCCCACTTCTCTGACAGTGTGGGCCTCACATTTAAACCTCCATATGATGCCTTGAACCACAGCCTGTGGCCTGCCTACTTGTGTAGCTGCTCTATGGCTGAGGCTTGCTTTTTGCAGAAAGTGGATTTAATCAGCAGCCACCGCCATTGGCCTAATTTTACAACTTCAGCAGAAATAAGAAAATGTATTTTTTTTCTTCCTAAATTATTCTTGGCAGAAATGTTGCTCTTATGCCTAATTTTCTATCTCTCCTAACTTGGGGGAGGATGAGAGGGGTAGAGTGGGTAGAGCTGTGATCTTCTACTCCCTCTGATCTCCAAAAGAATTCTCATTCCACTCCCACCTGCTGACTCCAGCCTGGCTGCCTGCTCTCACCTGTTCCTGAGCTATTGTGGGGCCCTCTAGCTCATCTCTTGGCTGCCAGGGCACCTTCCTCATCTCACCTGCACTCAGTTACCTTCCCCTAAACAAGGTGGCCCCAGACACTGGCTCTGATGTGTCTCTAACTCTGCCTCTGGCCTTCCTAATGCTTCTTTCTCCTCTTTCTCCTGCTGCTGTGGGCTCCTCTATGAACACCTCTATTCAGGGGGACCCTCACTTGTGCTTGGCAAGTCTGAGCTCTCCCAGGACTGACAGCAGAGGTGAACTCTGCAGAGTCCATACTGACCACCTCTCCTTTCCTTGAATTCCTATTAGGTCATGAGCCCAGGCTCCCCATCCACCACATCTTCAGAGATGTCCTTGAACCCTGTGGGGGCAGGACTGGCCTGGTCTTTCTTCTCTGGATCCCTTGGGACTTCTCAGCACCCACCCTGTTCCACATCAAAGGCATCAAAGAGGAGCAAGACTAAGTTCAAGAGTTCACCCCTCTGAGGGTTCAAGACCCATTTCCAATACATGAATCTCAGACATTCATGCTCAGGGGCACCAATATGCTCACTTTGGGGGCCCCTAGTAGCAGAGGAAGACTTGACTCCATTGTCCTCTGCATCATCTTAGCCAACTCTATTAGCTCGTCAATGAGGAATTGGGGCACAAGCAGGGACCAAGCCCCATGTCATGAGTCTATGATCCCTTATAAAGCCTGCTGTGCTACAGCTGCAGATGTGCCTGTATATAAGAGCCACTCGGGCCTCAGACATGCCTCTCAACTCTAGAGATGGAAGTGTGGGGATGGGGCAGAGCTAGGACAAACAAGAAAGGCTGCAGAAAGGACCTGTTAAGGCCACAGGTCCATGAGTACCATGACCAGGCAAGATCTTACACCTTTATGAGCAGCAGTGACCATGAGCATAGCCAGTGGAAAAAGTGGTTTTGCCTGATATGAAAGCTCCATGTAATTTAAAGAGCTATTCATGATACACTTTCAGCAAACCATGCAAAAGAGAGGGGGTACAGAAGGGAAACTAGGAAAATGGAAAATTGGTAGTGGGAAGTATACATTGTGAAGAGGTGTTGGAAACATATGACTGAAACTCAACCATCAACAATTTGCTTAATCTTGTATCTCACAGTACTTCAATAAAAATGTTTTTATTAGAGGACAGCTAGCCATAGGCCCGCTGGGCTGACCACTTAGTCCAGGGGAACAAGATCCCCCCCACACCAGGCGGGTCTTCAGGGCCACACCTGGTTAATCAGGCCCTGGGGGGAGGGGGGGAGAAATTCCTCCCTATGCATCCAAAAACAACAGAGGCACAGCTGGGCTCAGAACACTCCGTATGCCAGGATTTCTGGGTGTGTTTGACTGGTATGTTGGGGGTTCTGGGCAGGACAGCTAGCCATAGGCCCCCTGGGCTGACCACTTAGTCCAGGGGAACAAGATCCCCCCACACCAGGCGGGTCTTCAGGGCCACGCCTGGTTAATCGGGCCCTGGGAGGAGGGGGTGAGAAATTCCTCCCTATGCATCCAAAAAGTACAGAACCTCACGGGGGGTTCGTGCCCCCGCGTGTACTTCATGTATTGAGAGTATTCCTTATTCTTATGTTATGTTTTGCGTATCCAGAATATTCATTTTTTATTCTGCCCTTTCACACATCCCTACAAAGCTCTTTTTTACTCCTTAACTCTCTAAACCCCCCAAACGTCACTAACCTACATTACTCTTTTTAACTTCAATAGTATACAATCCTAATCACAGACCAAAGCCATGCATTTTGTGTAACAACCCCAAACTGTTTCAAGATACATAAAATGGACACGTATTTCTTTTGAATATTTTGTGTTCTTTCTCTGACAGCTATAATTCTTACTAAATGTTGTCTTATGCAGTGACAATTCTAACCACTTTTTATCTTCTCTTTTTGAGCTGTTTAACAAGGAATTTTGGTGAAAGAGTCCCCCAGTTTAATGCTTATGATTGAACCATGTCATGGGAATCGTTGGAATTGTTCTTATGGCCCCCATATGCGCCAATAACACCATGTGGCATTGCTCTTTTTTTGCATAGGCACATTAAAATGGGAAAATACTATACATACAAATAAAATCCTATCTAATAGAGATTGGAACACACAAATCTTGTAGTGCAAAGGGACCTTACACCCTGAACATTGACATAACTACCTGGCACAGACCTCTGAAGAAAGGGCATTTTCCATTCACCCCTGAACCAGGGAAGCCATCCACCAAACATCCAGGCTGGTCTCTAATATCACCTGGAAGCAATCCTCTACCATGGAAGAACCCTACACTGCTCAGACATCAACCTGCTCAAAAGAGACTTCCCTTAACACTGAGAAGAACTTAACAACAACGACCTGCTTACAGGACAGGGCTCCCTGCATTGCCCTTTGATTTTGAGGTGAAACGAGAGGACGCTCCACATCCTGACTTCAATGTAGAATATGAAGATTCCAGGATCTTTAATACAGAAACATGATACCAACAACAGAGACTGTATGAAAAATAAAAGTGTGTTGGCACTACAGACAGTGTCTTGGATTGGACGATCTAGCTTGCCTGGAGCCTAGAGTTGGTCTTGTGCCAGGAAACTTCAGGGGTCGGGTCTCTTTGTATTTAGGCCATGGTTATTTCTTTCCAGGTCCCTCATATTTTGGTGGGCCTATGCAAACAACAATTGCCACTCTAACACCATTTTTACTGTGCTCCTTTGACTCTAATCCTTAAAAAGAACCCACTTAAAATTTGAGGTTAACTTAAGCTAATATGCATGTATATGGAAATGTAAAAAAATACTATGCCTGTAATGTTTAAAGAGTTACTTATGTTTTATGGCTTTAGATTGCCTTGTGTGCTGTTAAGAAATATTATAATGTGTTACATTCTGGGGACTTGAGGGACAAAGTAATTGTACATGGATTCTGTCTTATTTATCTTAATGTTCTTTGGCTGAAATTTCAAAGTTAAGATATCAGCAAGGGGACTTCTGAGAATTATGTTATGGGTGATTGTCCTTCCACTTCCACTGTAACTTTACCTCTTTCTTTGCATCCTTGTTCTCATAATTAAAAATAAAAAAAATGTTTTTATTAAAAAAGAGCTCATTCTCCCAATACTCATTATATAAGGGGCTAATATCTAATATATATAAGGCATTGACAGAACTTAACAAGAAAAAAAAGCATTTAACCCTATCAAATAATGGAAAGAAGAAATGAGCAGACACTTCCTCAAAGAAGAAATACAAATGGCAAAAAAACACATGAAAAAATGCTCCACTCACTAATTATCAGGGAGATGCAAATCAAAACAGCAATGAGATACCATCTCATGCCACAGAGACTGGCACACATTACAAAGAACAAGAATAATCAATGTTGGTGGGAATGTGGGGAGAAAGGAATTCTCATTCACTGCTAGTGGGAATGCCATCTAGTCCAGCCTTTATGGAAAACAATATGGAGATTCCTCAAAAACCTAGAAATTGAGCTCCCATATGATCCAGCTATATCACTCCTAGGGATATACCCTAGGAACACAAAAACACAATACAAAAAATGCCTTTCTCACACCTATATTAATTGCAGCACTATTTACAATAGCCAGACTCTGGAAACAACAGAGATGCTCTTCAACAGATAAATGGCTAAAGAAACTGTGGTACATATACACAATGGACTATTATGCAGCCATCAGGAGAGATGAAGTCATGAAATTTTCCTATACATAGACAGACATGGAGACTATTATGCTGAATAAAATAAGTCAGAGGGTGAGGGATAGATACAGAATAGTTTCACTCATCTATGGGTTTTAAGAAAAATAAAAGACATTATTGTAATAATGCCCAGAGACAATAGAGATGAGGACTGTGATATGAAGCTCACCACAAAGGGTGGTGAGTGCAGTTAGAGAAATAACTACACTAACAACTATCTTGACAATGTTAATGAGTAAGAAGTAGAATGCCTGTCTCAAATACAGGCAGGGGGTGGGGGGAAGAGAGCGAGGGGCACATTGGTGATTGGAATGTTGCACTGGTGAAGGGGGGTGTTGTTTTTATGACTGAAACCAAACTACAATCATGTTTGTAATCATGTTGCTCAAATAAAGATTAAAAAAAAAAGCTCTGTCTAATCCTGGGAGTAAAGGAGATTTCCAATTCAGGGAATAATTGCCCCAGGTTAATTTGTACATTCCAGACAGCATGGTGTGGTGGGCCTTACCCCCTCTGAATCCCAATCGCCACACCTATGTCCCCATAGATATAGCTGAAAGAGGCTGGTTAAAGGCTGGATCTCACAAGGTGCTAAAATTCTTACTCAAGCTTTAGGTTTTACCTCTAGGTGTAGGAAGACTATAGGGGATGATTTAGCCAACTAGAGGACAGAAGAGACAGTACAGTCGTTATGGCACTTGCCTTGCACAGAGCTGACCTTTGTTCAATCCCTCCCACCACATATGGTCTCCTGAGCAATGCCAGAAGTGATCCCTGAGCACAGAGCCAGGAGTAAGCCCTGAGCACCACTGCCTGTGGTCCCATATCCCCACACTCCCAATGAAAGTTTTAAGAAAAATGCTGTTGAAAAGTTTAAAGCTATAATGGCCCAGCAATGGTTCAGGATGGTCCAGGATGGCTCAAATAGAGCAACAGAACTCACAAAGCAAGGGTGCTGTAACCCCACTTCACACGCCTCTCCACTGAATCCTTTGAGCACTAGGAACTGAGTGTTTTAACCATCACTATTCACTGAGGAAGTTCTCTAATTGGAGAAATTCTAGGGTGGTAACATTCCTAGAGAATCCCCTACAGGTCCATTTTCATTTCACAGACAAGTCAATGGAAGCCCTTGGAAGACTTGCCCACATTCAACTGTCCATTACAGGTAGGAAGAGCTAAGTCCAAACTAAAAAGCCAAACAGCCCTGTCTCATGACAGGGAAAGTCTTTGTGGGCATTAGGAGTTACAACTTAATCTGAAATGGCAAAATCTCTGCAAAGCTAGAGACACACATTGTATGTGGGTATGAGTGGGAAGACCAGGGGGCACTGCTTGGAGAGGTGGCAAGGGAAGGAATAATGACTTGAGCTATTCTTCCCATCTACATAAAATCCAGGCCTCTTTCTGCTTCACACCACTCTGAGAATATGCCCAGGACCTGGTGTTTATCCAGGAGTCGTGAGGAGCCCCATGAGGATTTTAAGCTGCATCATGACATGGTTGGATGGTCATTTCAGTTTACAACTTGGAGCCAAGGGAAGGGAGCATTTTGTAGTGTCAATCTCTGCTATTTCTCCCCTGAATATAGACTTTAAATTATTAATGACAAAAATTAATATCTTCTAATCCACCCCCAGAGGTACTTTCTTCTACTTACATAAACCAGTGTGTTGTATATAATACACGTGCACCTCTGTACTTTCAAACCTCTCAATTCCTTATTCAAAGGATATTACTGAGCTTCTATCTGGTCTGCACCACACATGGTCCCTGTCTTCCATCATGAAGGTTACTCTGCTCAAAAGACCCAAAGCCCCACAGTAGATATGCTGCTAAAAACCAGGGGCCCTGGTGCCCCACAAGCAACATTTTTGAACACAGCATAAGGACTAAATAAGACACACCAGGGCTGAATCCCAGCTCAGGGCACATCTGCTGTGCGATCCTGGGCAGGTGACTTCCCTTATTTGGCATTCCTCACTATTAAATGAGCACTCAATCCTCACCAAACAGACTGACAGGGACAAAGACATGCAAGAAGCCTGGTGTGAGGTTTATGTGTGTGCTGGGTTTCTCTCAGCTTCACTGGCCTCCCCAAGGCCACTTTCAGATTCTGACTCCCAATCCACACTGATTGGCTTTCAAATACCATCAGGATGAATTGAAAAGTAAGGGTATGGTGCTGGTTGATGGGAACGTTTCTCCTAGAATGATGCTTATCCCTCTAAGGATGATCTCCTTATGGGTGAGTTGGGAGAGTGGTCAAAGCCTCATGCTAACATATGGTTCCAACTTCCTTTACCTAATCACAATGCCCAGTGTCTCCAGAGACCTTGAGGAAAGGACCCATATCACAGGCAACCCAACTCAGTGTGGAAAGAAGTGACTGGGAGCAAGGAGGCCCTGCCACAAACTGCTCTGAGAATTCACAAGAAACATGAACTTATATAAGGGAATAATGGTGGGGTCAATCACCCTAGAACAGTGGAGCGACCTGGGAGACGGTGTAAGCGGGCTCTAATTGGCCCTGGGGCCCTATTGGATTGAAATGGGTCTCAGAAATGCAGTTCCAGAAGCAAACAACAAGGTGTCTCCTGGCCCACTCCCCTCAGTTGCACAAAGGCCAGAGCAGTGCAGGCCCTCTGCTCCCGAAGAATGCTTAAAGCATCCCTAGACTTCCCTCTGGTGGTCTGAGAGCAGAGCCTAGTAAAGACTTTCATAGCTAAGATGGGCACTGGAACCCCACTGAGGGGCAAGGTGCTTCTTCTCACATGCCTTCTTCATTGTACCTCATTATAGACAGACCATGTACCTTGACCCATGTGCACAGATCCCCCTCCAAGTGCCCACATCAAGGTGGCTATGTCCTCTAAAAGGTCCGCAGCACCCCATGAAGGAGACCCTGGAATGCCTCTCAGTCATCCTAGACCAGAGTCTGAGAGCTCGACCCTAAGAACTCTCCAGCACTTCTCAGAGGGCAAACTGTAGCCTAGAAGTCACTGTCTTCTCTCCTCCTCCACCCTTTCTATTCTCACATCCAGTTTTCTTCCCTACTTCATCCGGGTCTTTTCCCAAGTCACAAGGATGATCAATCCGTGATCACAAGGATGGAGCCCAGCAAACCTGGTTACAGGTCCAACCCTGGCCCCTCCTGCCAGCTGCAGAGTTCCTCTGGCTTCTAAGAAACCTTGTACCTCTCTGAAAAATGGCTGAATCCAGGAGGCGGGGGAGGGGGTAATAGGGACAGAAAGACTAAAGGAGATATAAGAGACAGAGAGACAAGAAGAGACAAAAACAGACATGAGGGACTATGTATAAGCCAAAAGCCAAGGTCTGTCTGTCGAACGGAAGCTGCTGGCTCTGAAAAACTCTGAGAAGCTTGGAGATGCTCTGAGGGGAAGCTTTGAGGAGAAAGACACTTTCACGTGTGGTGCTGTAAACACTGCCCCAGTTCAATTGTTCTCAGAGACACTTTGCAGGAGGAATAAAGCTCATCAGACAGTTGGGTTCGTCCCACCAGCTGCACTTCTGTCATTGGGGCTTTGCCTACACCCACACATTATGGTGGAGGTGAGGCACTCTCCCTTCCCTGTCTCACTCCCCTCCTCGCCCTCTCACCTGAGGCCCACACCTCCTTCTCTCCCACCCCCTCCTTTCCTTCCCTAAAAATAATGTTTATTTTCACAAGCTCAGAGCCTTCCCACGCTTTGACATTTACTCTTCGGAATTAGAATAATTTCTATTTCTCCTGCCCAGAGCGGGGTTTGGGGTAAGATTTGCCCAGAGACAGGTCTGTCTGCTCTTCTGGGGTGAGGAGATGGGCAGAATTACCTCTGTTGGCCCAGCAGCCCCCACACATCCACACTTAACAACAGCCCTTCTAAAGAACTAGACCAAGGGGTTGGGAATGACTCAAAGGACCAAAGTACAATTTTGTGTGCAAGAAACCCAGGTTCCAGCCCTAACCCTTCATGATCCCTTAACTCCACCAAGAATTAAGCCTGAGCACCAGCCTAGGAGTAGCCTCTGAGCACTGCAAAGTATGGTCCCAAAAAGTAAAAATAAGATAGAATAAAAACAAAAGAACCCCATCTACACCTGTCAGATGAAGAACCGAGGGTGGAGCAGCGAGTGATAGGTAGAGCAGCAGGAAACAGCCCTTCTCAGACTTCCAGGTCCATCTCCTCCCTCTGTGCACTGCCTCCTAGATCCCCAGGAGCGTGCTGCTGCATTTGGGGAGAACAAAGGTTTTTTTTGGGGGGTGTCAGCCAGAGAGAAGGAACCTCTAGTGCAGACCTTCCATCAGAGGCCATAGACAAGGCTGGAGCAAGAGTCAGGCTAGGCTCAGGACAGGGCAATTCAACTGCCAGAGCCTGACTTGGCACAAAAGAAGCAAGTGGCAGAAAGTGTTTGCTACTGGGCTGGAATGTGGGTACCTGGGCTCCCTATAGAGGTAAAGCAATGAGAATAGAGTGGAGAGGGCTAAATCCCCTAGAGAAGTGCTCTGGGCAAATAATGGAGAGGGCAACAGTTGAGTTGAGAAGGTGAACAGGAGGAGGAGAAGAGATTAGGGACCTCTAGAGCCTGTTTCAGGATCAGTAGGTCAGGCTCTTAAGGACAAAGATCTGCTTTAGGCCTCTAGTCTGACATCTGGTTGCCTACTGGGCTTGTATATATTACCCTGAGGCCCTTCCTGCTACTTCCCCTACAACATCCCCGTGTCTAGATCCCCCCTTTTCACAAAGACACCAGAAATGTGGAATTAAGGCCATCTTAATCAACTCATTTGGGGAGCGCCCACCTGGCAGTGCTCAGAGATTTACTCCCAGCTCACAGCTTGATTGAAATCTCTCCCATTGGTGCTCAGGGAACTACATGGTGCTAGGGAGAGAACCCAGAACTTCTTCAGGCAATACATGTGCTCAGCCTCTTAAGCCACCTTTCAACCCTTAATCCTCTCATTTTAACTCTATTTTCTCTAAAAAGTTTATTTCCAGGGACTAGAGAATACAGAAGTTAAAGTGCTTGCCTGCATACTGTCAACTTCGGTTCAAGCCTCAGTACCACATATGGTCAGCTGAGTCTCCCAGGAGTAATCTCTGGACACAGAACAAAGAGTAAACCCTGAGTACAGCAAGTTGTGCCCTCCTCTAAATAACAATAAGATAAAGCAAAATAAAATGTAAAAGATTCTATTTCCAAATAAGCTTGCAGCTCTGGAGGTGTCTATTTTGAGGGACACAGTTCAGTTTATAACAATCATCACGTCTCCATTATTAGCACAGTGAGTCCTTTCTTCTCATCACTACCTCCATCTGGGAGTCTGAAGATCAGAATCTAGGTTTTCAGACTGACAGCAATGGATTCAAGTGCTTCCTTCCTAGGGCAGAGCAGCCTGCAGGGTGAGGGGAAGAGTCAGGAGGCGGGGGAATGGGAGGAGGCTGGGGAGGACTCAGTTCAGAGCCCTTGCAGCTGCTCCCCAGTGCTGCGGATTTGGAGCTCTGGCATTGCACAAAGCGACTCAATTGAAATGGAAATGCACTATGAAATAGGAGAAAATGAAAACAGCATTTCCATTCGAGACATGTTTCCTGTCACTTGTGAAAGGCTATCTCCTAATATAAACAGCCACGACGCTCATGGAGTTGATGGAGACAGGGTAGCACCCGCTGCTCCTCAGAAGGAAACCAACATCTGAGGGGTGAGGGCAGCAAAGGGTAGCAGTTTAGAATAGGGTCTCTCTCATATGAGATTGGGGAGTCTGGAGAGAGCCAGAAGCCCCACTGGCAACCCCTAGAAGGTTACCCCAGGAGCTACCTCCTTCTCTGGCCACCCACACTGTCTCATCATCACTCATCTACTCAGGACTCAGGATGAGAAACACGCCCTGATGCTCTAGGAATAGGTTTCCTGCCTCTGGCCAAACACTGGCATGTAATCAGGACCTTCCCATCAAATCACAGACTCCTCTCTCCCAGCAGGAACCCTAATAGTTCTTTGTTGACACACCAAACTTCTGTTGGTGGACACATGGGCAATCTTATTAAAGGGCCCAATGAGTTGAAGCCAAAAAAGTCAGTGGCAGGGTCAGACAGTATAAGAGCTGGCCAGTCTCAAGACACTGTCCAGGTTGGACCAGGCCCCCCCAGCCTAAGCTATGTCTTACATTTTAAGTGGACAGAGAGCTGGTCCCATGACTCAGAGCCTCCATGACCAGTATCTATCCAGGGGCTTCATCAAGGCTTGTGGCCTAAATGGCTGGTGGGCAGCTGAATCCAGAAATCTTGTTTACAGAAGCTACCACTGTGCTCTTTGCCTCATTATCAGTGTCCCTGGGTTGGGCCTCAACTCTGGATCCCTCCCTAGAATGAGCTCTGCTTTCAGAGCCACCTAGAGTCTTGAACTCCACAGCAACAGCTGAGAGTTACAGAGGCTCACTGCCTACAGACTCCATGGACATGGATTTGTTCTGATCATTTTGGCCAACCTTGGAGACAAGACTGTAATTAACTATGCACAGGGGGAAACTGAGACTCTGCCAGGAAGAAGAGGTTTGCCTAAGCATTAGTGAGTGTTCAATGAACAATTGACCATGGTTCCCCTTCCTCCCCCTCTCTCACATCCTGCTGACAATTTCCTGGGGTTCCTTTCTTTTGAAGGAAGGGTTTAATCATACCCAGTGATGTTCAAAAAATACTATTGGCAGTGTTCAAGAGACCACAAGGTGTCAGGTCTCAAACCCAGGCCTCCTATATCTAATGCATGAACTTCTGTCCTTTAAATCTTCTCTCCAGGCTCCATTTTTAATTCTTTTTATTTGTTTATTTGTTTTGGTTTTGGGGTCACACCAGTGATGCTCAGGGATTACTCCTGGCTATGCACTCAGAAATCACTCCTGGTTTGAGGGCCCATCTGGGGTGCTGGGGGATTGAACCACAATTCATCCTTTGCATGCAAAGCAAACTCCCTACCACTTGTACCACCGCTCCAGCCCCACTACCCACCTTTTTTAATTCTGAACTCCTAAATGGTCCCAGAGCTGTGGAATCAACCCACTCAGAACAATCTCAGTCTCTCTCTCTCACTCTCTCTCTCAGACACACACACACACACACACACACACACACACTGATGCTTATCATGTGCAAAGCTAAATGCCATTTTTATGTAAGCCATTTGGAGTTGTGGTTTTATTGATTTGGAGTCTGAGCATCATTACAGGTACTAAGGTCATGATAATGTTTGGGACTGATATGATTGTTAAGAGAGATTATCGATGAATCAGGCATACAGCCAGGAGAAGGTAGAATCCCCTGTGTAATTCAAAATCCTCACTTCTGTTGCCACCTCCTGTTGGCTTCCCAATTCACAGCTTCCCAAAGATGTCTTGTTCTGGGTATCTATTGTCCAGACATGAGCATCCCCACCTCCACAGATCAGATGGAGTGAGTTCACTTGATGGACAAAGATTAATCAGTTATGGAAGCAGAGCCCAGGTGTAGACCCAGTTGCATGGAACCAAACTCAACCAGCATTTATCTGCACACTCTCTTTTGCTAGACCAAACCTGCTGGGAATCAAACATAATTGAATTGTGTGCATTAGAGAGACATTGATATTAAATTCACTCATCAGACAAGCTCTTCTCATCCTCCGCAAACAACTGCAAAAGAGATGTGGAAATGGTCAGAAATTTCTGGACAATAGCCCTAAGAGTGTGGTGTTCCTGTTTTGAGGGTCAGTAGGAAAATGGAGACATGGAGACAATGATAGAACTTCCAACTATTCAGATCATCGCCCATGTGCAGGTGAGGTGGCCTGAGTTTCCACTGAGCTCCCAGCCAGCAATAAGCTCCCCCTTACTCCAAAGAGTACACAGAGCCCCAGAGAAGTATGAGGGAGACAGTGTCTGCCTGTCAGAGCCCACCCCAGGCCTTCCTGGAACAAGGGAGGGATGAGTGGTTTCCCAAAAGAGAAAGTGCTTTGGCTTTTTGAGGTCTGAAAGAATTGATCTTTCTCTTTTTATGCCAAGGCTCAAAGGGCCAAGTTTAATCCAGAGGAGCCTTTATGCTTGGTTATTAGATGCAAGCAAGGTCGGCAAGGGCTAATGGGGCCTATTTCCATCCCAGTGCATGGCCTTAGCAGCAGCCAAAAGAAGGACATTAGCAGCCAGAGCCTGTCTTGGGCTCAGGAGTTGTCGCCAGGGGTGTGAATCAGGGTCTCTCACTACTGAAACTGATGCCTGCCTGCTTTTTCTTATTGTCACCCTCCCAGATCATAACCAATCTGGCTCTGTCCAAATCCATCTGAGTGAGACCCCAAATATTAGTTGATCTCCCAGGACCCCTGCTCCCCGGTGGCAAATAGTCATTCACTGGGATAACAAAGAAATATCAGATGGCAAAATAAATATGATGCCAGGGTGATCTCTTTAGAAGTAGAGGAGGATTTGGCTGACTGTGAGACCCAAAATTCCCTGCACAAGGCTTCAAAGGCTTCCTGTAACCCAACTGCAGAGAGAACCTCTCAACAGAGCTTTCAGAGCTCTGCCTAAAAACCTGACTCCAACCTCCCCTACCCACTTCCCTCACTTTATCTGTTTCAGCAACTCTTGCCTGCTGGTCACATTAGTCTGCCCATCCCAGGGTCTTTGCACATGCTCATCCTTTTACTGAGACTGCTATTCATCCCCTTTTGACTAAGGAAATCTTCTCTAACACTTCCTCTAAAAAGTCTTCCCTAGTCACTAAGAGTAGCTGGGACTGATCATCTTCAATGATTGGTTTGTATTATGGTCTTTCTCCACAGTGGTCTGAGCTGGGGGGATAAAAGCAAGAAATTATATTTAACTCTTCTTTCTGTTGTAACTCCAACACCTAGCAGTGTCTTGTGCAGAATGAGGACCTACTAAGTGCTAGGGGGTGAGTGAATGAATAAACAAACAAGTTACCATAGGTAAGTAGGACTCTGTTAACATTAGCTGAAGATCTAAATATTGCTTCAGTCTCCCTCACTGGAAAGGTCCCAGAGTTAAGAGCTGACCCAGAGATACCGCTGACTGATGAGTGAAAACTATAGTGAAAGCACACACCAGTGCCAAGACTGAGAAGGATGAGGAAGGGAGTGAGAGGGTAGAGTCAGGGACAGGGGGAGAAAGTGAAGAGACCGAAGAGATGCAGCCTCAGTCTACCCCCATTGCTACCCAGTTCCCAGAAACACACCTCAATAAGTGAGGGGTATGCTAGCACCCTACAAATGATTCTCCCTTTCTCTTTAGCCATTGAATCCCCAGTTTCTGCTTTTGCAGAGCTTCTCAGAACAAAGCCCACCAGGCAGGGACAGGCATGAAGAGAAATTGATGGGGCCCTGGATGGGGGTTACAAGGATGAGCAGCTGGCTGGCTGGGCACCCACAAATCACACGCATGAGAGCCCTGGAGTAGTGACTCTCCACCCAGTCTTCCTTATGCAGGAGGCACTCTGGCCCTCACCCCAGCTCTGATGGTACCATCAAATAAATCCAACGTTTAGAAAGGGGGGTAGAGGGGGGGCTTCAGCAGACACTTCCCTGAAACCCAGTAGCAATAAAAGAGAAAAATAGACCCACTTGCTCCAGATAACCAGCACTGGGAGGTAATTACCCTCCTTGCAGGCGTCCGAGCGGCAGTGGCGGGCGGCAGAGGCGCGGCCCAGGTAATTCATCAGCCTGGGATTTATGGACTCGTCAGGAACCCCAGGTACAGTGTCTCCCCCCAATTCACTCCTGCAGATGCTATTTAGATTGTGTTGGGATTATTGCTTTTCTCTGTCGTCCCTAAGCGGGGAGGCTGGCACACATGTGTGGCACAAGTGAATTTTGACTTGCTAATACCAATTAAAAGCCAGGGGGACCCATTGCAGGAAAGGGAACGCTACTTACAAGGTCTTCCACCCATTCTCCCCTGCCATGTTCCTGCCTCTCCATGTTCTTCAAGGCCCTCCTTATCTTGTTCAGGGACCCCAAACAGTGATCAGGGTTCAGGACCCCAGCTCCAGAGCAGTGAGGTCTCAGGTGCTAGTACTTTTTGGTTTGAACTTTGAGGGCTCCAGGTATGTCTCCTCTGAGTCTGTTTTCTTGCCTGATGAAGAGATATCATCCCTACTCCTTCCTTGTGGCATTAAAAGAGCTAAAGCGTTGTGTGATAAAAGAATACAGTAGATGCTCAATAGTTGGTCTTCATCATGGATCCATCAGGAAGTAGCTTCCCTGGAGTCACTCCTAGATCCTCCTACTGGTGTTTTTGGCTCTCCACTTGGGGACCAATCCCCCTGCCTGAGTTCTAGGCATGACTTTATCTCAAGACTATGGATGACCCCAGTCTCAGCCATAAGAGCAATATGTGGTGTGAGGACAGGATACACAGAGATAAATGTCTTTCTCTGCTATCCCAAGTTGCCTTGCCTCAGGCCCCCCCCTATTCTGCAGCAAATCTGCCTGCCCAGGGGGACAGCCTCTGGGTATAGCTACAGACTCAATTCAGACCCTTAAGCCCAAACCCCTGAGCCCTGCAGCAACTCAGAGATTGTGATACAGATGATTCATCTGCAGTGGACTGATGCAGACAATATATCCAACCCTTGGCAGGGAGCAATTTTCCTGTGTTTATTTACCAGGCAGCCCTGCCTTAGGCCTAACTGTGCTGATTTGTGCCTTAGGAAATGCAAAAGAGAGAGAGAGAGAGAGAGAGAGAGAGAGAGAGAGAGAGAGAGAGGAAGAGGGAGGGAGAGGGGGAGAGGGAGAGGGAGGGAGAGGGGGAGAGGGAGAGGGAGAAGGAGGGAGAGGGAGGGAGAGGGAGAGAGAGAGAGGAGAGAGAGAGAGAGAGAGAGAGAGAGAGAGAGAGAGAGAGAGAGAGAGAGAACAAAATACACCAGCATGAGGCCCTCCTGATTTCCCGCTTCTGTAAGCTTCAAAATGAGGTTGTTTCCAGGAAATTAAATATAAACATAAGGCCACTAACAATAGCATCATAAATAAGAAAATACAAAGGGATGCATTTAACAAGAGAGGTCAAGACCTGTTCACTGGAAACTGTAAAACATTGCTGAGATCAATGAAAGAAAACCTAAATAAATGGAGAGTTCATGCTCCAGGGCTAGGCAACACCATATTTTCAAGTTGGCAGTTGTTCCCAAATTTACTTGTATTTAAATTAAACGCCACCCTGATCAAAATCTCAGCAGGCTTAATAAAAATAGGAATTGACAAACCGGCCCTAATAATAATATGTAAATTCAAGAGACTTAGAACAGATCAAGCAGTTTTGAAAAACATTAAGCGAAATGGGAGACTTGTATGCTACCTGCTTTTAAAACACACTGTAAGACCATTATAATCAGGATAGTGTGGCACTGGTGCAAAGATGGGCATATGAATCAATGAAAAGACATGCAGTCCTAAAACAAGTCATTAAATATCTGGCGAATTGATTTTCAACAAAGGGGTCAAGGCAATTTGATTAGGAGAGGACAATCTTGGCAACAGATCACTCTTAGACAATTGGTTGTCGCATAAACTTGAACCCTCACTCATGCTGCACACAAAACTCTGCTTATAATGGATCACAGTCTTAAATTGAAGAGAGAAGCCTATAAAACTCTTAGAAGGAAGCAAAAAAATAAATCTTCATGGCTATTTAAAGGAAGTCTTAGAAACTCTACCTAAAGCATGAATCTTAGAAGAAAAAAAAAGTTTGTAAATTATTCTAGCCCAATTTAAAACTTTTGTTTCAAGGAACACCATTAAGAAAATGTAAAGTTAAACCACAGGCTAGTAGGAAATATTTGCAAATCATATAACTGATAATGGTCTCCTATCAAGAGTATACCAAGAACACTTAAAATTCTGTAAGAAGATAAAGCAGTTAAAAATGAACAAAGACTTGAGTGGATATTTTCAAGGAAAATATATAAACAGCTAATTCAAATATACAACATTAACTACTCAAATATTGGTGTTTAACAGCACTAGTCATTAGGCAAATACAAACTAACCCAGTAATTAGATACCAATAGTAAACATGATTATTTACATGTATTTACAGATAATACCATGATTGATTAAGAATGTGGAAAAACAGGGACCTTGGTGCATGATTCAATATAGCACAAGTGCAAGTCCATGAGTTGGGTCCCCTTATAATAGGTTATCAGTCATGATCTCTACAGTTCTGCTGTTTGGGACTCCTGGTGTTGTAACCATGTCTGAACTTCAGCACCTGGCCAAGTGTGTACCAAGCACCATGACTAACAAGCACTGCAGCTAAATATGTAACCTTAAGTTCAACCATCTGGAAGTACTATAGCCAGAACATGTGTCAAGACTACGTGAGCATACTCCTCTCAGAAAACACATGTGTAAGCATCACAGTTAAGTGAATACAGCTTGCAACAAGAACGTGTGCAAGCCCTATAAAGAAATATGAAAAAAAAAAACCTCTTATCAAAGCAACAATGAAAGGAAAAGATACAAAGGAAGATTATAGAGAAACTATTCTCAAATGGGAATGTAAAAATGAGAATAGAAATGTTAAGAGTAGAACCATATTGGGAAAACGGAATGGCTATTTTTTTGGGTCACATCCAGCAGTGCTCAGGGGTTACTCCTGACTCTATGCTCAGAAATTGCTCCTGGCAGGCTTGGGGAACCATATGGGATACTGGGATTCAAACCACCGACCTTTTGCACGCAAGGCAAACGCCTTACCTCCATGCTATCTCTCCTGCCCCCGTGAATGGCTATTTCTTAAGTTTACTATAGAACTCAGCATACTCAGGAATCTCCCCTCAAATTAAAATGTTCAAAACCTTATATCCAGAGAAAGATTTGCATACAAAATTTTCACAAAAACATGATTTATACTAGTTAAAATGTGGAAATAAATCCAATGTCTATTGACTGAGAAGATTCATGAAGAAGTATGCATCCTATAGAATTCTATAAGACAAGAAAAAGGAAGGATTTTTTCATACTATGTAGGTTGAACTTTAGGTATACAATAGATCTGAGAATCAATAGGCAAGTGCCACCCAGAACTGGAGAGAGAAGTCCCTTCATAGGAAAACGCAGCTGTATAGACTGAAATCTAATTCATTGAAGCCCTGCTTTAAACCTGGATTACAATGATATAACTACTTGCATAGGCATATATATAAAGTATAATTATTTTAGAAAGTAAGAATACAGCCATGCCCACCATGCCCAGATGATGACTAAATGAACAAAACCATAAGAGACAGGAAATTCTTTTCCTTCTCTTTCTCTGCCAATTGCCATTTCCTTCTGAAAATAAAGAAGTGATAGATGGAGAGCAGCTTCAGAGTTTTGTCATAGTGTCTTAGCAGAAAGGCAAAACTTCTCTGCTCTTGGTGAAACTCCATGACAAAATCTGCAGGTATATTGGTTTAGAGACTGAAAACTCTGGGGGGGGGGTCTTTTCGAAGGGAGGGATGGTGACGTCTCCTCACCCCTCTATATTCCCAGAAGGCCCTGCAGCCACATCCCACAGTGAATGCAGCCACATGACAACTCTAAATTTTTCAATACTGATACCCCAGTAGGAATGTACTAAATGAGATATGAATGTAATATTAAAGCTACCTAAGCTCAACAAAAATCCAATAACACAGAATGCTCAACTAACAACAAACAACTTAGTAAACCTTCAGACAATAACTTAATAACCCCATTGTGAGATGTAACAATTTTCACAAATTTTCTTCTAGTAAAGTGGTTTTTTTTTTTTATAATTGTATTGCCATTTAGTTGTAACCAGCAATGTAAAGTAAGTTGGCTTGAGTCTTCCAAAGGGTCTGGCTTGGAGGAGGGTGGGAAACTGTGAAAATGGTGGAATAAATATTACTCGAGTGTTAGAATTGGTGTCACAATATGGAATATCAGAAAATAACTGTATTATGAGCAATTTTGTAAACCACAGTGTTTAAATAAAGTAATACAATATAAAAAAAAATAAAGGTAAAACTCCAGTGTGGCCTAACCTCTTTCCTCTGTTCCCAAACATCTCCTATGCCTCATCCCCAGAAAAAACAGCCTCCCTTCTGTGATCCTGGGGTTCACAGTGGCTCCCACCCCAGAATCTTTACATGTGGTGTTGCCCTTTTGATCCTGCTAGAAAAAAAAATCTCCTTTATGCCTTTAGCTCACTCAAAAGATTGTAGAAATCATGATCTTTGTTGTTTTGAGATAGACTATTTCACCCATTGCAATTATTATATTTCTGAATCATGTAGTGTGTCAGGGAAAATAACTCTAAATACTAAAATCTGACCTTACAGATTACAGTGTCATCATCATTAAGGACTTTCTCATCTCTTATCAGACAAAAAATCAGAAAAGGAGAGATCATGGAAGTTTCCAACATTAGAAATGATAAACTGACCAACCTAGATGTCCAACAACGGATGAATGGATCATTAAGATGTGGTACATATACACAATGGAATATTACATGGCAGTTAGAAATGATACAGTCACAGACTTTGCAGCAACGTGGATGGACCTAGATCATGTTATGTTAAACAAAGTAAGTCAGAAGACAAAAGATAAACACAGAATGGTAGCACTATTCTGAAACACCTAGAACATATATTTTACACACAACTAATACCTAACAATCATACAACAGGGTTTAACAGGGTAGAAACTCCGAACACTGTAATAGTCAACATATACGTGGGAGCAGTGTCCAAAATACATGAAAAAGGAACAACGCAAACTCTTGACGGCTCATTATACCACAAAGAAAACAGCAACAACAGAAACAGCAACATAGAGAGAACAGGTACGTAATCAGACCCCCACAACAAAAGCTCACAATAATCCCTTAGAGATCGTAAACAGGAACACAAGTATAGAACACCACAGGAAATCACGGACTGCAATGGCAATATACCATAACACTACGTTTTAATTCCTTTACCTTGCTACATTTTAAATAACCTCTCAGCTTTTCTGTCCACAGGCACCCTTAGATACAAAGGGCGGACAAACTAAGATGGCAACTCGGGATACCACACGAGATACCATACCTTGCTTGCAAGACGAGATGGCCACGAGAAAACTCTTTAACATAGACTTTATTTCTAGGTTAAACCTTCTTTTAGGAATTGAAGCACGGGACCAGTCAGACCACCAAAGCAGTACCTGTGACGACGTACAGACCTAAACTACAGGCTCTAGTCATCGAACACATTCAACCAAACCAGCATTCCCTTGCTATTCTCTCCTTTCTTCTCGCTACTTTTTTCTTTTATTTCTCTTCTATTCTTCTCTTTACTTTTTCCCCTTTCTCTTCTCCCTTTCTACGGTATTTTCTCTTTTCTCTTCCTTCATACCCCTCCCATATACCTTCCCCTTTCCCCCCCCCCCGGAAATCCAACTATCCCATCACCCCTCAATCCCATCCAGATCTCCCACCATATTAAAACTCTCCACCCTCAGTCCCTAATCTCTTAGGCATCAAGATCGACCTCCTACCCAACGAACCAGTACCCAGCACCCAGGCGAGGGGACACCCAGCCAATCCCACACCTCGTCTCCTGCAAGAAAAGACAGCCAACTTCCCTGAAGACTCATGCTACGAGACCCTCCCTACCATCTCCCCCTAACGTGGACTGTTTCCTGAAACCGGACTTAGGTCCAATAGTATCCCCAATGCAAGAACTCTTCCAAGAATTCCCTGCCGCAAATTTTTACCAATATGAAGAAGGTCAGGGGGAGTGATTGGAAGATGCCTGGGAACCCACACACCACAAGAAAAATCCAAAAGACAACGGGAAAAACTGTACTTTCAACATAGGCATAAGACCTGTAATACACCACCTCTTTACATGTTCTCCCCCAAATGTAAAGTAGTCTCTTGCACCACTTTGGTCCTTTAAAAACTTCGCTAACTCATTTTATCTCTCTCTTTTTTTTTTTTAAATGTTTGCCCTACATATATATTTGTGGGCACATACACTTTTATTTCTTTTTTTTTTTTTTATAATCGTTTTTGGGTATGCGACCTATTTTTGTTACCCACTCTGTCCAATCCAAATACACCGACAATATAATGGAGCACCACTTCCCTCTGCAAAGGCACACTAAATAAAGGGGAAATCTTACATATAAAAAAAAAGAGATCTTATCTACTAAAGATGGGAACTCATAGTTGTTTACAATACAGGGTTATCTCCTACCTTGAAAATATGTCATGTGGAATCAACTTAGACCTCAGGTGATTAGATACCATTCAACCAGCCTGAACCCTGGATCCCAGACATAGAAACGGCACAGCTCTTCACAACAGCTGCAAGAAACAAACTCCATCTGGGACAGCCTTAGTACTGCAGGGTCAACAACAAGGGCCAGCTTAAACACGATATCCCGACAATGAGGAAAATGTGAACAACTTGACCTCAGAGCAGTTTAGCCTACCTCACCAGCCAACGACAAGACAAAACCAGAAGACGTGGCACCCTTTGGTAGGTCCAAAAGCCAAGATTGTGTTTTACAGATGACTGGATACGAGAACCACGACCAGACTGTATACATCTTGGGACCAATAAAAAAGCCCTAGTCTAGAGTTTGAACTAAGACCTGCACAATAAGCATGATCCTCAGTTCCAAAGGTCCGGCAGAGACAATTGTAACGGAAAGGGGCTTCTGGAAGCACAAAGAAAGACGCTATCCTAGATGCCATCCTAGGTTCAGGGCAAAGACTAAGATCACCAACCACAGAAGACGGATTAAAATGGCACTGAGGTAACAGAACCTCTAGATTCACAAAGACTGACTTCACCATAAGTCCCATCTCAGGATCTGTACAGATACTGAGACCTCTAAACACAGAGCTCTGATTGCATCACCCTGGACAGAGCAGAAGTCTTCCACACACCAAAAAAAATAAATAAATAAATAAAAAATAATAAAAAAACCCACCACCGGGAGAGTAATGATCCTGAGCAAAGACTAGAGTTGATCCCATGACAGTATACTCCAAGGACGGAGAAACCCCATATCGCATAGAGCAAGTGAATTCCTTTTCGAATGACCCCAATATTTACTGTGCCAGGGCAGAAGGGAAAAAAAAAACACACAAAACCTTGGACATTTATATATATATGTATATGTATATGTATATGTATATGTATATATATTACCTTCATTTATTATTGTTATTATTTTTATTTACCTAGCTATTTTGGTCGATTTCTCTGTTTGGATGTGATTATTGAAATCGTTGTCCCCAGATATCCTTATTTATTTATTTACTTTTTTTCTTTTCTCTCTTCCTTTTCTTTCGAGAGGGGCTACGCCATGTTTCTTATTTCAAGACCACGGCGTGTTTTTTTTTGTTTGTTTTTGTTTGTTTTGTTTTATTTTGTTTATCTGTCTTTTGTGGTGCTTATTGATATAGCTGGAGTCCTCACTGGATATTTGACACTTCTTTTGGTACTGGTGGAGTGTTTCACATTCTTTCCCTCACTCATTTCCCAAATCAATGATGAGAACCTCTAGAAGGATTCTGCCCATCTTCGGGGTATTAGACTTTTACCCCCAGTTTATATATTTTCACCTTTTCAGGCAAAACCACGCAACTTGAACTAGCTAGCCCTGCCCCCACTTAGAGGGGGAAATCAGGGAGGCATCAAGACCAAACTGATGCAAGACTACTAAGTAGTAGGTTAGATACAGAGGGGACCACATATTCTAGACGCCCTGGGGGAGAGGGAAGAGGAAATGGGAGGTAGGACAAAAACGGAGGTGTAGGGAGGACAATTTAGGGATGGGAATCCCCCCTGATTTTATGTAAATATATACCTAAAATATTATTGTCAACAATATGTAAGCCACTATGATCAAAATAAAAATTACATTAAAAAAAAACATTAGAAAAGTGGTTGGATTTTAAAAGTTTGTGTTTTTAAATGGATGTGCAAGATTGCATACTTATATTTGAAATATTTTAAATTTTTATTGAATATTTTGTTTGACAATAAATTTTAGTTCCTTAAAAAAAATGATAAACTGATCATCCCTTTTGAGCCTATTGCCACCCAAATAACTCCATAGCTCAATAAGTGATGAGTCTATATGAAAAATATGTAGTAAGTTAGACAAAAATGAATCTGATTCATTGAAAGGTACAAACTTACCAAAACCACTGAAAGACATATAGATGCAAGTAAACTTATACCTATAAAAGAACTGAAATCAATAGTTACTTTAAATCTTGCAAGAAAGAATAACATACATTGTTTCATGGATGTAGTCCTCCCAAAATTCATGGAAAAACTGCTACCAATTCTCCACAATTTTTTCCAATACACAGAAGAGGAGCATGTCTTAACTCATCTCACAAGTTCAATATCATCCTAAAATATACCAAACATTATAACAAAAGAAAACTGAAAAGTAAAATATCCAGATTGAAATGCAAAATAATCCAAAGAAAAATGGAAAAGATGCAAAAATATCAAGGAACTACCATCAGACTCAAATTACTAATGTAGGTCAAGAAATAATTATGAAGCATTATTAATAATAGCCAAAATATAGAAACAACCCAAGTACCCAAGAACAGTACTTCTAGATTAAGAAGCAATGGTATATATACATGATGGAATATTATTGGTCTTAAGAAAAGAAGACTATTCCACTCCTAGGGATATACCCTAGGAACACAAAAATATAATTCAAAAATCCCTTCCTCACACCTATATTCATTGCAGTGCTATTTAGAATAGTCAGAATCTGGAAACAACCAAGGTGCCCTTCAACAGATGAATGGCTAAAAAAAAACTGTGGTACATATACATAATGGAATATTATGCAGCAATCAGGAGAGATGAAATCATGAAATTTTCCTATACTTGGATGTACATGGAATCTATTATGTTGAGTGAAATAAGTCAGAAGGAGAGAGATAGACACAAAATAGTCTCACTCATCTATGGGTTTTAAGAAAACTTAAAGACATTACTGTAATAAGGCCCAGAGACAATAAAGTTAAGGGTTGGAAGGGCCAGAAGGACCGGCTAACAATTTGAAGCTCACCACAAAGAGAGCTGAATGCTATTAGGGAAATAACTACACTAACAACTAGCATGACAATGTTAAAAATGAGAGAAGTAGAATGCCTGTCTTGAATATCGGCAGGGGTCCGGAGCGGGGCATTGGTAGTGGGAATGTTGCACTGGTGAAGGGGGTATTCTGTTTATGACTGAAACACAACTACAAGCATGCTTGTAATCATGGTGCTTAAATAAATATTTATGTAAACAAAAGAAAAAGTATAAAGAAAAGAAGTCATGCAATTTGTGGATACATGGATGGGTGGATCTGGAGAGAAGCATGAGAGAAGTGAGGTAGATAGAGAGGAACAGACAGAATGATTGCTCTCATATGTGTGGTATAAAGAAAATTAGTAGGAAAATAACAAGTGCCCAAAGGCAATAGAAACAAAAAGAAGAATAATAGGTGTTCTGAAAGAAGCTTGCCACTAGAGTGGGTTAAAGGAGAGGACAAGTTAGGGAAGGGAACACTAGGAACACTAGTGCCTGCCATAAAGGAGGCTGCAGAGCTGGAGAGAAACTAGAGACATTGGTGGAGAAGATTAAACACTGGTGAAGAGATTGGTATTGGAACATTATTAATACTGAATAAATAATTCACAGTGATTTCACTTTTTAAAATTCAAGAAATATACATGAAAACCAATTGAACTCTATTCTAAGTATGCAAAGATAATTCAAAATTTTAAAACCAGTTAGTGAAATGTGCCATCCTCAGAGTAAAAAGAAAAATCTCCTGATTCAATGATAATATGTACCTAAAATACTAATGTGAAAGCCAATATGGTCAAAATAAAAATTAAAAAAAAGAAAAATGAACACATTAATTAACCCCCCAAAAAATCATATGAACTAATGTAGAAAATCATTTTCTAAGATGTCATGATCATTCATCATCATCAAGAATGAAAATAAAAATCTTTCATCAAACTGAAAATTGAGGAAAATTTCAGCTCAAAAAACTGATAGTTGATATCCTATTAAAAATAAAATTAATATTAAGAATAAGACAAGAATGGTTTCTCTTACTCCTTTAACTCATACTGAATGTTTTATCAAGACAAGTATGAGACAAGTGAAACAAATAAAAAGCATATATAGGAAAGAAAAAATAGAACTATCTTTACTCAGACATGATTTTTAAAGAAAACCAAAATAAGCAAAATATAAAAGCTTTCTTGAACTAATCAGTACAGGAAAACAATAGATACAAAGTCAAAATACAATTATATACTGCACTATATACAAGAAATATACAATTATAATTTAAATTTAAATGCTTTTATTTATTTATTTTTGGATTTGGACCACACCTGGTACTGTTCAGGGCTTATTCTTGATTCTGTGTTCTTTAATCACTCATGACAGGTTCAGAGGACTCTATGCAGTGCTAGAAATTAGAACCCTAGTCAGCCACATGCCAGGCAAATGTTCTACATGTTCTGCTATTTTTTCACCCCTTAATACCTTTATTTTTGTAGTATTAGGAATTAAACACAGAGCATCACCCAGACCATGCAAAATTTCCACTGCTGAACTTCAGTCTCAGTTCAAAATTGTGATACTTTTATAATAACATTCAAAAAAAAACTTAGGTAAAATATATAATAAAATATGTATAGGACCTATACACAACAAAATTAAAATCAAATTAAATAGTTTTATCGATGTCTAAAGAAGAGAGACTTTTCGGGCCCTGAGAGATAGCACAGTGGCGTTTGCCTTGCAAGCAGCCAATCCAGGACCAAAGGTGGTTGGTTCGAATCCCGGTGTCCCATATGGTCCCCCGTGACTGCCAGGAGCTATTTCTGAGCAGACAGCCAGGAGTAACCCTTGAGCATTGCCAGGTGTGGCCCAAAAAAATAAATAAAAAATAAAAAAAGAAGAGAGACATTTCATATTCATGGATTAAAAGAGTCAATCTTGTTTGGATATCAATTCTCCCCAGCTAATACACAAGTCTCAATGCAATGTCAACAAAAGTTCAGTATTTTGTGGAGAGTTATTGTATCTGGAAAATAAAGAGACCTAGGATACAATACCATAATACTTTTAAAAGGGACAAATTTGGAGGATTTACACTATCCAACTTCAAGACTAATTATAAAGCAGTGTTAAGCCACAGCAACCAAGACAGAAAATTAGACACATAGATCAATGGAACAGAACAGAGAGACCAGAAATAGACTCACATAAATATAGATAACTGATTCTTTCCATAGGACTAGGGCAATTCAATGAAGAAAGAAAAGTCTTTTCAAAAAATTCTGCTGGAACAATGGGGCACCTTTGTGCAAAAAAATAATAATAATCCATTCTTAGACTTTAGATCTTATACCAAAATGATCTCAAAATTACTTATGACCTAAATATAAAATATAAATATAAAATCTTTAGAAGAAAACATAGTAGAAAATCTAGCTAACCTTGTGTTTGATTCTAAATTTATAGAAACATCAACATAAAACATGGGGCGTGGTTGACAAGTTGGTGTTTAATAAGATTTAAAATTTCTGTGAGAAGGGTAGTGTTAAAAACTTAAAATAGAAACCATATACTGGAAGAAAATATTTGCAAAACACATATCTGGCAAAAGATTTGTATCCAAAAATATACCAAGATCTGAAAACTTAGCAATAAATGAAAATAAGCAAATAATTTAAAAATGGATCAAAACCTACATAGACTCACTCCTAAGTAAGGCACCTACTAGCCATGAAGCTTAGGAAAAGAAGGTAAATCTCATTGGTTATTTGGTCATTGCAATTAACATTGCAAAAGGATTTCACTGTAGAACTCATACACAAGAAAGAATGATGCCAATTGTTGTCAAAGATGGGAACTTGAGGGGCCAGAGCCACTCCAGAAAGCAGCCTGGCAGCCTTTTCCCAAGTTCAGTAGTCTATCTACCGAACCAAGAGTCACATCCCAGGCACTAATGAACAAATGTATATCCGTACCAGAAGAAAACAAACTCCAAAACACTCCACTATGTTTTACACAATTTTATTCATAATTTCACATAACTGTAAGCAACTAACAACTATATGAATAGATCAATAATGATCTAGCTATCCAATGGGATATTAGTCAATTAAAAAATAAATGAACTCACTGTTGGGTGTTGTCCTCAAGCCTTTCCACCACAATTAATTAATTAAAAGAAAAAATAATGAGCTATTGAGCCAGACAAAAACATAAATCTTGAATTTAAATTATTAAATAAAAGTGCCTTTATAAAAGACTACATGGAGTAGAATCTTTTAGAGTAGACAAAGCTATATGTGACCATCGATTACTACCTCACAATGGCTCCTCAAAATTAAGATGTGAAAGGAAGAACCCCTAGACTTTTCAACTAGGATGAGGCCCTGTGGAAGGTGCCTACATTCACTTACTCAAGTAAAATATAGGGGTTGTCTTGATATTTCCTTTTTACAGAATAGGCAGTTTCTCCCCATGACTCTCTTAAATATCTTCTGAATTTTCAGCTTTTCATACCTCTATTTCTTTTTTTTATTGTGGGCAAAGTGAATTACAAATCTTTCACAGTAATATTTAAGGCACATAGTAATAATGAATGAGGGGCATTCCCACCACCAGTGTTGTCCTCCCTCCACCCCTGTTCTCAGCATGCATCCCACTTCCCTCTCCTCTACCCCCCCCATAATGCTAGTGCAATTGTTCCCCCCTTGTACAGCTTGATGTCGATTGGGTATCGTTTCTGTTGTCATTGACTTTGGATTTTGTATTCAAATTTGATCATTTTTATTTCCACCAAATGAACGTATGACTGTCTGGTCTTGGTACCATTTATTTTTCTCCCTCCAATTATAATGTTGATCAAGGTGATTCCTGTAATGTGACTGTATTAGAGATATAAGAAAGGATACGGGAGGAGTCCATCTAGGTGCTGTAAGTGTCCATTTGGAAGAAGAAATGGGAAAGAAGAAAAAAGTAACAAAACAAAACAAAACAAAATGAGACAGGGCAAAAACAAAACAAGAAACCAATAAGGGAATAACTACAAAAGTACAAAAAGAATAATAATAAAAATAAATGAACCAGAAACCAAAACCATCATAAGCTACGAGGAAACAAAAAAAAAAAATCAAAAACAAAAACAAAAGCAAAAACAAGAAAAAAAAAAACTCAGACCAGCAACTTCTTAAAAAACAGTTTCTTAAGTTCTTTCTTTCTTTCTTTCTTTCTTTCTTTCTTTCTTTCTTTCTTTCTTTCTTTCTTTCTTTCTTTCTTTCTTTCTTTCTTTCTTTCTTTCTTTCTTTCTTTCTTTCTTTCTTTCTTTCTTTCTTTCTTTCTTTCTTTCTTTCTTTCTTTCTTTCTTTCTTTCTTTTGCATAGGCACAGTAAATATCAAGGAAATTAGAAAGGGAATTCCTTTAGCCTAAGAGCTACATGGTTTCTCCGCGGTTGAAGCATACTGCCATGGGAACAACTAGAGGCTCCATACTCACTCTTTTACATACCCCAAGCTCTTTTTATTGTGCCAGAAGACTTTCCTCTCAGATGTGGGTGATGACATCTCACCTCTCTAACTGAAGATTTTGCTATTTGCATAGATCCTAGGGCCAAGGCTAGGAGAGAGTTGTTTTTTTTGTTTTGTTTTGTTTTACAGTTCTAGGATTTCTGTTACATCACTGTTGTTGTAATCAGTCTTCTGTAATTAGTGGACTTGGTTTTTGCTCAGATCCTAGGTCAGAACCTATACTATAGTCTTTTAGCATGGTTCCAGATGTTCTGCTCAGTTGCAGTTGTCAATGTTAGACCTCTGGGATTAAAGATCATATGAGGTTTTTGTACGAATCTGAAGCTGAGGCCTACTCTAGGAACATCCTCATCAGTCCCTTGCTAGATTCTTTCCAGTCCGTGTTTGTCAAGGTCAATCTTCTGTAAATAGCAATTTTGGTTTTTGCTTAGGGCAAAGGATGACATGTCTCCCAATTGTATCATACTGCTAGATGGCCCTCTCCAAGCTCAAGTTGTTGCCGTTTCTTCATGTCAGGATGTCATGGTAAAACTGGTCACACCAGTTTTCTGCATCCCAGCTCCATCATCTCTTGCCCACTTTTTTTTTTTTTTTTTTTTTTTTTGGTTTTTAGGCCACACCGGTGACACTCAGGGGTTACTCCTGGCTAAGTGCTCAGAAATTACTCCTGGCTTGGGGGACCATATGGGATGTCAGGGGATCAAACCTAAGCTAGCGCTGGCAAGACAAACACCTTATCGATTCTCTCCACCACTCAGGCTCATCTCTTGTTCACTTGACTATATCAGAAATTCTCTCTGGCCAGCCCTGCTGCCATGCATTTCTCCTTCCTTAGTCCCCACTGCTAGGAAGGTGGGTGATATGACAGTATCCTTCACATGAAGGTACACCAGGGAGCTCAAAGCAGAGCTGGTTGAACACTAAGCTTAGTAGGGCAGGGCCTGGCCCCTGCATGATTAGTTAACTCAGAGCATTGTCCCTTCCCTCTCTGGTCTGCCTCACTTATGTCCTGGATCAGGTTCTTACTGCTGCAACCTGGCTGCTCCAGCCTACTGCAGGGCTGCTGTCCATGCTGTCTCCTCCTCTGTGCCCATTTCTGATGATCTATCCACCCTCTCTGTGACCTGATCACCATACAAACCCTCTCTCCCTCAGGAAAACACATGAAGAATTCCTACAGCACTGTGCACCCTGGATTTAAATCCTCCAAACAGCAGAAGTTCTGAAATTGGATCAACTTTGGAACCCTTGCAAAGGGGTGGGCCTTCCCAGGATTCCAAAGCCCCAAAGGGGTCTTGCTTGACCTACACTTACCTCCTCAGGGATGTCTGGAAATTGTTGGTATAAGTGTCTTCATATGATTAGGATGTAACTATGTTCCTTCTACCTCTTAGCTACTCTTTCTTTACCCAGTCCTTTGGGGCTTCCATGTGAGAGATGTCAAAGATAAGCCCTGGCAGACAGTCACAGTTACAGCTGTCATCACAGAACTTATCTGTGGCAGTAGAAAGATAAGCTGATTTCAGTTGCCATGTATGCCCACATGATGGGGCATTTTTAAGGGCAACATGATAGGAATGTTGGGTCAGGGATTGGCAGAGGTGGGTACATAGACAAAAGTGAAAAATTATTTTAAGAAATGGGGAGTTAGTGGATATGAAACTAAACTGGGTTTACAAAGTAGCATATATTGAGTCAGGATCCTCATCTTGCCCAGAGAAGGGCAAACACAGCCCTCTTGCCAGGTATGAGCTGGAGCACTCAACAAAGTTCTTGAGGCAATCCAAACTGGGTCTTTAAGAGAAGCACCAGTCAGCCTCACGAGGAAGCCTTGAACTGTTGGAAAACAGTGAGTATTCTGCTCAAGTGTTCTTGTAAGGTTAATGTGGTAGGGGGGCAGTGGAAGGAGAAGGTTCAGTGGGGCCAGGTAGAGTTGGGTTAAAGAGAGAACCAGTCCTGAGGCACTTCCTCCTGGAGGGTTACAGGGTTGAGCTGCTCATCCAGTTAAAGGACCTCTTCAGTTTTCTGGGGCTGCTGCTGCCTAGGTAAGTCCTTCCAAACCTTCTCTATGAGAGTCAACAGTAGCAATTTTCTGGGGAACATAGATCTTATTCTTCTCTATGCCCCCACAGTGCCAAGCGCAGCTCTCAGCTCTTAGCAGGAGCTTGGGAAAATGCAGGTTGAATTGGATAGAACTTGAAACCGAAATTGAGCACGTTCTTAAGGGTTGCACTGGAGCGTGAAAGAAAAGTGTTTATAAATCAAAATCGTTTTCTGGAAGCCCCTGGAGAGAGCAGGCTTTGGCAAATCTCTCTGTAGAGTGCAAGATTGCTTTCTGTTGTGGACAGCCTTGTTTGTATGGCTGCTTGCCATATACATGTGTACCCAAGTGCACACACTATAGGGGCAATGTATGATTTTTGTGGAAAGGAAGTAAAAAAAAAAGGTAGTGTGAAGGGAAGAAAGTAAAAACAAAGGGGGCAGAGAATGAGATGGAGGCAGGTCAGAGCAGCAGCAACAGACTGTAGGAGAGCATTCAGAGAGACTCTGAGCTGAAATGAGCACTTGAAAGTAATCAGTATATGAATGACTTGGACCAGAAGTTCTAAGGATAAGGAATAAAGAACCAAGGTCAGAGTTCTAGAATGCCCCAAGGCTTACAGGTTCAGGGTCCAAGACAGAACCAATAAAACAGATGAAAGAAGAGTAGCCTCAGACAAAGTAAAGAGAGTTTCAGAGACAATGAACAGCTGTGCAAACTTCTGATAGGTCAAACTGTGCAACTTGGGTTTATCAGCATTTCTGTGATGAATGACCTTGACAAAAACAGAGTATGAGCAGAAGGAATCCCATTAAAGTAGAGTGGAACACAGATGGGAAAAGGGCAGTTGGAAAGAGCAAAAATAGTGAATCTTTGGTACTGTAAAGGGAAGCAAAGGTAAGGGTAAGATAGACATTTATGTTGATTTGTTATTTGGAAGAGATAAAAAATAATGTTATGTTAGTGTCCTAATAGGTTTGATCCAGGAGAGTTATAGATTTTAGGCACAAATGGCGGTGGATGACTGAGAAGTCACATGTTCAGGGGCCTCAAAGCAGAAAGAATCTTTCTGAGTCTCACAACTTAGACAGTCATTCTTCAAGACATTTATCTGAGTAAAAACCAAAGTGATTACAATTTTTATCATGATGCTCCTATTTTAAAGCAAGCTGCCTTTTTATTCTAAAACATCACAGACAACTTCTCCAGTCAGAGCACAGAGATCAAATCCAATCATCCTAATGGCAGCTTATGTCTCAGGTAAGGATGGGGAATTATTTTGGTAAGCAATTGTCTACTGAGAGGCATTTTAATGTCTCCTATTTTACCAGCACACATGCCATGAAGATTCTCAAACGGCTTTGTATTCTGAAGAGTATCAGGATGACCAACGCCTTGAAGTTAAACTGGGGACAAAGGGTCCATGCTTAAGGAATTTTGATAGAGGCAGCCTGAATGTCGTATGCTGAGGTTGCTGCAATGAACATACCAGATAGAGGGATAAGCACAAGGGTGTTTGGGTTTGGATCACCATCATAGATGGGTTTAAAGTGGCAATAACCTTCCATAGCCCTCTCCGATCTGGAAAACTGAATAGACAAAGAATTTGGACAAAGAAGAGTGGTCAGATATCTGATAGAGAAAGGAAGGAAGGGAGGGAGAGAGAGAGGAGAGAGGGAGAGAGATGAGAGGAAGGAAAAGTGGAGAGGAAGGAAAAAGAGAAAAAGAGAGAAGGTAGAGAGAAAGAGGGGAGGCACAGAGAAAATGGAAGAGAGGGAGAGAAGGGAGGGATAGAGAGAGGGAGAGAAAAGAGGAAAATTAAGGGAGGAAGAGAAGGAGATATAAAGAAGAAAAGGAAAGAGGGAGGAAGAAAGAGGAATGGGAAATCAGACAGCTGGGCCTCATGGCATCTGAGAGCTGTTAGGCCTTCATGGATACTCCCAGTACCTCTGGGTGAGCAAAACACCCCTGGCCTGTGTTTGCTTTAAGGGTCAGATTTTCCCTCCTCTCAGGGAGCACCTTCCTTACTCTACCAGTGGTGATGTGAGGGAGACAGGACCTCAGGCTGAATTTCAGGGAGCCTGTTCACTCCCTTCCTTCACTGTTGGGGTGGCCAGACTGTATCTCTGCAAGCCTGGATGTGTCACTCTAGAGAGAAGCATTCCAGCAAGCTGGTGGGACCCTGGGCTAGGATCAGGACAATGTGGTATGACTGCACTGAATTTTTCTAAACTCTGGTCCTCAGATATACCCTGTTTCAATAAAAGAGAGAGAGAGAGAGAGAGAGAGAGAGAGAGAGAGAGAGAGAGAGAGAGAGAGAGAGACCCTGCCTTGCAAATAGTAATATTGATAGAGGATGAGCTTGGCTTCAGAAGATGGTGGGGCATGGTGAGGCCCAAAATTGAAGCTCTGGGGCTATGGTATGGGGCAGAGCTTCCTCCTCTACCCTAGAAACCCCTTCCTATCTAGCACTTAGGGTCACCCTGTGAAATGTGGAGTCTCTACTAGTATCACCTTCTCTTCCCACTTCCCAAGAGCCTCAGAATTAGGGCTGGTGACAGACCAGGCAGTGTTCCTAGGAAAGCTTCCCTGCAGATGACAGATGTGACCCCAGGAGCCTTGGTCCTGCAGGAGGAGGTGGGAATCACGGCTCTCTCTTATCCAAGAGGTGTACACTGGCTCCTGCAGGTTTTTCTGCTTGCTATGTTGGGTCATTTTCTTCCTTCAATCTGCTGGGACCAGCTTTCTCACTAGCTCTTCTACTAATGAGTGAATAGCAGACATGTGACCTAAGCCAGTCCTTTCACCACTTCATCTGTGAACACAATCATTTTGGTCCTAGCTCTCAAGATCATTCAACACCTAAATACAGGCTCTGGATTGAGGACAATGGTACCAGCTGAACTTGACCACAGTGGACTAGGAACTTCACAGAATATCTGTTATTCCCCCAAACAGTTCACACCTGTGCTGCATGAATAGTCATGGGGGGTGGAGGGAGGCACAGGAGCATCCTGGCTTTTTACTGCTCCTGTGGGTGGGGTCAGTGTGTATGCAGCACCATAAGACAAAGGAAACCTGGGACCACCAGTTACTGGACTCCCCCAATCACTGGGGCATCGTCGGGCAGAAGTCTGGCTCTATGCTCATTAGACAGATTGGGGAAGACCAAATGAGACTTCCAGGATATCAGTTCCCTTCTCTCCTCTTCCTGTGGTTCTCTTTCATACAATCGCTTCTCCATTCTTCTGTCCAAGCCCAGTAGGTGGGGCTCTGTTGACTGCTCTCTTCTGGACTACACACACAAAGAGAGACTGCCTGGGTGTGGCCCTCTGTAGAGAGAGAGGCTAAATAAATGGTGAAGATTCTGGGACATCACAAAGCAAAGTCTAACCAAAGGGCCCTCTCCCTCATGCCTGGGTTTTCAGAGGCATAGACCCAATAAATCCTCTGCACTCCAGACAGACTGTGCAAAGAGTCCTGTTAGAGGAAAGGATAGAGCCCAGGGGCTGTCTCCTTTCTAGTTGTGAGTCTTCAAACTGAGATGGTTAATTTATTCTCATTGCCCCTGCTGTCCCTTCTCTTCTGTTTCTACTGAGAAATATGCAGCAACCACTCCTGATGGCATCTGGCTAAAGGCACATTCTCTCAGCTCTAATGAGCCAAACCGAGCAGCCATCACAACCAGCCCCAGCTTCGTGCAGGGTCTGTGAGGACTGCTGACTCAGTCCCAGGTTCCTGACACAGCCTCCCTCTGGCAGGTATCAGGTCTGAGCTAGAAAGACACTGGTCAGATTTTTTACTTTGCCCTGTAACTGTATAGATGAAGCCATAGTGGCCTAGGGACTTGTCACACAGTGACTCTAGGAACCCTGTTGGTCCAGAACCTGTATCTCCTGATGTGAATTCACTCATCACTCTTATTCTGCTTGGTTTCCCTTCTAGAATTAAACCTGTTTCCTCCCCAGCTATCCCAATGCTTTGTCCTTTCCTTCTCTGTGAGTTCTGCAGCCCTTCCCCCAAATCTGGGCTCTCTCTTTTATAGTCTCTGTAGTCTTCCTATTTCTGAGTACACTTGCCCTACTGCACAGTCAGAACCTCCCTTGCTCCCAGCTCCTGGTTGGTGCAGTCGCTGTCTCTCTGCTGGAAGAACTGGGCAAACTTTCTATCTCTCTAGCCTGCCTTTCAGTTTGTCTCTCATCCCCTCTAGCTCGGCCTTTCCCCAAATGCTTTCTTATCTATTTGGGCATTAAAGTCTGCTGTCCTTGTCCATGAGTCCCTGTTGTCCAACACTGCCCTAGCCACAAAAGGTGAAAGAACCAGAGGGAAGCAGAATCAGTATTGTCCCTCCTCTATAAATTCAGCTCACACCAACAACACTGACTTTCCTGAGCACCTGCTTGTGCTAGGCCCATTCCCTGGGACCCCTTACACACACTCAGAAAAGATTCATCAGCTCAACCTCTCCAGAGGGAAAACTGAGGGTCTAAGAGGTTATGGCCCTGCCCCAGGGTTGCCTCTGACCCTAAATACCCTGAAGGAGACCCCCCATACCCCACTTCCCTCCCACTGATGTCCAGGAGATGTCATCCAGTCTTTACTGATCATGTGAATAGGAAGCCTCCAGGGGTCCTAAGTAAATGCCTGCTCTGGTCTCTGGAAGCAGAGGTTATGGGCCTGCCCTGCCCTGTACCAGAAAGGTGGACCAGAGCCAATTGCAACTCCATAAGACACAATGTTCCCAAAGCCTATGGGGTGTTCAATCCCATGCTGGTTAAGGTCCTAGCACATGGTTGCAACATTCAGAGGGCTAAGAAAGGCTAAGCCCTCACTATGGTGAAAGTTCCATTAGACATTTCCTTGCATGATTAATGGCATCTGAGGTTCAAGTGTGCTCACTCTGAAGGCAAGGAATCATATTTAGTATTGAGAGGAACTGCTAGAGGCCCAGATCCTGGGGGGAAAGTGGGGCTTTCCCTGAGTTACCTCAGGAGCAGCCCCATTATGTGTCCTCTCAATGAAGTCATCTTCTCCCGGTGTACCTGCTATACTAGGCCTAGCAGAAAATGGTAGGTGAGAACAGCATCTGGGAGGGAAAACAGAAAATAGAAGGGTACTAGATTCCAGATAAATCTAAAATATAAATCATGGCTTCTCAACTTGCCATCTGTGCAATCTTTATCAACTCACTCATCTTTAAAATCAACAATCTTCTCAAAAAATAAAAACTTTAACTCCTTCCCATTTTTTTTTAGAAATGTCAATGATTTCCTCTCAATTCATCCCACTCTGCTCAGTTTACAGTGCCTTCCCACTGCCATCCCCATACCTGATCCCTTCAGATAATTAATAATATTGAGTAGACATTTGGCCCATACTGGATATGGCATCAATCTTTCTCTCCAAGTAATCTCAGTTTGAAACATGAGATAGAGCCATCAGCTGTAACAAGGCTGTTGGAGGAGCATCTACAGTATGCAATATAGACTACTATTTTAGTGTAACCATGGTGGCTGAGAAGTGATCTGAGAACTTGTCTATGGAAAGGAGGTAGAGGATAAAGAGAGAAACAAGGAGTCTTCCTACAGATGCCCAGGTAAAAACAGGCACAGATAAGCAGGTCCTGGTCAGGGACACCTAGGCTCTAGGCAACCTCTCCGAGGGCTCTATGTCCTTCCATTGTCTTTCCATTTGAGCTCCTTTGTGTGGTGCTGTAAATCAGTGTTCTTCTCTGTTTTATGTATCAGAAATCTCAACCCAAATTGGCTTCAGAAAAATAAATCCATTGGATCATGTCCTGTAAACTTGAGAGATCAAGGTTGGTTCTCAGAAAGAGTTTGAATAGGGCAGCTAGTAAGGTCATAAAAGCCTGGCTTCTATTCTTTCTCTTTCCTTCACACAATATATTCATTCATTGTCCATACTCAAGATGGTTGCAAGAATTCTAGACTATGAGCTTCCAGGTTCTAAGTAGTGGCAAAGAATTTCTTCTGTTAGTTCCATTGGGTCTTACACTCTCCTAAATCAACCACTATATCTAGGAAATTCCATTGCTCAGGTGGTTTAAGTCTTGGTTGCCTTCTTGGATACAAACTCACCTTTTAACTAAGAGCATAAAGGGAAGATCCAAAGACAGAAACAGCACAGCTGGAATAGGAAGAGAACAACAAGCATTTTTAATTTTTTTTATTTAATTAAATAACAGTGGTTTGCAAAGTTATTGATGGTTAAGTTTTAGGCATTTACTGTTTCAACATCAATCCCACCAGTATCAACTCCCATCACCAGTGCTGCCAAATTCAGTTATCCCACACATTCTCCTCTACACCCTTTGCAGGTACATTACACATTTTGGTGGTTGCAGCTTAGATCTCATGTTTTAGTATTGTAGAGTCTGTGCTTTTGACTGTATAGATATACCACTCTCCCACGTCATATATATAACCAAAGACCTAGCCTCTAGCCCTCATTACTTACCTTTCTCATTTTCTTTCTTCCCATCCTTATTTCTTTTTGTCCTCCTACTGAAGCTCTAGTTTTAAGGGTGATATAGGCATCCCCCTTTACTACATTATATTTACTCATTTAGTTATTTTATATACCACAGATAAGTGAGATCATCCTGTATTGTCTTCCCTCTTCTTTTTTTTTTTTTTGTTTGTTTTTCGTTTTTGTTTTTTGGGCCACACCCGGCTGTGCTCAGGGGTTACTCCTGGCTATCTGCTCAGAAATAGGTCCTGGCAAGCACAGGGGACCATATGGGATGCCGGGATTCAAACCAACCACCTTAGGTCCTGGATTGGCTGCTTGCAAGGCAAACACTGCTGTTCTATCTCTCTGGCCCCTGTCTTTCCTCTTCTGACTTACTTCTCTCAACATGATATCCAGTTCCAACCAGGTTGCAGCAAATTGCATGATTTCGTTCTTCCTTGCAGCTGCATATATTTTATATATGTATCACATCTTCATAATCCACTCATCTATCATTAAACACCTAAGTTGGTTCCATACCTTAGCTATTGTACTAAGTGCAGCAATGAATAATGGTGTGTATATGTCCTTTTGAATGAGTTTTTAAAGTCCTGGGGTAAATACCCAGAAGTGGAATTGCTGTATCATATGACAGCTCAATTCTAAGTTTACTGAGAAGTTTACTCCAAACCATTTTCTACAGGAGTGAACCAGACAACATTCACACCAGCAGTAGATGAGGGTTCCTTTTCATCACATTTCCACCAGTATAGATTATTTCTAATATTTTTATATATGTCATTCTCACTGGTGGACAACAAGCAATATTTTATTTGGATACTCAAATAATACTCCAAAGAGTTACCAACATGGAGGGAGGGTCAGATCTGTCACCAATGAATTACTTCAATGCAGTGCAGGTGCTGGATTCAAGTTCAGGTTGTGCTATCTTCCTCTAGTATTACAAGATAGTTTCACTGTGGGAAATGGGATAAAGGGTATGTAAAATCTCTCTATAGATTTTATATAATTAATTTTTTTAATTTAGTATCAATTCCCTTACTTGGACGTCGAAGTTTTCCTGAACTGAGTGTTCCATAGAATCCCCTTACATGTGTTTCCTTGTGGTGACTAGAGGAGGCTCCCACTAGACCCCCCTCTGGAGGAAGGTCACTTCATGGGATGCCTTTAGTGTTAGATGGGGTAACAAACTTCTCTGGTATGTTGTACACATCACTGTGCTGGCCCTTCAATCCTGAGACTTCTGACAGAGTGCTACAGGTGAAGAATATGAAGCACAAAAAAAATGAGTGGGGTGGGGCAGAGGAATAATACAGCAAATAAGGCACTTGCCTTGCATGTAGCTGACCTAAGCTCCATACCCCCAAGCCCCATATTGTCCCCTTACCCACCAGAGGAGAGTCCTGTGCACAGAGCCAAGAGTAAGCTCTGAGCACTGCTAAGTATGGTCCAAAAAAAGAAAAAAGAAAGAAAAGAGAAAGAAAGCTGAGAGAAATTGCCTTAAGTCCACAGCAGAGAAATGTAGATATCTAGATCTTCAGGTCCCCCTCCCTGCTTCAGCACTCTCATCTCTTAGAGAACAGTACAAACTTGAGGTTTCCTAGTTCCCAAGAATGAGCAAGATCCAAGCCCACAGAGAAGTTGGCTTTGCTCTGTCCTATCCTGGTCGTCATGCCCTCCTATTTGACACCCTCCTCCTCCTCATCTTCTCTCTCTTCCTTCTTCTCAACTCTGCCTCCTCTTCCTACCATCATGGTTGCTTTCCTTTATTCCTTCCTGGAGATGTGTATATGGGAGGTAACCACACAGACCCTCTAACAACTGTTCCTCTCAGTCCTGGCACTAATCAGAACTGAACAAATCACCTGAACAGTGTGTTGCTCTGAGGTGTGACCCTGATTTCTATAAAGACAAGGAAGAAATGAGGGCTCCTGGGCTAAAGAGCCACGAACAAAAGTCTTGAGATCAGAAGGGGAGCTTTTGGTGGGCAGTTGACTGGAGTCAGACATCAATATTCACAGACTGGTCTAAAGTCAGAATGAAAATGCCAAAGAACGCAGAATAGAGCCGAGCACCATGGACATGAGCCGCTTAAAGGCTGCCATAACTTCATCAGGCAGCATGAGAGTGTGACAGGCTCCTTTTTCCTGATCTATCTCTCACCAGAGCACAGACATGGGTGCCCAGTGACCCTCCACCAATGTTTGCTAAGTGAGCATCTAAGTGGATGCTTCCCCTTTGTGGGGGGTCATTGTTGGGGGTTCACCTTAGTTCTACCATCTCTGATGAGGTTTCTCTCACCACCATGTACCCCAGGCAACTGTACCTCCTTTTGTTCAGTACTCAAGGACTCATTCCTCAGCAGATGTTGCCCTGGATAGAGGAGGTAGAGGATGGAGGGAAAGATAAGAACCCTCCCCTCCCCCAGGTAAGCATTAGCCCTCTGGAGAGCAGAAAAGTGAAACAGCCAAAGCAATAACCAAAGAGTCACAGGCTCCCCTCTTGCCTGTAAATGCCATACCTATGACAAGATGCATTCAATGACAGTAGGCCCATGGGCCCTCTCTTTCTTCTCAGCCTGAGCAGCAGCCGCCCTTCACTTCCCTCGTTGTGCTTGTTTCCAGATTGTTGTTTTTTTTCCCCATTTGATAAAGTGTAATTCATTTAAAGCTCTCATGGTTATTTCGTGTCTCCAAAGCACACTTTTCGTGGGAAGATCAATTCCAAGAAAACACTTAAGAGAGTGTGGAAGTTAGATCCATTAACCAGTGCTAAGTGGCCCATCGCTCACTGAGGGGTCTCTGACAAGACCAAGCAATGATCACTCTGCTGGGAGCCCTAGAACAAGGCTTGATGAGCCTTTTCTTATTCTTCTGCCTGAAATTCAAGTTCACTTTAGAGACCCAGCAAGATGGTGTGGAGAGCATGAGCCAGTCTACCCTGTGCAATGGAAGATGAGGCTCCCAGGACAAAACCTGAAGACCTGGCAGTGAAGTCACAGGGCAATAACCCCAAATGGGCAAATCAGTCCCCACACCAGAGCAGGGATTGGGAAATGAAGATCAGGCCGAGACTGAGAGTAAACAAATCTCAGACTAAAGTAAAAGGAGAGTGGTGGGGAGAAAAGAGAGCAAGGAGCAGGAGAGAATACTAATTTTATAAATGATGGGAATTTTCCCAAGGGTTCACTTCTGACAGGAGGTGACAGCCAGGATCTTATCAGATAATAGATTTCCACCCTGTAAAGATAAAACCTCATGCCATCAGCTCTGACCACTGAGATGTTGTATGCCAAGCTTCTGTTAGTGCTTCTTGGGTACTGCATCAGTAAGTGGCAAAATAATGGCTCTCACTAATGAGAACTTGAAGCTCAGAGAAAGGAAGTCATTTGCTTAGAAATACAAGATGTGGGGCTGGAGCGGTGGCGCAGTGGTATGGCATTTGCCTTGCATGCAGCTGACCTAGAATGGACCACAGTTTGGTCCTCCAGCGTCCCATATGGTTCCCCCAAGCCAGGAGCATTTCTGAGCACATAGCCAGGAATAACCCCTGAGCATCACTGGGTGTGGCCCAAAAACCAAATAAATAAATAAAAATAAATAAATAATCACTGTCTCTAAGTTTCTCTCTGTAAAAAAAAAAAGGAAAAAAATAAAGAAATACAAATTGTAATTCAAATGTGGATTTGTCTAATGCCACAATTTCAGTGCTTCAAAGGAAAATGTCTGAATATTCCTGAATGCTTACCTCCAACGATGGTAGACTCAGAACCTCTCAAAGTGGCCATTCCACCTCTGGATCACTCCAAATGTGCTCCAGCAGACCACACAGAGAACATCTGCTTCCTCTTCTATAAGACAGTCCTTTATATTATGGGAAAACCCCTCTTCCGAAGTCCTGCTCCTTTGCCTTGGAGGAAGGGTCTTCAGCAAACTCTAATGAAGCCTGAGTTTCCCTTTTTCATGCCATCTCTGCCTTCTGAGTGAAGCTTTCTTGGAAAGAAATGCCCGAGGACCAAAGTGGGAATTAGGTGGTAGGGGGTGTTGTATTAAATATTAATTAAAAGTCCTAGCAGTGGATGGTGGATGGATGGATGGTGAGTCCTTTCTCAGCCCAGCCCTGTGCCTGCAGCCCTTATGGCCTGGTGGGTCTGTACGTATCAGGGTAACGGCCAGGAAATGATCCACAGCAGTCAGATAAAGTTTCAGGACACATCCAGTTTTATTAAGGCCCTAACCATCATGTGTGGCTTCTAAGCTGAGCTTTATTCAGCAGCCTCCATCAGTTGCCCTGCATCCCTCCTGTGTCTCCTCTCTACCTGCTACATCTTCCTTTCTGCTTCTTCTCTTGCTGAGTCTCCTACCCCTCCCTGAGGCCACTTTAATTACCTATCATAGACCCCTCTCAGCAGTGGGAGGGTCTGACCATCCAGATCAGATTAACATTTGGCCTTGGGGAGGGGTAGCAGGGGGCAGACCAAGATTTTCCCCCTTTCTGTGGACACTTCTAGATGATACACTACAGATTAGCAATAGATAACTATGTATATACATTATCCCAGCCACCGTGCTCAGCAGAACTGTCAAAAACCTCCCCCACCCCACCCTGTCCCATGACTTGCCTGCCAGCTGGAGATCTGAATAAGAATAATTTCTTGAGCTCTTTGTTGAAGTATACTTGACATAAAATAAACTATATGTGTATGAAATGTATGATTCGATGTTTTGACATAAGTGGCATCCTTGAAACCATCACCACAATCAAGATAATGAATGTGTCCATCACCCCCAAAGTCTCCTCGGGCATCATTATAATCATTCTCTTCTGTTGTTCCTTGCCTCCCTCTCCCATCACCACTGTGCACACATACACCCCATCCTATCCCCAGATCATCATGCTTCTGCCTTTCAGTACAGTATCTGTTAGTTTGTGTTTTCCAGAATTGTAATATAAATGGAATCTAATAGCAATGGGGTCCTTTACATTTGACTTCAATATATTTCTTCTGAGTTCTACCTATGTTATTTACTATGCCAATAATTATCTGATTTATGAATAAGAGTTCCTTAGATAAACTTGCCAAATTCCATCTTCCTGATGAGAAATGGCTTTCTCTAGTTTAAGGCTATTCTCACTAAAGTTGCTGTGTACATTTTTATTTTTGTTCCTGACAGTGGAAGGATTTAACTTTCGAAGAAGTTATCAATCTGCCCCCCCAAATTGGTTGAGCAATTTTGCACCTGCGCTAAGTTCTATTTTCTCCCTTTCCTGGTCAGAGCTTGAACACTTTCTCTTTCTTTCAGTCATTCCAAAAACCCAGGTCTGTGGAAGCATCTAGCTGAGGTAATGATTTGAGCTTTCCTTATCACTAATGATGTTCAGCTTCTTTGCATGGGCTTATTTATTTGCCATCCATGTATCTTCTCTGATGAAGTGTTCAAATCCTCTGCCTATTTTTTGCATTGGTTGGCTGCTTTGAGACACCCTAGACATAAATCTTTCATCAGATGTTTGCTTTGCAAACATTTTCTCCCAGTCTATGGCTTGGATTTTAATTCTCTTAACAATATCTTTCAAAAAGGAGAGGTTTTACATTTTCATTAACTCTAATTTGTCAGTCTTTTCTTTTATGGATACTGCCTTCAATGGCATAGATGAGAACACTGCCTAACCCAAAGTCACATGTATTTTTTATTTTAAAAGTTTTATAATTTTAGGATTCACATTTAGAACTATAGCCCATGCTTTTACTTATTTTTATATGATTTGAGGTATGAGACAGATCACACCTAATTTTGGTTTATGCATAGCCATCCAATTTTTTCAGTGCCATTTATGGAAAAAAATAAAAAACACTTCTCAACTAAGTTGCCTCTTGCACCTTTGTCTAAAGTTTATTGCCCAAATAAATTTGTGTCTATTTCTAGAGAGTCTATTTTGTCCCATCGATTTTTGTGTCTATATTTATGCCAATACCACACTGTTTTGATTACTTTAACTTTTTTATAGATCTTGAGGTTAGGTAACATTGACTCTTCAAATATATTTTTCCAGTAATTGTTTAGACTATTCTTTACTTTTGTATTTCCATATGAAACTTAAAATCTCCTTGTATGGCTACCAAAAATGCTTATGGGTTTTAATTGTGATATAATTAATCTAGAGATGAATCCAGAAAGACCAGAACAGTAATCAGTATTAGGTCCTTCTGACTTCATGTATTTCTGCATTTCTTTGGATCTTTTTTCATTTCTTTTAGCAAAGTTACTTCAGTTAGAAAGGATCTTGTACATCTTTTGTCAAATTTGGCTATAAATGTTTAAATATTTGTTGTTTTAAATGACATTTATTTCAACCCATAATTTATCATTAATAAATAATAAACACAAATATTTCCTATATTTCTTTTATTCTGCAATTTTGCCAAGCTTACCTATGAGTTCTAAAGACTTTTAGAACCTATTAGTTCTAAAAGACAGATGTGTTGTTTGTGTAGATGTTTAATTTTATTTTAATTATTTAAACACTGTGGTTACAATATTGTTCATAATTGGGTTTTATTCCAAGAATATACACAATCCTTTATCAGTGACACCTGCCACTACTGATGTCTTCGTTTCCCTCCCACCCCAGTGCCCAACTCCCCTGCCTATCTTTAGGGCAGGCAATTTGTTCTCTTTCTCACTCTATCTCTACCTCTACCTCTGTCTCTCTCTCTCTCTCTCTCTCTCTCTTTCTCTCTCTCTCTTGTCACACTCTGATTTGCACTATTGTTAATGGAGAGGTGTCTTGAATGTCACTTTTGCCTGTAACTAAAGAGTTTTGCTTTTGCTTATTCTTTTCAAACAGGATATTCTTAATTTTTTTATCCATTATCATACCAGTTGATATTTTAAGTTTATTCTCCTCTTCTTCCTGTTCTTAGAAGCAGAATACCCATTATATGCTAACTTTAATTTTTGTTAAGTTAACTTTATTGATTGGCAAATGTTTCCTTCTGTAATTAATTTTCTAGGAATTTTTCTAAGTAATATAGATGGTGAAGAATCAAATATTAAAACACATTGGAAAGTGGTTCTTCTCTCTATGTATCTTGCCCTTTGAAATGTAACTTTACCTTCTTCCCATGGCATTGTACCTTACTTGCACCTTGTTGGCCCTTAAGATATGGTAGAAATGAGCCAGTTCCTAGTGTTTTATGCAGGGCATTTTTTGTTTTAATGTTATAGTTAAGACACAAGCATAAAAGTTATACTTTTTATGGATAATTTGATACTCATGGATTCCTAAGAATAGAGTTCCTTAGTACAAAGGGTCTTGTGAAGGATCCTTAGCAAGAGTTCCCGAAAGAAGGAATATGCAAGGCAAGGTTGGGCTGCTGAACATTTTGTGATGGAATCATTGTGTTTACCAGTTTTATTTTGTGAGAAGATCTAGAGGTGATTTGATAATTGTTCTGAAGGCATTTAAAGAAGTAGCAAACTGGCTCAATGTATAAGAATCAGTAAAAGAGGATGTTGAGGGTGAAGTCTGTGGTTCGTCAGTTTGTTAGTCAGAGACAAGCTTGCATGTGGTTATTTGCCACCCCTAGGAATTAAATCCAGAGCAGCAGATGTTTCAGCATTAAGGCCCCATTGTTAGAACATCAGGATCTTCAACACCATGAAAGTACTGTCTTCCAAGAGTTGAAAGGATTACAATAGAAGGGTAAGCCCTTGTTGATATCCTCTTACTAGGTTGTCCATTTTAGAACATTAGCCAAGAAAAACAAACCTGAAACCTGGGAATTTTTAATAATACTTTCATGGCATTTAAAATGGTGTTCAAAATATGCACACTATTGGCATGGAGAGATAATGCAGAGGGCACGGTGCTTACCTTTTTACAGCTGACTGGAGTTCAATTCCTGGCACCACATATGACCTCCAATCCCCACCAGCAGTGATCCCTGAGCACAGAGCCAGAACTAAGCCATGAGACTGTGGCCCAAAAAACATAATAAAATTGCACAATATTAAATAAACACTTTGGACAACTTTCTCAATTCAAGGGGGTAGATCTGATTTGGCAGTTATGCTTCTGGACATTATAGGCTGATAATCTAATCAAATATATGAACATAGTGGTTTGATATGTGATCGAGGAAAGAAAAGGTCAGGTCAGAAAGACAGAGCAGGAAGTCTTGGCAGAAAGCTGGGAAGGGGAGTAAAAGGCCCTGACGATAGAAGGTTCTCTCCCAGAGCTAGATGTGCTGATGTGAGGTATGCTCCTGGAGAGAGCAGTAATCTGGCTCATTATGAGAATGGCATAGATAGTAGGAAACTCCACCAGATTTGTCTGGATTCACACATAAAGTGAAAGGGACTATTTTCTGTCAGAGAGCTAACAGTGTACCAGAGTCATGGGCTAAGCAGATGCCAATGCTGAAGTACAATAGAATCCATAACATCAAAGAAAGAACAGCAAAGATTTCCTGTACCACATATGGGCAGGAAAGAGGCAATCAATGGGAAATGCTGAGGCAAAGAACTGGTGTGTGGGTACAATTCTATCCAGCACAGAAGGCAAAATCATCCGCAACAGCAAGGTGCTGGTGCTGGTGGAATTACCTTTGGGGTCACCAGGATATGAGGCTGGATCTCTTTATATGACCTCCCATGTAAAGAGTTTGAAGTTGAAACAATAGCTTCCTTTGATTATAAATAGCTTCCTTCCAGATTGCAAATCAATGAAGGTCATTAGACTGGCAGTGATGTGGCCAACAGAATGGTAAAATTTGTTCTTATATTTGGCGGAAGTTTAGGTGATGAGTAGCTATGGGGTAATGTGTAGTTAATTGAAAGTAATCAACTTTGCTCAGGCCTCCCACCCTTATAGGAAATAGAGCAAAATTTAAACACTAGTTAATGCTGAGGCTGGTTGGACTAGAACTTGAAAGTTGTTTGAAACAATATCCTCTAAATTAAACCTGCTATCTGGTATTCTTAAGAGACATGAAGATTCTGTTAAGAGCTGTTCCAAGAGCCCAGTACAATGAATTTTGAAAGTTCAATGTGTATCTTGGTTATTATGAGTGATGCCTGTAATTCTGAAGGAAGTAAGGAGTGTTATGATAAGGCCTAGTATTATAGCTTATATGTATATATATATATATATATATATATACACAGAGATATGTGGGACTTTGATTTATATTTTGAGTTTCTGGGAGGCAAGAGAATTCCAGAGTTGTGCATTTGTTTTTCTTTTATTTTACCGTAAAGGGGACATTTTTCAGGCAATGGCCCAACAGTTTATAATAAATGTGAAGAAGAGGCCACTTGTTAGCCAGGACACCCAGTGCTGATGCCTGTCTGGAATGAAGCCAAATGTGCTGTTCCTGGTGCCTTTACTTGGCCAAGGTCATTCTGGCTCAGGAGTGGACTCATCAACATCCTTAAGCTCTGTCACTGCAGGGCAGGAGGGAAGGTTGTCAGCAAGGCCATTTACAGAACTATTCCTTCACTCATAAGAGGGAAACACAGACCATTGAGGGTCACAGACAGTGAAGAGTTTATCTCATCACTTGTGATGGCCTTTGGCTGACCAGATCCATGTCATCACTGCAGTAGGTGAGCTTGGAAGAGCCAAGCACACCAGGTACAGGTGGACATACAGACCCGGAGCCTCCACCACCAACCAGTACTGCATGGTTCTAACCCAACTTTAGATGGTTCCACATTTTTCTTGTTTATGTATTTATCACTGGCCAGGTCTTTCCCAGCAATGGTTCCATCTGTAGACTCAACGTGATAAGCAGAGAGAGCCTAAGGGCAGAGCATCTCCATCTGGCATCAAGCCCTTGTTCGCTGGGCCTGAGTTTGCTAATCTATACTCAAGGTCTATTTTCATGGGAGGATGGAGACCAGAAATGACTGCTCAGTTATACTCATTAGCTTCAAAGAAGCAGAGGCATGTTCCCTCCTACCTGCCATACCGGATCACTGGGATAGCCCCAACGTGAGTCTGGATCTAAAGGAGGAAAGAGAGAAAGACAGAGCCTTTTGGGTGATGGCAGGGGGCATACAGAGGGAGAGTGTTCCTGGGGAAAATGGGCAGTGCAGGCTAGGTCTGGTGAGGAAGCTTAGGTCGGATCATTTGAATAATTTCAGCAGCTCTGGGATGGAGAGCAGCCCCTGGGGTGGCTAGCATCTGGCCCTGGGTTGCATGGCCACAAGAATTGGTCCCAACTGGTTTTTTTAGCAAGCAGCTTCACAGAAAACATGTTCACTGCATGGTTAATTGGCCCTTAGACAGTTTTGCTTCAAATGAGATAAAAAAAAAATAACTGGTCGGCAGTTGGGTTTTATTTCTCCATGACGAATCTATCAGCTGCCTGCAGCCGACTTTACTTAACGTGCTTAAGCTAGTTGTCAGTCGGGCTTTATTTTTGTCACCAATGAAATAAGAAACTAACCCTTTGCAAACTGATCTGTTATCACTTTGCAGTACAGCACTATAGGCTCTAGCATCTCATCACCTGATTTCACATTTCCAGTTTGATCACCAAAAGAAATGCAACAAACAACAAAGAAAAGTATGATGTTATCAAGAGCTAACAGTACCCAGTGATAAGCAACAGGAATAAATCAATGCTCTGGCACTATTGTCATGGGAAAAAAATAAGTCATATTTTGCCAGTCTTATGGAATCGTTCTTTTGTTGTATTTTATTTGGGGTTGGGTCACAGTCACCAGTGCTTAGTTCTTACTATTGGTTTTGAAATTATAAATCACTTGACTGGACTCGAGCCCATGTGCAGTGCTGGCATCAAACCAAATTGGATACGTACAAAGCAAATACAATACTGGCTATACCATCGCCCTGACCACTGTCCCTCTTTTCTTTTATGCCAAAATAACTTCCTAGTCAACTGGTACAAGGCTGAAGCTGTAAGAAGAACTATTGACTATTGACTACTATAGGTAGATGGAGGGTTGGGACAGATCCAGATTAGGCGAGGAAAAGCTCCTCACAACACCTGGGTTTGCCCTTTCACCTTTTCTGGGAATCAGTAAGTCCCTGAAGATCTATATGTCCAAAATCAAAGCCCCAGTGCTTTGGAAAGTGCTTGGAAAATGTGCTCAGTCCCCTTCCTTACTGCAGAGCTGCTGCTTCTCCGAGTGAGAGTGCAGGCTGGACTCTGTCAGAAATGGCCACTCTGCTGAGACCATGTGAGATCCTCTCCACAAATCCAAATACACACTGATACCCCTAGTCCAGAGCCAGACCTGATCAGCAGCATCATACTTGCCACAAGACTCCTGAACTAAATAAATGTGAATTATTGTAATTCATTACACCTCCAAGTGGTCTGTCTTAAGGGACTGCCTGACCAACACCCTCACTACTGCAAAGCTGTGGGACTCAGTAGTTAACATCTCACCTAGTGTCTTCTCAGAGCTCTAGTCCCCACTGTCTATATGCCTGAGATGCCTGTTTTTCCTTGACTAAAGAACTGTATGGTCAAGATCCTGCACCCCTCTCCCTATCATTCTGTGCAAGGTACAAAGCAGACGATAAATAGACAGACATAGGATCTGCTACACAGCAACCCAGATAAACTATGAAAATGAAAGAATTGCATGAACATTAAGTTGGATTATAGTTTGCATGGGTTCTGAATCATTCATCTTATCAAGTTCCATGACATGCAACTATGGCATTTCTGCTCAGCGAGCGAGTACAGGGCCCATCATATGCTTATAGGCAGGGAGTTTACTCTCTTTTCTGAGCTAGGGGTTCTAGGATACCAGCTCTGAATCACAGGGGCCTCAAGGCCTATGCTGAGGATCCTGATTCTGGATCCCAGGGCTTATACTAAAATATATAGATCTGCTGAAGGGTCAGCAAGGCAGGGAAGGCTCATGGCCTTTACCTGCCTGGCGCTGAGAATCCATCAGCCTTACAGAATATCTCTGTGCCCGTAGTTTACATACAAAATACATTGTCCACTGGACAGTAGATGAGAGAGACACTGTGGCCAGTGGAAGAGTCTTGACAATGATCTGAAACAGATCCCAACTTGAATCCCAACTCTTCTGAGCTGTGACAGCCTGGCCAGTTCCTCGGCAACTTCAGCTCAACTTCCTCCCTGACACAAAGGCTAACCAGAGCCACTACAGGGGGCCAAAAATCCAAGAGTTTAGCAGTCAGAGTGACCAAAGAATTAGTGGAGGGATTGATAAACCAGCCTGCCCCTCCTTTACCCATGGAAGCACCTCTTCCTTACCTGACACCCATCCTCTCCCTGCCAGTCCCAGTGGCTCTGATATCCCCCATCAGCCTCTTCACATTCCTGGCGTTGGCCTCTCTCTCTACTCTTGGCCATGTGCCCCACTGGGAAGACCATTGTGAGGTTCGGATCATGGAAGGTCATGTATATTGTACCTGAATAGGTGTCCTTATAGCCAGTCTGTATATGCTAGGACTCAGAGCTTCCTTAACTGTTAAGACAGGAAACAACAGGAAATAAAGTCTGAATGTCAAAGTCCCCAACCCAGTTCAACCCAATTTCATTTGTGAACAGGAGCCAGCATACCGCAGGGTCCCTTTTACTATGTGCCAGGACCTTACTGAGCCTGCAAGGTGATGATGACCATTCCCACATCGTTGCTGCAGAAACAAACCCTGTGTGATCCAGTTACAGGTATGGCTTGTTTCTGGGATATTCCTCCATCATGTCAGTGGTCTAGCTTCAAGCCCTGTGAGATGCTATCACTTCATTGCACGGGTGTGTCCTGTAGAGCACATCCTCCATGGTAACAGGGAGTGGTGGGATTAGAATTAAATCCTGGTGCAGCCCCTCTCATCCTCTGGCTCCACCTATGGCAGAGGCTGAGGCAGCCGCCCTCCCAGAACCCAGCACTGAAACATCCACAGCCTGCAGCTCTTTGGTCATCTGTCTTTTGACTTCAGCACCCAAAAGAACTTCAATTTCTCCAGGGTCTGCCTCTCACAGTGACCACCATCTCTTCAACCCACCCCTGCAGTTTCTCTACTCTCAACAACAGGTGACACAGCAGAGAAACACAGCAGAGAATTCTGATGGGTCCCTCGGAGGACAGCTGCGCTTTCCTATAATGACGTTCATTAGTCTGTCCGACAGCATTTCTGTTCTCAGGTTAATATGTTTCACTTAATGAGGCATTTACTTTCAGTTAGAAAACTCCTGAAGAAGCATGTTTTCTCCCGATGAACTAAGCTGATGAGTAGATTAATACCAGGCTTGAAATGCCGACCAAGAAAATGAATCTAACCAGCTCCTCTTTCTTCTTCAGGCATGAACTGAGCTTGAATTAATCTGAGTTAAACTTGTCAGAGGAAGAAGAGGAAGAAGATTCTTACTTGGCTCTGTGATTTGTCTTGTATAGACTTATTTTTTTTCCACTCCGGATTCATGATTTGAAAGAACAAGGGCCAGAAAGTGATGTGAGTGGGTATAGAGTAGGGGTGGGAAGTGAAGTGGGGATAGAGAAGTGATGAACTAGGGAGCAGGAGGAGTAGAGCATGAAGGGGGTCCTCATATGGGATAGAAGAGCCACAGACAGTTGGCAGGGCAGGGGAATTGATGGGCCATCTAACATTGCCAATGTTTCAGGGTTCCCTGTGGGCACTGGGTGGGTCTTTGTTAAGTGAGTGTAGGAGATGCTCTGAGAATAGATTCCAGGGATCATACAACATGGAGAGAAAGCTGATGCTCATTGTCCCAGCTGCACTTGGTGGGTGAGCCAGTTTGAACCTGCTGGCCTCCTGGCCAAAGATGACCCCAAAGCTAAATTCCCTTGATGACCTGATCAGTGAATGTTTCATGTCCTTACCCACAGGCCACCCCAACTCAACACTACCTATGCAAAAGTCAGAGAAAAGGAAAGGTCCAGCACTATATCTGTACAACCTCATTCCCCTGCTTACCCTGAGGAAGGCTAGCCTAGTCCCATTGCCTTCATAGTTAGAACTGTGGGGGTGAGGAAAACCCCACAGAAAAACAGATTATACTTGAAATCTCATTTCTGAGCTTCCCAAATGACAATACTTGGAAAAATCCACCACTCTGTAGCTACATTTACTTCATTATAAAATGGTAAACAAGCAGCATTATCAGACCACAACAATAAATTAAGTTAAACCACATGTGACCAGGCCAGTAAGTGGTCAGCAACCTTGTGTAATATTGAATTAGGAGGAGTAGATGCCATCTGTATCCCAGATACACCAGGCACATTTTACTTTCCAACCTGTATACTATCTGCTTCTGTGTTCTCAGTCCATCTGATTCCAGCCTGAGTTGAAATCCATGGGAACCCCACCTATATTTTCTCCCTCCTTGCTCCCCCATCCAATTGGTTATAACTGTTATTCAAGGTTCTGACAAGGTCAGAATTAATTGAAGGTCTTGGGTAGTAACATGACTATAATTTTTGAAAGCTCTTCTTAGTGTATCCAAAAGTGTACCCTTTATTTCCAACAAAATGAGATATAAATACTGTTCAGATCATTGGCTTTGGAATTTACTTTGCTGGACTACTTAAACCTAGCACAGTCTTGGTGCCTTGTCAGTTGAAAAGTAAACCATCTCCACACCCATCTTTGCTGTCCTGTCTCCAAAGGTCCTATAATATGTGGTTTCCAAGGTGTAGAGGTCACTGAAAACTTGGCGCATAGGAAAGTAATGGTTGACATAAGGCTTTGAAGTCAACTAAGCTATCCTCTCTTTGGCTGTGGGCCTGTAGACTGTCAGAATCTCAGTAAGCAAACACATTGTCCCAGGTTCTAAACATAGGCTCTCTGTGTCTTTCAAGACTCATGGAATTGTGCTCCTCTAGTGAAAGGAACCTTAGAGAACATATTATTTAGTAATCTCTCTCATTTAATTTTACAAGCAATGAAAAAAGAGAAAATGCTGGGAGAGTTGGATTATGTACGGATGATATTTATGGACAATATTAAAGTGTTTACTAAAGAGAAAGGTCCAAATCTTTGGTAATCTGTATGTTCTCTCAGACCAAATGTCCACTCTAAAGGTACAGAATTACTAGATCATGTGATCCTGAGACCCCTAATTTAATCCCTAGATCATGTGATCCTTGGGTCCCTGATTTGAGTAAAAAATATTTTGGTCTCTGAGTTTTAGGGCCTTAGACTGTTTCCTCATAAGATAGGAGCCTCTGGGCTAGAGTGTGTCTCATACCCACCATATTCTTGTAATCCAACTATTTTATCTCGATAGAAAATTCTTGATGATTATTATCATCTTTAACGCATGACTCATTAAGAGATTTTTCCAAAAACTTTGTTCAGATACCTCAGGAGACAGTGAAATGGCATAGTGGGGTTAAGGTCCCCAGTAAAGGTCAAGTGAGTATTTACTGAGATGTGCAGAGAAGACTACATCCAAAGTGTGTCTCCTGGGTGCATAGGACTAAGGTTAATTGAAGCCTGTGGGCCTGGGGAGAGATTACTATCATTACTTACAGAAGGAAGATGAGTTAGGTCCTGGGACACCTCCCAAGAAATAGCCTTTTTATGAAGAAACTAATGCAAGGCAGTTATCTAGAGGTAGGTATCTCTCTGCATTTCTTTTTGTCATTGGGCCACACCTGGCAATGCTCAGGAATTATCCCTAGCTTTGTGCTCATGGCTTATTTCAAGTGAGGCTCAGGAAACCATGTATGGTGCTGGCAATTGTACCCAGATGGGCAACATGCAAAGCAAGTTTCCTATTCCTAAAGGCAAAGTTTGGACCTATGCAGTCAATTCATCCTTGTCATATGAAACTCTATTCTTGATCTCTCAGAACCCTAATGATGAGATATAAACCCTTATTTGCTTCTTTTCTTTAGATTATAGAATGATGTACATTTTCTGTGCCTATCTTATTAAGTTGGGACTTTTTCTCCTATTGATCTGTCTGATGCTAATTTCTTTGTTCTTCCAGACTCAAAGGAACCCTGAGCAGTGAAGGGGGGATTTCCTTGTTGCACAGAAACCAGATTCCAGTCAAGACAGCTAGCACCGGACTCAGAGCACATTCCAACGGGAAGTGCTTGGCAATTATTCTGTCTAACCTTGTGCATTTGATGGGTAAGAGAACTGAGACCCAGCAAAAGAACAGCCTTGAGGAGCAGCCATCTGTGAGATAATGGAAAAAATGAATCCAAATCCAAGATCAGCTCCTGTGCCCCAGCCAAACTCTGTCTATTGCTCTCTGTGTGAGCATGGGGAATTAACCCAGAATGTTGCCTAGACCCTGGGCTGAAATCCTGAAAACTGGGCTCACTGTGACCACAGTCAATGCTGAAGCTGTCATTAATTGTCATCCTCATGTGACAGCCGTTTTGCACTGACTCTTCACAACCCTGTGAAGCAATTCCCAATGTTAGCACCTTTCAAAGATAAAATTGAAGGCTGAAATACCGGGATAGTTGGTGGGGGACAGGAATAGGAGAAAAGTGCTGCTAATCTGTCTTCTTTTGTGTCTCAAAGCCCCCTACCAGCTCCAGTTCACCCTCACTCTATCTGCTCAAGACATCCACCTCCAGATCTCTGTTCCTCTAATTGTGTTGTGCCAAGACCCGCACATCTTTGGGCCACAGACCAATATGAATAACGCTGGTGTTATATCAGCATTACTCAAAGATTTGAGGTTTTTTTTTATCCAAGCACTAACAGATAATAGAATAGAATAAAAATTAACAGAACTTTCTTTAAAGATACATGAGTACCTGCAAAGCATCTGTTCCATACAGGTTATTTCTAGCCAGCCTACCCCCACCCCAGAGAGAAGCCACTGCCCCTACCTTTTTACTCAGGAGAAGACATTTCTAAAGCAAAGCTCTTAACACTGGGGCATCCAAAAAACCAACCGTTTAAACTCTCACTAATTCTCCTCTCTAGGGGTTATCATGAAAGTGTGAGCCACAGATGTACCTAGGAAAAACCCAACTATGGAAACCCCAGATTTAGAGGAGGCACAGAGTGCTCACTTGACACTTTAGGATATAAAAAGAATCAGGGAGACTGCAACAGGTCCTGCAATCATCTATGGCTCTGGCCAGAAGTGAAACACACCTGTATTTGCCCCTAGGGCTACCTAAAGAAAGTGAATCCTGAATGACAGGTCAACCAACTAGCATCCAGCACAGGTCAGCCAGTTAGCTCCAACAGAGCACTTTATGGAAGGCCTATATGATGATTACTAGTAAATAGAATATGCAAGTAAATAGTCAATGTGGCAGGAAAGATAATACATTGGATAAGGCACTCACAGTGCATGTAGCCAACCCAGGTTTGATCTCTAGCATCCCATGGCCAGGAGTGATTACTGAGAGCAGAGCCAGGAGTAATCCCTGAGAATCACTGAGTATGGCCCAAAAACAAAAACAAAATCTACAGTCAAGGGCCACAGAAACAATACAGAAGTGTAGGCACTTGCCTTGCATGCAGCCAACTCTGGTTTGATCCCTGATATTCTATATAGTCATTCAAATCCCACTAGGACTGGTTCCTGAGCATAGAGCCAAAAGAAAGCCTTGAGTACAGCCAGGAGTACCCCAAACAAAACAAAACTTGGCAACTATCAGAGTCTATCTGAGTCCATCACACTGGCAGGTCTCTCTGAAGAAACTGAGAAAACAAACCCTCTGCACAGAAACACTGCTGACTGGGCAGAGTTACAGACACCTAGGTCACGCCTGCCCAACTTTGCGGGAGACCCTGGTCACTCCTGTCTACCATTGGGGAAAGTCTCAGCCAACTGTTAAACCACTCACATTTCACACATTTAGCATCTGCCTGTGAAATACAGAGAGAACTCAGGTATGTTTAAGGGGAAAGTAACCTTTAAAAATGATTTGCCCTTTCTTGATTTAAGCACTAAATTAAAAATTATAAAGTAACTTAAAATCTCCCAAATCAAAGCCTTCTTTGGTCAAAAACTTTTAGACAAGACTTTCAAACTGTGTGTATTTACATCAGTTGCAAGCAGAGTTCACAGATGCAAAGGATCAAATGTGCTTGCTTTGGAGGGACATAGACAGCCAGTTTGGATCAGAAAGTGTGGCTTTTGGTCAAAAGAGAAAATGCGGCCCCGGGGCACATTAGCCTTCAGCTTTCAAAGCTGTGCTCATTGCCTGCCTGTGTTTGCTCTCACTGAAAACATGGCCAGAGAACTCCCAGCAGAGATGGAGTTTTCCCAGCAGAACCAACGAGCCATAGCCACATTGAGCAAGGACATCCATGGTTCATTGACTGGAACTCCTGAGGACAGCTAGGAATGGAGCCCAAAAGCTGACAGGGACTCACCTGGTGGTTTCACATGTCTAGGCCTCAGCTTCCCTATTGTGTAATTGAAATTTTTGAGTGAGTGGGTCTATACTGACTCCTGAGTCCAAATTTGAAGACAATGTGTAAACAAGACATAGGAGGTAAACAGTGAGTTAAAGTGAGGAGATCCAGTAAGGATAAGATGACCAAGCTGAGGAGGAGCGCAATGCTTGCTGAACATTTTCACCTCCACCCTGTCATCTTATCCAATGCACCCCAGGCCCAGGAGGTGACCCTCACTTCCCCACCATGTAAGTGCCTAAGTTCAGAGAAGCAGGAGACGTGTAAGAGTAGGAACATGAGAAGAAAAGAAGCCTTAGCTGATGGTGTCCAAGAGAGGATCACAGAGGATATTCTTCCAGTCTGCACTGAAGCTGGGGGCCTCTTTTACTATCTCTGAGTGTGATGGGATGTCCCTCTGGATGAGCTCTGTCATCCCTATATGCTAATCCCCCAGACTATTTCTATCACCTCACATTACACACCTGCACATGGATGAATGGTAACTAGAGCTCAGATCCAACTCATAGGATGTTTTGCCCTTCGTCTGCCTTTTCTACTACCCATGAATAGAAATACTGAGTTTGATGAAGTCTCTCTAGATGAAGTTGCTCCTGTGTTTCCTACTGCATCTGACTATCTTTGGATCCATAAAGAGAAGTCCAGGTCCTATCTATGCATTTGTCCTTGAGTTTCTGTTTTATTCAAGATCCCAGTGATCATCAGAAGCATGAAGAATTCCCCCCAGAAGGCATATTAGGATACTTGAAAGGCCTTTTCCTCATGAAGGCCCCCCAGTGCAGGAAAGACAGCCAAGTCCAGAGGAGATCCAAACTGTCTCCAGACTTGAGGCAGGACAAAGCTCAAGGAAGGACTAAGGGTGGAGAGGAGCTACATGAAATCCTGGGAAAGGTAAAGGCTTGGAGAGAGCATTGGCAGCTGTGCCAGAGGGACTAAACTAGTTCAAGGGAGGAGTGAGGTCATGAGGGTAGTAAGGTGAAGGAATGTGCCCCTTCTGCACAGTTGGTAGGAATGCAAGTCATAATCACCATTTTGGAAAGCCATATGATATCGGTCTCTCCTGTCTCTCCTAAAGCTGAGCATATGCAGAGTCTCTGAATTCCAGAGATTACACATACTCTTAAGGGCCGTTCCAGCAGACTTTCATCCATATGGTCACCAAAGGCATGAGCAAGAATTTCATGGCAGTGCTGTTCCTAAAAACCCCAAACAGGTTTCTACTTGGTTTTATCTAGAGTGCAATAGATACCTAAACAGTTGCATATTCACATAAAATGCAAATTTCATACATCAATAATGTACAGCTGGCGTGTAGTGCAGCAACATGAATAAATGGCACAAACATCAAATTGAACAAAGTGACACCAAGTGGAGCCCTGGTCAGTATGTGAACTTTCATTTACAGTGATGTTCTGGAATGGGCGCAGATTATGAATAATGTTCTAACCTGGAGAGACACTGACAGATAGTAAGTTCTGTGAGTAGGACTGTGAGGCACTGGAACATCCTCTTGCTAGCCCATGGTGCCTGATCTACAGTTATGTTCCATTTTTGGAATGTTTTCGTAGCCCAAAGACTCTCAAAGTGGATATTGCCATTCTGAGGGGTTCTGCTGGAATGATTCAGGGGTAAAGTAATGATCCTCAGATACAACTGAGGTACCTTCTGTTAGTTAACTTAAAAAGGTAGATTTAGGGGGAACACTCAGTTACTTTTTTCTGAAAAGCATTGTTATTATTTAATTTTTTGTGGTTTTTGGGTCACACCCGGCAGTGCTCAGGGGTTATTCCTGGCTCCAGGCTCAGAAATTGCTCCTGGCAGGCACGGGGGGACCATATGGGGCACCGGGATTCGAACCGATGACTTCCTGCATGAAAGGCAAATGCCTTACCTCCATGCTATCTCTCCAGCCCCTGAAAAGCATTGTAAACCAAATATATTTGGGGACTGTGTTCTCATCACACACCAATAACCAGAATGCTGTTAGATTTAGGTAGCAATATAAGCTGACATTATGCTACAATATAACGTGTGCTTCACACAAAGATAAACTCCATTTTACTGAAATGCCTAGAATATGCCAGAGGCTGCAACCACAGCAGACAAACACACCCAGCATATGAACATCATTCAGTGTTGGGTGATGGATGAGTGACAAGCTGACAGCCTTGTGAACCTGTAAGTGAATGAATCCAGGTATAATGATCAAATGAATGGAGTGATGAATGAAAGAGCACATTCAGAAATGGAGAATAAATGATCCAATGAAATTAAGGCAGGAAGAATGCAGGCATTGCTGATGAGTGAGGAACTGAGTGTATCAATAAACCAGAAAGGAGAGATGGGTAAGCGCACAGTCAGTAGGAGGAGACATGAATAAACCAAGACATGGAACAAAGAATAATGATCATGGGATAAGTGTGTGAATAACTGAATGAAAAGGCCAGAAATAAATAAGGGAAAGGGGAACCAGCAAAAGAGGATGAATATAAATTAAAACCCTTTTGAAGATGTGAAGATGAATAATTGTACATATGAGTAAGTGAATAAAGGTTCCAACCTGCCTTTTGGTTAGACAAGAAACTCCTGTTACCCTCCATTCAGACACCTGGGGTCAAGGTCTTGGTAAACTATCCTGCACTTCTCAAAAAGTTTAGTAAAGTGACTTGGGTTAAGTGTAATAGGAACCTGAGGCGCTGATGCCACTAATGTTGCTAAAAGCCCAGATTAACTCAGTTAGTGGGAAGAACTAATTGACCGAATTGCTCTCCCAATTAGGCTGCTGGAAACCACCCATCACAGAGCAGCCCCAGCCAGAGTTTAATCGTCTCCATGCAGTAACTCACCATCACTGCCTCACTCAGGATCCTCCTGGGACAAGGAACTTCTGGGGATGCTGCGATGGGGGGAAGAAGGGGCTGCTGCTGGTGGCCTGAGGGTTCTGGAAGCTCCTGGGCCAGAAGATGCACACTGGCTTCCAGGCTGTCAGGTGTGATGTTGAGAAGAGGTAGGAAGATGGGTCCAACCACCACCCAGAAGGGGCGCCACAGACAGAGAGCTGCAGTGACCCCATGTGTGCGAGAGGGAGTGGGACCTTCCAACCACAGCTCTCTGCATATGGACTGCATACTGAGGGGTAGGTTTGCATCTGTGTCAAGGGAACTTCGCTCCTTCTCCTGCTTAACTAAGATTGTCTCCAAGGTATCCTTGTGTACCACTGCTCTCAGAGGACAAGGCCATGAAAGAAAAGGAAATAGTGATGGCTCTTCTAAAATGAGATTGCTGTCCACAGTCAAAGAAGGACATTGAAGATGTGCTTTCTCCCTGCAGGGTCAGCTCCCCATTACTGAGTGCCTGAAGGTGAGGTTCTGTTAGAGGACAAGAGTTCTTCACCCTGTTCACAAGGTCCCAGAGACCCTGAAGGTATACCTTAGGGAAATGAAGCTGGAGACCAGGGCACATTTCCCTCCACTAGATGTAGATGGGCATAGATGATTAAAGGGGAGAGTCAGTGGGTCCTACACTGGCTACACTGGATTGAGAGCTGACATCGATGAAGGTGATGTGAGTGCCTAGCCTACTCCCCACTCACGGATAAACAAATCAAGGCACAGAGGATTCTGGGAATGTGGGTAAGAAGCCTTGCATGAATATGAATGTCAGGCAAGTCAGAATCCACCCCTCTTCCCAATCAACCCAGCTGTGTGACTTGAATTACTGGCTCTACTATGGTAGGCACACAGAGGGAGGATATTGGTCTCTCAGATTAGCTGTGGGGCTTATGGGTTTGTGGGATTCAGGAACCTATAATTTCGTACTGTTTCCTACACTACTCACACAGTTTGGCCCTTAATTGAAGGTCCCTCCAGCAGAGCCAGTTCCCCTGTCAGGCCCAATTCCCTAGGTGGACAGGGTGGACAGAATGGCACCGATTCAGGTTATCATATGTTGGCAGCTGGCCAGGCTTCTTCCATAGTCACCTCAGCATTCCTGTCTGCTCCAGATGTGTTTGGGGTGCTGTTCTCCTGTATCATCTCCGAGACTGGTTATTTTCTATCTTTTTCATTGTCATCATTCTAGAGTTGTGTGAAGAAGGCTTCATGGTGGCTTTCATTGGCATTTTCTTGATGACTGCAGAAGTAGAGCATCTTTTTCTTGTGCTTATTGGCCATTCCTATATCTCCTCCTTTGATTACTTTTTAATGAAAATCACATTTGCATCCAAACTGAAATTATATTGTCAGCAGTTAATTAGCACTTGTCAAACAAGCCTGTGCCCAGATTGTAGGTTTCATTTTCATAGAGGCTTGCAAATGCCTCGTTCCTCGTGTTTGATGAGGCTCTATGAACAGGAGACATTCATTGTTGGAAATAGTGCTTTTTTAAAAGCAGTTTTAAAAATAAATAGGCTCCCTTGGTGTCTGAGTCAGTGTTCTTTGCAAGGAACAGAAAGCGTGTTCAATCTAGCTTCATCAGAGCTCCCTATGTGCAGGAGCATTTTGTAAGGGGCAGAGGATGAGCTGAGGAATCTCAAGGATCTCACCAGAGGCTGGAACCAGGGCCTAGAGCCCCTGAAGGACCCCAGATGGCTCTTCCCAGGCACCTTCTCGGAACTCACGCAGCTTCTCTATGCATGGGTTCTGGTTTGCTCACTTCTCATTGCCAATACCAAACCTCCTGTCTGCTTAGTTGCCTTCTAGGACTCTTTCTCCCCAGGTTCAGGGCCTTTGTCTGTGGCTATGACCCTGTGGGCTTAAACTGCACTGAGTGTGGGCAGGGGCTGGCTAGAGCTCAGCCTGGCCAAAGCAGGAGAGGTCTGTGTCTATGGGACTGAGAGAAGGGCCTCAGTACTAGGTTTAGAATCCCAGAATCCATTCCTAATTCCCGAGAGAGCACCAAGAAGCCATCCATCACCAGACCCATCCTTTGGAAGAAGAAGTGAGGGCTAGAGATGCCTCAATCCCCAGGAACTCACCCTTCCCTCCACTTCTGGCCCCTGAACTTTCTCTGCCTTCCACTAGGCTGGTACACACATTTGAGGGAGGAGAGCAATGGTACCAGGGGTCTCAAACTCGCGGCCTTGCGGGTTGCAAACGACCCTTCGTACAACATTTTGTGGCCCTGCCCTAGAGGAATCTTTTTTTGTTTTGTTTTGTTTTGTTTTAGTTGTTTGGGTCACACCCCCCAATGTTCAAGGCTTACTACTGACTTTGCACTCAAGGATCACCCTGACTTTGCCTCCTGCGGCCCCCAGGTAAATTGAGTTTGAGACCCCTGGTAATGTGTATGTTGGTGTGTATAGGAGAAGCTTGTGCCCAAGATCCAGTCTGTATGTACGCTGATGTATACATATGCTGATGCCCAGAGCCCCAGTCTCTGTGTGTGTATAAGTGTATATTGCTGTATACAGAAAGTGTGTCAGGATTTCCTGTGTGTATGTGTGTGGGTGTGTATATATGTATGTGTCTATGTAGGAAAGAGAGAGAGAGAGAGAGAGAGAGAGAGAGAGAGAGAGAGAGAGAGAGAGAGAGAGAGAGAGAGAGAGAATTGTGTTCAGTGTGCCAGGAGTCTCCATCTGTGTATGTGAGTTGTAAATGTGTGCTGGTATGTACCTAAGCCCCAGCCAGTCCAGCACTCTCTGCTGCCCCCATTATCCAGGAAGGTCTTGCGCAGCAGTCCTGCTCCCTTACCGCCCCCCCCAACCCCTTTTCTCCCCCTCCATCTGTAATGGGCCTAAAGCTGCTCTAATTCCCACTCATTTCCTGCAATTTACAGAATGGTCTCTGGTATCTGCAAAAGGGGCCTCATGCTCAGCTCCACTGTGTCGCTCCCTGGAGGACCTTTATGGAAATGATGTGGCAGAAAGTGTTGTCTGGTAATTAAGCAAAAAAGAAAGGGAAAGTAATAGAGCAGCCTCTAAGTCTGGGGGGAGAGAAGGAAAGCTAAGCCAGGAGGCCAGGAATATGGGGGTCTTAGGGGATACAGAACTGAGTGATTCAGCACATTAGCTCTTCTCTAAGGGTTAGTCCACCTCAGAGCCCCTGGCTCCAGAGAGTTGAATTTTTTCCCTCCCTTTTCTTCAGCCAGCCCTGTGACCCTGCACATCCACCCACCCCCACCCACATGGGCAGAAAACTCTGGCTCACACATAAAACCAGCTGAGTTAAAGGATCTGCCCCACCTCCAGGAGGGGCCAGGCAGAGAAAAACTTGAGGCGGAGGAGCTGCCCATTGCTGGGCTTTCAGCCAGGACCCTGCTAGTCCCCTGCTCAGGACTTGTCTTGTTTACAAAGTTTAGCCCACTCCTTTCTGTTCTGAGGGGCACTAGCTGCAAACCCCTTCCAGCACCCACTACCAACCCTTCCACTCTCACTGGGGGGACTAAGGTCAGTGCCTAGACTCAGCCTCTGTACCCACTGCCTCCTTTCTTCCAGAAAAAGGCTCTAGACTTCCCCTGACCATGATGGAGGTACCAATCCTTAACCTGCAAAGCCTGTGGCCCATTGCCTGCTGCCCACAGCCCTGCCTGCCACGTAACATCCCACAGGAGCTCCACTTGGTCTCATTGGTCCTCTGCAGAGGCTCAGCCTTCTACTTCCTTCCTAACCATCCAGATAGCTGTGAGGCCTGGAGTCCCACACAGGGGAGGGCTGTGTCAATGTGAGTCAGCACCTCTCTCTCAGGACATAAAGTACCCAGGACAGAGGCTCAGAGCAACTTGTGACATAGCCACATCCTGCCCTCTCCCTGCTGGACAGTCCACCACAGACTAAACGGTGTACAGGACTATGGGAGAAAGGGCCAAGGAAAGGACAGTGAAGAGAGAAAGAAGCCCCTCTCCCCAGTAGAAACAGGTCTCCACTAGCTTGTGGTACATTTCCCATCTCTTCTCTATCCTGATTCCCCACATCAAGGCTGTAAAACCCATCCTGAATCCTCCTCTGGTCCTACACTCTGAGTCCTCCCCTGGGCTTCAGGAGTCCTTGGCAGTGATTCCTTCTTTCCCTCCACAAACATTAGATAAGCTATGCACTCTGTCATTTTCCTCTATAAAATTTCTCTGAGAAACCAAATGGCTCTGGTTCCTTGGGCTGCAGTTCTTTGCTGCATTATTTTCTAAGAGACAGAGGATGGCACCAGGAGAGGAGGCGGTGGGGCTACGGGAAGAAACCATTTAGAGCAAACAGGCTTTACAATCTCAGCTCCAGAATTTCAGAGGTAGATTGGATTGAGAAGGATCATTTCAAATGCATTGTGCCATCAGAGTGAGAGATCTAGCTCCCCAAAAATGTTTTAATTTGACAGTTGGCTTCAAGAGGTTGGCAACATCCGTTCTGTGAGCAGACAAGATCAAAGAATGAAACAAAATACATCCCACCATGCGAGCTCTGTTCCCACTTGACAGAATCGTGCATGCTTCATCCAGAGTCAGATTTTTGGCAAAACCGAGGAGTGCTTTGCTTCCCACTGATGTCTCCTATTTGTGGTGTCTGGAAAAGGTCCTGTTATGGGGTGCAAGAGAGTCAGTCCACAGACATAATTCTCTGCTCTGCCTACACTCTTGAATTTACAGTCAGATCCAGGCAGTGGTTGGCTCCGGCCTGCCTATCTGGCACAGCAGAGCCTCCCTGTGATCCTTTCTATCCCTGGTCTCTGAATTTTTGAACTGGGCAATCCTGATTGCCCAAATCAACATCCCTGATAGATGCTACTTTAGCTCCACCTCAAGAGCTGATGATTCCGCGTGGGACCTGTGTGCCATCCCTGCCTTCCCCAGTGGCATCTCCAAGCCCATAAATGAATGATTTATAGGACTGACACATAGATTGTATCAGCAGCACCAAGATCAATTTTAATGCCTGCTATGCCCTTGAAGATCTCATTCCTCTCTGAGAGATCTGAGTGTGCTCCACTTCTCAATTATCCCATGGTCATGTACTTCTTTCTGTACTTCTCACCTGACCACTTCACCTTCCTGATCATCACCATAGCTGCCTGCCCACATCACACCTATTTGCTCACCCTCACCCGTTGGTTACCTCCCACCTGCCTGTCCACACTCTCCCAAAATGCAAAGTGGCTATTTAATCTAATCACTCATTCCCAGTTACTATGGGGTATAATAAGATGAGTAAGAAAAACCTACCCTTTCCCTCCATCACATCAATGCAGTTAACATAAAGGCAAGGATAAAATGACTGGAAGGTCCCTCGGAAAGGACTTTGGGGTCAGGGTGGTTACAGCACAATTCTGTAACTGGACGGCTCAGTTCACCAGCTGAATGTCCTTGGACTCATCACATACCTCTCCTTTAAGCACATATAAGAGCTCGCGATGAGGCACTTGTCAGGGCTCCTGAGCTGCAGCCTGCAGAATGGAACTCAGACCCCAGTCCAGGTCACAGTTCAAGGCTCATACACAAGCTTCAGAATAGTCTATATTCTCTTGGAAATTCAGGCTTCAGGAAAGAGATCAGACAGACCTGGGTTCACATCCCAGATCTCCAGCTGCTGCTTCAAGTCTCAGTGTCTTCACCAGAGAAATGGAGAAACACAGCATTACCTTTCAGGACAAGGGAGAAACTGGAGGTGAAGGGTGTATCAAGACCCAGATCTGCACCCCCACATGGTGGTAACTATGGTTTCCTCCTTCCCTCCTACATCATTCTCTTTCTTCTCCCTCTCTTCCTTCCTCCTCATCCCCTCTACTCCTCCACAGTGCGTAGAATGAGAGAACATGCATAGGCCAGATCACAACCCCAGTCTCATCTTAGACGTGTCAGTTTTCTACCAAAATGACCAAACCCCTCATACCCCCTCTAGTTATAAGAACTCATACCTATGGACTGAGAAGGATCCAGCTGAGCTGAGGGGATTGATAAAAAGCAGCAGTAGCCTTCTAGCCCCAATCCACCTATGGGCACAGCACATTTGAGAGGGTCCCCTTCCTGTGAGATGGGGTTCTTTACCCCCACTGACACATAAAGAGGATCTATGATGGAGAGACAATGACCCAGATGAAAGAAGTGATGAAGCAGGAAAGTCTCAGCTCTCCTGGAAAAGGCCAGGTTGTCTGTCATGTTCCTCCAAACCTTCTGCAAATATAGGGCCTGGAACTATCAGCTCAGCCTCTCTTGGAGCCCAGGCCTCAATAGGCTGTACTGTCCAGTTAATGGCCCTATTCTGTACATGAATCCAGCTGCCCAAGCTGCTACTGTGTGCCTGTGGCCATCCCCTAGGTTTGTATTTTCTCCCCTGTTCTGAGTTTCAAGGGTTTCAAATACCCTCTTTGTTTAGAGCTAACTATCCAGATTCACAACAGTCCAGGGATAGGAGGGACAGTAGGACACTAAGTGTTCAGGTGAGAAGAGGAAGGAGCCCCAGGGGTCTGCCCCCCACAAACAGCCTAGGCCCTCAACTCCATTAGACCCTTTAGCTGTACCAGGAAGCCTACAGGTCTTTATCCTGCTTCCTCACTGCTCCCCACTTTTCCCCTCTAGTATCACAGCACAGAGCTTTGTGATCTATTTTCTCTGTCTAATTTTATGACTCCTTCCTGCCTGCACCCCATCTAGAGCCCTGGGACCTTCCTTGGCCTCCCCACTTCTTTCTCTCCTGGCACACCTACCCTTATCCTGAACATATATCCCTGTCCACAGCTCAGCTATTTTGCATCCTGAGCACTACTTACCTACTCACTTCAGTCTCCCTCTCCACCCCCATAGCCCTCTGCAGGTGCCTCCTCTTCAGGGAAGCCCTCCTCTACCATTCTGGTGAGACCAAACCACAGGTGCCCTGTCCTCAGAGCAATGGCTCCAGGTCAGATGACCCTCTGTATCTTCACTGGACAGGGTGTCTACTTTAGTGACAAGAAGCATTAGCAGTGGTGCCAGGAGGAAGGTGAAGAGTTGTAGAGGTAGGGTTGGACACAAATGGAAGTGTTGTTCTGGTGCGGGGCAGCAGTTATGGGCTCACATGAAAGGATGCAAAGGTCAGAGGTGGGCACAGGTGAGGAGTAGATGGATGTAGCTTGAAGAAGGGGCCTATGAAACAGTGGCATCACAGAGGCAGGAGTGGGAGCCACAGTCCTTGAGGCCTCAGAATCAAAATAGGATAGGAGTCACTTCAAAAGACATGAGTCACACAAGGGACACTTGGTCTTCCTGGAGTGCTGACTCTGGGTCTATCATTTCAACTAGGTCCTTTTTTTTCCCCAGATTAGTAACATCCACATACATCCACCTTCCCCACCTCATGTCTCTCCATTCAGTACCAATCTCACTAGCCCTTGATCCCTCACCTTCTACTCTTGATGTGTCCCATCTTTATCCTCTCCCTTTTTTAGTAGGTCCCTCCTTACCCTTACTTTATGAAACTCAAAGCTTCATCAGCTGAGGACACAGTTCTGATTCTTTCTTTTAGATGAAAACATGGTTTGGCCCTCCTTCATTCCTGGAAGGCAGATTAGAACAGATTGTTTCATTCTGTCCCTAGTGAACTACTGGAGGAGACAAGATATTTGATTCTTCTTTTTCTGATGCTAAGCAGGTAAACCAATGCATAGTGGGATCACATGAGTGAATGACGGACGGACAGATGGATGAATGGATGGATGAAAAGATAGATGGATAGGAGAGTGGGTACATAGATAGATGGGTGAATGGATAGTGAATGAATAGATGGTTGAGTATGAATGGATAAGTTAGTGAATTAAGAGACAGAAGAGTGAGTGAGTGAGTGAGTGAGTGAGTGAGTGAGTGAGTGAGTGAGTGAGTGAGTGGATGGATGGATAAATGATTGGATGGATGGATTGACAGATGGATGAATCAATGAATATTCAAATGAACAGAGATGGACTGATGGAATAAACTAAATGAGTGAATGGATAAGTGAATGGTGACATGTAAACATGAATGAGAGAATGGATAAATGCATGAATAATAGATAAGTGTATAATATTCCATTTATCCAAAACCAACTGTGGGCAGATGCTGTGCCAACATATAACCATTAAGAATGGCTCCATCCAACCCTTCCCTTTACTCCTTATTCTGTATATCAATATATGTCTATGTTATAGAGAAGAAAATTGAGTCTGGGGTCTTCTCCAAGGCTTCACAGTAAGCTGAGGTAGTATATGCCTTTCTGATCATCTTCAAACAATGTCTCTCATTCTGCTCCTGAGCTGATTCTTGCTTCATAGTCACACACAGGGTGTCTCTACTAATCCTCCTCCCTCTACTCACTGAGGCCAAACAATGGCTTATTTGACTGAAAATTAAAATCACAAACATCTAGCCTCAGTTCCAGAGCCATGAAGCATGCATCCTCATGAGAGTCTCTGGTTGTGCAGCTCTTCCAGCTCTATTTGAAGACCCTCAACCATCCCAAAATAGTGACACCCCACAAATACATGCAGAAATACAAGTGTTATCCTGCATAAGTCTTAGACATTATCAATCCCAAAAGGACTCAGGCATGAAGCCAGAGGGCTGCATGTCTCCAGTGGGCAGAAGTCATGGGGCATTCAAATCCTTGTGATCTGGGGAGGGGAGGAAAACCTCAGTGTTAAAGTAGGGTGGGGGAGCAAGAAGGAAACAGAAGGTGCCAGATAGATTAATTCAGACATAAAAAAATATGCTCAGTTACATTCTGTTGCATTTCATTGGGATGTACATGCTGTACTGAGCTGCCTGCAGCCCTTGGATTACACAGAGAAAAGGCACAATGAAAGAAAAAATAAAGCACAGAAAAGAAACCCTCCTGAAACTAGAATAATGAATGAGAGAAATAAAAGCTGGACTTGAAACTGATGCAGCCACCCTGAGGCATTCCCATGTACTGACCCAGGTTCCTTTAGCCACAGACTAGTACTTGCCACATCTCTCCCCACAGCCATGCTGGTGAGTCCCTGGTCAAGGTCACATCCTTATATTCCTCAAGCTGTTCCAGCTGCCACATAAAGGCTCTAAATACTCTAGAACACAGAAACAGTGAGGGGGCAGTTAAGAGGATGACCCCAGGCACAACTCCCAGATTGTACCTTTTGCAGGTCTGTGAATTGAATTTCAGGCATATTAGTGAACCAGGGCCACTGCCCTCAGAGAGAAGGATATTCCTGCTGCCCCATTCACCAGAGAAATCAAGACTCCAGGCCAGGACAACTCAGTGATATACCCAGCCATTCTACAGACACTGGCAGACAGACAGGGCATGAGTTGGGTCCCTGACACCACCCACAGTGATATCTGTACCCCTTGCTCCACAACTGCAGCCCTGTGCCTGCTCTGTGACTTGGAAATTGAGTGGCAGTGCTGCCTCATGGTGAAATAAGAATCCAGCATCAAACCATGCCTGAGATCCTTGCAGCTGGAACTTGGCACTCTCATTAGCTCCCTGAGGACAGGGACACTGTCTTGTCCATATTTGGATCAGCTCTGAGCCTCATGGCAGGAACAGGTGAAGGACAGGGAAGGACTGGGGACAGGTGAAGGACTAGGGACTTGGGGGATGGAGAAGGGCTGTGGACAGAGAATGAGGGAGATGAAGCGTAAGACTGTGCCTGAGGCAGGGGCTGCATTTGATTCTGGGGTCAAGGAATTCTGAGGCCCAGTGGGGAGTAAGTGAGGACTGGCACTAGGAAGAATCATCCCTGCATTCACTGGCATAGGGCCACCCAAGGATCTGCCAACAGGAAACCCAGTAGAGACCTAGATCATCTTTAGGGTGCTAGTAGCTCACCCTGGAGCTACATGCTCCCATTCCACTTGGGCCCTAGACTGACAGTACCAAGGATGGGGCCTGGGGTTGTGGGGAACAGCTGCCTACCTAGAGTCTCAGCTTCTTGTGGTCATATGCCTGTCCTAGTGAGGACTCAGGAGATGTCACATGTATCACCAGAGTTCCCAAAGGGTATCACATGTGTTCCCAAAAAAGAACCCTAAGGGGTATCACACTTATCTCCAGTGAGATCCAAGGGAACATTACATGTGTCCCTGGTGAAACCCCAGGGTTGTCGATATGTACCCCTAGTAAGGACTCATGCAGTATCATTTGTCCCCATTGAGGCTGCCTCATTTGTACCCAATAAGATCCCAGGAAGTGTGACAGATATAGCCTGAGAGCTGTAGATGTTGTTTGTACAATAAAACAGATACAAATGCTCTAGGCCTATTGCTGGGACCCAGAAAGCAGGAAGGTCCTTTCAAAGTGCATCCAGAACCATCTCAATATGGAGATCAATGGAAGCCGTGAGAAGAATTACCAGCTGAGTAACGAGCAAGGACAAGTCAATACAAGCAAGTAAATGTAGAGGAGAAAAGCCACAACTCACTCCTGATTATGGGGTCGGAGACACAAAATTGACAAAACGATGACACTAAAATACAAGCAAACACGCAGCTTCTCAATAAGATACAGAAACCAGCTGCTGGACAACAAACCACAGCCTGCAGCTGACTGAGCTTCCTCTCATCATGGAAGTGCTTGGACCCCTGTAACCCACAATCATCTCTGCCCTACCCTTGCCTCTCCTCTGAGCTCAGACTCTTCTCTGAACCCAGATCCCTGTTCTACCCAACACTTACCCTCAAGGCATAATTCAGCCCTACAGAAAGTTTACCCTTCTTACTTCCAGCCCAGACAATTTGATCTGACCTCAGTCCCTTTACCCTTAACCCTCGGGGAGCTCAGCAGGATGAGAGCATAAGTGTATAGGGCTCCCCCAAGCTGTTAGGGTCAAGTCCTCTCACAGTGCAGGCATTCCACAGTCCTGTATAACAAGAGCCTATTCTTGCCTTGTTAGCAGATTCTCTGAATCCCAGGAAGCAGAGTGTAAACTCTGGAGCCAGAATCTCTGGGTTCAAACCTGCCTCCTGCTTTGTGATGGATGGGCCCTAAAAAGGTCTATGCATCTGATTTCTCACTAGTAAGTGAGGCTGCCCCTGAACTCTCCCTGAAGAACTTTAGAAGCACCAGTGAGCAGTGCCAGGTGGGGAAAGGTCCCAGTGGGGCCCATTTCACAGCTCAGGATTCAGAACATGCTGCCTGCAGCCCCAGGCAGCATACATAATCTCCTGATTCATTGGCCTGGCCCAGCTGCCTAACTCTTTCTATATCTAAGATGGTACAATCTCAGCTTGCAGAAGGTGCTACCAGCCACCCAGGGATTAGTGACAGCACCCAGTGACAAATGCCTGCAAATCTGACATGGGGCTAAGCACAAGCCTGTGCTGACCCTTTTTTTGTTTTGTTTTGTTTTTGTTTTTGTTTTGGGGTCACACCCAGCAACCCTCAGGGGTTACTCAAGATTCTACACTCAGAAATCGCTCCTGGCAGGCTCAAGGGACCATATGAGATGCTGGGATTCGAACCACCATCCTACTGCATGTGAGGCAAATGCCTTACCTTCATACTATGCTACCTCTCCGGCCCTATGCTGTCCCTTTCAATCTGACCACAGCTCTCCTCTCAGACTGTAGAGGGACAGACAAGACTCAGAGTAGTTGTGCACGTCTGGGAGAAAGCACAGACCGGCCTTAGCACATATCCGCCCACACAATCCCACACCATGAGCCCCGATGAAGCTGCCCACTAGACAGCCCCTTCCACCCTGCCTCATGCTCATAAGGAAGCCTCCTCCCCTATTTTATATGCAAGGAGACTTAGGCCCATCTTGGGCTTGGAGCTCCCCCAAAGAGAAGGGTCCCCCAGAGTCCAACCATAGTGAAGTCGGTAACTTCCTCCTTCCTGGCTTGCAGAAATCAACAAGCCACAGCTATGGGGGACACTGCAGAGATGTAGTGGGGCCAGGTGGACTGACAGCAGGACCAACAACTGGATCATCCAGGGCTCTGGAGATAGTCAAGGCCTGAAGAGACCAGAATTTGAGCCTGTATGAATCCAGAGATCAGGATGGCAGAGCCTCTTTGCCTGATCCTTCCTCTCCTTCCTCTTCCCTCCTACTCTCAGAACTAAGTGCTGGCATTAAGCCACAAACTAAAGGACTAGTGATCAACCTTGTGAAGACGAATTGATTGTAAACACATTATTTTTCCCTCCCAGGGTCAGAGATCACAACAATGACTTCCTGTCCTAGGCCTAATAAGAGAGTAAACTGCAAGTGCATAAGAGGCTGTGATGCTCCCATATACACAGTCCATTGCTAGGACTGTGTTCCTAAGGAGATGCCCTGAGGAGTCACCGTACTTGAGTCAGACTCTCAGCAGGGCTGAGGAACAGCAGGATGTGTTCTTGTTCCAGATGGACAAGGACAGGCTGTCAGATTGAACTGGTCTGAGAACAGAGGTGAGTAGAGACAGTTCCAGGGAGGAACTGGAGGGAGTAAAAGAGCAAATCTAAATAGGGAAGGGAGAAAATAAAGGACAAGTGAAAGATAGTACAACAGGGAGGCCATCTGTGGCACCCATATGAGCCCTAGCAGGAGTGATCCCTCAGAGCCGAACCAGGAATAACTTCTGAGCAACCCTAGGTTTGGCCCAAAACTGAAAAGAATAAAGGGAAGGCTTGGGGCAGCCAGAGATGTCTCAGAGGGCTGGAGCACATGTGTGGCATACAGAGGATACCTGCTTCTATCCTAGCAACACATGGGCTCCCAAACTGCTGGGTGTAGCTCTGGTGGGCCCCAGAACTGCTGAATAGAAAAAAGAAAAAGAGAGAGATGCCAAATCTCCTAGACCACAACAGCAGGCAAGTGAGGTATATCTGCTCCCACCCCAGTCCTCATCTCCCCTCAGGAATGCAAAGTGCCACCCCATCAGCCCTGTTATACCTAGCCCTCATCTTTCAGGCACACTGTCCCAAACCATGATCTCCCCATTCCCAGTTTCCCTAGTTCTAATCCCCCCAATCCTGATTCCCCAGTCCTAATTGAGGAATGTATGCAAGGATAATTCCAATTTATTTAGGGTCAGGAGTCAGACTAAACTACAGTACCGAGAGGGGAGATCCCCACACTGACCATATACGAGGGTTCAGGAAGATACCTTGAGGAATGGAGAGACCCGGGGAAGTTGACCCCATTGGAGGAGGAACTAATATTCTCTAGACAGAGAGAATACAGTCACACGGGTGAAGAACTGGGACTTCAACCCCATCCTTAGCGCTGTGCTAGCCAGTGGGAGACCCCATGCAGATCAGAGGGGGCATAAGGGCCCTAGGATGTGGGTCCTGGGACCCCAGAGAATGAGGCGCTCTTCCCTCTGTCCCCCTCTCTCTCTCTCAGAGATTTCAGCATGTGAGCACATCCAGGGTGTAGAGGCTGACGTCTCGAAGATTCCACTCCTCAAACTAAATCCAGTGCCAGTAAATTACTCCAAATAATGGGGCTGTTTGCTTAGGAAATCGAGGAGGCAGTAAACAGTTGCCAAAGTAATTAAACACAAACGGTGGACGTGCCAGGCTTCTCAACGCCGCCAACTGCTCCTGCAGGCGCCCTCCACGGGGGAGACACAACCGCTGTTGTTTGTGGCGCTGAGAACTAAGAGTCAGAGAGTCCAAAAATAATAATAACAATAAAAGTTTGGAATGATGGAAAACAGTGCGGGGTCCTGGAAACCACTGAAAATGCTCCTTTCCAGATAGGGAAACTGAGGGTCAGAGAGAACCTTCTAGGACACTACATAGCACCCTAGGGGGTGCGGGGGGAGTTGGAAAAGTTCCCAGCAACCAGGCTAAATCAGAGTCAAAGTTGCTAGGATGAGACAGGATCTGATATAGTGCAGGATGAAGAAACTGAAAGGGTGAGTAACTTGCCCAGAAACTCACAGCAAGTCCAACAGCAAAGGCACGATTCGAACCCATTTCAGTCTGACATTTCCTAACTGTGCTCTGATGCCTTCCTACCTCAATTTATGGATCAGACCTTAAAGGGGTAGGGAGAGAGTAAGAAAAGATTTTCAAAGGTAAGGGATGACATTCCGGGTGGAGGGAAAAGCATGAGGCAAGAATTAGAATCCTATAAGAATGTATCTGTTTGTTCCCTTGGTGGCAAGAAAAAGTCAGAATAATCTAGGGAACATATGGGAGATTTAAGGGAGATATATGGTAAATATGAGGAAATATCCATTTGGATATTTGGAATTATATGCAAAATATATGGAAAAATAAGGAAAATATATAAAAATATGAGAGAGATGTGGGATATAAGAATAATATATTTAAAAATATGTGAGAAATGTATGAGAAATATCTAGGAAATGTGTGGGAAGTGAATCTGAAATACAAAGAAAATTATGAAATCTGAAAAATGTGTAGAAATATAATGGAAATATATAGGAATATGTGCAGGAGGTGTGAAGGAAAGGTAGGGACTATATGGAAAATGGGGAGATGGAGGGAAGATAAGGGGAAAAGCCTGGTCAGTCTGGAATGTGGTTCACAGGTTAGGGTTAGGATTAGGGTTAGGGTGAGGTTTTCCGTTCACAGAACTGGAATAAGCTTCACAGAACTGTGAAGCTGAGTGAACCCAGGCCACTCCCATTCACTCACTCAGAACAGTTTCACTGCCCAAGTGCCCCAGAGCATCTGTGTAGGTCCCCACTGCTACCCCCTGCCCCTCTCTTGGCTCTGCTTATGAATGAAGCAGAGGAGAGTGAAGAGAAAGGAAAAGTGTAGCCTCATATTCATTTCCTCTCCTTTCACAGACAGCCTTGTCCTCGGGTCTGGTTAACTGTTCATTCTACCCTGACCCCACAATAATGATACCAGTAGTAAGGATCCCTCTGTGCATGTCCTGGAAGACAGAACTCTTCTCAACAAAACTATTTGTTTTGTTTCTCACTTGTTTTCTCTATGAAACCCAGCAGCATTTCAACAGCTTCAGGTATAACTTGTTCTAGTGACTCAGTAGAACCCTAGGATCTCTCTACATCCTTGTTCTATTTCCTCTGATGTCAGTGTAGACCTCAGATACCCCTTTCTCTTCATTCCACCACTCTCACTTCCCACCTCCAGTGAACCACTTCTTCCAAGCTCCTCCCTACATCAGACCCCTTGTGGGTGAGAAAAGGGCAGAAGAATAGAAAAATCTTTGCTAAAGTCAGAGCAACCAACTCTACCTTTCATAGTTTTAATGTTCTGATTTAATTCTATTTCCAGCCAAGAAAATAACTGGCCAATGATGGCTAATTGGCTCAAACTGATCTAGGATCACTCTAGGGCTGTGAGTGAATCAACCCTAGTTAGTCACAAGGCTGAAAAGGAAAAGAGAACAAGGAGTCCTGGAGAAACTGGCAGTGAGGACAGGGGTCAGAGAGAAGGCTGTTACAATGTCCAGGTGGATGCTGATAAGGTCCAGCAGAGGGTGGGGGACAATTAAAAGGAAGAGGGTTCAGGACACAAGAAGGGTAGTGAGGAACTGAATTCCAGAGTTGGCATCTGGCCCTAGTGGTTATGAAACTGCATCCTGGTGAACTTCCCAGACAGCAATGGTGAATGAACAGCAGCAGTGAGAGATGTGAGCGCAGAATTAACCTATTAGCCACCCATACCCACTTTTGGGGCTCAGCAATCAATGGAGCATGTTGCAGCACACAGGTGGGAATGTCTGTCCTTGGGAAAAGACCTAATAGTAGACCCCAGTAGTGCCTTCCAAACCAGCAGGTGCCACTGAGCTGAAGGTGGGGGGCTACTGACTGCTCTGAGCCTCAGATTTATTTTCTTTCTGGGAGAGGGGGTTCCTCATCAAGTAATGATTAGATTCTACTCCTGACTCTGTGACCAGAGGTTGCTCCTGGAAGTCCTTCTGGGACCAGGATATATAGAAAATCAAACAAGGGCTGGCTACATGCTAGATGAGTGCCTTAAATTTTCTTCCTTCTGACTTTCTGTCCTTTCTTCATTTATTTTTCTTCCTTCCTTCCTGTAGTTTGAGAAATACAGTCACACTGGTGCTTCTTTTTTTGGTATTGATGCATAAGATAAATGCACCTTCACCACCACCGAAGTTCTCTAGACCCTTCACTACTACCTTGTCATTTCAAGGTTTACAGTGGGAAGCCTTATTCCCAGACTTTCCCTTGCCTTAGACAATTCCCCAAAGGGACCAGGCATTCAAATTCAATTCTAAAACTAGGGATAACAGATGGATACCTGAGACAAAATCTTTTCACCCAAGTCCCACGTCCCAGTCAAAATAGAAGAAGTATGGTTCCTAATGGAAATCATCGGGTCCTGGAGGCAGCAGACTCCTCTTTAGGAGATATAAGTGGACCAGAAAAATCAATGCCCAGCATCCAGGGACATGACCAAACAGTGGGGCTATAGAATGTCATAAGATCTTGGACAATCTTTCCTGGAATCTGCATGCCCAACAATGTAGGTATTTGGGGAAGACTGATACCTTTGAACAGGCAAGTAGCCCCCTTCAAAGGAATTACTTGTGGGGGGGTATTTGATATCTGACTCCTTTATTCCCTTAAGCTTCCTCTCCATTTTAAAAGCACTGGGTAGGGACATATGAAGATCTCCAGGAACATTGCCCATAATTTTCATCTTGTTTTGGGTCTGCTCAGCATTCAAGAAACATAGCTGTATTATCTTGTGGAATAGAGATAAAATATTCGAGAAAAAAGTATGTTTGATTCCACAGGTGTGTTGCTCATCACCATAAAGGTATAGTTTCTCCCCTTTAGGGTCCCCATTAGTGCCTTCCAGACCAACAGATGCAACCTCTGTTCAGAAATACAGATCCTAGTCCCAGACAATACTGATTGGGTCATGCTTAGTTCCCTGGCAACTCAGTATTGCCATGTCTGCTAGAAAGCTGTCTACCATAACAACTCTGAAAGCTTGAGCCAAAAATCTTTTTTCTTGTGGCCTTAGTGATAGCACAGTGATTAGGACATTTGCCTTGTACATGGCTGACCCTGGCTCACTCTCTGGCATCCCCCAAGCACCGCCAGAAATTACCCCAGAGCACAGAGCCAGGAGTAACCCTGAAACACTGGGTGTGGTTACCAAAAAAACAAAAATAAGACTTTTCTCTTGCCTTAGACAATTCCCAAAAGGGTCAGTCCTATTCTGTTTCTATCAATTTTTTGGCTGAAAACCCAGGTTTCAGGGTTCTGGGTACTGGCACTGGGTGACAGGTGTGATAGATACCCATCTTTGGAGCAGGAGCTCTGTGGAGTCACTGCTATAGCCCAATGAATGAGACAATTCCAAACCCAAGCATGTGCTGTAAGTCTGGAAGAACAATATGGCCAGTCAATCCTGAGCAGCCAGAATTGCCACCATCACTCCAAGATCTACCACTAGACGAGGTACATCAGTAAGTTCATCACTACCCATGGCTCCAAGCATGGGGCTCAGCCTTCAGGCCTAAGAGGAACTGCTTCGTGGCTCTCATTCCTTGGAGCAGTCTTCCACAGTGTTTGCACAATATTCCATAAAAGCTAAAGAATTAGCCTGGGTTCTTCTGTAGGCACTGCACAGAGCATCCCCAACCTGGGTTTCAGCCTTCGAGACTTAGGAAATTCCACTCCCTTTGAGGATAATACTGCTTTCCTCCTTCAGGCATACAAGTCTTGTGTTCTGCTTATGACCCTGATGCAGAGGAAATGGAAGACCATTCCCCATTCTGTGATGTTGGGATTCTCTGCCCACAGGTCCCCAGGGCTGGAGGACAGATAGTTCTTTAAAGAGAGCAAAGAGTTAAAAGACAAGATCCTTTCTGCCTCCTGCAAAGTGATGTCGGTATCCACACAAGACACAGGCACTCATGGGGTTAGCTAATATGGTCCCAAAGGACTGCTTCCCTCTCCACAACCCTAGAAGGTTTCCCTGGCGAACCCAAAAAAACTCTATTTGGTCCATCTCTGCAGTGATCACTGAGGCCAAGGTGTGCTACTCTGAACAAACCTGGGTGGGCAAAGGTAAGGCTAAGAGACAGAAGAAAGGGCCAAGGTGAAGCTAAGGGACGGCAGAAAATTCTCAAAATCATGGGGGAAAGAACAGGAAGAAAGGGCATTGTTGGGACCTGTATACAAGATGAAAGACAATGTTACCACTCAAGTCAGAGCACTTTACACATTCCTGTGTTCAAAGGCTATTCCATATGGAAATTCCTACTTTCCCCTTAAGATTCAGTCACCTGTACCTCTATTAGGAACCTCTCCTGAGCAGTGTGTCCCCAGTGCCACCATCCACTGAGCAGCTCTGGCTCCTCTCCACAACCCTCTCCCCTTATCACCTCCCACCCAATTCCATGAGATATAGAGGGTAGAAAGGGAGGTTTTCTTCACAGTTCTTAACTGGATCATCTCCTACCTCTTCCCTGGACCTGTCCTAGGACGCATAAGTAGAGTAGACTGGGATTCGTCAAATCACTGGTCGGTCTGGATCCTCCAGTCCCAAGTTTAGGATTAGGTGGCACAGAGAAGCAAATCATGTGGACTATACTGGCACCTGGGTAACTTACAGAGTTGTGATAAGTCTGCCCAGTGGTGACAAGGCCTGAGTGCCATTTCACCAGGAACTACCTGACACCTTGGTCTATTGTAGCCAATAACTGAGCAGAAAGAAAACCCTCTCCCAGGTGTCTTTTGCACAGAAAACATCTGGGACCTGAAGTCCTGGGCCTCCAGGTCTGCAAAGCCTCCCTAAAATCCCCATCATTAGTGCCCACAGAGAAATACTCCCATGTATTCACAGTGACACCTGGCCCAGACTATTAGCTAATTGCATCATTTTTCAAAGACAGAAAACATGAAGCCACCTAAGTAATCCTAAGGGAATAATTTGGGGATGAGGAGGGAAAGAGGTGAAAAGGAAAGAGACCCAAGCACATGAACATGACATCTGCCTGTGAAAGGAAAGAAGATGGCTCTGTCAATGATGATAGGAAAAGATGTTGGAGTCTCAATGATGAAAAGCCAGACATGAAGCAACACGCCCAGTGTGCTGTCCTTCATGCTCTAACACCACAGAGCAAGCCCACGTAGCACACGTAGCATTTATACACACCGAACGCATGTTAAAAGGGTCTGGGGGTGTTACACACCACTCTAGGGAGAAGACTGGGTATTGGAGGTGATGAAAAAGAACAGAACAGAGGCACTTTCTCTTTATCTGAATTCTCAGAGACTAAACAATGAGGATGTCTGCAGGCAGCACTTGTGTAATTAAAAATAATTTGAAGTGAATGGAGGAAATGTCAGGATAAGCTTACTGCAGCATTGTTATAATAGCAGAAAAGCCAAAAACAACCTAAATAGTCATCTACAGAGAAGGATCTAAATAAATGATGGTGCCTATGGCAACAGAACACCAGGCAGCCAACGAAAGGACTGAGCAGATTCACGTGGGGAAATGTTCCCAAAAGAAAATCAACTTCAAAGAGTCATGTATTATTTCACGCCATTTCTGTCTGAGAAAGTTTATAATAAACATTAAAATACAAACTATTACAAAGAATATAAGCTCTGAAGTCACCCAGACCTGGATTTAAATCTCTTCTGGGGTAGTTACTCATAAAATGGCCTTGGCAACCTCAACCTCAAACCTCAGTTTACCAATTTTTTTCTATAATCATAACCTGAGGGGTTGTGGCTGGGAGTATTCCAACTCAGCGCTTCTCATATGCAAAGCATAATGTGTTTTGACCTATTCATCCACAACCCGAATATGCCCACTTTTAAGTGACAACAGCTTCGTGAGTTCAAAGTTGACGGAATGAGCCAACTCAACCAAAGCACTCTCACAGAAAAAGGAGAGAAGATTCATGATTATTGCTACTGCAGTAGAGGTATTTCATCTACGAGTGGATTTGGAGTGGAAGGAATACAGCACTTTAATTCTATTTTTAAGGAACTTTGTTGAGGCATAATTGAAAGTCAATAAACCGAGCACACATTAGTATAAATCAAATAAATTTTGACATATGTACACACCCATGAAACCATCCCCACAATGAAATAAAGTACCCCTCCAAGCAAGATCTAAAGCCCCTTTGTTAATCTATCCCTCTGCTCCCCAACCCCAAGCAAACCTTGATTTGCTTCCTGTCATAATAGTTTAATTTCCAAGATTTTAATGCTAATAAGATCTCACAGTAAGTGTGTTTTCAATTTATTCCTTCCACTCAGCATAATACTTGATTTAGCCATGCTGATAAATTTATCAGTTCATTCCTTTTTATTGCTGAGTTTCTTTCTTCATCAGACTTATATATTATTTCATCATCAGTCTTATATAAAATCCTTGTCAGATTTATCCTTAAGTGTGTCGTATTTATATTTTATTTAAATGGGTTATTTTAATTAAAATTTCATGGGTTGGAGCAATAGCACAAGACTGAGTGCTTGATCTGCGTTCAGGAACCCCAGGTATGATCCCTACCACTATATGATTCCCAGGAATGACTTGAGAGTAAAGTCCTAAAAGTAACCCCTCAGCACCACTGGATGTTCCCAAAATCAAACACCCCCCAAAGCCTGATTATTCTTTTACTGAAATTATTTTTAACTTGTTAATATTATAATTACCTTAGTCCTTTTATAAAAGATATAGGAGTATTCAAGTAATCTATTTCTTCTTGAGTACATTTTGTGGACTTTCTTTCAAACATTGCTTTAACAAATTTGTTATTAATAACTTTTCCTTGTTCTAGCCAGTAGGGTTGATGCTTCTGCTGTTATTCTCTATCTCTTCTCTCTTTTTCTCTCTCTTTTCCCTCCTCTCTCTCCCTCACCTTTGACTAGTTCATGCACACAGAATTTATAGAATTTTCCAATTTTATCTTTTCTAAAGAAGATAAATTTTTTGTTTCACTGATTCGTGAGCTACCTGCTTTTAGTTTCATTGGTTTATGTTTGAGTTTTTATTATTTCCTTCCTCTGTTTGTTATAAGCTTAATCAGATCTTCTTTCTCTAAGCTTAAGATATTTTGAGAGTTTTATTTTCAAATATAAGTATTCAGTGTTATAAAATTCCCTTTTAGCTACTTTAGATACAAATCACATATTTTATGCTACATTTTCATTCTTTTTTAGTTCAAAATGTATTTTAATTTTTCATGAAACCCCACCCCTTAAGCCATGGGCTTTTCAGAAATGTGTGCTTAATTCCTAATATGTGACTATTTTCCTAGACACCTTTCTGTTTTTAATTTGTATTCCTAGTTATTCAACTAAAGCTAGATAACATATTTATATAATTTATTTTATTTTCGATATGCTAAGGTTTGTATATACATATACATACCTATATATAGTCTATTTTGCCAAATGTTTCTTGTATACACAAGAACATCACTTTGTTTTGTTGGATGGAGTGCTCAGTAAATGTCAACTAGATTAAGTTAGTTGAAAGTGTTATTGAAATCTCTATCTTTACTGATCTGTGTAAATTATAGATCAATTTAGATGAGTTTCTTTTTCACTCATGATGGAATATATTTTCCTGCTTGTATGCAGGTGAGGAAGTATTTATTGGGCAATAGACATTGTGAGCTGTATACTGTGCTTTGTCTAGGATGCAGTGAAGTTCTTTTGACCTTCATCTTTTTAAGTCTTCCTTACTCTTTCTTAGGCAGTTCACTGTAAGAATGATTATTCCCCTGTACTGTGGTAAGCCCCTTATGTGAATTCTACTTAATGCTAAGTGAATCTTGAGTTTTTCGATCTGCCTGGTGGAAACAGACTTTATTCCCAGCCCTGTATGAATGTGTAGGTCTGAGATGAGGGTGACAGTTCCCCCTACGTCACATTCAGGTTCCTCACATGTATGTGCTGATCAGAATTTATTTGAAGATTTGTGTCACCCTCTGCAGATCACTGAAGATCCTTCTCTGTGAGTTTTTCTCCTCCCAAGTTTTCTGAACTGTCTTATAAAGCTTTACTGATCTCCCCAGACTCAGTTCCATCTCTCCATCTCAGTAAGCCCACAACAATATCTTATACCCCCTACCCTGCACTACAGACAGCTGAAAACTCCCACAGGAACTGAGTTGGTACAACCACTGAGCTGATGTCACTTTTTGCCCAACTCTCAGATCTCTGATCTTTGCAGCTGATGGCCAGCATTTTGCAAATAGTTGTTTTTATATAGTTAGCCCAGTTTGAGTGTTCTTTTACATAGTGTGTAAAAATCTTTTCTTACTAATCCATCTTTGCCAGAGGCAAAGCTTTCATTTTTTTTCCCTTTGTATACTTTCACATCATAGAAATATTTATAGTATGCCTGTATTATTTTCTAAATTAAAGAAAATAGTCTGGGCCTGAGAGATAGTATAGTGCATAGAGTGCTTACTTTTCACACAGCCAAGCTTAGTTTGAGTCCTATATAGTCTATGGTCCAGCAATGTCAAAAGTGAGTCCTGAGCTCAGAAACAGAATAAACCCTGAGTGTGTGTGTGTGTGTGTGTGTGTGTGTGTGTGTGTGTGTGTGTGTGTAAAAGAAGAAAGATATCTTTCAACTAAAGATTTAGAGTAATTCAATTTTATTTGCTCTTATTTATAGCAGACTTTAAGAGTAGTATTTAGGCTAGAGAAAAAGCACAGAAGGTAGGATGTTTGCCTTGCACAAGGCCAACCCTAGTTCTATCCCTAGTATTACAGATGGTCCCCCCAAATACAATGAGGAGTAATTCCTGAGTGCAAAACTTCTGAGCATCACTGGGTTTGGCCCAACATCCCATCAAAAAAGAAGCTATACCCAGAAGTAGGCAGATATAAAATTCCAACTTTCAGTTGAATAGAAATACTCTTCAGATCTCAGTTCTGACCCCCAAATAGCTACAACTCTGGATCAGAATTTAAAATGTGTGACTATTGTGTAAATGTTTTATAACCCATTAAGGGAGCAAAAAGAATTTAAACAGACATTCAGCAAAGTAATTGAAAGATAACATGATGTCATGCAGACAATCCAAAGAAATTTATCAAAACAGAACCTAGTAGAATCTTTAAGTTTAGAAAGACTGAACAAGACCAACATATAAAAATTAACTACTTTATCTTATAAAAATAAACCATTGAAAATAAAAAGAAAGAATAAAAATGTTCACTAGTGAATACAAGAGTTGAATAACTAATCCCAGTTCAACAGTAATCCAGGATGAATCAATTTTTATTTCAACTTTGTGCCATTCTGAAGAGAAGATCCTGGGCCAGCATGCCACCCATTGTTGGTTTCAGCTCCTACTGAAATTCATCTAAGTTCTCTATGCTCATCTCAAGAAAATTGCTTTCAATTCTGCAACAGTGATTGTGGAAAGTGCTCACAAAATAAGCCAGAACCTCAGAGCAGAGCTGGGCAGGTTAAGATGGCCCCTCCCTGGCAAAGGCTGAGAGGTGGGTAGCAAGTATTTCCTTGTGGCTCAGGTATGCCTGGTGATTTAACAGAGATTTGAAATTTCTTCATTGCAAGGTGGTTTGAGATCCATCCACATGAAATTGTGCAGATAATAATTTAAGCAAAGGGCACAGGGACCTTGGCTCCCAACATTTTGCTGCTAGCTCAGCCAGAGCCCAGCTAGCACAAGAAATTACAAGTGTCAATAATAAGATGTTGCAGGGACTAAAATTTTAAAAGTGAGACAGAGGAAGAAAGATTGGGTACACTACCAAGTGAGCTTTTCTTTGAAAGGGTCCTGTCACTGTTGTTTTAGTCATGTGGTCACTCTGTGGCTTTTGGTGGGGCTGGCTAAGGGAGGTGGGAAGCACTTAATAAGTTCCAATTATGTAAGTTCCACTCCATAAGTTTCCACTCAGTTTTAGAAAGAAAACCCCAGTGTACTAGCAGCCTCTGGGATGCTGGTTCCACAGAATCACAAACCTGCACTGTAGGCCTACCTCTGCAGGGTTCAAGTGAATGTGTAAAGGAGAAAGTGATATTCTTACTCGCAGAGACGTGGGACAGCTACTGGGATAGTAGCTGCAGGATAGCTGAGTACAAATCCATTGGCTATCTTCAACCTGACTTGTTCCCAAGGTCTCCACACTGGACTCTTCTAGTCTGTGTTGTCTGCATCATCTTCTTCCTCTCACAGCTCCCATCACTAGCTCCACAGTCTGCCCATCTGACCTGCAAAGTCTTACACTCATCAACAGCCCTCCAGTCTGCCTTCCTGATCTCCTATTTCTGTGTACATTACCTCTCCCTGCCCTTAGTCCTTCCAGCTATCTGGTTACATGATATGTAAGTGAGATTTAAAATAATCAATTGGATGCCATGATTATTCCACCACCACATCTCTCTTTTCCCTGATAAAATCATCAAGCACCTCAGTAGTAGAAGGTCATTATTGAGGACTCCAGTCCAGTTCCCCTAAACACCTTCTATACACCCAACCTGAATAGGTCACCAGAAACACAGTGAAAGGTTAGTCTAAGCCCTACCCTGCCCATAACATTCCTGATGAACAAACAGCTGGGTTCCTACCATATCCCCCACTCTGTGCCCAGTGTTTCTCTTGCTTTTATATTGAATTCTCCAAACATCCTCAGAATACAAATTTAAGACTATGAGGTAGGGCTGGGTAAGGGCAGCTTCCTATCAGCTTTGGGAATTGGTCCAGACCTCCTGTCTCCTGGACCTTCAGGTTTGCAGGGCTGGTGGTCACCACTCATCTACCAGAACACTCTATGACCAGGGGACCCAATGGCAGCCCTGACTGACAATTAAAGGCACTAAGTTACCATATAACTCTACAATTGGCCAAGTTATTTCTATTCCATCCATTTGGAGGTTTAGAGCATCAGTGTCCTATCTGTAAAACAGAGACAGAAAATTCAGTCCGGGAAGTGATAACTCATTGAACCAAGGATCTATCTCCTGGTCAGGAGCATCACACCCACAGGCACTGCCTACAAGACTATTTAGAAATATTTTATGTAAATGAAAGAAAACCCAATCTGAACTAACAAAGAAAACTAGATCTAATGAACAACTATGTAACACAAGGCCTTTATTAAATAAAGTTAGTTTATTTTTTAAAGGAACAAGAAAAAACTCCCATTATACCCATTTAAAAATGCATTGTAAATTATTTGGAGTGTTTCTGTTTCTTCAATTTCCTGGAAGAGCCTGAAAAGTATTGGCAGTAGGTCTTCTTGAAATGCTTGAAAGAATTCACTAGTGAATCCATCTGAGTCCAGGCTTTTGTTTTTGGGAAGAATTTTGATTACGATTTTAATTTCCTCAATAATGATAGGTCTGTTAATATACCCCAGATCATCTTGGTTCAGTAGAATACTATGCAGCCATTAGGAAAAAAAAGAAGTTATGGAATTTGTCTATACATGGATGGACACAGAGACTATTATGCTGAGTAATTAAGTCAGAAGGAGAGAGGTAGTCATAGAATAGTCTCACTTATCTGTGGGATATAAGAAAAATAAAAGACAGTATGGTAATAATATCCAGAGACAATAGAGATGAGGGCTGAAAGGACCAGCCCATGATATGAAGCTTATAACAAAGAGTGGTGAGTGCAGACTAACTCCACTGACAACTACCATGACAATGATGAAAGAGAGAAATGGAATACCTGTCCCAAAGATAGGCAAGGGGTTGGAGAGGAAGAAAATTGGTGATGGGAAAGTTATACTGATGGAAGATGGTGTACATTCAATGATTGATACCCAACTATGAACATTTCTGTAACCACAGTGCTAAAATTAAAAAATTATTAAAGATTTAAAAAATAAAAAAATAAATAAAAAGAGGGATTTGGTAGATGCACTAAAAAGACCATGGAGAACTCCTGGTTCAGACTTGACTTACACAGAGTCCCACAGCATATCCACATACTACATTCTACATCTCTACATTATATCTCTTGCTTCACATGTTCCTTCCCTGGAGTCTGAATGTTTTCAGTCAGTGTCTGTGATGTAGGCAAGAGGGCCCCTGCAATACCTCCTCTTCTCCATGCAGGACCTGGGAATCACTGGGCTTCCCCCCAGTTCCTCCTGATTCTCTTTCTTGAACCTACTTTGCACCCTATTTTCTACTTTTCTCTAGGTTTTAATTTTTTAAACATGAAACATACTGTGACTTATATTATTTTCCTTTTTAGGAAACATGCTAATCGCCACTGGCCCCTAATCTCAACATGACACCAAAACAAACTAAATTTTTTCTAAGTTCTCTTCAGGTACCAATTTCAGTCATTGACTTGAGCTATTTTTGCTTTGCTAATATAGGTTGGGGTGCAACAAATTTTTCTTGAGGAACATCTTTGTAAAAGGAACATATTATACTTTTTAATATACTGTGCTTTCATCTGTAGCCAATTAAAAACACTTTCTGATTCCCTTTTCTACTTTTTTACACACTGGAAATTTAGAAATGTGTTTTTGGTTTCCAAAAATTTGAAGTTTTCCAAGGAATTTGCTGGGTTTATTTTTCAATATACTTCCATTTTTATCATACATGTTTTATAGAATTTATTTTATTTTTAAAGTTTATTAGTACTATTTTAAGGATCGAATAGGGTATGTTCTGGTCAATGTCTAATGAGCTCTTGAAAATAATGTTTATTCTGCTATCATTGGGTGGAGTGTTCTGGGAATATTAATTAGGTCAAGCCAGTTAAAGTGTCCTTCAAGTCTTTGATAGTCTTACAAATGTTCTGTCTTTTGAATTTATTACAAGATTAAAATAACTGATAATTGTGAATTTGTCTATTTCTTCTTCAAGATCTCTCAACTTTTGCTTCATGTAATTGGACACTGCTTTCAGGGACATAAAAGCTTAAAATTCTTATCTTCTCTCATTGACTTGAGTCCTTCACCACTAGGAAATTGTGAAAAGTCATCCCACAAATGTAGGCCCTATAATATAGAATGTATCTTAGGTAAAACAAGCTTAGAGCAGGATTGAAAGAGCTGCAAACATGTACGTGAACAGACAGAAAGTGTCCAGCAAAAGAGAGTTCAGGCTTAGACCGATTTACATGGATTGTAAAACAGATGGCCTAGCAGAAAGAGCCCCGCCAAGAAAAACAGGGCATTCCCATAACCTCAGGGCTATACACTGAATGTGAAGGATGACTGCTTGTCTTCAAATATCCCTCATGCCCACAGCTGTGCAAACATTTTAGCCTCTGTTCTACTGATATAAACTAATTCATAAAGGTTGTTGCACATGACAAGCATCAGAGGAAACATGGAAGCTATACAAAATAAAAAGCCAAGCAGACCTTTGTACAAGGTCTGTAAGATTAACTTGCTACCTGAACAGTCACTGCACCTCTCATCTCTATGACTGACTCTGCTGAACAGATTTGAAGTTATCAGTCGGACCAGTTCTACAATGGCACTGGGTCACAGAAAATATCCTTCTTTATCCTTGTTTATAGTCTGTGCTCTGAGAACAATTTTTTTTAATTCTATATGCTCACTCTGAAAGTGTTTTTAATTGTGTTCAAATGGTATGCATTTTTCTTATATTTTTGGCTTTTGGGAGGAGTCTCACCTGGTAGTGCTCAGGGGATACTCCTGGTTCTGTGCATCGGGGTCATTTCTGGCAGTGCTCTAGGGACCATATTGGATACTGGGGACCAAACCCTGGTTAGCAATATGCAAGACAAAGCCCTACCCAAAGCCTACCTGTACTATAGCTCCAACCCCCTATTTTTTGGCTTTGAATCTATTTGTTTCTGTAAGTAAAGTATATTGCAATGGGAGGCAAACAGTTGGATCATGTTTTTTTATACAATTATACAATGTTAATTGAGGTGAGTTATATTTAATGGGATTATTGACATAGTTGCTTTTAAATGTATGTCATGTTATTTGTGTCTATTTTTCCTAGTTTTTTTGTTCCCTATTTATTTTTGTTTGCCTGCTTCGGGTTGAGGGTGTGTGTGTGTGTGTGTGTGTGTGTGTGTGTGTGTGTGTGTGTGTGTGTGTGTGTGTGTATGATTTTATCACCTCTTTTGACTTATTTTATCCACCTCTTTTTTCTTTTTGCTTAAACTTTATAATATGTATCTCTAACTTATCCATTAACCTCCAAATACTACACACTACCTCATGTATGCTTTGAGTACAATATACTTACTTTCTCTCCCTTTCTAGATACAAGTATTGGAGAGACACATTTTTCCTTTGAGTATATTATAAATGCCCAAGAATAGGATCACTTTTTTTGCTTTAGAACTAATTGATTATATTTTTTAAATGCTTGAATGATAAGGGGGTATCTTTTACTATTTGTCCATGTGGCTACCACTTCAGAGACTTTTCTTCTTTGTGTAGACCCCTCTTTCCAGCTGGTATTGCTTTTTTTTCTGCCTGAGAAACTAACTTTTCTTGAAGTATATGCGTGCTGGTGACACATTTTCCAAAATTTGGTCATCAGACACTTTGTAGCCAGAAGCCCAAGAACCCACAACTTCCCAAGGCTGGCATCCTCCAAAAATCCCAAATAAACCACCATTTCCCATCAACTTGGTGGAGAGATAGTCAATAGCAACACTACAGGGTTGCTAAGTGCCATCAGACATGGTCCCATTGGGACTAATATCAGTAGGGTGGAGGGAGAGCTAATGTTTTGGGTGAGAATCAGGAGAGTGAAGCACTGGGTGTTGAGAACCTACTGTGTGCCAGGTGCTGTTCTAAACATGGCACAGACCCTACAGGATCTTGCAGAGGATTGCATGAGCCTGCACCTGCCACATAGCGGCCCTCAGTGAAAAACCTAGTATAATTTTCTTCCCCAGTGAGTTTAACAACCTCCTGGGATAGGTATTTTGATTCCTGAATTGCAGATGAGTAAACCAAGCTTAGAGAAATGAGTCCAAGTGAAACTGACATTATCCCAGATCTGTTTGACTCCAATGACTAAACTCTACCCCAACCTGCCCTGTCATAGTCCCCCAGGACCAGAAGGGACTGAGGAGGTTCAGGCCTGATCTCCAGCCCTTTGAGCAGCTTGCTGCCCAGAGAGAAGATGGGAAAAGATTTTCAAGAAGTGCTGCTGCAGGCAGTTAGATTAATATAGCACAAAACCAACCTGAAAGGTAGGACAGTGGTGGAAAGAGTCCCCTCTACTCCCTACAGCCTCCACCCATCCTGCAGCAAAGGCAGGATCAGGTAAAAGCACTCAAAGCCAGTTGGGGGATGCTGGGATTGAACACCTCACTTTTCCAGAGTTGAACTGAAAAAACACAGATTGCTCGCAGTCCGTTTTTTTTATCTTTTTTCTTTATATTAATCAGTGTACTTTTGCTGCAGGCAAGTGGTTTAGAAAGTACAATGTGTCCAAGCTGCAGAGGTGCAAAACCTAGACTCTGATCCTGCAAGTTCTGTTTGTCTTAGCCTTAATCAGTGCCGTTTCCCCTGCCCGGGGTCACTCTGGGACGGTGTGTGCTCAGAGCTTAGTGTTTGCCTTCCCCCAGAACAAACAATGAACATCTGTTTTCTCTTTTTCCTTCTCTTTTTTTTTTTCCCTCTTGCTCTCTCCCTTTCTCTTTCCCTTTTCCTCCCCTGCTGCTTGTCATCTCTGAGGACAGAGAAATGTGATCTCAGGATGGAGCCTTCTACCTTTCATCAGGGCCTAATTCTCAGATAGAGAGCTCAGAGCTTGGGTCTGTAAGGAAGGCGCTGAGATAATTAACATTCCCCTGCTCTCTGGAAAACAGGAATTATTCCAAGGTGTGGATTTCTTTTTAAGGAGCTTTCGCCTGGGAGATGCTAGGAGGGAGCCTGTGGATTGGCAGACACCCGACCAGGCAAGGCAAGAACTCAGAGCAAAGGAGGGCACCAAGCTGAAAAACCATAAGTGAGCCTTAGGATGAATGCGGAGATGAAGACTTGCTCCCAGAGCTGACTCTAACCACGATTTTAGGAGGACGAATGAATGATCTGAGAAGAAAAGAGAGAGAGAAACTTGGATCCCTTGGGTCCTGCTTCTCCACATGAACCTTTCCTGCCACTCTTTCCCAGTTTACCACCCCTGTCTGTTAAACTGGTTCCTCTCTTCCTGCAGAGCAGAGTGAGAATGGCTGCCTTGGGAGAGCGCTTTGGAAAGAGTTAGGACAGGGCAGGCAGACTCAGCAAAGTTGCTGCTGCCATTGGAGAAATAAATGACTGAGAGAAGCAGACCAGTTTCTTTGACCCCGAAGGGGCAGGATGCTGAATCAAGGAAACCTGGTGATCATAGGATGTGGATGGAGTTCTAGTGGGAAATGGGTGCAAAATCACCCAACTAAGACAATGGCCCACACCCCAGCCAGCACTGGTTTCTACCTCTTTCTGAGGCAGAAGTGCCAGCCCCCCAGCTGTTTTGCCCATCTTCATGCAGAATTCACTTTGTCTCCGAATAGCTGACCACTCCTGAGCTAGGCACCTCAGCTTCCTCTCCCATTACATGTTAACTCATGTTAATGGTCACAATGCTGCATGCTGTAGCCACACAGAAAGACATACCACATGAAACCTGCATCTACACCTTCTATGCCAAAGATTCCTCTCATGACCTTAGGTGTTGGAGCCATGTTTTCAGGGCCAGGATGAGCCGATGACAAAAATGAATCACTTAGCTAATGGATTTAGATTCTTGCTTTGCCCATGAGTAGCTACCTAACCTCCAAGTACGCCTAGGGTCTCCCTACACTCTATATAAGACATTTCAGAAAGACAGATCCCCAATTCAGGGAAGGAGCTGGGGCTCAAGGGCAAAGAGTTTCAGAGTACATTGGGGAAACCAAGCTGGCTTCCCTCTCCTGCCAGCTGAGCAGCCACTTGGGATCTTGCTGACACTCACTACACTGAGTACTTCACAGTTTTATCCTTCACCTGCCTTTTGTAAGTCAAGGCTGAAGGGGCAATGGAGTGTGAGCACAGGAGCAGAGGATGTGTGTGTCCATGACTTCCATCCAACCTTCGAGGCAAACCCTGCCTCCCAGAGCTGGAAGTTTCAGGAGCATCATGTCATGCAGGAGAGGGTCCAGTAAGACTCAGGATGAGGAACGGCAAGTATGATATTGTCTACAGCTGAGCAAGTCGAAGCACTTCTTGTGAACCAGAACATTCTACAGATGCAAAGAGAAGCCAGTATTTTTCTAAGAAACATGAATGGCCAAGGAGCCTTATCATTTCCTTTCTTGCTTGAGTTCTTTCTCTGTATTAGCTGTCCACTTTGGCTGAAAATTGTCCCCCAGGAAATTGCTCTGAGTTCCCCTCCTCAGTCTTCCCTCTCAGAGAATGGAGGTGGAGTTGATGGCATGCACACGTATCAAGAGTGAAGTACAAGCTGCTGAGCTACTTTTGCATAAGTTTCTACTCTTCGGATAAGAATGAAATACATACGCATCAAACGAGCTATGAAATACAAATCGTGCCATTCCAATGGTTCCATATGCAAATTAAATGCTTTTATATTTGCATTTAAAACTGGCATTGCATGATATAAAGATGAATGGTAAAGTTCATGCTAATAATTTAAAATTCTAATTTTCCGTTACTTAGAACAACATTAAATAGGATATAAAAAAAAGCAGCATGACGGGAGTGAGAGAGCAAGAGAGAGAGAAAAGCTATAGGAAGGAAAAAGCTATACATTTTGGTAGGTTCAGAAGCACTTTCCTTAGATTTTGAATAAGAGACTCCCCGTATTCCTTTTCCCTGGTCCCATCCTTCAGGGAGAAGTGAGCCCTCCCACCTGATCTGGGCCCCCATTGAATTAGTGTGGGGGTTGTTTTCTAACCTCTCACAGGAGGTGCTAAAGAAGCAGTGCTGGGGGAAGCCTTTAATTATCTCTCCTCTAGCAGAAGAAAGAAGGATTCCTGCCATTGGAGCCCCAGCATCCTTCCAGAAGTGGAGTGAGAATGAAAAGAGGTGAGGGCAGGGGATGGGGGTGTATGGGCAGCAGATAAAGCTGTAAGGGCATGTCAGTGTGCTGGTCTATCCAAGGCCCTAGGCTATGAGCCCAAACCAGCTGGAATCACATCTCAGGAGAGCTGTTAGACATTGGCCCTGTGCCAACCAGGTCCATGAACCCCGAGAAAGGGTGGGTAGTCAGTCCAGTGGGGTCTGAGGGGGAATAACAGTGTGAGAGTCACTGGTGCTCAGCATAGCCTAGAGTGCAGAGACTCCACTTCATAACAGAAGAAAAGCAAGAGGAGGAGCAGAAGGAAGAGTAAGAGAAGGTTCAGGAGGAACAAGAAGAGCACTAAGAGGAGGAAAATGAAGAAAAGCAAGGGGTGGAGGAGGAGATGAAGGAACAGCCCATCTTCCCTGTTTCTGTACTTTCCTCCCTCAGAAGGGGCATCATTCCTTCCTCATGCTCCCACCAATCTCTTCAGAGCTTCATTCTTTCCTCCTAGTCACTTCCTGTCTATCTGCCTCTCTTCTTTATGCCCTTTTCGAGGAAAACAGAGTTTGTGTGGCTCACCTCAGTAAACAGGTAGTATGAGGTAAACCAGATACCACTCCCAATTTGTGAGCTGGTACCCAACTTCCATGACAGAAACCAGCCCCAGAAGGACAACTTGTCCCCAGCCAGGTTAAAGCTCTAATGGTAAGTAGAGTTTTCTCACACCTTAAGCTCTTGTTGCCTGGGCATGGGGGCACCCAGAGAGATGAGCTTATGGGAGCAATTCTATCTTGGCAGCAGTGCCACACACATCCAGGTGTGGGGTCTCCCCTGACAGTTGGCCAGCTCCTCATCCCTGCCAGGCACAGTTAGAAAGGAGTGGAGGGAGAAGGGCACCTGTGGGGAGAAGCCTGGCTCCTTCCCATGTGGTGCTCACACCAGGGTGTCTGCCTTAGTTCACATTTCTCAGCATTAATCCCGGGGTCCCATTATCCTTGAACTTGTGGGTAAGGACCAGATCTCCTGCAGAGACTCCTTAGTTCTGAGACGCAACACAGAGGTTTTCTGTTTCACTGTGGTTCCAGAATTTCAGGTTCTTAAAGAAACCAGCTGCACAGATTCCAGAACTCCTGAATTCCATAAGCACATTTGTGCATGGAAAATGCTAGAGCTTCCAGTCCTATGTGTTGCCAATGCCCTGCTGAGGGGATCAAATGAGCCTAAACCCAGGTGACAGAGATCAGGAGGCCACCCCTGGGTGGATATATCCTAGGGAGCATGAGCTTCTTTTCTTGCTTTCATTATGAGGAGCACACAGAACACAGCCTTTGAAGGAATATTTTGGAAACTCTCCCAAGTACAAGCAGCTGTACCCTGCTGAGCCCTATAAGCAGGCAGGGAGCCTCTCAGTTCCATGACATGGCCCCTGCTTTGGTCTTCATGTCAGCTCAACCAATAGCTATGCCTCAGTCTAAGGTGACTCTGGCACTTAGCCTTCACCCTCTTCTTTCTGCACTCTCAGTTTCTCTGACACTCTGGCCATTTCTTAGCATCCCTGCCTCTTCTTTCTGCTGCCCATTACATGAGGGATTCCATAGGCTGCTCTAAGTCTCCTGTTTCTTTGTCTTACTCTTTCTTCTGCTGATCCCTCCAGTGACTGCAGTGGCCCATATATTTGTTGAAGAGCCCAAGTCTATATTGGCTACTCTGGGTCCACCTTCATCTGGCATACGGACACTCCTAAGTGCCTCAACTTCATGGACATAATCATAACCAACATTTAGGCTCACCACTACCTACTCTTCTACAGAATGGGACCAATGAGGCTCACCTTATCAGTCACTCATGGATATTTGGGAGCCTACTTCAGCCCTCTTGCCTCTCCCTGTCTCTGTCCCATCATCATTGGCACACCCTCTCTTGCTCCTTTCTGAAGGCCTCTACCCTCAACTTGTCCACACCCACACAGTAGGTAGATTGATTTTTGGAGCCAAATATGCTCATATGCCTTCCCTGTGCTTACTTTTTAATACATTTTGGATAGAATCCCCAGCCCCCTGCTTGGTCCCTTATTGCCACGCCAATAATAACCCATGTTTCTATACTTGGACCAGTACCCTGCCCCATTGCACTTCCTAAAGAGACTATCCCCCACTGAGACAGTCACTGGCACTCTCCAACCTGTAGTTCCTGCTTATTCCCCCTTTCCTAAAGGCCTACCTGACACCTAAGGGCCACAGCAGCTGGTTCTCCTCACCCTCACACCTGATGGTGATGGGTGCTCCATGCTGGCTTCTTGTTTTTTCACAGGTATCATGAAGATGGGACCTTAGTTGTGTCATTCAGGGTTTTTTCTATCAGTGCACCTGGCACAAGATTGATGATCCTTCATCACATGTACAGGATGGACAGATGGATGATTAATGGGGGGTGGATAGAGGAAGGAAGAAAGGATGTAATGGAAAAATAGAAGAAGATGGGTGGATGGATGGATGGACAGAGGAAGGAAGGAAGGATGTAATGGAAAAATAGAAGAAGATGGGTGGATGGATGGATGGATGGATGGATGGATGGATGGATGGATGGACAGAGGAAGGAAGGAAGGAAGGAAGGATGGGAGGGAGGGAGGAAGAAAGGATGGAAGGAAGGAAGGAAGGAAGGAAGGAAGGAAGGAAGGAAGGAAGGAAGGAAGGAAGGAAGGAAGGAAGGAAGGAGGGAGGGAGGGAGGGAGGGAGGGAGGGAGGGAGGGAGGGAAGGAAGGAAGGAAGGAAGGAAGGAAGGAAGGAAGGAAGGAAGGAAGGAAGGAAGGAAGGAAGGAAGGAAGGAAGGAAGGAGGGAGGGAGGGAGGGAGGGAGGGAGGAGGAAAAAAGTGAAGGAGGGAGGGAGGAAGGGAGGGAGGGAGGGAGGGAGGGAGAGAAGAGGATGGAAGGAAAGAAGAGAGGAAGGAAGGGGAGGGACAAAGTAAGGAAGAGAGGAAGGGAGGAAGGAAGAAAAGGAAGAAGGGAAGGATGGAGGGAGGGAGGAAGGAAGAAAGGGAGGAAGGAAGAAAAGGAAGAAGGGAAGGATGGAGGGAGGGAGGAAGGAAGAAAGGGAGGAAGGAAGAAAAGGAAGAAGGGAAGGATGGAGGGAGGGAGGATGGAAGGAAGGGAAGGAGGGAGGAGGCACTACAGGTCCTGGAAAGGACAGGAGGTCCGAGAAGGTATCACCTGACAGGTAGGTATGGCCTGCCCACCATAGTCATGACAGCATTGGCTTCTCTTTCATCTGGAGGCCTCACCTCACCCCTGTACCCAGATTCAGCCTTGTCAAAGGGCACACCATGGCAGCTAGAGGAGTTCCTGACCACAGGCATGGGATTGGGGCAGGGGACAGGGAGGGAGACTGAAATGCCAGGATGTCCCCCAATGACCTCAAAAAATGAGAATGTGTAGTGGGGTGCTCACACCCCTCCATTCAAAGAAGCTCAGGACCCAGAAGCAGACTTTCAAGCTCAATATCATTTCACAAAGAGGAGCCAGGAGCTGCCTTCTGTTCATGTGCAAAGGAACACAGACTGGAAACAGCAAAGGAAAATTTAATGAGAGAAGAGAACAGAACCTTCCAGAAAGGAGCCACACTTCCTAGCAACCGTGGAGACCATGGCAGAGATGCCTGTAGGCTTAAAAGGGCTGGGCAGCCACATCATTCAGGGTACTGAGATGAGATGTATGCTCTGAATTCGGATTAAAGTGGATACAACCAGGCAGGGGAAGTCCAGATACAGAAACATGGGAGGAGGAGACCCCAGTAGGATTTCCTTATAGAATACCTGGAACGACAAGGTTTGCCACGGGGAAAGAAAAGCATTAAGTCTATATAGGAGAAACCAGATCAAGCTCCAAATCCTCTTTTTTTTCCCCACTACAAGTTTCTCTGCTCTCTGAGTCTCATTTCCTGGTCAGTAAAATGTAGTTGACCAGAAACTGTCCCCTGAAGTTGTAAAGAATGACAGTGCCCAGCACATGGGAAACTCTCAATACCTGTTAGATACCAAATTTTTTTTCTTTTTTTTTTTTTAATTTTATTTTTGGGCCACACCCGGCGGTGCTCAGGGGTTACTCCTGGCTGTCTGCTCAGAAATAGCTCCTGGCAGGCACGGGGGACCATATGGGACACCGGGATTCGAACCAACCACCTTTGGTCCTGGATCGGCTGCTTGCAAGGCAAACGCCGCTGTGCTATCCCTCCGGGCCCTAGATACCAAATTTTATTTTGTCTTGTGTGTTTAATTTGGTTTGGTTTGGTTTGGTTTGATTTGGTTTAGTTTGGTTTTGGTTTTTCCACACATTAGGGTGATGAGAATTTACTCCTGCCTCTGCACTCCTGGAAAGGCTCAGAGATGCCACACGGATCAAGCTCTGGTCAGCAGCATGCAAAACAAGTACCCTAGCTGCTGTATTATTGCTCAAGCTCCAGATATCAGGAGTTTTATGGTATTCAATATCACTTAATATTCTCTCAGTTGGGAAGCAGGTGTGTTCTGAGTGGCACTACATGTCATTCACAACTCCACTTACTCAACAAATGATTTTCTGAGCAATTGACTTGACCTAGACATTGCAGGGTAGTTGGTATGGCTACAGGATGAAGTGAAGACCCATCTGGAGAAGAGTCAAACTCAAGCCAGAAGATAATTGATTGGCCTGTAGTCTCGCCCTGACAAAAGGCTGAGTCTTGGGTTGGAGAGATAGCACAGAAGTAGAGCGTTTGCCTTGCACGCCGCCAATTCAGGAAGAATGGTGATTCCGATCCTGGTATCCCATATGGTCCCCTGAGCCTGCCAGGAGCGATTTCTGAGCAGAGAGCCAGGAGTAACCCCTGAGAGCAGCTGGGTGTGACACAAAAAAAACACAAACAAAAACAAAACAAACGAAAAGGGCTGAGTCTTGTTGATGCTAGAGTTTCTGGAACTGTCATTTGGATTAAGAGCCTACTGTGTGCTATTTTGTTGCCTTTGGTAAAAGCCTAGGAAACAGGGACATAAACCTCACTCACAGATGGATAAGGAGGCTTAGAGACACAGGAGAACTGACAGGCCTATCCTGTGTACTGGTGGAGGTTCCACCCAAGTCTGAGCAGATGTAAGGTGACCATTCAAAATCTCTTCATGGTCTTCTTAAAAATACATGTTCCAAAAAACTTTAAAAGAAAAAGAAAAAGAAAAGAAAATACATGTTCCAAAAAGCAGAGGATAGAGCAGTGGGTGGGTAAGCCTTATACACAGCCATCCCAGATTTGATCTCTGGTACCACATATAGCCCCTTAACACCATCAGGAGGGAATCCTGAGCACAGAGTGAGGAAGTAGGCCTGAAAACTGCTGGTATGACCAAAGGATAAAAACAAATCTGAAATGTATGTTTCACGGTCCTTTATCCTTTTAAAGGCTTGGAATCTCTGAGCCAGGGTACTTGGGTACCTGGGATACTTAGTACTTGGGGGATGATAGAGGGTGTGCCAAGGATCCAATAGTAAAGTCAATACAAGGGAAATCCTGGAGAAAAAGGAAGCCAAGCAGAGTCATTTAGGTAACTACAGATTTGTTTTGTGGTATTTTTTTGACCTTGACCTTACAGACAACTAAAATTCTTCACCATTGAGGCCAGAGTGTTAGTACAGTGGGTAATGTATTTGCCTTTCACCTGGAGAATACAAGTGACACCCCATATGGTCCCTTGAGCCCTGTTAAGAGTGATAGCTAATCAATCATGAACATCTTTATCTGTTTATAAAACTGAAAACAAATACTGTTTTATGAACAACCTTGTAACCATGGTGAATCTTGCACCCAGTAAGGGCAGGAGTCTAGCACAATATCTCAATCAACTTAATTTATTGCCCCTAGAAATACAGTAATAATCAAAACCCCTTGTCCTGCACTGAATCTGCCACTCAGCCATGCTGAGCACCCCCAGTCATTTCCAATCCTGGTTCAGGGTGTAGGCACATACTTGCTGTCAGCCAACCGTCCACATTCTTTAGAGCCCCTAGCCTAGAGGAAATGCTAGAGGTGCATTATTTCAATGCCAAGATTTTCTCTCCACATCTGTCTTCTCCAACACTAATTGTATTTGTATCTGGAGCAGATGGGGTGTTGGTACAGGCACATATGCATACAAACACACACACACACACACACACACACACACCATTTCTCACAGAGTTTTAGACCAGAACAAAAACCATGCAATTAAAAGAAGAGAAATGCAAAATAATCCTCTTAGTGGGATTTAACCATCTTCCATGCCTTGTAAATCTATTAATGAATTGTAATTAAAAAAGACAGACCCTTTATTGAAATCTGGTAACCAGTTTACCATGGAGAAAAGAGGCTCCCAAGATTAAAAAAGGAAAAGGTGTGCATTAATTAATTCTTTATCTATATCAAAAATCAAGACAACAAAAATATTGTTTAGAGACTAACTTGCCAATCGAGCATGACTGCCTTAGGGACATATGTGTCTCCATTTCCTGGAATGTGTTTATAACCTCCTGTTAGCCAAGCCAAGGCTAGAGGAGAATGTGGAGAGGTGGGCTGGAGGATCAGTGGGTTCTGTACTCCCCAAACATGGGAAGAACAGGATGAGTAAGCAAAGGGAGTGGGGTTTGAAAGACCCCAAGATTCCAGTCCTGCCTCCCTCGGGATTTACACAGTGGTCCTTTGAGTCTTGCCCCCCTGGAAAAGACCTTGCTCCCTTGGAGGGCAAGGGGTACTGTGCCAGGAAGGACCAGGGCAGGAGGGGCTCCCTGAAACCCTGGAGACAGGGTCCTGTGCACATGACTTTTTGAAGACACTGTCTAAGGAAGACAAGGTTTGGAGATAGGCTTGTCCATGAACTCAGCCAAGCTGTGGTGAGTCTAAAAGCAGCTATGGGATCATGAGGAAAAGCCCTAGAGGTGGTTGACTGGAACTTTTGTGCCTCTCAGCAAGCCATGGTTGGTGGACAGCAGGGCAGAAAAACCTTGCCTTGTCATGGTGAAAGTTAATCCCCTCTAGTGAGGCTTTCATCAGCACTGGCCTGGTAAAGAAAGTCTCAGTGGGCACCACGTTCATGCCAGTTGTGGGTGTCCTCTATGGACATCTGTGTAGAAGTCCTAAATCCCAGTACCTCAGAGTATGAGCTCATTTGCAGAGGGAACCTTACAGTGAAACAAGTCACTACTGTGGGCCCTAATTTCATTAGGGGAGATTTGGGCACAGGAATTTAACCTGGCTTTATGGTGTCAAGAGACTTCTCATTGACAGGACATTGGGTTAGGTATTATCTTCATTTTACACTGGAAATAGACTATGCCACTTCCTTCTAACCTCCCTTATTTCTGATGAGCAACTCCCTGCCAGTCTTCAGACTCCAATTCTAACACCCACTATCAATAGGGTATCATTTCTCACATGACTTTCAAGATAGTTGCTTTACTTCTAATCTTTATCCCTTTGTCTCTATGTTATGACTTGGTATGGATGTCTTTGGATTTTGCTATTCGGAGTTTTCTCAACCTCTTTTGGGGAAGGGAGGGCACTCCCTAGTGGTGTGTGAGAGACCATAAGTGCTGAAGAACAAATCAGGGGCTGCCACACGGAAAACATGCTACAGCCCTCTGAATCATTTCTCTGACCAAATTCAACTTCTTGAGATGTAAGGATTTGAGGTGGTGGAGTGGGCGAGAGTGTTTCCTAATTTAGGAGATTCTTAACCGTCATTTCTTCAAGTTCTTCTGGTAGCTCTTGCCCTTTATCCTGCTGGGACACTGACAAGACAAATGTTAATAGCCCACAGGTCCTTGAAGTTCTCTCTGTTCTTTATTTCTCCAGGTATACTTAATCCCTGCTATTCAGAATGGGTGATTTCTATCATTTCATCTTTGAGCTGACATATAGTCTATCTTAGAGAATGCTCCATAAACACTTGAATCCAAGTGTGTATTTTGGGTGGAGTATTCTGTAACTTCTTGATTGTGTTGTTAGATTTTTTTCTGATATCCTATTAGTTGTAGTAGTTACTAATTTAGAATTTGTTTATACTTTCAGTCTTATTAGTTTTTGCTTTATGTATGTTAAGGTTATATTATTTGGTGCATATATATTCAGGATTATTTTGCCTTCTTAGTTATTTAAGTCCTTCCACTATAATAATTTCCTTTACTCTGGTCAACTTTATCTGATTAATTAATATAGCCACCCCTCCATTTATTTCTTTTGGGGCTACAAACAGTGATGCCCAAGTATTACTCTTGGCTCAGTAATCATTCCTGGTGATGCTTAGTAGAACCATGTAGAACATGTCAAGGATTGAGCCCAAGTAAGCCATGAGCAAAGTAAGTGCCCTATTGCTCCGGCTCCAACCAACCCTCCATTTAAATGTAACTTTTATAACATAGCATTTTCTGGGTTTGTTTGCTTGTTTGTTTTGCTTTGTTTTTTCTTTCACCCTACCTATGTTGTTTTCAAAAACACTTATTAGAATATGTATTCTTTTGGTGTTTGTTCTGTCTTTGATCAACTCTGCAAATATCTATTTATAATAGATATATTTAGACCATGAAGATTTTGTTATTGATATGTTAAGGCTAGGACTGCTGTTTTATAAATTGTTTCCTGATTCTGCTTCTCATTCCTCTATAAATCTCTTCTTTCTTATCTTCCTGTGGGTTATTGAACTTTTTACTCCATATTTATCTATTTTTAGAACTTTTAATATATCTATTTATGGTTTCTAGTGTTTACTTCAAATATTATAATACACATATATAACTCATTGCACTCTACTAGTAACTAGTAGTTATATTGTATGCCACTAATATTAACATTTTAGCACAATGAGTTAAAAGTAAACAACTTTGGAGTCAGAGTGTTAGCTCAGCAGTAGGGCATTTGCATTGTACGTGGCTGACCCAGGATGGACCTGGGTTCAATCCCTAGTGTCCATATAATCCCCCAAGCCAGGAGCAATTTCTGAGCGCAAAACCAGGAGTAACCCCTGAGCGTCACTGGGTGTGGCCCAAACACCCTCCAAAAAATGTCAACAACTTCTATTTAGATCCCTTTATCCTTCACACTTTGTAAGCATAATAATATTAAGTACTTCCTTTATAAGCATTGAATACCACAATAAATGGTTTTGTAGGGCTTTGTTGCTTTTTGCTCTACCACCAATTTGATTTAAGAAACCCATTCTACATGCATCTCCTATTAGGATAATCAACTGATTCCTTTTAAAGGTTCTAAGTCTTCTTTCATTATCTTTTCTTTCTTTTTAGACAATACTTTCAGTCATCTTTTTATACTTTTTGGCAACAAATTCTATTAATTTTTATTTATCTTATAAATTAATTCTTGGAGGATGTTTTCACCAGATAATAAGCAAAGTTGACAGCTCTTTTATCTTTTTTTATTGTAAGAATTTATTCAAGATACAAAATTGATTAACATAATGAGGTAAACATAACATAATATAATAACATAACATATAATATAGTAATACATGTAAGTCAAAGAAAGTTTCTGATTAAAACACAAACTTTTTCTTAATGGTTTACATATCTTTCACAGTAGTATTTTAGGTACATATTAACATTGAATCAGGGGAATACCCATCACCAAATATGTCCTTCCCCCATCCCAGTTCCCTTTCTACAACCCATATACCCCACCATCACCCCCCGGGCTGCTAGAGTAGGTAGACCCCTCTTTGTCTGGCTTACTATTAGTGATCATATATCTGTTTGGTCCTGGAACCCTCCCTTGTTACCCCCTCTATTTAAGAGGCAGAGCTAGATAAATCGAGGTATGTGGTTTTGTTTGAAGGAAAGGAAAGCAATAGATTGGGGTACAAATAAGAAAGAGAAAAAAAAGAAGTCAAATATGCTGAAAATGGGCGGAGTCCCTCTAGAGGCTTCCAACCTCAGTTTGAGAGAGGATGTGGAAAAGGTAATTGAAACACCACAACAATACAGAAAGAAATATCAAATTAAATAACCAGTGAGCACTACAGCAATAAAGACAAGCACCACACAATAGTCTCGGTTCTGAAATCAAATCATGCTCGAGTGCAAAAAGAAAGAGAAAGAGAAGATAAAATAAAATATTATTGGAGACATCAACTTCAATCTCTACACCAAAATAAAGACGTCAAAAAAATCGATCAATCGATAAATAAATATGTGGAAAAATGATTGTTTTGTGCTTTTTTTTTTCCTTTTCTTTTTCCCCCTGCATAGGCACAATAACTATTGGGAATATTATAGAGGGAATTCCCTTGGCCTAGGTCTAGGAGATATAGGGTTTCTCCACCCCTGAAGTATACTGTCATGGGATTGACTATAGACTCCTTGCATGATCATTTACTCTCCCCTTGTTGCTTTTGTGGACAGCTCTTTTATCTCTTTACTTAAAATTGTGTGTCACTTATTTGAGCCACCTCAAAAGAGACATCTACTGTCATTCAAACTGGTCTATCAAAAAAGTAATAAATAAGTTATTTCTAGTGCATTCAAGATTCAAGAGTTTTCTTCTTCTTTTGTTTTGTTTTGTTTGTTTGTTTGTTTTTGTTTGTTTGTTTCTGGGCCACACCCAGTGACGCTCAGGGGTTATTCCTAGCTATGTGCTCAGAAATTGTTCCTGGTGTAGGGGACTATATGGGACACAGGGGGATTAACAGTGGTCCCTCCTAGGTTAATGTGTGCAAGGCAAACACCCTAAAGCTTGTGCCACCGCTCCGGCCCCTAGATTCAATTCTTTTAGTGTATCTTACTAGGAATTCTTTTAGTTTCTTGAGTCTGTAGATATGTATATTTTACAGATTGAGAAAATGGTTAGCCATTGATTATTCGAATACATTTTTGGTCTCTGTCTCTCTCCTTATGAAATTCCAATGATGCCATCTTGTTTGTTTTTTTTATATTGTCTTACAAATATCGTAAGACATTTTTCTTTTCCATTATATTTTCAGATTGGGTAAATTCTTTTACTTTTCCTCAATTCTACTGATTCTATGTTCTATTATTTCTACTTTATACTTGAAACATCCATTGAGTTTTTATTTGAATGTCAGTATATTTTAGGACAATAGTTTCCATTTGTTTTTATAGCTTCTATTTCTTTGCTGAGATGTTTTATTTTTCATTTGTTCCAAGAGAATTCATAATTGCTTATTGAATCATTTTTATGATGGTTGCTTTAAAGCCCTTGTCAGATCATTCCAACACTTGATTCATCTCAATACTAGCATGTGTTTATTATACTTTTTCACTTGTGTTGTGATTTTTCTGGTTCTTGGTATGAGGGGTGATTTCTTTAACTGCAGCATGGATATCTTGGATTTTATAAGATTCTGAATTCTTAGTTTGTCATATTTATTTTTCCTTTATTTATTTACAGAAGTTGAAGCAAGAAGCAAGCTGGGCAGATGGGTGTGTACACTCAGCTCCCTCCTGGTCTGCCTGCAAAAACAGACAATTCAATTTCCTTGTTGCTTCTAAGTGGAATGTTAAGCTCAGTTAGCTTCCCACTGTGTCCTCCTACCCTGGGGAGGAGCCTGCTGAGGGCTGATTCAGGGTACTTGGTTTCAGAGCAGAAACAGCAACTGAACTTCCCACTGAGACTCTGCTGACACCAAGGGAAACAGGTAGAGGGAGCAGCTTATCAAGATTTCAGCTGCTGAGTCCCGGAGCTATAGCACAGCAGTAGGGCATTTGCCTTGCACACAGGCTGACTAGGGTTCTATTCCCGGCATCCCATATGGTCCCCCAAGCCTACCAGAATTAATTTCTGAGTGCAGAGCTAAGAGTAACCCCTGAGCGCCACTGGGTATGACCCAAAAACAAAACAAAACAAAAGATTTCTGCTGCTCCCCTCCTGCTGTTTAACTGATGCCGACTTAGAGTTCTCTGAGATCTACTGTTACCAGTTAGATGGAGAGGAAGCCATGGAGCATGACAGCCCAGTTTTCTATTGCTACCTACATCTCATCAGTGTCAGTGAGGCCCCAGCACCAGCCTAGATCCAGTGGTCCTCAAACTATGGCCCATGGGCCACATATTTTTTTGTATCTGTTTTGTTTCTTCATTGCAAAATAAGATATATGCAGTGTGCATAAGAATTCGTTCATAAGTTTTGTTTTTACTATAGTTAGACCCTCCAATGGTCTAAGGGACAGTGAACTAGCCCCCTGTTTAAAAAGTTTGAGGACCCCTGCTAGGGTTATAGCCTATCAGGGGTCCTCAAACTTTTTGAATCAGAGTATCAATGCCTATTTGCACAGGACAAGGATGGAGAAAGAGGAGCACTAGCTTTCTCCTCCAGCTTGCTGAACAGGCAGGTCTGGGAGTCAGGGAGAGGAAATAGATCTTCTGTTGCTGGAGATGAATAGATTTTGAGCACCATGCTTTGTTATTAGGTCACCTTCTCCGGTCCTTTAACTAAATCACCATGTTTTTTGTGGGGAGGGAGTTTTCACTTTAATCTGTTACTGGTTCTGGTTTGGACATACTGAAAATCTATGGGAGACATCAAGGAAACTATTCCTTAGTTGAGCTCCTCTCAGTACATCATTCCACAAGTTCTGTCCTCCCAAGGCAGTGCCTGGGGCATTTTGTCCTCATTGTCTTCCTGTGCTTTTGGCTATCTTACATCCTGCATTTGTCTATGTAAAGGATAATGCCTGGGGCACCTGGACTGCTCCATTTGGAGTAAATCTGTCATCCTTTGGGTATTTTGCCATTCCTTCTCAAAAGAGAGAAGATCTCTCAAACCCCACCATGGGTCACCACTTCTCATCCTAAAGTCTCCATGGCAACTCACATGTTCCTTCTAAGACACCACTAGCTGTGTTTGTACATTTGTTGAGGTACATGAGTTCTCAGGTATCAGTTCTCTGTGTTTAGGACAAGAACTGGGTGCTAAAAAGAGATAAAGTGATATGCATGGTGCCCCTTCAGTAACAGCATTGCAAACTATAGAGCCTAAAAGGAAAAAGGAAGGCAGAGAGAGAGAGACAGAGACAGAGAGACAGAGAGAAGAGAGAGAGAGAGAGAGAGAGAGAGAGAGAGAGAGAGAGAGACAGAGAGAGAAAGACAGAGAGACAGAGAGAGAGACAGAGAGAGACAGAGAGAAGAAAAATGTCATAGATGCAGGCAGTGGGGAGGGAAGTGAATGGGTGAAAGAGTTACTAAGACATTGGTGATGGAAACAGCACTGGTGAAGGGATGGGTATTGGACATTTTATGACTAAAACTCAATCATGAACAACTTTGTAACTATCTCAATTTAATTAAAATTTTAATTTAATTAAAAATTCATTTTAAAAAGCGGTATCAGCTCTCTTGATTTCACTTACCAATAGAGCCCAAAAGGGCCAGAGTTAGGGATACTTCCTACTCTTGGCTACAGCCAGGTCCACGCAGATATTTGTCACTCACAACTGCAACCATGACCAGGTCCATGTCCCACTCTCAGCTGTGTCTGCCATGTTGTACAGTGTCTGGAAAAGGATGTGGTGAGGGACACTAGGAGAACAGGGATGAGGACAGGGGACTTCTACAGATAGAAATTAAAAAGATCTGAATAAGGTCATGACCAGAGACACACAGCAAAGCTAGGTGGGTGAGTTTCTTAAACTCCCCAGTGAAAGATGATAATGTGACAAAACCCAATGACTAGGTGATCAGAGGAGGAAAGTTGTAGCAGGAGGCCAGGAAAGAAGTTCAATAGATCAATGGAGGAGGGAGGAGAAGCAACCGATTCAAAGAAAGGCTAAGGACTCACAGTCTGACTGAGAGGCCTCCTCAGCTGCAGTGATTGGCAAGGAACCCAACAAACACTATGTATAGAGACCCCTGAAGCACTGGATGGAAGATTACACAGGTTGTAAAGTTGATAGGCTAAGACAGTGCTTCTCAATTATTTTCTGTCATGCCCCCCTAGGAAGAAGAAAACATTTTTCACACCCCCTGCGTGACTACTGTAAATAGTATCTTTATTAAAAAAACTTTAAACTACAAACAAAAATATATAAAATAATTTGAGCTGATTTTTTTAATCAGAGGTGATGTCTGAATTAATGGCTACAATGAGCACGTTTTGCAATGCATAGATTTTCAAAGAGGGATTTGAAGCAGGACACAGCAACTCTCGGCTCCAGAGACATACAGAGACATAAACGCGGGGCTTAGCTTGTTATGACTGTGTTTGCCGAGGTCAAACGCGCCCCCCTTTACTGAGCCTCGCACCCCCCTAGGGGGGTGCGCCTCACTATTTGAGAAGCACTGGGCTAAGAGAAGATGTGGCTGGATTGGGCATGTCTGCAGAGGAAGAAGGGTAAAGAGCTACAACATTGGACTTGATGGGGCCCAATAAAGCAGATAGGGCAGTTGTCTATTATGCTATAAACAGGAATTTGATCTCCAACATCCCACTCTGGAGCAATTCCTGAGTGTAGAGCCAGCAGTATTCCCTGAGTGCAGCCTGCTGTGGTTCAAAAACAATGAAAAAAAAAAGTTACAGCGTGGTGTAGAAAGTGTCACCCATAGTAGGTGCCACTAATCAGGGTTTAATTTCTACCTCCACAGCTCAAGACTTGAGCCACCAACCAGAGCCTCCATCGAAAGCTGGATCTTCACAGACAGCTCCATCCTTGATGATATATAGTCTGCAAGCCCTATATAAATCTGCTGTGACTTCTGGAAGACTCCAACCAAGACCCAACTGTGCCATCTTCATGCACTCCACTACTGAAAACCCCCCAGAGTCAACTCCCCAGTGCCTGAATTTTTAAATCCAGCTCAACTCCGTTCATGTCAGAACTCATGCCAGCCATTGAAGATCTGAAAATTGACAGGTTATCCAGGAGCTATAGGTGGGTGCTAGTTGAGTGCACTGGGAGACCCTGTGATATCTAACACCTGTTCCTGAAATCTCCACTGAGACTTGTGCAAAGGATGTTAGTGCAACTCTAGGCATGATCTCCAGTCCCTCCACTCACAGATGGGGAAACTGAGGTTCACAAGGAGTAGTGGTCCTGAATTTAAGGAGAGTTTGATGTGTATGGTAGATTTCAGATTAGGTCTAATTCTTCCACTTCATTAGTGAAACCCTGAGCAAATGACTTCTTTTCTCCTTCCATTTATCCACCTGTCAAATGTGGACAGAATAATAATACATAGCTGGCACTTTTACTATGTCAGACATTGCTTAGGGCCCTATACATAGATTCATTCTAAATCTTTACTATAATTCATTGGACAGTACTATCTTTACACACTCTATCATGAGGAAATTGAGGCACAAATAGTTTATGCAACTCAGTAAAAAATTATTGGTCCAGTAGATCCTGAGCTGAGGTCAAATCCAGGAGGTCTGATCATCCAATACTTTTTTCCAGCTCTCCTATCTTCCTATGCACCCTAATTCTCTCTCTCCAATCCCCTTCTCTCTCCTCTGCACCCTAATTACTTCCCCATTCTCCTCTCTTTCTCTGTATCTTCCTATTTCTACCCCCTTATCCTGTCTCCTTCTTCCTCCTCCTTCCTTCCCATCCTCACCTCTACATCTTTTCTTTCCCTTTTCCTTTCCCCTCATCTCCTTCTCCCTCCAACTTCTGTCTCATGTTGATAGTCAAGGTCACAGCCAAGATATTTTTCCCTCTCTCCAAAGGCATCTTTGACTGTGCCCTAACTTAAAGGAGGCGATGTCCATATGTTGGCAGGAGGCTTACCCAGTGGTCACTCTGTCCTTCCCCTGACCTAGATAGCTATTAAGACCAGGATATACTGAAACTTGCACATCTGAGATCACTGGACTGATATCCCCTTCAGATAGCCTCTGTGTCAGAGTCCTCATAACTTGGAAACTTGTTGCTCATATCTGCTGAAATGCACCCTATGGGTCAAGGTGAACAATGGGCACCCTAGGGCAGCCCATCCCCAACTCTTCTTTAGTCTCAATGTATACCTAAAGGCACTTACCCTTGACTAGTTGCCCAACCAGTCATGGACCAGTGCTGCCTTTCTCCCCACCCTGTCCTGTGGTTTCCATGTCCCAAGTTTCTATTTGAACAGGACCAAACTATGCTTAACTACTCAAGCATCAAGTGGTGTCTACAGCTTCCCAACCAACCCTGAAATCTGCTACTTCCAGGAACAGGCACTGACTGTGACATATTGTGAATGGCAGGTGCTGCCTTTGCACTCCCTGAAGGAGCTTTGACAAAAATGAGGACTTGGAGACAGATTCTCACAAGGTTTATAAAAGGAATGAAAAATAATTAGCCCTCTACTGGAAATGGCTCTGGTCTCATGTCTGTCCTTTCATCTTCCGGGAATAGAGACCTAACTTTCCTAGGTTATATCTAAAAGCTGTGCTAATTTTGACACTTCTTCAATGTGCAAGATTTTTATGGACTGTTGAACACCCTCAGCACCTAAATTTGATTCTAAAAGGATTTTCCGAAGACTTATCCTAAGGGAAATAGCTCATTCTGGGAGAAAGTCAGGAGATAGACAAGATGAGCCTGGAGCATTTTATAGTATCAGAAAATGAGTAGAAACTGTGAGATATATACATGTACAATAAAATATTTTTCAAAGGAACACCAGAACCTACCAAAGAAGCTCTCAGTGGCAAAAACCAAGAGGAAGGGTGGAATAAAAACAAAATAAATAAAGTAGTATATGATTATAATTTCAAGAATAAAATAAGATACATGAGTTCATGCTGATTTAAAAAAATAATTAAATATAAGAGACTACTTTCTCAGGCAGAAGCATCCAAAATAATTTAAGTAAATGCTTCTCAGTATTCCAGAAAATAAATATGAACTTGTTAAGTATGAACTACACATAGTAACATAGTAGCACAGAGAGAGAAGAAGCACAATAATAGAAAGGGCTACTAACTCTGCTTTTGCCAGGTGGTCAAGGATAACATCAATATCCAATGAGTGATGTGGATAGCACAGACTCTTGATATGATAGTAATGGTTCTTTACTTCTGTGGTCTTATGCTCCCCAAAATACAATAATTGTTTTCAGTAAAATTATAAGTGAAAATAAAAACCAAATTGGCAAATTCTAATTGAGGCTCAACAGATATATACTGACTATTAAGGCAAAGTAATGAATTTGAACTCCTACCTTACACTTGATGTATTTGAGTTCTAAATTTAAGAGAAAATATTATTTTAAAAAATTCTTAGGTTGGGAGAGGGAGCTCACAGTTGAACCCAGCAGAGCGCACATGCCAGGAAAGCTGTCCCTCTTTTTCCTGGTATGTCAGGGTCGCTGGTCAGACAGCGGGCCGCAGATCTCCTGGACTGAACACTTGGTCCAGGAGACTAGGACCCCCCACACCAAGCGGGTCTCATGGCCGGCCCTGGCAACTCGGGCCCTGGGTGGCTGGCGGAGGAGGGAAACCCCTCCCCTGTGTATACTGGACCCCTTGTATTGTTTGCTAGTAATACTACTTTCCAAAACCGCACGGGCACAAACGCGCCCGCACGACAAATATACTTTTTAAGCATTATCCAAAAACATTCCTGATACTAGACTGTTCCTAGGAATGGAATCAGGATGCCCAAGATTTGGATAAAACACTCAAATAGACCTTTATTGTCTAGTCTTTTATGTATTACCTCTCCCCTCTACCCTGTGTCTCTCCTACCTCCTCATCCCCCAACCCTGAACCATTATCTTTTCCATATTCAACCCTCTTTATCCTCAGTTCCTAACTTGGTAGATACCAAGACTGACCTTCTGCCCCAATACCACCATCCAGCTCTTCATTGAAAGACTCCCTCTCGGTCCCCAGCTCATGCCTCTACAAATAACTACAACCAACATGCCTGTTGACCCATACTTGGTGGCCCCTCTTGCCCCCATCAAACTATAGACTGTTGCATGATACCGGAATCAGCTTCAGCAAAACCCCTAGTTCAAGGACAATATAGGGTTTCGTAATGCCGCAAACCATGTCTCAAACTCAACTATTACCTGTTGTCTTCAAATACCCTTGTTTTCTTTCTTTTTTTTTCTTTTTAAAACATAAAAGGGTCACATATATCTCTTTTGTATATCTCAGATGTATTCCCTTAACATCTATAACTCTTTTCGAATATCCTCATATAGTGACAATTTTGCCCACTAGATTTTTTATTTGATTGTTTGATTTTCCCCCTGTGAGATCTGTTTTATAAGCAATACTGGTATAAGAGTATCTCTGTATAGATTTCACGTTTATACCAAGTTACGGGAAATGTTGGACTTTATTCGTTGGCCCCCAGATACACCAACAATATCTTGTGGCATTGCTTTTCTTTTGCATAGGCACATTAAAATGGGAAAATAATACATATGCAAACAAGTTCTTATCTAATAGAGATGGGAACACAAATTTGGTAATGTAATTAGGCCTTTTACCCTGAACATTGGCATAATGATTTGGCTCAGGCCTCAGAAGAATGGGCATCGCCCACACACACCTGAACAATGGAAACCATCTATGGAAACAACCACAATTGTCTTTAACATTACCAGGATCCAAGCCTCTACCAGGGAAGACCTACCACTGCTTTGGCATTGACTTACTCCAAAGAGTGCTCCCAACACCCAGGCGACTCAGCAACACTCTGCATGCAGGGCAGATCGCTCCGCATTTAATGGTATGCTGAAACTAGAGGATGCTCCACATCAGCCTGACATCAATGAAAGAAATGCACAGAATCCAGAGTCTTTAAATATAAGAGTCTGATACCAACAATAGCTAAAGTGTGAAAAAGTTTCACCAGGACCTTGAGAATGACTGGAGTTGGATAGACTGGTATGCCTGGAACCCAGAGTCTGTCTTATGCCAATAAACTTCTGGGGTGAGGCCTTTTTGTAATCAGGTCAAGGATTTTTTTTTCCATTTTCCCCATTTTTCTGGATCTATGCAAACAATGGCGGTTGCCACTATCACACCTTTACTATATTTTTTTACTCTTATCCTTTAAGGAAAAAATACAACTTATTGAACTTAAAAACAAATTACTGTAGTAGAATGCCTGTCTCAAATACAGGCAGGGGATGGGAAGGGGGGAGGGGGAAATGTTCCACTGATGAAGGGGGGTGTTCTGGTTATGACTGTAACCCAAATATGATCATGTTACTTAAATAAAAATATATAGTTAAAAAATTCTTAGGTTAGAAACTAGGGAGAGACTAGAGGGTTTAAGGCTCTTACCTTTCATGTAAATTGGCCCTAGTTGAGTCCTTGGTACCACATGATTTGCTCAGCATCACCAGGAGTGATCCCTGAGTACACAGTAGGAAGTCCTATACACCATAAATTATGGCCCAAAAAATTAGATTAAAAAACTTAAAAGACTCTTAGATGAAAAAAATCAAAGAATTCTTAGATGAAGTATAAATCATCATGACCTTGGTCTAAACAACAGTTTGTTATATATAGCACCTAAAGCATAACAACATAACAACAACAAAGAAGACATTAATAACAGTCTCAAGAAAATAAAAAAATGACAACCAATAGAAATTGAAAAAATATTTGCAAATAGCATAGCTGATAAGGGTTAAATATCCAAAATATATACAACTGGACAATAAAAATACAAATAACCCAATTACGAATAGCAAAGAATATGAATAGGCATTTCTCCAAAGAACAAATACAAATTGCCAATAAGTACATGAAAAGAGTATAAACAATATTATTCATGGAAGACATGCAAATCAAAACCTCAACAAAACGCTACCTAACCCAGTGGGATAGTTTTAATCAAAAACATGAACAACAGAAAGTATTGGTAAGCATATGAATGTATTGAACCTTCACATATTACTCTGGCTATGTAAAATGATACAGCTGCTTTGGAAAACAGTTGAACAGTTCCTCATAAAGTTAAACAGACTCTTACCATATAACCCAATAATTGCATTCCTACACATATAGCCCCCCCCCCCAAATGAAGAGAATATATCCTGACAAAAACTCCTACAAGGGACAGGGAGATAGGTAAAGGGTTAATGTGTGTGCATAGAAAGCATCCAACCACATTAGATTCTGGAAAAGCACTGCTAGGTGCAGCCCTCGAGATCCCCAAGTACTGCCAGGTATGGACCTGGAGGCCTCCAGCACCACCAGGCTGCCCTGGGCATCCCCAGCACTGCAACATTACATACTCAGATCCTTATACTGAACACTCTTGGAGAAGAATCGTCACTGGGGCCCCCAGACCTCCTCCTGAGCACTACTTGAGATACACACAGACACACAGACACACACACACACACACACACACACACACACAATGTATTTAATTGTTATATCAGCAGTGTGCAAAATAGACACAAAAATAGACACATAAATCAAGTGGTAAAATGAGCAACAAACTGTGATATATTCATATAATTGAGTATTATTACTCAGTCATAAAAGGACTCACATGAAAAAAATGGCCACTTAAAAAATAATCATGTTTTGATGATGATATGGAGAAACTAGAGCCCTTTCTCACTATTAACAGAAATGTAAAATGGTGAAATCACTATGGAAAATAGTACAAATGTTTATCAAAATAGAAGAAATAAAATGACCATATGACTCAGCAATTTTATTACTGAATATATCTTTTTTAAACTCAAAGGCAAGATCTTGAAAAAATATATATACCCCATGTAACTATAGCAATATTGTTATATGAGTATGTTGCTATCATAGCAATATTATTATGGCAATATTAGACACAGTAGTTAAGAGTGGAGAAGAGCCCATGAACAACACAGCTGACCAGATAAATAAGAAAGGGATAGGCATACAATGGAGCGTTACTCATCCTCTCATCCTGAAAAAAAAGGAATGAAAAAATACTACAAGGTAGATGAATCTTGACGATGTTCCATTCAATGAAACAAGCCACTCTCCTCTTTCTCCTCTGTCTCTCTCCCTCTCTTTTTCTCCTCTGTCTCCCTCTCCCTCTCTCCCTCTCCCTCTCTCTCCCTCTCCTTCCCCCTCTCCCTCCTTCTCTCTCTCCCTCTCCCTCCCTCTCTCTCCCTCTCTCTCTTCTCTCTTTCTCTCTCTCCCTCTCCTTTTCTCCTGTCTGTCTCCCTCTCCCCCTCTCCCTCTCCCTCTCCCCCTCTCTCTCTCCCTCTCCCTCCTTCTCTCTCCCTCCCTCTCCCTCCCTCTCTCCCTCTTTATCTTCTCTCTCTCTCTCTCCCTCTCCCTCTCTCTCTCTCGCAAACACACACATACATACACACACATACATTCTATTTGGTTCCTTTTGAGTTAGGTATGAAGAGTAATCAAGTTCATAAATACAGAGTAGAAGAATGTCAGGGACTGGGTGAAGGGAGGAAGGAAGACTGTTTAAAGGGGATAGGGTTTCAGTTTTATATCATAACTAATCTCAGGAATCTTCTATACACAACCGGGATGTGTTGCCTACAACGTGGACATATACTATAATGTGCATTTTAAAATGACTAGGATAGTCATTTCATTTATGGCATGTCTATTTTGCCATGATTAACTGTTTTGAAAACTGATAAATGCTTTCCTGACTGGGGAAGGAGAGAACTGGGAGTGACCACTAATGGATATTGGATTTCTTTGTGGGATGGTGAAAACATTCTGGTATTAGAAGGTGATGATTGCTGTCTGACCTTGTAAATATACTTTAAAAAAAATTCATCAGACCTGTTGTTTCTTTTTGTTATTGTTTATGTTGTTTGTTTTTTGTGGGAGGCCACTCTAAAGTTCTCAAGATTACTCCTGATTCTGCACCAGGAACCATTCCCGGTGGTCCTTGGGGGACCAAATGGGATGCTAGGGATCAAAACTGGGTTGGCTGCATGCAAGGAAAACTCCCTACCTGTTGTGCTATTGCTCCGGCCCCCACCAGACCTTTTGAAGGATGCATTTTAGGGTCAGTCAGTATGTCTCATTTTTTTTTAAATCCCAATTGAGAAACATTCTAAGTTCATCAAAAGAAGGAAAGTCTTTTGTATTAAAAGGAAGTGAGAGAACAAGACAACTGTAAGTTTTATCCTTTATTGGGCCCTGAGATAGAGGTAAAGAACATTGGGTAATAGTGAAGGAAATCTAAATAAAGTGTAGATGTTAGTCAATAATTGTGAATCACTGTTAGTCAGCTCCTTCTAATAAATATATCCTATTCAGGTAAGAAGTTAATAACAAGTATGGGAAGAGTTTAATAATGGCTATAAGAATGTATGGAACTCTCTGTTCCTTGCCATTTTTCTGTAAATCTAAATCTATTCTAAAGTACAAAGGTTTATTGATTTTAAAAGAAATTCACTTACTATACCCGGTAAGTGGTGGGAGGCAGCTTCCTGGGGACTTCCTTTAGAGTGGAACTCAGTGTCCTATGAACCTCAAAACAAGGCCTAGAAAGGCCCCACAACTTTGAGGGTCTCAGTCATCCTGAGTGCTTGATCATAGTGGTTACAATGCCACCTAAATGTTTTACCAGATCCTTCCATCACCAGAAGAGTCTGGCAGACAACATGCCTCAGTGTCAGACAGGCAGAGAAACCCGGGGGGTCACCCCTTTGGTTGGGTGTCAGTGAAAGGGTCATCTCCCAGGATCAGAGTTCAGAGGCCACATCCTGGTAAGCAGTTCAGTCCCTGCTCACTTGCTGCATTTACAGGACATCGCCTCAGGACCTCAGATTCTTGGATTATGCCAGGAAGCTGTCCAGGTTGTCTCTGGCCCTATATTCGTCTGCTCAGGGAGTGCTCAATGCTCCTCCCAAGCCCCTGTCCTGGCCCGAATGCCAGCCATCCTGCAAGCCACTGACACAGGCTCTCCACTTGGAGACCTTACTGAGCCACTCACAGCTTCCACAGAGTGTGAATCATCCTTCATCTGCCCAGCCCCCACTTCTGGAGCCCCTGGCAGCTCTCTAAGCCTGAGAAATGTCTTTCGACATCTGAGCTCACATTTGGTATGTCGGCACCAGTTCTTCTTCAAACATTCTTCAATTCTGCCTTACAAGCCCAGGTCTCTAATGGAGATGAAAGTCAGCTCAGTCTTCACTTTTGTGGGCTCCTTCTCTCCTCTGAGAAGCTGTCCTCAGCTTTCTGTTTTTTGGAATATAGTTTGATGGTAAGGTCAAGTGTAATGAAACCAGTCATTGCTATCTATATGTAACCCCCAAAGGTTGGGTATTTCTCAAACATCATCTAAGTAATCATCTTGCTTTCCTTGGATGACAAGGCCTTTATCTGCATTTGGTCTATGGAAACCAGAACCAACTAACAATCCTCCCAAGGTCACAGAGCCAGCAATACACAGTAGTCTTGAGACACCAGCACACGGTGCAAAACGTCCTTGCTTAGCACACTATTCTCTTAGACTTTAGTCACACCAAACCCCAGGAAAACTTCACAGAAGAATTGGGAGATATTACAGCCTCATTCTCCACACAAATTCACAGTGAGTTTAGGCTCACTAAAAGTCAGCCATTGGCTAAAAGGTAAGAAAGTCTGAAGTTAGAGGGATTATTTGACCAAAGTATTTCAGAATTAGAGTTAGAACACGATTGTGTTGAGGTTCTAGGTCAAAATTCCAAAGGTAAGAGTAGAGTCCTTAGGTTAGAATAGAATCATGATCACAGTTGTCCCAAAGATTAGAATGAGATTCAAGGTCAATGTACAAAGATGTTAGAAAAGTCAAGAAGCTAGGTCAAAAAGAAAAATAAAAAGATGCTAGGTCAACCTGAAGTCAAAGAAGGAATAAGATTGATTCAGAATAGAGTTCATCTTAGGGTTCCCTGCTTGAAGCCATAACCCTCAGCCACCTTCACCTGGCTAATGTGCTGCAGAAGAAAGTCCACCACAGGCACTGTGAGGTACTGCTACCTGATGTGGTTCTGAGAACTCTTCTGGACACAGAAATGCCTCAGTGAACTCCCCAGGAGGATGTTGACTTTAGTAATTCCATCACTGGGCTGGTCACCTGTGGTCAGAAAAGAGGAAAGAGGTTTCTTCTAGGTAGCCCTAGACAGAAAGGGCAGGGCCCAGTTGGAAAAGGAGATATTGCTGCTTAGGGCCAGACCACCCAGCTAGGCCACCCTGTGGGTATCCATCTGCTCCTAAACCCTTCCTCCTTCACAGTGACAGGAGGCCGTGTGATCACTCCTGCAAAGTGACAGGTAAGTCATGACCACAGCGCCCTCCTGGCCTGGCCTAATCACCTTATCCCACTGCTTCCCAGCATATATCCCCACATTTCAACAAAACCCTTAACAGCTCCCTTTCTCTTCTTCTGCCCTGCCTCCCCTTTCAGGGAACTGTCTGGAACACTAACACACCCAGCAATTACCTTCATTCAAATGAAGTAAAACCCAAAATTGGCTTCTGCTCTTTCCTCCTGCAGATTACCAGCCCCTAGAGTTTCCTTTTGTGTCAGAACCTCACTATCAGCTGTGTGGCCACTCAGGAAACTATGCGGGGAGTCATAGGGCTCCAAATCCCAGAAAGCTCCTTGCTCTTCCCCAGGTCCACCCACTCTCCAAGTCTCTCCTTCAATACCCTTGAGGCCCCCAGACCAAGATTAGTTGCTGGAATGAGGCATTGGCCCCTCTTGCCACCCAAAGGAGGACACTCAGAACTACCACACACATTCCCTATGTGTATGTCCCCACACATACATACCCCATCACAGTCCCAGATATTCTCTGGAACCCCATTTCTGATGTTGGTTCTGCCCCAAGTTGCTGGCAGAAAAGGACCCCCCCCCATCCCATTACCCCACAATGACTTGAGTTCTCTGAGTCTCTGAAGAAACAGCTCAGTCAATGGAACCCCTACTTGCACTATGGCATGATTCATGCCCTTTTTATTCCCAATCAGGGGTACATCCTTCTCTTTGAGAGGTTCTTTGAAGGCCCAGGAGGAGGAAAACGGCTGAGAGCCCAGCCCTATGAGTGGAGACCAGGAGCCTGAGGAGCCAGCGGAGGTTCAGGAAAGCTCAGGTTCAGGAAAAACACTGCTGGGGTCCCTAGTTAGGAATGCTTGTAAGATGATACCCAGCTATTAACCCAAAACAAAGGCATTCCCCATCTTCCTTTTTCTGATAAACCTCTTCCTTTGATATGTAAAAGTCCACCTGGATCTTACTCCACCCTTCCCTCTCCTGGAGTATGAGTATTGGTTTAATAAAGAAAGAAGCAATTCTGGCTTTTGACTCAGGCAGAGACTTCAAGGAGAAAAGCAGACTGGATTCATGCTCTTTCTTGACTAGTTTGGTGTATTAGCTTTCACCCCTACCCTGCTTCTTCAGACCTATCCATCTGGGCATAGAAATATGGTGCATGGAGTGATCTCACAACTCATGGATTTTATTTTACAGACCCTTAAACCCAAGTTTTTTACCTGAGCATATACCTCCATGCCCTGCCATAGTCCAGTCTGAATTCTGTGTCCTCACAACCACCTTCTCTTATGGGTGTGTGTTTGTGTGTGTGTGTGGCTGTGGTGAACACAGGAGGATGATTTGTGAGGGGGATGGAACATATGAGAGGGGCTGAGCTGTGTTGAGAAGACAGGACAGTAGGATAATCTGTAGGGGGATACAGGACAGGAATGTGAGCTGGGGGGGGACACGGGACAGTAGGGTAAAAAGCTGTAGAGGGGCATAGGAAAGGTGCTGAGCTGTAGGGGAGACATAGGAAAAAGGCTGAGCTGTGTGGGGCACAGGACATAGCTATGATGGTTCCAAGATGAGGTGAACCTATGGCCTGCCCTGCAGCCGCATCCTTGCCTCCAATTCAAGCTGCTCCTCCTTCCTCCTGATCCTCTTAGTGGTCTCCCTGACCAGTCCCAGCCAAAATCTGGTTAGTGTTAGAACAAGAACAGTGACTGCCAAACGCTTACTCAGCACAATATACTCATTATCATTCTCCTCACATGCTGCTGTGGTTGGTAATATCAATACTAGTTACCACAAGAGAAAAACTGAAGCTCAGGAAAGGTGAGTAATGCAGTGCTTGCAAGTAGCGTAGCTGAAACTTGAATCTTATTTTATTATTTCTCCTTTTGTTTTTTTTGGAGAGCCACACCCTTTATTACTCAGAAATAACCCCCACCTCTATATTCATGGTTTGCTCCCTACCGTGCTCAGGGAACCATGCTATCTATGTCAGGAATCAGACAAGGACTGCTGCTTGCAAAGTATGTGCTCAGCCCACTGACCGACCTCTTTGACTTTGACCTTTATTCCATCTGACTAAGATATCAACTTATGTCTGTGCACATCCTGCTACTTTTTAGGCCATGTAGATAGAGATGTGTGGTCTAGGAAAAAAAGTGGAGAAATTTTTATTCAGCTTACAGTCTTAAACCTCCCCATTCTTCAGAGTCACACCTCCAAAGAATTATGGATGAGCTGAACCTGGCCTTAAGATAAGACCTTCAGACTTAGAATTTCTGATAGCAAGGTCATATTGTCTGACTGATTAATTTTAAGAAGTATTTAGTGGAATCCTACTACATATCAAGCCCTTCTGGGCATTGGAGGAAAAGAGGTGGAGAGGGTGGGCAAAGTTCTGATTTCCCTGGAATTTGCATTCCAGTGGGGAAAGTAGATAGTAACCACATAAGGGCATGTTAGAAAGCTTCAGTTTTGATATGAAACCAAAGGCGAGTGAAAGGAAACTAGAGTTTGAGCCAACTATTAGAGTGGGTGGGTAAAGAAGGCCTCTGGGAAGAAGTATTGATTCACTAGAGAAAGTGAAGGAATGGATTTCCAATAACTTTCCAATGTGTCCTGGTCACCCAGAGCCAAGGAGAAAAGGCCTGAGGAAAGAACCAGCATGATGTGCTCAAGGTTAGTGGAGAGGTAGGGTGGCAGGAAAGAGAGTATGGGCAAGGAGAGGGCAAATGGGGAAAGGAGAAGGTGTCACAGAGGGAAGATGGTCTGACTCTATGGGCCATGGCACATCTCCACTTTATTTTCAGTGTTGAGGGCATTTATTGCAGAACTAGAGCAAGAGTATGATGTGATCTGATGTGTATTTTAGATTTCTGTGGCTGCTGGATGAAAGAAGGCTATTGGCATGAGAACAGAAGCAGGGAGTACAGGGAAGAATCCCAGAGATTATGAAGACCAGTGCCGGGGGTGTATGGTATAGTCAATCACATAAGAAGTTTTTTAAGGACTGGAACTTTTTCCAGATGGAAAAAGTCAGGACATAAGAGCTGATCTAATTTCAGAAACCCTGAAATACAGATCAGTAGTTGGGATCAACCTGTAGTCCCCAAAATGTCGTAAGCAGTGGCCTTAAGTAAGGTCTTGTGAAGTCCCTGGGAAAGCTCTCAGTGATGTGCAAAGAAAAAAGCTTCCTGGATAGAAACACACACACACACACACACACACACACACACACACAAGTTTGGCTTTCATGACCCTAAGTCTAGTGGACAGAGTTTGGCATTTGGAAGTAGATTAACCCCTCCTTTCTCTGTTTGTTTGTTGTTTTTCCTTTCTCTGTTTAGAAACCAGGCTGCTGCGGCACACTTTACCATTCTGGACTTCCATTTCCTCATCTATGATCTGGAGCCAACTCCCCAGGTTGTTCAATAGAGTATAATTAGTCCCCAGTTTGGAATCTGGCATGTAGAAGACAGTAGTGATAAGTTGGTGGCAGTGATAATGGTAGTGATGATGAGGATGGTTAAAGTGATAGTCATGATGGCTGGTGATAATTTTGGTTAAATTTAATGATAATAGTGATAGTGAGGAGGGAAGGGGTGATAATGATGATGAAAATGATGATGAGGGAGAAGATAAGAGTAATAAAGATGCTTATGGTGATAAAATTATTTTTTCATTGGGCCCAAACAACAAATAAAACCAGAAGACAACTAAGAATAGTTTCAGATACTAAATTTTGCTGAGAAAATGTGTTGCCTGCATCTCACCCTAATTGACTCTCTCTTCCGGGAATTACCAAGTGGGTCTAACTCTTGGACCACCAGACTCAACTTCATCACTAGGAAACCCTGACCCAGTTGAAAGCTGGGTCAATCTGTGTCCTTGCAGTCACAGATTGTCATTATAAACCATATTTATAATATGTTATAAATGTTTCCTAATCTCCCTGTGCAGACTTTTAAATCAGGAGAAAGTTAGATGTTCTCTCATCCGACTAACTCCTCCCATTTAGCAAATATGGAAAACCCAGGGAGAAAGAGATCTGCACTCAGTCACAAAGTCCAGTCATGCTTACTTCCAGTTTCACTTGCTTTCCCCTTAAACAAAGTGGATCTGTCATGCCAGTTATCCACATATTGCCTTTTACTCCAAGTTCATCCTTCAATGCCTGCTCCATAATCATGGATTGAATTCCCTTAAGCCTTGATGGTGAGCACAGCAGTAAGCTTTCTCAGCAGAGTACAGAGATCTTTGCAAGAGGAAAAGACTTCTCTCCTTGCCTCTACTGTCTTCACCATCCACCTGCAGTGTAATATTTGGTGATGTCTCTACTCCTGGCATGTACCCAGATGTGCATTCAGTTCAAAACCCTGCAGCCCTTTCTGACCTGCTAATCACCTTTCTATTCCCCTCTCCTCAACACACACCAGCACCTAATTCTACCCAGCTACCAGCCACCTACTGTATCTTGCTTCCTGCTTACCCATGACCAGCACTGGCCCTGGCAACCCATTAGAAGTCTCTGCCATCCACCTTGCTATAACATTCAGATAATTCTCTTTGGAGAAGAGGGCACACCTGGAAATACCTAGAACTTACTCCTGACTCTGTGCTCAGGGTCTAATCTTGGCAGGACCATAGGGATACCAGGAATTGAACACAGGTCAGCTGCATACAAGACAAGTACTGTGCCTTTTGTGCTATTTCTCCAGTCCTTAGTTGTCCTATTTAAATCACTCTGTAATTTCTGTTCTTTTAATTAGACCCAAGCTAATACACCATTGACATCTGGGTTCTAGTAAATAATTTACAACAATCCTCTTTGCCCCACTGTACAGATAGTCAGGGCCCCCCACCTCATATCATGTAGGACTGAGCTACATTTAAAGGGACACAGCCTAGCTATATTAGGCAGCTCCATTCAGTTACCTTTATTCAATAGTGATGAATTATTTAGAGATTTCTTTGCTCAGTTCATCTTGACCCTGTTTTACTCTCTCTTGCATGAATAGAAGTTGTTATTTTCTTACCAATTCCATTAAAGTCCCTGAGGATAATGTTTGGTTTTACCTTATTTTGACCATCCTTGACCCTGCTGTAGAGTGTCTGTTTGGAAAATGCATTTATTTTCTAAAGCCAAAGATACTTTTGTAAAAAAAAAAAAAGTTTCAAAATTAGCTTTAAAGAGTTATTTCTCTTATATAAAAGTAGTTTGAATATAGAAGTTCAGGACTGTGTGATAGACACACAAAGTTGTCTGATTCCCAGGTTACCTCTTGGATTTTGTTCAACTGTCCATAGTGGGGCACTGAGAAGGATAAGAAATATTGGAAATTACCGAGAACTAGAACATTACTCAGAGGGTGGAAATGCCAACTATTTTTGCAATTCAAGCAATTACCACCTTCTGATAATAAGGAATTCAGGAGATCTGGTTCTAATAGGCTATTGGAACATGCTCAAAGAAGAGACTACAGACCCAGATTTTACTGTTTTTCTTCATTAAGGCCAAAATACAAGTAACTCACATGCTGCTTCTGCTTATAATGAGGTGCTAATGATACATGTGATCTGTGATCCAGTCTGTAATCTCAACATGCCTGTTTGACCTCAGCACCACTCAGATCACACTATACTAGACCAACCCTTTATGCATGTTTCATGCCTTCACCCTAGAATTCCCCATTTCAAAGCCTCCTATACACACTCTCTCTGAGAGTGTCTTGGGTATTACATTTGCTTAATAAATCTGTTCTTTCTGTATAGTCTTCTCTGTCCTTTCTTTCTTGCACAATATACAAGAACCTGATTGAAGCCACTTAATTCCCTCTCATTCAATTAGAAAGAATAGTTTTGTCCCAACTACAACTCTGCAGCTCCTCTGAGTCCTAGACTTCAGAAAAACATCTCAAGCTGGGCATATTGTGCAGAATGGAATATATTTATAATGGCTGACTTTTGGGGACTGATAGAACCATCATTGATACAGTGAACAGGCACTCACTGGAGTCCTCTCTCATTCCTGCCACCTCCTGGAGATAGCTTTGTGTCCTCAATACCAACTATCCAGCCACAACATGGCTTTCTCCTAGGCTTCCCTCATAGCAACATGATGATGACTAAAATTCCAATATTTGAGAATTGCATTCTAGGCAGAAATAAAAGTGTGGGGAAAGGACTTGATGAGGGAGCTCATGTCATCTAAACAAATTGAAGATCTTTTCTGGAAGCTGTATCTACCACCTTCATTCACATTCATTGAACACCCCTAGATGCAAGTAAGACTTAAGTACAAAGTTGTCCACGATAGCACTGACTCTTACTATTAAAAGAGAAGGAAGAGAGGCCGGAGCGGTGGAACAAGCAGTAGGGCGTTTGACTTGCACACACTAATCTAGGACAGACTGCGGTTCGATCCCCTGGCATCCCATATGGTCCCCCAAGTCAGGAGGATTTCTGCACACATAGCCAGGAGTAACCCCTGAGCATCACTGGGTGTGGCCTAAAAACAAAACAAAACAAAAAAAGAAAAGAGAAGCAAAGCTATAATACAGCTGGTAGGGTACTTGCCTTACACACAGCCTACCTAAATTCAATCCCCAGAATCCTATATGAATCCCCAAACACATAATTCTTGAATGCAGAGACATGAGTAACCACTAGGTATGGTGCAAAACAAAAAAAAAGAGAGAAAGAGAAAGAGACTAGATCTTCAGTGGAGGACAAGAATCCCTCCCATAACCATCAACCAAAGACAGAAATATGAATAGACACTGAGATACACTCTCAAAACCACAGAACTCTCCCAAGAAGTCTCCAGGAAGGTGAAAAAGACCCATTTTTATGTAAATTTGATTGAAAATTTGTTAAAATAATAAATAGCAATCAATGGGAAAAAGAAAAATATTCCCATAAAAATACAAAAGAAATTTAAAATCATGCATATCAGCACAGAGTTCCTAAACTCTTTTAATTTTCTATATAAGAACTATAGGAATATCTTTTGTTATAATATGTAGTTTTCTTCCCAGTTCCTGAAATAACTCCAGTGCATAAAAAGTGAATGAATGTCTTTTGTTATTCATAACAAACCCCTTTTAACCACACCTAATCTTATGTTAATGAAGTAAAAAAATATTTGGAAAGCCCTTAAGGATGGGTGACTGGTTGCCAAGGGAACCAACCATGTGATTAAAAGTTTGGGATTTTGCAGCCCTACCCTGAGCCTTCTGGGAAGAGAGAAAGGCTGAATATTGACTTGATCACTAATGACCAAAAATGTAATCAGTTATGCCTACACGATGAAGCTGCCATAAAAATCCCTGAGTTATGGGGCCGGAACAGTGGCACAGTGGTAGGGCATTTGCCTTGCATGCAGCTGACCTAGAACGGACAGCAGTTGGATCCCCTGGCATCCCATATGGTCCCCCGAGTCAGGAGCAATTTCTGAGCTCAGAACCAGGAGTAATCCCTGAGTGTCACCTGGTGTGGCCCAAAAAACTAAAATAAAAAAATAAAATAAATAAATAAAACCCCTGAGTTATAGAGGTTCAAGAGTTTTGGGGTTAACAGACAAAAATGCATCCATAAAAACCAGAAAGATAGTGCAGGGGTTAAGATGCTTGCCTTGCATCCCATTGACCCCAGTTCTGATCTCGGCACCACATATTGTCCCCAAGTACTGACAGGAGTTATTGCTGAGCACAGAGCTTGGAATAACCCCCTGTCACTGCCAGTTATGACCAGGAAAAACCAAATGTATCTATGTACCAGGAGGGTACTACATCTAAATCTCAGGGCTAGATACTCCTGTGATCCAAAGGTCTTAATGAACCTCTTCTATAGAACTCTCCATCTAACAGTTCCTGTAGTATCTTTTATAATAAATCAATAACCTGGTCATTGTTTTTTTTTTTAATCTCTATTCTGTGAACTGCTCTAGTAAATCAACCAGACCCAGGGAAGAGATTGTGTGTAACTCTGATTTATGGCTAATCATCACAAGCCCAAATCCAGACCTGGACTTGCGCTTGGTTTCTGAAAGAAGCTAGGGGCAGCTGTGTGATACCCACCCTTCATTCCGTGGCTTCTGCCATGATCTCCAAGAAGACTGCACCAGAACTGAGATAAATTATAGGTTTCTGGTGCTGTGGAATTTCTTTACGTATAGAAAAATCACACATGTGGGCTCAGAAGTGATGTAGCGTTGAAGCACAGAATAGAGAGAATACCTCTGGAGGAATATGGTTTTTCTTTACATCACAAATTAATTTTAGGGACCAGAGAGATAGTGAGGCAAGTAAGGTGCTTACCTTACATAAGACTGACCTAACATCAATCCTGGTACCCTATATGTTTTTTTTTAAGACCTTGCAGGAGTGACCCCTGAGCAGAGCCAGGAGAAAGCCCTGAACTCGGCTGGGTATGGTACAAAATCCAATAATAAATTTAACTGAAAACTGTTTTCACACACTTATTCCTGGATTTTCTTTTCTCTGGTCTATTTAAAATGTACTTGGGGGTGGGCCCGGAGAGATAGCACAGCGGCGTTTGCCTTGCAAGCAGCCGATCCAGGACCAAAGGTGGTTGGTTCAAATCCCGGTGTCCCATATTGTCCCCCCGTGCCTGCCAGGAGCTATTTCTGAGCAGACAGCCAGGAGTAATCCCTGAGCATCACCGGGTGTGGCCCAAAAACCAAAAAAAAAAAAAAAAATGTACTTGAGGGGGCGGAGCAATAGCACAGCAGGAGGGCATTTGCATTAGCATGCAGTCCATCCAGGATGGGTGGTGGTTCAAATCCCGGCATCATATATGTTCCCCCAGCCAGGAGCGATTTTTGAGCACAGAGTCAGGTGTAACCCTTGAGAGTCACCGGGTATGGACCCAAAACCAAAGTAAATAAAAAATTTAAAAATAAAATGTATTTCAGATCCAGATTTGAGAGTGTCCCTTCTCTCACTCCAGCATTTCCCAGAGTAGATCTCACAGTTCCATAGCTAGTGGTTTTCCTGTAGTGGAAGTAACTCCACCCCCTGCTGAGACCCGAAACCCCTCCTCAAAGATCTTTTGTCTTCAGCTGATCATTTCCTGATAGAAGATTTGGAAACTGATAGGGAGAATGGATGTGGGTATTTTTAAAGCTTTTAAATGTTTCACCAAATTGCACTCCCACAGTCTGGTCTGACCCGCACTCCCCTCCCAGCTTGTACAAAGACTACCAGTGCCTCCTCTAGGCCACTGCCCTTCCTTCCTTCCCAGTGCTCCCACTCAGTCTCCTGCCTCTCTCTCAGGGAACACAATGGGAAAGTTTATGTTCTGAAATGTCTAATCATGTATTTATCTCTAAGTACTTTTAAAAGTCAACATAATTATTCTAGTCCCATTAAGTTTAATTCGCAGCAAATTATGCATTTAGCGTGAAGTTGGGGTGCTTCGCTGTATGGAGCTGGAAATGGCTTTGGCTGCTTATGATGGGCCTGAAGAACATGCAGGCTGCTCTCCTGTCTTTGGGTTCTATCAGAGAAAGTGTCACTGGTAGGTGAGGTGTCCAGGCCTTGGGCATTTAAACTGAGATGGGGCCTTGGATGAGTCCAAGACAACCCAGTTTTCCTCTGAGGGACAATTCTGAACCCCATTCTCAAATGCTTCTTCCTGGATACCAGCAGAACTGGTCCAGACTCCATTTGTGGCTTGTCTCTCTTCTTCCACTCTGGTTCCCTCTTCACTGACCTCCTGAACAACTGCTCATATCCCCATGCATACTTCCTTAGGACCCATACTCATATAGCACTGGATCATTCCAGAACAGTACCTTCAGAGAGAAGGGCCAGAGAGGAGGGCCTGGAGCCCCCTCTGGAGAAAAGGCTGATGGGACAATGAGAGCTGGGAGGAGAGTGAGGAGAAGGGGGCTGTGTCCTGACCGCTCTTCTGGTACCTAGTGAATGGTGCTCCCACTCCTGATTTTATCACACATGATCAAAGGAACCTGGGCTGCAGACCCCAAAACCTAGCAGACCACATCTGTACGAGTGCAGCCTACTAGATCCACATGCAGAAGTGCCTTCCCCCAAGAAAGACATCCACCTATAGGGAATACAAAAGGGATATTGGGGGAGGGTGTCAGCTGGCACTGAGTCTCTGGCGCTCAGAGAAATGGGAGGATGGAGGATAATTACAGGGAACCTGGAATTAGGAGCTATTGTGAATGCTGTCAGTACATTGAAAACTGAACATTATCAATGCAGATTTATGAATCAGCAATTTAAAGCAGACACAGCACATGATGAGGTATCCATCCCCACCCCACCCCTATAGCTGAGACAGGCACAGCAGCCTTGATAAGGGTAAAAGTGGCCAACGACCAGAAAGATGATTTTTGACCGGGGACTTCTGAATCATGCCAGGGTTCTGCAGGGACAGGAGTCTGAGACCAGAGACATGATCTTAATGAATAGGCTTTAGGATCCCTAGTTCTCTTTACTGACTAATACTACAAAGGGACCCCCTGCTTTGCAGGAAGACTGCAGGGACATCTTGTAAACAATACTGATCTTTCTTGCAATTCTCCCCTCCATACCTTTAGATCACTAGATTCATAAACAGGTTCAAATCTAAGCAGGGAAGGAGAGAGAATGGATCCTGGTGGCAGGACACAGGGAGTGTTGAGTGGTCCAGCACCTGCCTGCAGGCCTATGGTTGTGAGTTTGGTCCCCAGCACCACCCTACACACCTAGTGGCACTGTCGTTTAGAATCCAGGCACCACAACCAAGTGTACAATCCCCGCTGTTGCAACTGCATCAAGGGAAGGGAAGTGGTAGAAGTAATAAATTAAAAAATAAGGGAAAGATAATAAAGTAGGATAGAATAGTATGCGATGCAGAACTGTCCTGTGTCAGATTTAAATTTCCAGCAAGAGAATGTTTCAGAACAGGAATCCCTGGCAGCTATGGGATAAGTGATAGAACCACAATGACAGGGGCATAATTACTGCAATGGTTAGCAAAGGTGGAACAGCTGTATCATTAAATCTAAAAATGTTTGAGCTGCAAAAGACACAGGTGAAAGATTGAAAGGATAAGCCATATAAAGCACCTGCTTGACATGTAGGATGCTTTAAGCTCCATCCTGGTCCTGCCCACTTGACTCCCCAGTGCTCTCCATATCTGCAGAGTAACCCCCACAGTGTTTCAATCATGTTTATGCCCCTCCATGTGCCAACCTAAGTATCAAGTTCCATGGCACTGCCATACGGATGAATTAAAAAATAAAAGTCCTTCTTAAGACAAAAGAAGAATCAAGTCAAACTAGAATAAAAGATTTGCAAATCATCCCATTTTTAGAATTAGTTTCCAGAAATATAACACATTCTCAAAACAGTAAAATTAAACAACCTATTTTTTTTTGTTTTTGTTTTTGGGCCACACCCGGTGGTGCTCAGGGGTTACTCCCGGCTGTCTGCTCAGAAATAGCTCCTGGCAGGCACGGGGGACCATATAGGACACTGGGATTCGAACCAAGCACCTTTGGTCCTGGATCGACTGCTCGCAAGGCAAACACCACTGTTCTATCTCTCCGGGCCCAACAACCTGATTTTTTAATTGACACTTTCACTCACACAGATATGTATGACAAATAAGTACCCAAAAAGTATTAGACATTTTTATTATTAGGAAAATGGAAATGGAAACTACAATGAGATCCTCACACACACACCCATTTGAATGGAGGGATTTCCAGAGACAACTATGTCCAATGTTGATGAGCTACAAAAGAGCCTTGTAGACATTCAAAGTAGGGACAGAGAATGTGCAAACATTGGTTTGTCAATTTCTTCGAAGTTCAACATGTGATCTATTATATGACACTGCCATTCCACACCTAGGTATTTACCCCAGAAGATGAAAACCTAAAATTACTCAAAGACATGCACATAAATGTTAATGGCAACCTTATGCATAATAATTTTTTTTGGTTTTTGGGTCATACCCGGCAGCACTCAGGGGTTTACTCCTGGCTCTAGGCTCAGAAATCATTCCTGGCAGCCCCAGGGACCATGTGGGATGCCGGGATTCAAGCCACCATCTTTCTGCATGCAAGGCAAACACTCTACTTCCATGCTATCTCTCCAGCCCCTCCATAATGATTTTTTAATAAAACTAGAAACAACCTCGTGCCCTTCAAACAAAGTGTGGTATTAGCCATATGATGGGTCAATACTCAGCCATAAACAGAACCCTGCTATTTATATCCACTACACCTCCATGAAACTCAGTATAATTAGTCTGAGAAAGAAACTAAACCAATGAGCACTTACTCTATAATTCTAGTTACATAAAATTCTAGAGAAGTAATCTATAGCCATAGAAGAGAATCACTAATTGTCTGGAGAGAGTGGGGTGGAGATGTCAGCTGTGGCCCACTGGGACTGGTGACCCTCACATTGAACAGAGCTTCTGTCTGTCTCACTGTCTCACTGTTCTCACAGTCTCCAGATTGTCCTCTCATAGTCAGAGTGACCAGGCAGAATCTGCTGATGGCAGGTGTGAGAAGACCCCTCACCTACTTGGGGAGTCTCAGTTGCCAGCACAGGCCATTTTGGGGAATGGATGGCCTCTGCTCAGTGTCAAGCAGAAGGTGGATCTCCTTAATTGGTTGCAGTGTCATTAAAAGAGAAAATGTTTTCTCTGTAGAATTCCTGACACCTTTAGAAACTTCAAGTTAACCACCAACCAGGGAGAGCTGCTCCAGGCTTAACTCTCCCCTTCCCAGCATAGGCTTCGCCTGAGTCAGATGGGAAGAGAGAATAATGCAGAGGCCCTGGCTCCCCTGTCTCTTTGTAGACCCTTCTCAGTCGTACAACAATATGGCAAGGGTAGAAAAAGGACAAGCAAGGAAGGAGTGTCCTTAAGGCACTCAGACGAGGTGTGCATGGACAGGATATCCCCAGCCATCAGAGCACAGAGCAGGAGGGGTGCTAGTGTGGAGGGTGGATGGCTTTGAGCCACACTTAGTCTCTCTGTTTGCAAGATCCTACTCAGTGGGTGCTAGATGAGCCTCTTAGGTTCTAGTCAACAAGGCCCAGGGTTCTTCCCAAGGAGGACTTAAGTGGTCCCCTCATGTCCCCACTTCCTGCTGAAACTACATGTGACCAGGTGGAGACCAGCCCTGGGGATAGTGAATAGAAAGTGACTTGCATGAGTTGAGGAGAGGAAGGAACTGCTGTTACCAAGTGTCCACAGAGTACATACATAAATGTGCACACATACACACAGCACATGGGTGATCTCCTGAACCAGCCCTGCAACATGAAAGTGTGCTTTCACCTGGTCCTTACCTCTGCTGCCTCCTTGCTCTGATGTAGGAAGTCCTCCCACCCAACACACCTCCCTCTTCTCCATCTAACTCCTACCTGCTCAAGGTCTGCCTCATCCAGGAAGTTCTGATGTCTGACAACCAAACCCAAATGGCTCTACCTAGTTGTGTCTCTGGTTGTTTGATTTTCCAGCACAGTTTGGAATTTGGGTGCATGAGATCCAGAGGCAAACCTGAGTTCATTTCACTCTCTCCCAAGGTTCAACAGTAGTTTAAAGGTGCTGATTGGAAGCAAGGTACTGTAGTGAGAACAGGAGGAATGGGGATGGAAACAGATGTTCACTAAGCTCCCGAAGATTCCCTCATCTTCCCCCATTATGCCAAAAAGGAAAAAGGAGTCATGGGGGATCCTGGAAAGCACCTTCTGCAAGGTAGATAAAGTTCCCCAAACCCAGTGACAGGAGAGTAGGGAGTACAATGGAGTGAAAGGGTTGTGATATTCAGATCCTCAGTGAATCCACAGTTAGGATCCAATACCAGGCCAGGGGCCTCAGATAAGTCAGGATAGAGCATCTGCTTTACATGAACGAGACCTTGAATTCTATTCCTGACACTGCCCCACATGCCAGGCATAGTCTCCATAGTGCTGCCATTTGTGCCCACCCCCCAGACCATAACCAAGTATGTGTTTGGGAGTATCACATTAGGTCCACAGCAACAACAAAAGGAAATAAGGGAGGAATCATTGTTTTTAACTAAAAACATTCATTCCCAAGGTCTCCCCCACATCATGACCCAAACCCAGAATGCTTTAAACACCCGCAGTAGGGGAAGGATTGAGCCTTTAGCCTGAAATCCTCTGGTCCCACAGTGGGGCTCAGGAAGTCATAGTTGCACAGAGAAGGAGGCACAGGACCACAAAATGGAACCCAGCAAGTACACAGACTAAGCATCTAGGGGGGCAGCAAGTTTCATAGACATGTCCCTATTTTTCAGTGGGCACTAGTTGTCCTGCCTACCTACTGAAGTCCACGTGGGACTCCGGGCCTTCTGTGTTTCTGTTGTCACTTTTTCTCTGTGTCATCCCACATCTGGCTGCAGTCAGAACAACAGATTAATCTCCCTCGGACCTCTTACTCCAGGTCTTGGGTTTACTGCCTCCAGGCTGAGCCCCTCACTGTGAAGTTCTCAGAGAAATGTGCCAGGAACAGATGGTGACCCCTGATGCAGGTGGGCAGAGAATCTGCTGTTCCTAAGATCAATAGAATGACAATGATTTCTGCATAGGTATTAGTGTGGAAGCGATTGTGGGCATGTGTGTGCATTGCATATTTGTGTGGGCAGGTATGTGCACACCTATGTGAGTATATGCACATATCTGTATGTGCATGTTTGCATGCGTGTGTATAGTGTGTTGCATGTATGTATGTGCTTAAAGAGTAGAAATCCCACAGGTCCTGGGTACATCCTGAGTTTCCTGGGGTACAAAAGCAGTTTGTTGATGATTAGTGATAATGAGCTTTCACCTCCACTCTGGCCTTTTCCCTTCCTCAGAGTTGTGGAAAGAGAAATGAAAGACAGATCAGGGAAAAGAATTTCAATCCCAAGACACCATAAATATATCGGGTTGTGAGTTGATAAGAAGCTAGGGTGGGAGTCATTCCCTAGAGAGGAGGGGATGGCAAAAGTCAAGTTTTTGTGGAGTAAAGGGACCCATTCCAGCAGAGCAATACTGACAGATGGGCCTCATTGAAGATCTGCAGGACACAGAGTTGGCAGTGACTGTGTATGTGAGATGCCTGCTACTGAGTACTAAGCCCCAGGAGTACTGAGCCCCCTCTGCTGCTGCAGGTCAGGTTGGACCTGAGTCTCAGGCATTGGGTCAGCAAGAAAGACTTGTGGCCTCATCTCTGGGCACTTGCAGAGCAGCCTCTGAGTCTGTGATGGACACGACTGGAATGTTCCATGAAGACCTGTCCCTAAGATCCTGTCACAAATGCCAGAATGAGTCAGAGGGGCCTATTCTTTCAGGATCCCTTAGTTCTTTAGTAGGCAACTCTATAGCTCACCTTCAAATACTCAGGCATTTTGTCCACTTCTGGAATTGTTCCCCCAATCTTTAGTGAAAGCTACTCTGTGATTTAGGACATAAACATGATCTGTAGTTCAAGTTAGTTCAAAGAAAGAGGCATGTGCAGAAGGAGAAACTGAGTACAGAGAAAGAGGTGTGTAGAGGAAAGGGGAAAAGAGTGGGGCATTTGCAAAGAGTGGGTTTTGTGCAGAGGGAAGAATGTGTGCAGAGGGAGGACATGTGCAAAGGTAGAAAGTGTGCAGAGGAAAATCAGAGTGCAGAGAGAAGGAAGTGGTGTGCAGAGGAAAGGTTATATGCAGAGGTCTAGAAGTGTGGAGTGGGTGCAGGAGAAGGAGAAGCACAAGAGATAAAACATATGTCTAGTAAGACAACTCACTTCCCAGTATGGAAGCCACACTCTGATCTTGCTCCTGGGACCTCACTGGAGGCCATTAACCTGGAGAGGTACATGATGGCTAAGGTGACACCATGTTTCTTTTCACACTCCCCCTCTGGGTAGCAGCAGAAGTTGAGTTCCAGAATCAAACAGGCCTGGATTGGACCTGCCTGGTATGACCTTGGGCAAGTGTCTTTGCCACTCAGAGGACAGATGTCTTGTCAAGGCTGGCCCCATACTGGGCTCTGAGACATTGCTGCTGAATCAAAGACTGTTCCTTTTCTCAGAGAAAAAAATTTACTCTACTTAATTAATCTAATTAGACATAATCAACTTGTGGAGATCTGTGCAGCAGGGTGAGTGATTAGGAAAAATTACCTCCCTGAAATGAATTTAGTGAAATTTTTTGGCCCTACCATCTAAAACCCAAATAAAGAATAGGTTAACTGTTCCCACCAGGCTTGATACAAACCCCACCCAGATGGGCAAGGGGACCAGCAGAGCTGCAGTGACAGCTGCAGAGGCCTCCCACAACCTCTGGGAGATCTGGGCTCTGTTAGGATCACAAACCTATGGCCCCTCCACCCTCAGACCCTTCAGCACTGGGTAAATAATGCTCATACACCAACAGATGCTGAGACAATTGACCAACTGCTCCTGAGCTTTGAAGTATTCTGTTCTCTCCTTCAAAAGAACTGGAAAATATTGGAAAATATTAGGTAACAGCCTATGTGCATGTGAATATGTGTATATGTGTGCTATGCCTGAGCTTATGAGTATATGTATGTATATATATAATGTATTTTTTGTGTCTGTGTATCTATATGTACACACACTGACTAACTTCACTATTTCCTATTCTTTGGATTTGCCTTGGGGAGAGCAGTCAGGATCATTCCTATTGGCAGGAATTCCAGAGAGCAACCTGAATGATGGTACTGGGTTGGGCAGTGCTTATTGCCCGGGGATGGTTCCTTCCTAGTGTGTCATGCCCTCAAATGCCTCAACTTTCTCTCATATAATTTAGGACTTGTGCCTGAAACTGAAAACCACACTGTTTCCAGGCCATCAATCAGCGAGGGGCAGGTCTGTAGACAGTTATTTTTCAGCCTGTGAAGTCAGATAAACTGGTCTTTCCATGCATAACCAGTTTCAGTAAATTCCCATCTATACAAAACACTTTTCCTGAGGCAGAGATACTGGGAAAAGGAAGACTATAGAAAAAATTTTGGGGCCCGGAGAGATAGCACAGCGGTGTTTGCCTTGCAAGCAGCCGATCCAGGACCAAAGGTGGTTGGTTCGAATCCCGGTGTCCCATATGGTCTCCCGTGCCTGCCAGGAGCTATTTCTGAGCAGAAAGCCAGGAGTAATCCCTGAGCATCGCTGGGTGTGGCCCAAAAACCAAAAAAAAATTTTTTTTTGGAGATATGTAAGAAGGGATTCCTCTTGATCATTTCCTTATTCAAGGAGAGGGAGACAGTATTCTCCTGAGGAGTGGGGAGCATATAGCAACCTCCTCTGTTTTAGAAGGAATAAATAAGATTACAATACTCAAACCAGGAGGTTTAGAACTCATAGTTAATATCCCAGCCAAAACTGTAGAATCTCTGACTCCAGACTTGAAAATTGTTCTCTTTGGCCAGTAATGAGAGATTAAGTTCTGGATCCAGAAAGCCTAAATTCAATCCTGCTTCTTGACCCTTATTAGTCAGGCACATTTCTTTATGTCATAACTGTCTTAGCTGTCAAATAAAAAAAGGTAATTCTTTATTGGGGCAGTGATGAATAATAACAATAAGAACATTTAAAAGACCAGCGTAGTGACTGACTGGCAGACAGTGATATTAAAGAACACACGAGCTATTTCTGCTGTTATTATGCAAAAATCTTTTTTGACCCAACCCCTATTATTTAAAAGGGGTCATTTAGTGAGTAGCGACTTAGGGAGGGCTGCCTCCCCTTGTGCCTTTGTGTAAAATAAAAATATAAAAAAGAGTCCATGAGTTGGGTGAAACCTCTCAGGCACTGTGTTTCTAACCCCTTAGGCAGATGGGTCTGAGGAAGCAGAATTGGGTGGAGGAATAATACATCAAGTAGTCAGAAAAGATATTCATTGAATTATTCTTCATGGCCTTTCTCTGCCATGTGCTTTTTCTATCTGCCATGTGCTCTCACTGCCCTGTGCTGTCTATGTCATGTGCTTTCTCTCTCGAGCTCAAAGCCAGACTCTTTCTTTATTATCCAGAACCCTACTCACCAGGGTGGGGGAAGGTCCTGTAATCCAGGTGGACTTTTACATCTCAAAAAAAAAAAAAAAAAAAGAGGTTAAAGAAAAAGGAAGTTGAGAGAAGTGTTCACTTTACACCTCTGTCCTTCCGAAAGTCCTGCCAGTCAAGCCCATGATCCAGAACTGCTGCCATGTCTGCCCATGGGTTTAACTCTTGAAAGAAAGAAAATCTCATAAAACCTCATGGATGAATGCGTCTCTCAGCTGATCACACTGGGGCTCCTTGAGAGAGACAGTGCAAGTCCCCTGCCTTGCCAAACACTCAACAGCTATACAGAAAGATACATCCAATAAATGTCACCATACCAATGGTCCAGCTCACCAGTTTTCCACTAATCTCTGCAGAGACTCCTAACTTCCAAAAACTTCAGGAATGCTCATTCTGTGGCTGACAATTCCAGAGACTCTATGGAGCCAGAGCAGACACCTCCCTCCGCTTCCATATTTCTGTACTTTCAAAAGGTCGACAGCCAAGCCCACCATCCACTGCTGCCATCATGAGTCCAATTCTACAGATGCTCAAAGTCTTAAACCTTGAGCCACATATGAGGCTATGTGACACCTCTATAGTTTTATTACTGATATCTCAGTAGGAATATACCAAATTAGATGTGAAATTATCTTAGAAGCCACATAAGCTCAACAAACAAAACCAACAACAGAAAGTTTAACTAGCAATGAATAGCTTAGTAAATCTTCAGAAAATGACATAATGACTCCATTGTGAGATATGACAATATCACAAATTTTTTTTTAATAAATTTTTTATAATTCCATTACCATTTAATTGTAACAAGCAATATTAAGTAAATTATTTATACCTGCCAAGGGGCAGGCTTGGGAGAGTTTGGGAAACCGGAGACATTGTTGGACATCACTGACGGTGATATTGGTGTTGGAATATTTAATGCCAGAAATAACTGTAATATGAGCAAACTCACATAAAGAGCAAACTCTGTAAACTATGATGTTTAAAATAAATTTATTATAAAAATGAGGCCACTGAATTAATCCATACTATTAGACATTTTAATAAAATGTATTGTAATATTGTCATTTATTCAAAATAAACAAAAATATGTAATCCATAACTGCCTAGCTATAATTAGGTCAGGAGTTATTTTCAAGGAAAAGTTAGGGAGTGATCCTATCAGAAAAGGAATGAATTCAGGACTTGAGTGATACTATAGCAGGAAAATCACTTGCCTTGCATGCAGCCAGCCCAAGTTGGATCTCATCATTCCATATGGTCCCCCAAGCACCTCCAGGAGTGATCCCTGAGTGCAGGGCCAAGAGTAACCCCTGCGCACCACCAGGTATGGCCCCAAAACCAAAGGACAATAAAGAAGGATGAACTATAGATAAGCAAACAAAACAAGAGAGGTTCACTCCTGCTTTCTTCTCGGCATGCGAATTACTTTTGAGATGCCACCTTAAGAAAAACCTATTTAGAAAAGACAAGCCTGATCACTGGACCAAACTGCAACCCTCTAGTCCTTCTACTTTACTTTCAAGCTCTTTTATATTCCAAATTGGAACTGTCAGGGAAAACCAAAGCCAGGCACTGATTAAAGTAGTAAAGACCAATTTTATTCAGAAGCAATTGCAAGCGGGGAAAAGAGACTTCAATATAGATGTGCACTCAATTTCATTGCTGGGCCCTATCTGTCTCATCCAGCACCTAACAAGTGTAGCACACAGAAGATGTTGCCTCTTCACTTTTCTAGTGGGAATAGAGTTGAACCGACATAGCCTTCCCTACCAGGGGGATTTGAGAGTCTAAACTTGGGTACCAATTTACTTCTCACTTCTTTCCTGGTTCTCTTCTCCCCACTCCTTCATCCCTATTTCCTTCACTCCCATGTCCTCTCTGCCCCTTTTCTGACCCTCCTGCTCTCTCCTTTACTGAGTCCCACACTGTCTCCGTTCAGTCCCCATCCTCCCCCCAACTAATTAAACATACTGCAGAATGTGTTTCATTTGCATTTGGCTCCAGGGCCAAGGCAGGATGACAGCCACATGTTCATTAAATAGCTCTGTGTAGAGGGAGGCAGCAAATGGGTTTTTATTAAAACCTTCATCTCAGCTCATCATATGAGAAAATTATGTATTCATTGAGGAAAGAAGCACAAGCCTCAGATACAAGTACTTGAGATTTGGGTGTGGAAAAGAGGAGGTGATACAGTTCTAAATCCAGGAAGTCCTAAATTGCTCAGACCTCTGCTTGCTTTGGGACTGGGGACAAAGCTGGACCAGGACTCTTGTTACTGAGATGCTGCCATAATAATACAGGTCAGAAATCCCTTCTGGTTTTGACTAGAGCTAGGGCAGAGTGTGGTTATTAAGCATCTAGTGTAATTATTACAGGGAATTTTCTATTCATCTGTTGAATACCCAGCACTTGATAACCCTGTCAGCTAGCTTAGCACAAAATAGACCACTGTCATGATATATGGCTATATTTGTGAATTTCTAGCTTTTACCTATCACGAATTTTTCTCAGTCATTGGTAATGAATAGCACCTTTTATAATGGCTACATTATCATCATAATTATTATAATATAATGATTTTCCATTAAGCACCTTTCTATACTAGTTATTAGGCTTGGTGACTTGGTAATTTTGTCATTTAACCCTCAAATCTGAAGACTTGGGATAGTCAGTGTTATAATTCCTCTCTTGTGGCTAGGAAAACTGAAGTTCAGGAGTAACATACAAAGACCAAGACACTGAACATTATTAGATCATGGTGCCAGTGATCAGCGAAAGAGGAAGCACAAAAAGCTAAGGCCACTGATCCCCACTTCTCTACCATTAGAGAATGTCCAGGGCATGGAGCCAGCAAGAAAAAGGAATCAGAAGCTAAGAGGGAGACAAGCTGAGAAACAGGAAGGGTAAGATTGAAAGAGGGAATAGAACAACTCTGATAATCTCCAGTACTCCTTGTAAGTTCAGTGGAGTGCTGAATATTCCCCACACTTGAAAAAACTACCAAACTCTGGAGAGTCACTCAGAAGAATAAGAAGTAATGGTGCTAGCATTTTTCCAAGACTGAGATTAGTGCATACCCCACAAATCAGCCTCAGAGGCTTCATATTGTCAGAAAATTGAAAAATTGTACACAGCAGGATTTTTCCTAGACATTGGAAGGCAAATATCTCGAGATTAGTCTCTTTCTATCCTTCTAACAATCACCTGAAAGTTTCAAACTACTCACAAGTAACTCAACTATACCCACAGGATACAGTTTAAGAAATTTTAGGATACTTGCCTGGCACCTGACTAATTCAATCCACAGCATGTGGCTCCTTCAGTGACTAGGAAGCACAGAGCCAGGAGTAAGCCCTAAGAAACAGCTGCTGAGAAAAGAAAAGAAGGAAGGAAGGAAGGAAGGAAGGAAGGAAGGAAGGAAGGAAGGAAGGAAGGAAGGAAGGAAGGAAGGAAGGAAGGAAGGAAGGAAGGAAGGAAGGAAGGAAGGAAGGAAGGAAGGAAGGAAGGAAGGAAGGAAGGAAGGAAGGAAGGAAGGAAGGAAGGAAGGAAGGAAGGAAGGAAGGAAGGAAGGAAGGAAGGAAGGAAGGAAGGAAGGAAGGAAGGAAGGAAGGAAGGAAGGAAGGAAGGAAGGAAGGAAGGAAGGAAGGAAGGAGGAAAGGAAGGAAGAAAGAAAGAAAGAAAGAAAGAAAGAAAGAAAGAAAGAAAGAAAGAAAGAAAGAAAGAAAGAAAGAAAGAAAGAAAGAAAGAAAGAAAGAAAGAAAGAAAGAAAGAAAGAAAGAAAGAAAGAAAGAAAGAAAGAAAGAAAGAGAAAGAAAGAAAGAAAGAAAGAAAGAAAGAAAGAAAGAAAGAAAGAAAGAAAGAAAGAAAGAAAGAAAGAAAGAAAGAAAGAAAGAAAGAAAGAGAAAGAAAGAAAGAAAGAAAGAAAGAGAAAGAAAGAAAGAAAGAAAGAAAGAAAGAAAGAAAGAAAGAAAGAAAGAAAGAAAGAAAGAAAGAAAGAAAGAAAGAAAGAAAGAAAGAAAGAAAGAAAGAAAGAAAGAAAGAAAGAGAAAGAAAGAAAGAAAGAAAGAAAGAAAGAAAGAAAGAAAGAAAGAAAGAAAGAAAGAAAGAAAGAAAGAAAGAAAGAAAGAAAGAAAGAAAGAAAGAAAGAAAGAAAGAAAGAAAGAAAGAAAGATAAAGAAAGGAAGGAAGAAAGAAGAGCAAAAAGAAGGAAGGAATTTTATAGGAAACACAAATATGGAACTAGCAAGACATTCAGATGCCTTTGATTCAGATTTAAAAAATAGCACTATTCAAAGAAACAGAAAAAGTCCAACCCACAATGAAGAAATAAATGAATCAATCAAAACCAACTCAAAAATGACATAGCTGATAGAATTCACAGACAAGGACTTTAATGATTATTATAAACATATTCCATATGTTTGCAAAGAGAAGTAGAGACATGGAAGATATTTAAAAAGATCAAATAAAACATTTAAAAGAGAAAACTACAATGTGTGAGACAGAATATATAGTGAATGGAATTGACAGAGATTAGAAATTGCAAAAGAAAAAATTAATGAACCTGACACCATAGCAATAGCAACCATTCAAACTAACACAAAGGGAGAAAAAAAACAATTTTTTAAATGAGCAGAATTCTGGAACAAAGTCAAACTCTAATATACATGTATAGTTGTAGTATCCAAACTGGAGGCAGCAAAGAATGTTTGAAATAATAATGACAGTAAATGTTTTAAATTTAATAAAAACTATAATCCCATATATCAAAGGAGCTCAACAAGACTTGAGGAAAACTACAAACTGGTTTTGTAGATATTGACAAATTAAAACCAAACTATTTACAGATGTAAAGATCAACGTCAGGCAAGACAATCTTGGAAACAAGAGCAAAGAGGACAATCACTTCTTGATTTCAAGGCTCATTATAAAATTACATAATTAAAGATCATGTCACTTTGGCATAAAAAGAAACAAACAGATCAATAAAGCTGAATGAAAGTCCAGACATAGACCCACAAATATATAAAAGCAATTGATTTTTGACAAAGGTGCAAAGGCAGTTCCCTGGAGAATGGACTGGTTTTTTTTTTTCAAGTGATGCTAGAGTAATTCAATATTCATACATGCAAAAATTAAACTCAATCCAAACCTCAGGCCACATGAAAATTAACTTTATATGATCACACACCTAAATGGAAAACCTAAAACTATAACACTTCATAAGAAGACACAGGAAAATAATTTTTGATATCTGTTTAGGCAAATATTTCTTAGAGGCAGCATAAAAAGCAGGATTCATAAAAGAGCTAATTGATAATTGAAACTCATCAAATTTATAATTTCTGCTCTTCAAAAGACAGGTAAAAGAAGAAAAGGCACTGAGTGAAAGGAGATATTTGTTCATTTTGTTCTGATGAAGGGCATATTGCTCACTCATTTTGGAAAACACTGGATTAGGTGCTCTCGGGCCTCTGCTCTCTCAAACTCTCAATCTCTGACCACTGGCCTGGGGATACCTAGAGCAAAGCGTCTGGCCTGATTCCTCCCTTCCACCCCAACACCTCAGCCCCAGAGACACCATCCCTGGTCCTTGCCCCTGCTGGTTTGAGTTTTCCCAGCACAGGCTGGAGCTGCTGAAGCTTTGGATTATGGTCTCAGTGTTGCAACTCTATGTTCTCCCCCTAATTGGCTGTGCCCCCAGCCCTCGCGCTGAGCCCCTTCTATTCCCTGAGACTTTGTGCAAGTCTGTCACTTCTCTGAGTCTTTTGCCTCAGTCTCCCCCTCTATAAAATGGGCATGAAGTGAGTTTGTCCTCATACAGTGGCTGTCCTCTGGGGGTGGGAGAGGAGTCCCTGGGTCCTCTGGGACAACTCTAAGAAGCAGGGAAGTGATGGGGGCAATGCCCAAAGTCACATGGAAGCTCATGAACAGAGCCCTGGCAGGTTGACCTGATCAGACATGCTCCTCTTGGGGACTCCTCACCCACCTTCCAGTAAGGTCACTCCAGCTCAGGGACATCCTTACCCCAGTGTTTCAGCATAAGGCAGAACCAGCCCTCTCAGGTACCCTGGTCTCCATAGTCTCTCTGATCCCCACTGTGAGGGACACCCAGAGCACGCAGGGTGTGTACCCCTGAAAGAACATTCCTTCTCTCATCTTTTTGTGGCTCTGTCACACTGTCACTAGCCACAGGGAAGTCAGCTCTGTCCCTGAAACTGGAATAACTTGAGCTTGTTCCCAGACATGCATACACCCACATGTACAGGCTCACACACACACACACACACACACACACACACACACACACACACACTCCTGGGAGGGCTAACAAATCCTTATTTTAATCAGCTTCTCTGCCACCCTCAAAGAAAAGAGCTTTTGCTCAATTTGCTCCTCTGTTTTCTCGAATGAAGAGTCCTCAGCAAGGGTTTTCCCCAGATATTCAATGGGTAGAGGAGGCCCCTTGGCCTCACATTCTCTGTCAATGCTCAGGGATAGGCACACAATGGGCCACCAGGATGCAATGAAACTGTGAGGTCCAAGACTCACCATCATTTTTCTGGGTTTGTCAAGAGTCTTCCTATAAAGTCACCCCATGCACCGTATTTCCAAGCCCAGGTTCAGAACAAGTCTGAATCAAGGTCCCACATGAAACTATCCAAACCTGGCTGAAGATGAAACATGTATAGTCTGGCCGTCTTCTGCGTTGTATCTCCAACCAGCGGCCTGCCAGAACTGCCATTTTTATTGAGTACAGAGACCAACCTGAGGGTGGGAGGGCAGCAAGGACAGTTACTCAGGATAGCTCAGACTATCCTGAGCCAGTCCCACCTAGGTTTACAAATAAGACAATCTCTGTTTCAGGGTAAACCCAAGTTGTAAACAAACATACAAAGAAACCAGGGATAATCTTTGTTTTAGGTAAAGTAAGATGTAACCTAACATCTTCCATCCATGAACCACCCTATGCCACCTAGTAAGAAGCAGGCCAGGAGGAAAAGGCAGTCCAGAGAGTTAAGTGGCCAACCCAAGGCTACACAAGCCTTCAGAGCCAAGACATGACCCAGCTTTATGTAGGTCTCCAATACCCCAGACAGCACTGCTGCCCTGACATGGATCCCATATAGCTGAGCTGGCACAGGTTTCTGGATTCCACACACACACACAGCAGCCATGTGCACACCCCAGCTGTCATCCTGTCACCTATGAGGCCCGAAGAAAGGGAGAGGGTAATGTGACCTTAGATGCTGCTCTACCTTTCAGAGCATTAGAGCCTGGGACCGGGGCATGTCCTCAGTCTCCTCATGGTAAAGAGGATCTTTATATCCCTCAGAAGGAGGGTGGGAGTTAGTTGCTGCCCAGATGCTCAACAGTTGACCCAAGTCAGTACTTCAAGCTCAGCTTTCCCTAAAACTTAGAGTTGAACATACATATATTTGGTAGGTGTGAGGCCCTGGGTTCCATCTCTATCTCTTCAGGTTTCAGGCACTACCAGACTTTATTCGTGAAGCTTCCTCTTTCAGGAAGCCTTCTCTGAGTTACAAGTGAGCCTGTCCTCTGTGCCTGGGTGTCCTAGATAATCCCTGCCACCTCAGAACTAAGCAGCCCTATACCCTCAGGGCTTTGCATGAAAATTTCAGCCTAATTGGCCCAGAATTACCAGGAGGAAATCTGTGGCATCCTGTGCCCTGCTTGGGGTTCCCCCCAATTAAATAAAATCACAAACTTTGATACTATAAAATCAGCAAAGCATTCGAGTACTATTCCCCTTCAAAACTCTATATTCGTTGAGTCTCATTCTAGAGGTCTGTTTGTGCAAATGTGTAATATAAAAAGAAATATTAATAAGAAAAATGGTATTATGCATGCTTTTTAAATAAAGAGATATTAAGTAAACTTCACTAAGCTTTAACAGAATAATTAAAAATTGAGAGTAAATTGAAGTATTAACTTCAGATAAATATTGTTTTTAGAAGAGTTATATTTTTTCTAAAAGCATTTTTTTATAAATAAGAAAGAAGCTTATAAAATATTAAGAGGTTATGATCATGCTTTTTAAAAAACTATATGTTTTTGTTTTAGATTAAATGTATTGACTCCCTGGTAATAAAAGTTGGAAATTAGCACACTTACAGTGTCCCTTAAATCATTCTTATTACCTTGTCAGGGTTTATAACATGTCATGCTGTTCTAGAAGCATAATTCTCATGGCAATTTAGAGCAAGCTCTGCATTTAAATAGAATCCATTTTCAGCCCCTGTCTTTCCTTCCCATATTCCCTTCTTTCTTTTTTTTTTATTGTTAACCACATTTTTGCCTTTCCTTTGATATTATTAAATGTGAACTGCTTGGCAAAAGAATTTTTCCCACAAATAATCTGAATGTCCTTTTTCAGACTCTACATACCTGAGGACATCATTTTTTGCCTTTTAACTAGAAAGACAGCTTGACTGGGTATAAAACCTGAGGGTTGCATTTTCTTTTCCTCAGCACCTGTGGACATTATTCTACTGTCTCTGGCCTAACCACAGAGAAGGTTGTGCCCCCTGGTTTTCCCCTACATTGAGATTTGACTCTTTATGTAGATGAACAGCTGAATCTTCTATTTTTTTAAACTCTGTTATTTTGTCAGATTTTCTTATTACTAATGTTTCTATAGCAATTTTTCTTTGGAAGACTTCTTTAGGCCAATACTTTAAGACTTCTATTTTGTCCTTCTTTTATAAAGTCTTTTATCTGTCTAATATAAAAAGGAAATTTTTTCTCTTTAATGTGTTATTTTTAGAAGATTCTACCCAAATACCTATCAAATTCATTGTATTGCTTTGATTTTGGGCCACATCCAGCAGTTTTCAGGCATTACTCCTGGCTCTGTGCTCAGAAATTATTCCTGGCACACTCACAGGATCATATGGAATGTAGGGGATCGAACTCAGGTCAGCCCATGCAAGGCAAATGCCTTACCTGCTGTGTTATTGTTCCAGCCCCTCTAAAACAGTTTTAATTTCTTCTTCTGTGACTTCTTTTTTTTTTCCTCTCTATTTCATTCATGAGAACAACCAGCTCAGTTTTCATTTAATGCTGTTATTTTATAATTACATTTTCTAATACTCAATTGCTTATGAAATCTTTTTAAAGACATCGCATCATTTGAAATTGCTTGAGACTATGAAGAACAATTACTTTCCTGTTTCTTGGTACACTTCCTCTTGGGTCTTCTCCTTATTTGCAAGTTTATCTTCCCTCTCTCTCACCAGTGTCTCTGCACAGTGTCCTAAATCGTTTTCGGTCAAGCCAGCTCTTTGTGAGAATAGAGTGAGGTAAGGTGGGGTTAGGGATAGTCTGCAGTTTCCATGTGAGTTTGCTGCCTGAGAGCCTGTCCACATCAATCATTTCTTCCATGAGAACTCAGCACATTGTTTGACACATGTGGTCAGCATGGCCCCATAAACATTTCCTGGCCTGTGTATCAGAGCTAAAAGCCAAGGATTTTTGGATAAAGTTTTCAGACTGTGGGTATACCCACAATACTTCTACTTTCATATCTTCAAAACTATGGCTCTCCATTTCCTTTTATGCTGGGCTTGATTTTACAGTATTTATGCAGGACAGCCTCAGAGTCTGTGGTTTAGGACTGTGGTGTTTTTCTTATTTCAATAAGAATTCAGGGGCATAAATAACCCCACACTGTGTTCCATTTTGTGTTATTGTTGCCTTTAGTTAATTTTGAGGGAAGAAGGATATGTCAATGTCCTGCTGCCTTCACTTTTACCTGGAAATTAAATGGTTTGCCACCCATCATCTCTTGTAACACTAATACAAAGCCTAAGGAATAGTCCCATGAGCTGGCTAGTATGGTAGTGAGGCTGACAACTGCAGGATTCGAAGCAAGAAGAACAGAAGGAGGGTACAGTCATCTAAGGTAAAGCAGGCTGCCCTCATAGGAACCCTGACAGTGACCAGTCCTGCTGTGACAGCCCAATTTCCGTCATACTTTGATAAGGTACACACAGAGCATGCAGCATAAACCTATTGCTTCCACCTTCAACCCTAGGACAGACACTCCTCAGCTGCCACAGGACCTGATTTTTGTCTGCAACTTTCCATCTCCTCATTAAAGGCAGACTGGGTCAGTGAAATCACACCAGCATGTGAAATACACCTACTTGCTGCTCCAGTAATAGACATTTTTCAGCTAGATCAAAATTGACAGATGAATCAGACAGACCAGGATTGAATTTTAGTTCTGTGATTACTAGCGGGGTGACCTCAAACAAATCTTTACCTCACTCAGCCTCCACTTTCCATTTGTAAAACAGGGATCATTGTTATTACTTAAAATTATTGAAGGAAACTAGGGATGTAGTTCGGTGAAAGAGCACATGCCTGGTATGTATGGGGACTCAGATTCAATCTCAAATACCCAAGGAAAAAATATTGAAGAAAATACAAGATACTGCATCCCTGCCCTGACTATGCCTTTTGAAACCTTCAAACCTGGTGCCTTACAGCAATGAGCAATTTGTTTTGTTCATGAGTCTGCAGCCCAGCTGGGGGAGTCTTTTTAGTCTCAACATACTTGGTGGTTTGCAAGTGACTTTACTCAGCTATTGTGGTCAACAAAAGCTAATAACTTTTTTTATTCAAACAGATGACAATTACCTGGCTGTTATCTGCAATGATGTGTGTGTGTGTGTGTGTGTGTGTGTGTGTGAGAGAGAGAGAGAGAGAGAGAGAGAGAGAGAGAGAGAGAGAGAGAGAGAGAGTCTCTCACCTCTCAGTTAGGCTATCCCAGCCTTGATTTTATGGCAGCAGTAGAACTCCAGGATATTGGGAGCAAAGTGTATATATGGTATCTTAAGGCCCAGATTCTGAACAATTGTCATTCCCATTCTTTTAGTGGGCAAAAAGACCAGAAAGCTGACCCAAGTACAAGGGTAGATGGAATGAGCTGAAAAATCATCTCTCAAAGGGATTGATGACAGATAAAGATGAAGAATTGTGTCCATTTTTACTATGAGTCTGCAAAGGCACTGTACTAAAGGCTGTGGTTGATGCTCCACAGTGGAATAAAGGGTGGGGGAACCAGAAAAAAAAAATCACAAATTGCCAACTTTTTCTTTTGGCTGATGGCGTTTCTAAAAAACCAAGTATAGCAAGTACAATTCATCTCATGAGTTAACTCCAGTCTTGAAAAAGATGACCAAGTTCACACTTGGTGGGAAGAGTGCTGATTCAATCAGCACTGCACAGAGAGTCGCAGATAGGAGGCTGGGACAATGTGTCCCCAGGTGTGTGCTAGGCAGAAAACCAGCTCTCAGAGCAGACATGCCGCCCCACATGCCTGCCACTGCTTCTAAGAATCACACTGGTGAATGAAAAGAAGGGCCTCTGTGCCAAGAGGGTCTTTTCTGCTGACGGGTTTCACGAGAGCTGATGGGAAACAGGATTTCCTGGAGCAATGGAAGAGGACTAGGCAGAGAGCCTCTGTAGGTGGCCTGGATTCTGAGCCCAGCTTCCCAGAAGCCACTATGGGACTTCAGGCAATTCTCTCCCTCTTCCTTCTCAGGGCCAAAAGGAGGGAGAATGTGTCTGACCTGGAAAATGTTAACTGCAACAAATTCAGATTCATAGAGTCCATTTGCTGAAGAAAGGTTACCACCGAATCACTGCCTCACAGCCTCTCAATTTGCCTAAGCAAAGCCTAGGGTGTTAAGGTTGCTCACCAGGGAGCTAATGGACACAGACCTGATTTTTCCTAATTTAATGCAAATCCCTGCCCACCTCAGTGCATTATTGTTTTGGTTCATTTGCACGTTCTTGGTGACACAATCCAACTTCATTTCCAGCCAAGTCTCTAATCCTTGCAATTTCCATGGTGCTAGTAATTATTAAAAAAAAAAAGTCTGAAGCACATTCTGTACTGTCTCTTAGATTACACACTTTAATGGAGTTTATTAAATTTGTTTTGCAGTTACTGAGGAGATTAAACTCACTGTGCTGTTCAGTGGGTAGAATCTTCCAGAAGGCAGGTATGAAATCAAAGGGAAAAAGGTCTTTCTGAAGGTCAGAGTTAATGGCACTGAAGGAGTCCCCAGGAGAGCTAGGTATAGCAGAGCACAGTGTGGTCATTGTGGGGGACACTGAGGAACAAGGGGCAAGAGTCCTACAGGATCTATTTCTTAACTCATACTTCCCCAGACTGAAGAGTGAAGGAAATTTCTTGGCCTCTTTTTCCCTTCCCCTCCTCTGAAAGATGTTGACAGCAAGCCTGGGATGCTCTGGCATAGAGGGGCATTCACAGTGGCCTCGGGCAATGGTCTCTCTTCCACTTCTTCCATACTATCACTTACTATTACCTGTGTTCCCCACCCCTTCATCCTGCTTGATGATATTGAGGACAGTCCACCTCTCTTGTTCTTTTCAAGCCTGAATACTCACAAAAATCTTGCTTGCCTGTAATCAGAATCATAACAGCAGCCTCCAACACCCAGCACTATGCCCACCACAACAACAGAACTCAGTGAGTCCTTCGAAGGGAATTGCCATTTGCCTCCGGAGTTCAAAGCCATGGGCAGATTCACAGAATCAGAGGGGTGTGGGGTGCCAGAAGATGGGTTTGGAGCCTTGAAGTCTGACAACAAAGCTCTCACACAGCTGCTAGAACGAGATCATATTTGGAAAACATAATCTTTAGAGGCAGATATATTAAAACAAGACTTTTAGGGTGGGTCTTATTATGTCCATGTCCTTAAAAGTAGTGCACACTGGACTTAGTCATGTACACATGTGAAGACAAGGAGAGGACAGCTATTAGCATGCCAAGGAATATGGCTTCCCAGATGATGAAACTTCCCAGATGATGACCTTAGCAAACAGTGAATTTTTTTTACTTAGTCACCTGAGAAGCACAGGAAGTGGGTTGCCTCCTCTCTGCTATTGCTATGGGAAGGTAGATAGAGAGGATGAAGAGATCTCACAGACCCACTGCTCTTTCAGTTGATGAGGAGAAAGACTGGAACTGCTCTCATCCACAAACGACCATCAAAAAGTGGAAACCATAGTGGCACTGGCCATGTCCTTTGAACTAGGTCCTTGAATTAAATTTTTGGATCTGGTGTCAACATGTTCCATCCCCATACTGCCTCTAATGAAAGTTGCTAGCAAAGGTGGTAGGCAGTACCCAAGCCAATAGCTAGTGGCAAATAACTCGTAGGAGACCCCCTGCAAGCGGAGGTCACTGTGGGAGAAAATTTCAGATTTACTAAGGGTCCTAAAAAGTTCTGTGTCACAGAAAAGTGACATCAGAAGGGGCATAGTGAGTGTTTAAGGAGGGCCTGTCAGGAGCGAAGGCCATGGAACCTAAGCAAGAAGAAAAGAGGAGAAAGAAGAATAGTTTTGCCTCAACCACTCCTGCTGATGGGTCTGCTCTCCAATGTGGAAACACTGGAAATTCCCTTCCCTCCTTCCTCCTTTCCATCCTTTCTTCCATCCTACCTAGATGGTTAATTGAAAATTTCCTGCATGTTTGTTATTACTGGTATGCATAGTGGACAAAGAAGCCCTGCCTACAAGAAGCTCCTATTCTCCAGTTCTCAGGGCCTCCATCTATCAGGATAAGAAATGTTGAACAATCCCCATCCTCATCCCCAAATTTCAATCTGTATCAGAGATTTAAAGTGACTTCTTATTTACATCACAGTCTGATGAAGTTTGATGTGAGTATCTGATTTGCTCTATCTTGCATCTAGACCAATTGCCAAGAGGATCCCAAGTTCCTCCCAGCTGAGGAGATCAACATGGAGGAGTCATTAGCTCCTTTCCATAGTAGCCTGAAAGTGATACGTGCCACTTCTGATCAGAGTCTTTTGTCAGAATGAGTTGATGGTAACAACATCAGTGAGTGGGAGGCAAGAAAATGTTGGGTAGCCCATGACTATGCATGGAATAATATCTGAGCCACAGTACTAGAAGAGCTTGCAGCGCTATACTGAGTCTTAAATTCCTGTCTGATAAAGTGTCAGTGAATGGTGTTGTCTTTTTCAAGGAATCATCCAGCCACATCCTCCAGCCCTGACTCCAGAAGCCTGTGGGAGCCACATAAGAGGATGATGGTGACTATCCATAGTCCAGTCTGGCACCCTGAGACTCTCACCTCAGCAAGACACTTTCATCTCCATAGTTGACTGACAGTTTCAACACCACAGTCTTTCTGGATGTGACAGGAAGGGTAGAAGGAAACAGATTGGGATGAGGGCTGGAGACTCCCAGCAGTGCCTCATTAGAGGGAAGGGTCCTGGTGCCAACTCTGAGAGAGGTGTCTGATGACAGAGACAAGTGGCAGACATGGAACCAGCATTAAATGAGACACCAGGACACACCAAAAAACACAGCTGGTGCTTCTCATCTCCTCTCACTTATCCAAGTGACCAGAGACACTTCCTCAGAGGCTGCAGGATCCAGGGACTCAAAAGGCACAGAGTTATGGGTTGGCTGTAATCCTAAACAATCTCCAGTCCAGGCTCCTCATCATACGAAGGTGCCTACTATGCCATGAACTCACAGTATGACAAAACCAGAGGCTGCAGGCTGTGGCAGGACAGGAAGAACACTCTTGTCATCTCACATGTCAGCCAGAAATCTGAGAATCAAAGGACCATGCTGGCCTGAAACCCCATGGCTATTGTGTAGAGAAATGAGGAAACCATCCACACCGACCCCATCTTCCACATTGTCACCTCTCTCTGGAAGTCAGAAGTGTGGTGGCCTTGAATTCAACTCGAGACAGATAATTTGGCTCCAAATAGATGAGGAAACCTGAGGACTGAGGTTCCTGAACACAGAGATCCTGCTTAGGAGGTGGGATAGTGGGCTCATCTGCAGGGCAGGGCCAGCCCCAGCTGTTGATGATCTGGGCTGCTACTGGACAAAGAAATTTTTAAGATTTCCTCTGATCACTTGGATCTAGCCCTACCTGAGTCTCCTGCATTTTTCACTCAATATGTTTATCCTTCCTCTTCCACATTCTTAGGCCTTATAATAAAAATGTTCCTCACTGATTATCATATGATATTATTAAATATGATTATCATATTACTATTATCATATGTGTCACTGTCCCAGTGAAGCTACTTATCCTTAGCCACATTCCTGGTTGTACACCAGATTCAAGTCCAGTGCAGCTGTTTCTATTGGGGATGGGCTTGCAGGGAAACGAGAGTCGGGGCCGAAGGGAGCAATTAAATGGCCCTGCTCAAGATGCAACAGCAGAGCCTAAAAATCCTTCCTCAGGAGTATAATTGCAGGAGGCCACCTAGCAGTCTCCCCTTTATTCTGGGACTGTCCTGTTTACCTCCCAGGGTTGGACTGTGGAGCACCAGGACAGCTCATTATTGGAGCTGGCAAGGCACAGGCCACAGCCTATGCAGACACTGGTAAGTCTGGTAGAAGATAATCATTCTCCCTCTCTCAGCTCAGAGATACTGTACTGCCAGCACTGTGGGGTGATGAGTGGAGAGAATCCCAGGAAGAGCTGGGGTGTAGACGGAGCCTGGCCACCCCAGAGCCTGCAGTGAAGAAGAGCATCTGCATCCACGGAGAAGGAGCTGCCTGCTGACCGGCCATCTCAGACTTTAGCTGGGAAGTTGTTGGATCCTTGTCCTATCAGGGAGATGAGCCATGGACGTATTGGGAATCCTACTTCTCTTACAGCCCCAGCTCTTACACAACTGACCCTGCAGGACTGGTCTCTGGCCAAGGAATAATGTTAAAGGTCATGGTGAAGACAGGACAATGAGGAACCACATCACATAGTTTGTTGCCTTGGGCTCCCCTGGAAGAGTTTCAGTCTCTGCTGGTTCCTCAGGGAAGCACCAGAGCCAGGAGAGTCTTTGCTTCCAACAAAGACTGGAGAGAACAGGAATCCCTCAAGTTACAGGAAAGGAAACTGAGGCCTACAGAGAACTCATAGCTCACTTGGGGTTGAACTGCTCCTGCTCAAAAGTGAAGAAGGGGCTTTATGCTGCTTAGCACTTCCCCCTATAATGTACCCAAGCAATTCAGTTCATTCCCAATGCCAGGTCCCAATAATCACAGTACTTCCTCTCCATTTTCAAAAGTGTCCTCATTGGGGCCGGAGAGATAGCATGAAGGCAAGGTGTTTGCCTTGCATGCAGAAGGACGGCAGTTTGAATCCCGCATCCCATATGGTCTCCAAGCCTGCCAGGAGCAATTTCTGAGTGTAGAGCCAGGAGGAACCCCTGAACGCTGCCAGGTGTGACCCAAAAACAAAAAACAAAAAAAACAAAGTGTCCTCATTTGAGGACATTTTTCAGGAACATAAAGGGGTGGTTTCTTGGATGGAAGAGACCCACTTGGGAGGGTGATTAGCAGGGACTAGGCTTCACCTTCCTTGATTTAAATTTAGGCCCACCCTCCATCCTCCTTGACTTTCCTCACACCATGTCAGCCAGGTGTTAATGATGAGGATGACCTTGTGGACATGGAAATTCTGAAAATATAAGTGAAACAGCGGTAAGTGGGTTCCCTCCCACAGCACTTCTCAGCTCCAACTGCATAGTGCAGAAAGACTCCCCAAATTCCATGGCCCTAAATGGAACAAGTGGGGTGAATCTTTATACTAGTTCCCTTGACTGTTATTCCTTTACCCAGACAGGCAGTCATCTATGCCTCAGGCTGTTATTGAGTTAACAGGAAGAAAAAATCAGGCAAGCATTTTATGATGCTAAATAGAAGCGCAGAAGAGATGGCTTTTTGCTCAGCCAAGCAAGGCAAGGGTGTTTGATTATGCAAACATGAGGCCAAAGCTCAGTGATGAGTGGAGGGGGAGGAAGAGAGAACAGAGAAAGGAGATGATAAAATGACTTGGGAAGGAAGGGGCCATGTGAAGTGGCTCAAGTACAATAGCACATGAGTAGCCTGTACCAAGCCTTGAACTTGGTTCCCAGCACCATGTGCCCCCAGTTAAGCACTAACAAGCCATGTTATAAGTATATACTTTTACTAACAAGTATAAGCTATTAGGCCTTCACCACCAATCCAGCTGTACTGAGAATGGTCCTAGGCCCATTGAGTTGCCATATACATCTTTAGATGTATATTAAATCTTAAAACGATCAAAAACAGGGCCCGGAGAGATAGCACAGCGGCGTTTGCCTTGCAAGCAGCCAATCCAGGACCAAAGGTGGTTGGTTCGAATCCCGGTGTCCCATATGGTCCCCCGTGCCTGCCAGGAGCTATTTCTGAGCAGACAGCCAGGAGTAACCCCTGAGCATTGCTGGGTATGGCCCAAAAAACAAAAAACATACAAAAAAACTATCAAAAACAATATAAAAATTTATCAAAAAAAACTGTAAATTGAGTTCTTATATGATCCAGTTATACCACTCCTAGGGATATACCCTAGGAACACAAAAACACAGCACAAAAAGGTCTTCTGTACACCTATATTTATTGAAGCACTATTTACCATAGCCAGAAACTGGAAATAACCCAGATGCTCGACAACAGATGAGTGGCTAAAGAAATTGTGGTACATATACACAATGGAATATTATGCAGCTGTCAAAAAATGAAGTCATGAAATTTTTCTATACATGGATGAACATAGAAATTATTATGCTGAATGAAATAAGTCAGAGGAGGAGAGATACACACAGAATAGTCTCACTCATCTATGGGATTTAAGAAAAATAAAAGACATTATTGTAATAATACACAGAAACAATAGCGATGAAGGCTGGAAGGTCCGACCAATGATATGAAGCTTACCACAAAGTGTGGTGAATCCAGTTAGAGAAATAACAACACTGACAACTACCATGACAATGGTAGTGAGTGAGAGAAATAGAATGTCTGTCTTGAATATAAGCAGGGGTTGGGGGAAGAAGGAGATGGAGGGGCACTGCTAGTGGGAATGTTGCACTGGTGAAGGGAGGTGTTCTTTTTATGACTGAAACCAACTACAATCATGTTTATAATCATGGTGCTTAAATAAAGATATGAGAAAAATATATATTAAAAAGAATGTTGAGGAAAAGAAAAACTGAAGAACAATAATTAGGAGACGTTAAGCCCTAGGGAATAGGCAGATTTGGGGACTTTGCCCAGAGCATGGACACTGAAAAGATATTAAGGGAAAAAGTGTCCCCATTGGTGCTACCTGAATGCTCTGTGATTTTGAGTCTGGCTGTCCCAATAGTGGAACAGGATCAGGACTGAACTCACAAATCTTTTCCTCCCTGCCTCTGCCAGTGACTTTGAAGTAATACATATCCTGGAACAGAAAGGTATGTATGGCTGCCTGCCCACTTTTGGGCCTTGGCCTTTTGACTGACATTCCTTGGTCAAAAGAACTTGAATGGAAGAAACTGAGGCAGTTCCAACCCAGGCCTGAAGATGTGATGGAGGTCTTAAAAGATAAGGTGCAGAAAAGAAAAGTAGAGCAAAGGACAGAGGTCCTTGAGGTCATCTGAAGAAGCTGAGTGTGAAGTGATAGACTTGAAGTTATGTACACGGCAATAGCTACTGAAGGCTCTGAGAACTGAATTACAGAGTAACAGGTCCCAGTAGTGCATAAATTCTACACTAAGACAAATGCCCATGGGGCCAGAGTGATAGTGCAGCGGTAGGGCGTTTGTCTTGCACACGGCTGATCCAGGCTGGACCTCAGGTCGATCCCTGGCATCCCATATAGTCTCCCAAGCCAGGACCGATTTCTGCGCGCATAGCCAGGAGTAACCCCTGAGTGTCACCAGGTGTGCCCCCCCCCAAAAAAAAATTGACACATGCCCAATTGGAAAGCTTCAATGAAATTGAAACCACAGCCCAGAGAATATGGATGATGGGTGAGGACTTGAGAACAGGACCTTACTTACCAGGCTGGGAGCTTCCAGCAAGAAAAACAATGTTCTCTACAATCTCCAAGGAACTCTAAGCTTCTAAATGTGCAAAATATAATCCAAAATTACTCAGTACACCATGAGCCAGGAAACACTCACCAACTCACTGGGGAAGAAACTATTAAGAGATGCCAAGTTCAAAGATGACAGAAATGTTGAAATTATCGGAGACTTTTCAAGTAGCTATGATAACAATGCTCTGAAAAATTAAGGAAAACGATCTCAAAGCAAATGAGAAAATAGAAAATTTTCAGCAGAGAAACAGAAGCTAGAAAACAACCAAATGGTATTAATCAGCTTGAAAAAAAAAGGAGACATTTTAACAAATGCTACAACATGCATGAACCTTGAAACCAAACGCTCAGGGAAATAAGCCAGTCACAGTAAGACAAATGGTGTGTGGTTGCACACACATGAAGTGCTGAGAACAGGCTAATCAAAGAGGTGGAAAGTGAAACTTGATTGCCAGGGACTACTGGGAGCTTCGGAAGTTACTCAGTGATGGATACTGAGTTTGACAAATTGGAAGGAGCTACAAAGAAGGAATGGCATGGTGGTTGTGCAATACTAAGAATGCATTTAGGAGCTGAAGCAATTGATAGTACAATAAGTAAAGAGTTTGTCTTGTGGGGCCGGCGAGGTGGCGCTAGAAGTAAGGTGTCTGCCTTGCAAGCGCTAGCCAAGGAAGGACCACGGTTTGATCCCCTGGCGTCCCATATGGTCCCCCCCAAACCAGGGGCAATTTCTGAGCGCTTAGCCAGGAATAACCCTGAGCATCAAACGGGTGTGGCCAAAAAAAAAAACAAAACAAAAAAAACAGAGTTTGCCTTGTATGCAGCCAACCCAGATTCGATCCCCTACATCCCATATGGTCCTCAGAATCCTGCCAGGAGTGATCCCTGACTACAGAATCAGGAGTCAATCTTGAGCACAGTAGGTGACACACACACACACACACAAAAATAACTGTCATTCCAATATTCCATACCTAGCAAAACAAAATAAAACCTTTAAAACTGAAATGACCTTCCTGCTCCATGTCTGTGCAAATGTCAATGCTATAAACTCATCTAACTCTAAAGAGAGAGGTACAACTAGCAGCAAAACCTCATGGACATATTTGCCATGCAGTTGATCACACCCTCTCAAGACAGGGCAAGGGACTTGCCTGCCAAAGTCCTGGCAGTTGCACACACAAACCCACCCTACAACTCCCGCCATGCTAATAACCCAGCTTCAGCACTTTTTCACTAATTTCTGCAGAGACTCCTCATTGCCAATAACTCCAAGTATGACGGCTTTGTGGCTGACATCTTTTTATTAATTTTTTATTTTTAATTATGAGAACAAAGATGCAAAGAAAGAGGACAAAGTAAAGTTACAGTGGAAGGACAATCACCCATAACATAATTCTCAGAAGTCCCCTTGCTGATATCTTAACTTTGAACTTTCAGCCAAAGAACATTAAGATTAAAAAAAACAAAATCCATGTACAATTACTTTGTCCGTCAAGTCCTCAGATTGTAACACATTATAATATTTCTTAACAGCACACAAGGCAATCTAAAGCCATAAAACTTACGTAACTCCTTAAACATTAGAGGCATAGTGTTTTTTACATTTCCATGTACATGCATATTATCTTAAGTTAACCTCAAATTTTAAGTGGTTTTTTTTTTTAAGGATTAGAGTCAAGGGAGCACAGTAAAAATGGTGTTAGAGTGGCAATTGTTGTTTGCATAGGCCCAACAAAATATGAGGGGCATGGAAAGGAATAACCTTGGCCTAAATACAGAGACCCTACCCCTGAAGTTTCCTAGCATAAGACCAACTCAGGCAAGTTAGATTGTCCAATCCAAGACATTGTTCACACAGTTTCTGTTGTTGGTATCATGTTTCTGTATTAAAGATCCTGGAATCTGCATATCCTACATTGAAGTCAGGATGTGGAGCGTCCTCTCGTTTCACCTCACCATTAAAGGGCAATGTAGGGATCCCTGTCCTGTAAGCAGGTCGTTGTTGTTGTTAAGTCTTCTCAGTGTTAAGGGAAGTCTCTTTTGAGCAGGTCGATGTCTGAGCAGTGGTAGGGTCTTCTGTGGTAGAGGATTGCTTCCAGGTGATGTTATAGACAAACCTAGATGTTTCGTGGATAGCTTTCCTGGTTCAGGGGTGAATGGAAAATGCCCTTTCTTCTGAGGCCTGTGCCAGGTCATTATGTCAATGTTCAGGGTGTAAGGTCCCTTTGCACTAAAGATTTGTGTGTTCCAATCTCTATTAGATAGGATCTTATTTGTATGTATAGTATTTTCCCATTTTAAAGTGCCTATGCAAAAAAAAGGAGCAATGCCACGTGGTGTTATTGGCGCATATGGGGGCCATAAGAACAAGTCCAACAATCCCCATGACATGGTTCAATCATAAGAATTAAACTGGGGGACTCTTTCACCAAAATTCCTTGTTGAAGAGCTCATAAAAGAGAAGATAAAAAATGGTTAGAATCGTCACTGTATAAGAGAACATTTAGTAAGACTTATAGCTGTCAGAGAAAAAACACAAAATATTCAAAAGAAATATGTGTCCATTTTATGTCTCTTGAAACAGTTTGGGCTTGTTACACACAATGCATGGCTTTGGTCTGTGATTAGGATTGTGCAGTACTGAAGTTAAAAAGAGTAATGTGGGTTAGTGATGTTTGGGCGGGGTGAGAGAGTTAAGGAGTAAAAATGAGCTTTGTAGGGGTATGGGAAAGGGCAGAATAAAAAAATGGACATTCTGGATATGCAAAACAAAACATAAGGATAAGGAATACTCTTAATACACATAGTGTGCACGGGGGCTAGCGCCCCCACGCAGTTCTGTAGTTTGTGGATGCATAGGGAGAAATTTCTCTCCCCCCTCCCCCCAGGGCCCGATTAACCAGGCGTGGTCCTGAAGACCCTCCTGGTGTGGGGGAATCTCAGTCCCCTGGACTAAGTGGTCAGCCCAGGGAGCCTATGGCTAGCTGTCCTGCCCAGAGTCCCCAACATACCAGTCGAAGACACCCAGAAGTCCTGGCATATGGAGTCTTCTGAGCCCTGTGGCTGACATCTTAAGGGACTATTTGGAGCTAAGGCAAACCGGCCCCTCGCCCCACACACACACACATGTACATCCACAAGTACTGGCAGCCATATCCATAAACCACTGCTATTGTCAGATGAGCTCATCATCCCAGCTCCATAGATCATCAAAGTCCTGGACCACTGGCTGCAAATGGCCAAACAATACCCTAATAGTTCTAATACTGACTTTCCAATAGGAATACCAAATTAGATATGAAATTATCATAGAAGCCACAAACAAAACCAACAACAGAGCACTCAACTAGAAATAAACAGTTTAGTAAACCTTCCAACAATGACATAATAACCCCATTACAAGAAATGACAATTTACTCAAATTTTATTTTAATGAAGATTTTTATAATTCCATTACACTTAGTTGTACCAAGTAATATTTAGTAAATAATTCATACCTGCCAAGGAGTAGGCTTCAGAAAACTGGTGACAAGGGTAGGAGAAATCTTATACTGTTGGTGAAATTGGTGTTGGAACACTGAATGACAGAAATAACTGTATTATGAGCAACTCATACTGTCTAAAATAAAGAAATTTAATTAGAAAAAAACTACCTGGGGCCGGGTAGGTGGCGCTGGAGATAAGGTGTCTGCCTTGCAAGCGCTAGCCAAGGAAGGACCGCGGTTCGATCCCCCGGCGTCCCATATGGTCCCCCCAAGCCAGGGGCGATTTCTGAGCACATAGCCAGGAGTAACCCCTGAGCGTCAAACGGGTGTGGCCCAAAAACCAAAAAAAAAAAAAAGAAAGAAAAAAACTACCTTCCTGAATGAAAGAAAATTTATTTTTTCTGCAGATCCTCTCTAAATAAAATGCTGAAGGAAAGGGAACTATTCATATAGAAGGACTTCCTACCAGTGGCAAACTTAGAGCTTCAGGAATAAATGAAAAGAACAAATTGATAAACATCTGAGTAAAAAATAAAAGCTATTTTTCTCCCTTCAGGTCTTCAAAATATGTGTGACAGTTGAAAACAAAAAAATTATAACATTTTCTTATGAGATTTTTTTATGTATGGTCATGTAAGACAAACGACAAATAAAAATAAAGAACTGAGGATAAAGAAACTAATAAAGTTTATATCATTTTCAGTATACTATTAAGATTGTTAAGTGTCTATTAATAACCTATAGGAGCAAAAAACAGCTATAGCTATACCAAAAGATATAGTAAAAAGATTGATTAAATTAAGATGTATTTGAATATCAATATCTAAAAGAGGCCTAGAAAGAGAACAAAAAACAGGGGACAAGTAAAGTAAAAATAATAAAGTGTTTGTCTTAAATCCAGCCCTACCAATAATTACATGGCATGCAATGGGTCTAAATATATTAATTAAAAGTCAAAAATGGCTAGACATGATCTCGCTTTAAAAATTCAATCACCAACTACATGCTATCTTCAAATTAAAAGATAGTAAAAGACATTCTATGTAAAATGCTAACTGAAGAGAGTGTACTAGTGATGTGGGAGAGTGATTTAACTATATATTCAAAGTACAGACTCAACAACGCTGAGAAAAAGATATCTAAACTGCAACCATCAAACTCTGTAATGTGCCCATTGAGGTGTCAGGTGAGATGATAGAGGATGGAGAAAAGTTAACACTGGTGGTAGAATTGAGATTAAAATGTAGACCTAAAACTCAACTATCAATGACTTTGTAAACCATGGTTCTATAATAAAATAAAAAGATTACTCTAAAAATAAATGGACTTGGAAAGACTATATTAGAAAAAGTGGACTTTTTAAAAGAAAATTTATCAGAGACACAGCAAGTCATACAAAATAGCACAAAGATCAATTGACCAGAAGTAAGGCAATTCTAAGGATGTGTGGAGCTTAATGAAATACATCTAAATGAGATGAACACTTAAGAAGTATAGGGACATGGGGTCAGTGGCTCTGACCATTAGAGACTTCAGCTACTCCTCTGTAATCAGCAGAACAAGTAGACAGGGAGTTAGTAAAGATAGGTTTGAGCAATCAAACTGTAACCCTCCTCCCAACTTCCCTAACCTCTTCTTCTGGTATGTAAAAGTCCACCTGAATTATAGGGCCTTCCCCCACCTTGGTGGGTGGGGTTCTGGATAGAAAAGAAAGATTGCTGGCTTTGGGCATGGAAGAGAAAGCACAGAGCAGATAGGCAGCATAGGACAGGACAGAATGATCACAGAAGATAGGATGACCATGGCAGAGGAAGGCCAAGAGGAAGAAAATGAGCTGACTTCAATGAATATCTTTTCTGACTCCTTAGCGTATTCTTTCTTCTCCACTACACTGCTTAATCAGACCCATCAGCCTACGGGATTAGAAACATGGTGCCTGAGCAGTCTCACCCAACGCATGGACTATATATTTATATTTTTATTTTACACAAACCCAACTTCAACAAATTGTCATTAGAGATAGTCCCTCCACCCAACAAAGGAAGCATACTTCTTTAAAATTCACACAGAACATTAAAGTAGACTCTATCCTGGGTCATAAAACATAGCAAAGATTGTATAAAGCTGAAATCAGGTAAGTGTATCTCTGACTATAATGCAGCTAAACTAGAAAACATCTATTAGTGTAACAGCACACACACTTCTAGGTAATCTAAAGGCAAATCAGAACATATGTTGTGCTTCATGAAACTATATGGAATGTAACTAAAGCACTAAATGTTTCTATGAAGGGCAGCTTTCCACTCTTGAGAAGCCTCTGTGTGTCTCTTGAGCATGTATCTCTTCTTTGTTCACCTCACATCTCCACAATTCTCTAAATCTCTTTCAATAAAATTATATTAAAAATTATACTAAAAAATTATATTAAGGGCAAAAAAGATGAGTTTTTAAGAGAGAATCAAACTTCTAAACTAATTAGTAAGTAGGAAAAGAAAATCAAAATAAATCCATAACAAGCAAAAGGAATAAATACAAAAGAGGAGAAATCAATAAAATATAAACGAAATGAGAAAAAAATACATGTTGATATAATTAGACTCTCCGTGATGAACATGATGCAGTCATGGAGGGAAATTTTTAATAATGACTCCAGACACTTACATAATGTAGAACACAATGTTACTTTATTTGAATTTTTGTTTTTTTAAAATGAATGAATTCAATAGCTATCCAAAATTTTTATACTAGAAACAAAAACACTGGGGAAAAACAATAAAATCAAAATGTGGTTTATTTTTTAGATCAATAAAATTGATCAACTTGGTCAGGCTTATCAAAAAAATGAGAGAATATACAAATAACTAGTATCATAAATGAAAGCAAGAATTTCACAATAGGTCCCACAGACATTAAATTGAGAAGAAACCAAACCTATGAATAATGCTATGCCCACAAATTTGACGATTTCTGCAAAATAGACTGAGAGAAGATCTGGGGATGTAACTTAAGACCTTAAGTGCACTGCAACAATAAAAGAGTAGAAAATGAAAGAAGAGGGAGAGGAAACAGGATAGAAGAGAGAGGGCCAAAGTCCAGGAGAGAGGGAATAGAGGCCAGGAAGGGGAGAGGAGAGGAGGGGAGAAGAGATGGAGGGAAGGTGAGAGGTGAGATACTGTCTTTTATTTTTCTTAAATCCCACATATGAGCGACACTATTCTGTGCTTATCTCTTTTCCTCTGACTTATTTCACTCCACATAATAGTCTCTAAATACATTCATATATAAGCAAATTTTGTGACTTCATTTCTTCTAACAGCTTCATAGTATTCCATTGTATAGATGTACCACACTTTCTTTAGCCATTCATCTGTAGTTGGGCACCTGGGTTGTTTCCAGATTCTGGCTATTGTAAATAGTGTTGTTATGAACATGTATAGAGGGCATTATTGTTTTGTGTTTTGTGGCCCTAAGGTATATCCTTTGGAGTGGTATTGCTGGATCACATGGGAGCTCAATGTCGTTTTGTGTTTGTTTTTTTTAAGGAATATCCATATTGTTTTCCAAAAAGGCTGGATTAGATGGCATTCCCACCAGCAGTTGAATTAGAGTTTTTGTCTCCCGATATCCATGCCAGCATTGGTTGTTCTTGTTCTTTGTGATGTGTAACAGTCTCTGTGGCATGAGATGATATCCCATTGTTGTTCTGATTTTCATCTCCCTGGTGATTAGGGATGTGGAGCATTTTTTCATGTGCCTGTTGGCCATCTGTATTTCTTCTTTGAGAAAATTCCTGTTTATTTCTTCTCCCCATTTTTTTTGCTTGTTTGTTTGCTGAGGTTAGATTTTATTTTCTTGTTCAATTCTGTTAGTACCTTGTATATCTTAGATATTGCCCCTTATCTGATAGATGTTGTGTGAATAGTTTCTCCCATTTCTTGGCTGACCTTTTTACCCTAATCACTGTTTCCTTTAAATTGCATAAGCTCCTCAGTTTAAGGTAATCCCATTTGTTTATCTCTGCTTCCACTTGTGTAGACAGTGGTGTTTCCTCCTTGAAGATGCCTCCAATGTCATGGAGTGTTTTCCTACCTTTTCTTCTATATACCTTATAGTTTCAGGTCTGATATTAAGGTCTTTATTCAATTTTCATTTGACCTTTGTGCAAGGTGTTAGATAGAGATCTAAGTTTGCTTTTTTGCATATAGCTGACCAGTTGTCCCAACATCACTTGTTGAAGAGGCTTTCCTTGTTTCATTTTGTGTTTCTTGCCACTTTATCAAATATTAATTCATTGCAAGTCTGAAGGTCATTCTCTAATATTCAAGTCTATTCCATTGATCTGAAGGTCTGTTTTATTCCAATACCATGCTGTTTTAATGATCATTACTTTATAGTACAATTTAAAGTTTGGAAAGTGATGCCTCCCATCTTCTTTTTCCTCAGGGTTACTTTAGCTATTCTTGGCCATTTATTGTTCCAGATTAATTTCAGGTGTGTTTGATCCAGTTCTTTGAAGAAAGGACATACTCAGTTTCATTGACAAATTCAACCAACATTTTAGGATATATCAATAAAAATGGTACATAAATGTCTTTTAAAATGTGAAAAATTCCCAATATACTTTCTGTGGTCAGAATTTTTATGATATCAAAACCAAAGATTATATAAGAAAAATTTATATTTATTATGAACATATTTATAAAAATCATCATAAAATTAAAAATATATATAATAAGATACATAATGGCCAAGAATGAAGACTGATTTTAACTTAAAAATCTTTCATTCTAAGGTCTGGAAAATGACAGTGGCCAGAACACATGCCAAGGGTATGTGAGGCTCTGATTCCAGTCTGCTACTGGGACTGCTCCTTCAAAGCATCATTGGATGTAACACTGGTGACACCCTTCAAAGGACTGTCAGGCTGAGAAAATCCTGAACTAAGAACTACCTTGAGTTTACATATTTTAAATGAGAGAATCAATGTAATCCATATCAACAAACCAAAAAAGAAGGAAAAAAAACACATGAGCAATACAGAAAAAGCATTTGACACAATTCAATATCTGCTTATAACTTCAAAAAATAAATCTTGTGGCCAGAGAGATAGCATAGCAGTAAGGCATTTGCCTTGTATGTGCTGACCCGGGAACAGACCCGGTTCAATTCTTGGCATCCCATATGGTCCCCCGAGCTTGCCAGGAGTGATTTCTGAGGACAGAACTGGGAGTAACCCCTGAGTATCTCTGGGTGTAGCCCAAAAACCAATCAATCAATCAATAAACTGCTAAAATTTTTTTCTCAGGGCTGGAGCAATAGCACAGCTGTAGTGCAATTTGCCTTCCACAGGGCCAACCCAGGACAGACCCCAGTTGGATATCCTGCATCCCATATTGTCCCCTGAGCCCACCAGAAGAGATTTCTGAGCACAGAGCCAGGAGTGATCTCTGAGTGCTGTTGGGTATGACCCCCCCAAATTTTTTTCTCAACAAAGTAGGAATAAAACAAAACTTGCTTCACCTAGGAAAGATATCTGCAGAAAATTTAATTTATGATTTAGTGCAGAAATACTGAAGGCATTTGTACCAATATAAAGAATAAGTTAGACTGGCAATATAGTACAGTGGTAAAGCACTTGTCTTCCATGCACATAACTCGGGTTTGATTCCCAGCACCACATATATTCCCCCAAGTTCCACCAGGAGAGAACACTGAGTGAAGAGCCAGTAGTTAACCATAGTACTGCCAGGTGTGGCCCAAAAACAAACCAAAAAAGATTAGGAACAAGTGAGAATGTTCACTCTCATGTTTGTTCATTGCTATACTAAAACCCAAGATTTTAGTAACACAATAAGGAAAAAACACAGAGATTGTATCATCTCACAGCACCTACATGCATACTGTAAGTAGCTCTCTGCCAATATACAGTTTTTGTTTGCCAGTTATACCTCAAGAAAGCTGGAAAAAAAAGGAAAGAAAACTTCCTTTTTTCAACTGGCATGATGATAAGGAACCCCATACTCACTCTAAATACAAGAAGTTCCAGCAAAACCAGAGGACATTGAACTTATAAAAATGTCTATGAACTACAAGGAAGAGTTGGAAGTAAAATATTATTGAACGGTACCATTATAGCCTCCAAAAATTTAGTAATACTTAAAAAGGTGTAAAAAAGAACCCTGATGAAACAAAAATCTAAATAAATGAAGATATAACAGAGTCATGGATTGGAAAATTCCCTACTATTAATGCATCAGTTCTATTAATCAGTTCTATTAATCTACAGTTATCATAACCACAATCAGAATTATATCAAAACATTTTGTCAGATACAGACAAACCAATTCTAAAATTTATATAAAAATACAAAAGATGGGCCTGGAGAGATAGCACAGTGGCGTTTGCCTTGCAAGCAGCCGATCCAGGACCAAAGATGGTTGGTTCGAATCCCGATGTCCCATATGGTCCCCCGTGCCTGCCAGGAGCTATTTCTGAGCAGACAGCCAGGAGTAACCCCTGAGCACCGCCGGGTGTGGCCCAAAAACCAAAAAAAAAAAAAAATACAAAAGATTTGGATTAGGCAAAACAATCCTGCTGGGGCTGAAGTGGTGGCACAAGAGATCGGGCATTTGTCTTGCGTGTGCTAACATAGGAAGGTCTGCAGTTCAATCTCCCAGCGTCCCATATGGTCCCCCAAGCCAGGAGCAATTTCTGAGGGCATAGCCAGGAGTAAACCCTGAGCGTCACCGGGTGTGGCCCAAAAAGGGAAAAAAAAAACCACCTAAACCTGTAAATAAAATTTTGTTCTTTAGTTTCCAGTTTGGGACCACATCCAGCAGTGCTCAGGACTTTCTCTGGCTCAGGATTTATTCCTGACTCTGTGCTCAGAAATCATTATTAGTGGGACCCAGAAGTTTTATGGGGTGACAAGAATTGAACTCAGATCTCCTACAGGCAAGGCAAGTAAGTGCCTTCTTTATTCATTGTACTGTCACTGGGACCCCCAAAAAGAACTTTCTTTTTTTTTAAATACATTTTTTATTTAAACACCTTGATTACATACATGATTGTGTTGTTTGGGTTTCAGTCATGTAAAGAACACCACCCATCACCAGTGCAACATTCCCATCACCAATGTTCCAAGTCTCCCTGCTCCCCACCCAACCCCAACCTGTACTCTAGATAGGCTTTCTATTTCCTTCATACATTCTCATTATTAGGATAGTTTGAAATGTAGTTATTTCTCTAACTAAACTCACCCCTGTTTGTGATGAGCTTCATGAGGTGAGCTGGAACTTCCAGCCCTTCTCATTTTTGTGTCTGAAAATTGTTATTGCAAGAATGTCTTTCATTTTTCCTAAAAACCCATAGATGACTGAGACCATTCTGCATTTCTCTCTCTCTCTCTCTCTCTCTCCCTTTCTCTCTCTCTCTGACTTATTTCACTTAGCATAATAGATTTCATGTACATCCATGTATAGAAAAATTTTATGACTTCATCTCTTCTGACATCTGCATAATATTCCATTGTGTATATATACCACAGTTTCTTTAGCCATTCATCTGTTGAAGGGCATCTTGGTTGTTTCCAGAGTCTTGCTATGGTAAATAGTGCTGCAATGAATATAGGTGTAAGGAAGGGATTTTTGTATTGTATTTTTGTGTTCCTAGGGTATATTCCTAGGAGTGGTATAGCTGGATTATATGGGAGCTTGATTTCCAGTTTTTGGAGGAATCTCCATATCGCTTTCCATAAAGGTTGAACTAGACGGCATTTCCACCAGCAGTGGATAAGAGTTCCTTTCTCTCCACATCCCCGTCAACACTTCTTGTTCTCATTCTTTGTGATGTGTGCCAATCTCTGTGGTGTGAGGTGGTACCTCATAGTTGTTTTGATTCGCATCTCCCTGATGATTACTGATGTGGAACATTTTTTTCATGTGTCTTTTGGCCATTTGTATTTCTTCTTTGTCAAAGTGTCTGTCCATTTCTTCTCCCCATTTTTTGATGGAATTAGATTTTTTTTCTTGTAAAGTTCTGTCAGTGCCTTGTATATTTTGGAGATTAGCCCCTTATCTGAAAAGTGAATAGTTTCTCCCCCTCAGTGGGTGGCTCTTGTATCCTGGGCGCTATTTCCTTTGAGGAGCAGAAGCTTCTCAGCTTAATATATTCCCATCTGTTAATCTCTGCTTTCACTTGTTTGGATAGTGCAGTTTCCTCCTTGAAGATGCCTGTAGTCTCAATGTCCTGGAGTGTTTTGCCTACGTGTTGTTCTATATATCTTAGGGTTTCGGGTCTGATATCGAGGTCTTTAATCCATTTGGATTTTACCTTCGTACATGAGGTTAACTGGGGGTTTAATTTCAATTTTTTGCAAGTGGCTAGCCAGTTATGCCAACACCACTTGTTGAAGAGGCTTTCTTTGCTCCATTTAGGACTTCTTACTCCTTTATCAAAAATTAGCTGATTGTATGTCTGTGGAACATTCTCAGAGTATTCAAGCCTATTCCACTGATCTGAGGGCCTGTCCAAAAAGAACTTTCTTAAGGATTCATCCTTCCTTCTTTTAAGCTTATCATAAAGTTACAGTACTAAAAACAGTAACTAAGTAATACTGGTGAGAGTATCAATATATAATGAATGAACAGAATAAATTCCAAAAATAAACAAAATAGACCCATATAAATATGGCCAATTGAGTAAACCATAGTTCTTTAATTAAATAAACCTTTCTTAAATATATAGTCAATTAATTTTTAACAAAACTGTAAAGACAATTCAATGATAAAAGATCATCTTTTAACCAATGGTATTGGAAAGTTTTAATATTAATGTGCAAATATTAATCTTCAAGCATAATTCCAATTTTAAATAAAAATTAACTCAAAAACAGATCTTGGGCATCAATTTAAAATGTAAATCTGCAAACTTTTTAAGAAAACATAAGAGAAAACCTTGGTGAACTTGAGTTAATTCTTAGTCACGACATCAAAAACATGCTCCATCAAAGAAAATGTTGATAATTGGATTTCTTCAAAATTAAAAAATTTTGTTCTGTGTAAACCACTGCCTATAAGAGAAAGAAAACACAAGCTACAGATTGGACTAAAATGTTTTCAAACCATCTTTCCAGCAAAGAACTCATTTTCAGAATGACCAAAAATTTCTCTAAATGCAACAATATGAAAGCCAACAGCTCCACAAAAAATAAGCAAATTCTTGATTTGAACAGATGCCTCACTAAAGGCATGTGAATACAAAATGTGCACATGAAAAGATGCACAACATTAGTCCCTTAATGTAATGTAATTAGAGAAATGTAAACCAAAACCACAGTAGACTCCCACCACACATCTATTCAAATGGCTATTTTTAATTTATAATTATAAATGCTGACAAGCTTATAGAGAAACTAGACTCTCATATAGAGCTGGTATGAATATAAAATAGTACAATCACCAATCATACCTTTGCATTATTTGTTTATTTGTTCTTTAGGTTTTAGGTACACTCAGCTATGCTCAAAGATCACTCCTGAACTGGTTCAGGAGACTATATTAGATACCTAGAATCTAACAAAAGTCTGTTGTGTGTAAGGCAAATGCCCTACTCACTGTAATTATCTATCTCTCTAGCTCATTATCTTTTCTTATGATGCTGAGCATGCACTTATCATAAGTCCAGCAATCTATTTTTTTAGGGGGTGTCACAGCTAGTAGTGCTCAGGGTTTACTCCTGTCTCTGCACTGAGAGAAAGTTCCTGGCTGGCTTGAGGGACTTTACAGAGTTCTGGGGATAGAACCCAGGTCAGCCGCATATAAGTATTCTACCTGCTATACTATTATTTTGATGTCAGTAACCCAATGCTTTTGTATTTACACTAGAAAAATAGAATTTTCACTTTATGCACAAGCCTGTGACCTGTGAACTGCTGGGGCAACTGAGTTGGACTTTTGTAACCTATGTATGACCATGTGGGTCTTTTGGAATGCAACATCCCAATTTTATGCTTCTGTTAAAGAGATATCAGAGATCTTCCTCTTTCCTATGAAACTTCCAGATTTTTATTACACTGTGGTGTTGGATGAATTCCATCTGGAAGCGAGCGGCGTTCTTCTCCAGGATACTGATTTGCAGTCTCTTTGCAAGTGGAGAGAGCCAACTCAAATTTTGACCTGGACTTTCCCTCTCAGAGTCTCAGTTTCCTCCATGTAGGGTGCTCCCACCATGGCTGCTCTGGGTGGTGTGGAAGCTGATGTCGGCCTCACCACTTGGGCATCTTTGTGGGCTCTTGGCCATGCCCATCTCCACCTACCACAGGTGTGGCTCAGTGATTGAAAGCACCAGCCTTTCGGGTTTGAGGTCATGAGTTCAATCCCCATTGATACCCACATGTGTAGGGAAAGGTCCTAGCCACTCTTCTATCTGAGACCCCTGTACCTCAAGTGGGTGGGCTGGGGGTATGCAGTCAAGTGTGTGCACACCCTGAATTAGAACTATATGAACAAGTGTATATATAAGCCCCACAACTGAAATGTGAAAGTCCAGAGCTCCTGTGCGCACCATAGCTCTGTGTGTGTGAGATCCCTCATCATCACAATAGTAAGAGCAACAGGGGAGTAGTGGAGAGGAACAGTGGAGATAGTACAGTGAGGAAGGTGGGGAAGGTAGAGAAGGCACTTGCCTCCTCTGCTGTGTTTTTGTCCCTAGGACCCATAGAAGAGCAAAGAGCCAGGAGAGAGAGAAAGATTATCCAGGCAGGCCAAGAGCCTTGGACTCCTGTTCCTTCTCCCATCAGCACAGCCAGAGGAGAGTGAGGTCAGGTCTCTCTCTAGGCTTCCTCTGGGATTCTGCAGAGCTGCAGCTCCCACGCATGAGTGGTCAAACCTTCCCGAGCCTGGATCAGAGGCTCAGCTGCCAGGAACTGTGCAGAGACTCTTACTGCTCTTACTGCACCCATGGACGCTGTCAGGGAAGCCAGGCAGGGGGTCAGGGATCCACAGGAGAGAAAGATTGATTTTCAGATTATCTCCCAATCCATAGTTGTCAAGGAAGATAAAGGACCTAAACAATCATGAAATTAAATCAAATGAGTTTCTGGATGCAGAATCGTTCCTCTCCCCACCCACGACTCGCTTCCACTTGTCCCCAGGGACGGATGATGAACGGGCTGGACTGTGAGTCGCTTCCCCATCCCTCTACATTTATAGTCGCTTATACTGACATTAATGTGTGCCCAGATCTGTGCTTGTGTCCAAAAAACTAGGGACTGAGGGCTCCTAGTCCCCTCCTCAGGAATCTAAGGATAAAGGGGAGTCCGACCTTCACACTTAGTTACCACTCAGGGCTGAATTCTGGGATTGGGTGCAGAGAGTTCTGTGGGACATTACAAAAGGGCTGGAGGTGGGAGAGGCAAGAGGGATGTTCCAAGAATACTGAAATTAGCTCTTTCAGGGGGTAACAAGTGGCCACACTAATCCAGATAATAAAAGCTCTGGGCAGCACATGATGGGGTATCATGTGTTTGTTTTGGGGCAGTGAAGAGTCATGAGGGATCTTATTCATAGAATAATCCCTGGTCAGCTGCAAAGGAACTTCATTCTGATGCTGCAGATGGGTAAGAAGAGGAAGAAGAGACAGACTGATCTGTCCATTTGCAGGAAGGAGACAGTGGCCTGAATGCAACTGTGTGAAGTCCCAGCTGAGAGGGGAACCTGGGCAAACACCCACACTTGTATCTCAAACCTAACATCCCCCTCAGACTTCCTTCAAAGGCCACTAGAAACCCCAATTATGTCACTTAAAATTGAAGCACCCACAAGCCCTTCCAAACCTTCATTTTGCTTGGTCATCTTTGCACATATTCTGTGTCTTTTTCATCATGTTTGTTCTCCTTCATGCATGCATGCATGTGCACTTTGCACGCACACACACACAACACACACACACGCACACACACACACACAAGCTCTAGTATAGAAAGGACTTTGCTTTAATTTGTTCTTTGTGTAGTGCCAGCACCTGCACTGGTGCCTACCACATTCATTGGATGGATGATGGATAGATGGATGGATGGATGGATGGATGGATGGATGGATGGATGGATGGATGGATGGATGGATGGATGGATGGATGGATGGGTGGGTGGGTGGGTGAGTGAGTGAGTGAGTGAGTGAGTGAGTGAGTGAGTGAGTGAGTGAGTGAGTGAGTGAGTGAGTGAGTGAGTAAGTGAGTGAGTGAGTGAGTGAGTAAGCTCTTCCACATGGTCACAATTGTTCTACCCATGGGACCTGAACTGAGTTCAGTATATGAACTCAGTCCAGAAAAAGTAGCACTTTTCTGAGAGGAAACTGGGGGTCTAGGGCGAAGGTACTTGGATGGGTGAAGCATCAAAGTAACCCATTTATGGGGGAGGAAAAGAATGAACTGTGGTAGCTGTGGACCCATGAGTTTCCTTCCCACCTAGGATCAGATTGTCGGTGTCTGCTCTGGCCCTTTCCCCAGCCCATCCCTCCCCCTCCTGCCATCTCCCTCACCTGGCACTGGATATGAGATTGCCAGGAGACAATGGACCTATCACCTACCTACAGACTGCTTCTGAGGCCAGCTTTCTCCCCACAATCATACCCAGGGCAAAACTAGGCTGCAGAGACCTTACTCTCCCTTTCCTCCCATGGTCTCAGAGGGATGTCAGGTAGATGAGAATCTCTTCCTGCTCTGCATATCCTCTGAGCCCCTGTGCCTGCATGAGCCACTGTAGACCTGTTTTCCCAGAGGCAAGGCCCTGTGCTCAGCGATAAGCTCTGAGAGGGGATACTCATCCCTCCACCTCACACACAAGGGAGCACTTCTACCACACAGCCCTTTCATTTGTCTGTATTCTCATAGCTAGCCCAATAATTTGGTCTTTCCTTTCCAGAGAGGAACACTGACAGTAGAGCGGCCATGTGACTCACCAGTAATCCAGGGAACTGCAGAATCAGGATTTTAGCCCAGAACCCTGAAGGGCAATCTAGTTGTCCTCTTTCTCCCATAACCTTTGGGATGTTCTATTTCAACCTCCAGCCCTACCCCTGCCCTATTGGGTGTTGTGTCTTCCGCCCCCCCAACAGGTGAAGAGGCTGGATGCCCCCCTATGAGACTCAATCAGACAAGACAAGCCTCTACCCACACTGCCCCCTGCAAGTATGTCCTTCATGTGAGACCTATGGCTGACAGAATCCCTACTGCAGATCTGGGACAACACCAGACTGGGGATCCTATCTGTCCACTCTCACCAGGATCGCCCCAATGCTGTAGGCCCCAATTCAGAGGTAGATCTAGGGTTCAAGGATTTGGATTGTGTCTCTATGACTTGGGGGGTGATCTCAGCAAACCAATGACCTCCCCTGTCTCACCTTCTCTTTTGTACAGTGGTAATGATCACAGTGATTCTGTGCAGAGTTGGCAGAAGGTCAAGTAAAAGCCCAGAGAAAGGTTTCATTTTAATTGACTATTCATTCACAAATTCACTGGGCATCTGCTCTGAGCCCATTGCTGTCCAGGACCCAAGAGCAGTGTCCTGAGAAAAATAATCCGTGGGTGTCAGAGTGAAAGAGACAGGACCCTGAATCTTGCAGGGCCAGATGAGATGGTGAGATATGTGCCTTGAAATCACTGAAGGATGTGTGGCCTTCAGTGCCTAGACAAGAGGATTGATAGGAGCCCCACAAATATGAACATTGCTCTGTACCCCACATTGTTTCTACAGATGGTGAATGGCCAGCTGGAGGTCTTGCCCTGATCCCTTCCCCTGCATAATGGGGACTTCAGCACTCAGGTTTCTAGTTTCTGAAATGAGGTAATACAGAGATTGTGCCCTGGGTCCATACTCTTTTATTGATAAGCCTGGGTACCTTAATCTCTGAGATGTCAATACCTTGCATAGCACTTCTCTGCAAGCACACTTGGGAGGATGAAAGATGTCAAATTTCTGAGAACAATATACAGAAAAAATGGATGAATATGGTGAAAATAGTTTAGTTGCTACAAGATAGAAAAGCTAAAATGTCTGCCTTCAAGTGTTAGGCCAGAGTTCATTCCTGATACATACACACACATTGAGTATAATCCTGGCCTGACAGTTCAGTTGTCTGAGATCCCTGATGCTGCCAGAAAATTTTGACTGTTCCATAGCCAGGTGTGTGTGTGTGCAGGCATCAAAACTAATGGAATGAGATCCCCAGCCAACACTGTAAAATCAGCCATGCACCATATCTTCAAACCCAGGTCTGAATCAGGGTCACACATAAAATAATTCAAAACAGGCTGAGGGTGAAAAATGAATAGTCTGGCAGTCTTCTACCTCCTATCTTCAGCAAATTGCCTGCAAGAACTGTTTTTATTGAGTACAGAGATCACCCCCAAGTGGGGCAGTAAGGACTTAGTAAGGGCAGATACTCAGGTTATCCTGCGCTGTCCTGCCCAGGTTTATATATAAGACAATCTTTGTTTTGGGTGAAAGCAAATTGTAAACAAACTGATACAAAAAATCAAGGATGATCTTTGTTTTAGATAAAATAAGGTGTAACCTAACAAATACTACCACCAATCAGACATGCATCTGATCCAGTCCTCACAACAGCAACAAAGAGAAAGGAGGAGTATGGGAGAAAAACAAGAGAATCATCTCACTACTCCAAAAACTCTTTACCTGGTGACTCCATTACAGCTATCTTTGAGGACACTCCTTGACTGCATTTACATATATTATCTCCTTTACTTTTCAAACAAAAAGGGGACTCTAATACACATTGTTTTGAAACTTGTCCTTTCCATTTCACAATGTAGAGATGTATACAATCTCCTTCCTTGTTGTCTTCTACAATTTTAACTGAAGGAGCACTGTGTTCTGGTTCCCCAGAGTCTTCACAGAGCTAATTTTCAGTAGCTCTCAGCCATAGCTGGGAATCTTTTGTTTAAAAAACACAACACAACAAAATACAGGCCACCACTATCAGCCCACTTTATTTTTTTTTTTATTTAAACACCTTGATTACATACATAATTGTGTTTGGGTTTCAGTCATGTAAAGAATGCCACCCATCACCAGTGCAACATTCCCACCACCAATGTCCCAAGTCTCCCTCCTCCCCACCTAACCCCTGCCTGTACTCTAAACAGGCTCTCCATTTCCCTCATACATTCTCATTATTAGGAAAGTTCAAAATGTAGTTATTTCTCTAACTAAACTCATCACTCTTTGTGGTGAGCTTCCTGAGGTGAGCTGGAACTTCCAGCTCTTTTCTCTTTTGTGTCTGAAAATTATTATTGCAAGAATGTCTTTCATTTTTCTTAAAACCCATAGATGAGTGAGACCATTCTGCGTTTTTCTCTCTCTCTCTGACTTATTTCACTCAGCATAATAGATTCCGTGTACATCCATGTATAGGAAAATATACATAGGTATATGTACCACAGTTTCTTTAGCCATTCATCTGTTGAAGGGCATCTTGGTTGTTTCCAGAGTCTTGCTATGGTAAATAGTGCTGCAATGAATATGGGTGTAAGGAAGGGGTTTTTGTACTGTATTTTTGTGTTCTTAGGGTATATTCCTAGGAGTGGTATAGCTGGATCATATGAGAGCTCGATTTCAAGTTTTATCAGCCCACTTTAATTGCATTCGTGTGATGCACCCACCAAGCAGAACTGAATTTCTGAACCAACGAACGAGTACATTTTTAAAATTCTTAATGCCTAGAGTTAAATTGTCCTCTAAAGTCTGGGTCAATTTATCCTTCCAGCTGGCAGGTAGAGTTTTAATGGAAAACCCAGCTTACGGGAGGAAGCTGGGATTGTGTGGGCCAGGAATGCCAGCACAGTGAAACTAGGCACAGTGTTTAGAGTCCTCCTCCCTTGGCAAACACACACAACCACTAATGTTTGTTAAAATGACATTGGCTCTGCATTAATAGTGTTTTTTATTTTCATAATCACTCGAAAAATAATACAGAGCTGCCAAGATTCAACCTTCATCTCTGTGACAATGATCTAGGCTTCCATTTTAACTTGCTAACTTCTACAACCCAAAAGCAAGAAAGTCCTAGAACCAGAAATGATATGCCCTTGTCTTGGAGAAGCCATGATTACAGCTCCACCCCTTACTAGCTAAGAGCTCTCAAAATGTTGCTTTTCTTACAGTACTTCATATTATAAAATAAATTTTGGATTTTATGTGCATTTATGTGAATTAAATCCCCTGGATAAAATTCTGCTACCACCATCCCTTCCCTCCATTGGGATATAGCACAATCCCATGACCTGATCAAGTCATCTCACTATCAATTCCTAGTTCTATCTGCTTCCCAGCCCAACGAATGATATACTCTCCATTGTTATAGTGATGTCTTTTTCAAAACACATTTAAAAGCAGCCATACAGTAATTCAGGTTTTGAAACTGGCTCTTTCACGCACCATCACACCTTTGAGATTTATCCAAGTAGTTGTACGTATAAATAGTGCATTTCTTTTTAGTGTTGAGGAGTATTCCGTTATGTGGATATGTTAATATCTGTTTATCTGGTTGAACAAACATTTGAACAGAAAAACATTTGAGTTGTTGTAAACTTTTATGATTATGTGTAGAGCTACTCTAAGCATTCATGTACAAGCGTGAAATTGCTGGATCCTATGAGAACTGCATGTTTAATGTTATCAAAAACTACCAAAGTATATTCAAGAGTGGTTATGCCATTTTTGCATTTCAACCAATAAATATATGAATTTTTCCACATTCTTGTCAGCACTTGTTGTTGTCAATATTTTTACTTTAGCCATTGAATAGCATATAGATGTATTATATTGTACCCTTAGTATGTATTTTTCTAATGATTAATGAGTGGAACATCTTTCCAGATGCCTATATTTCACCTGAATTCCCTCTTTAGCATCTATTCAAGTCTTCATCAATATTCTTTACAGCTGAATTGTGAGAATTCTTTCTATGTTTCTATGTTCTAATAGAACATAGATTAAGAGGAGGTCTCGGAGAATCGAAGCAGCTCATTCCCGTGCGGCTGCTCCCGGGTGCCCTCGGCTTACCTGTGCATGGCGACCACCGGTCAGGGGCTCGGAGGCGCGTGCATTAATCGCAGAACTCCTCTCGGCTTTGCCAGCTCCCCTTTTGGCGCGCGGAGACTCGCAGCGTGGCCTCCCAGCCTCTCATGGTGAAAATGTGATTTTGGATATTTTCTTCCAGTCTATGGTTTTTATTTTCTTGCTCTTAAAAGTATGCTTTTTTTCATAACAATTTTTTCACTTTAATGAACAATCTTCTATCAACAATTTTACTTTATGGAGCATGCCACAGAGTCTTATGGAAGTACATTTGACCTAAACCCAAATCGAGAGGATTTTCTCCTGTTTTATTTCAATAGTTTCATTGTTCATTTTGCATTTAAGTCTTTGATGCACCTTAAATTTATCTTGTATTCTGTCACAAATTTACTTTTGCATTTCGAGCTTTGCTTTTCCCAGCATCATTGATGAGGGAACCTCTGTGAGCTTCGGTCTTCTCTGAAGGATAATAGGAGTCACATCCACTTCACAGCGCTCCTATGCTATTGCTGCCTCCTGTCCCTCTTTAACTTGCAAAGAAAGCAGAAGTTGAATATGGGAGGTTTTTGTGTTTGTTATCTGCTGTATATGGCTCAGTAAGTCAAACAGAATAAAAGATGATGTTGATCAACATCAATGGGGTATGAAATAGGTGTGTAATTTAGACAGAGACACTATAAAATACCAGAGAGATACTATACCAGGGAAGGTTCTTGCCTTAGACATGAAAAGACCAGGGTTTAGTCTCTGGCATCACATATGATCCTGTGATCATATCAGGAGTTGTCCTTGAGTATAAAGTGAGTAGTAAGTCTTGAACACCACTATGTGTGGCCAAAAATAAATAAATAAATAGCATCTCTACAGCCTTCACTCACACCTCAGCTCTGTCTATTCCTGACTGTCTGTGTCCTTGGAGGACACACACTCTTGAATGTCTCTGGGCCTCAGTTTCCTCATGAGGAGGAAAGTGTCTACTTAAAGTCAAACCATCCAAACAAAGCCTCTAAATTTGGTAAAAATGTGGAGAATCATTTTCATGCAATGCTATAACAAACAGAAATTTCATTTATTTTACTGTAATAGACATAAAGGGAAATTTGACATCTGCAGTCATATAAGCAGTGCCTGTCTCTGAAGAGCAGAGCTGTGATCTCTGCGTCTCTCTCCTTTTTCTTTATAGTTTTGATGTTTTCCACGAGAGACAAGCATACTTTCAGAGGTATCATAAAGCCTGGGAATACTTAAAAGCTTACTGTTGATTTTATGTTTACTTGCTCCCACCCTAAGATCAGAAAACTGAAACAAGGTGAGCTGTGTGAGTTTTGCAGCTGATCTGTGGAAGAGAGACATCAGTACCATGCAATCTTGGTGCCTGTCTTTGAGAGCTCACAAACCCCAGGGGCTGGGGCTCGAGACATAGCACATTGGGTAGGGCACTTTCCTTGCATGATTCAATCCCCGGCATCCTATATGGTAGGGTGCTTGCCTTGAATGATTTTATCTCTGGCATCCTATATGGTCCCCCAAATCCCACCAGGAGCACAGAGCCAGAAGTAATTTCTAAGTACCATTGGATGTAGTCTTCCCCCAAAAAAATTTACTCAAGGGTTATATCTGTTTACATACATATGCCCTATCACAGCCCAAATGAAATATCAGGATGGGGCCAGGGACATGCATCTATAGTGGTCCTATCATACTTGGCTTGGTATAGGTCATGTGTAGACACCCTAGGGACACACTAGTCCCAGAGAACAATCTAAAGCCCAACATCTAAGATCAAATGTTGATAGAGGCCTTTGGATTAGTCCTCATATTACCTTCTAATTAGTTCTCTCTAGATTGGTTCTTTTTGGTTTTCTTGTTAAAAGTATGTTTCCCCATTGCCTCCTCATCTGGCTTTTGTCCTCTCCTTGGGGGTGGGCTTTAATTTACCCCAATAAAGGCTACTCAGGAGGCCTAGAAGGGAGCTGCCATCTAGGCTCGTGGTTCCACTTGGTGCAGTGACTGGCTTGTGGGTGAACAGCTTATGGTGTGAGTTTCTGGCCTGCTATACCTTCCCAACTGTGTGCAGATTATTTCCTATGTCAGGATTGCTGCCTGGTCTGCATCTCTTGTCCTATCCGGACAGGGGCTTGGGAATCCATCTTCCTCTCTGAGAATTGTGAAACACACAGTCACTATTCAACAATCAGAGATTCTACATCCAACAGTCTGGGCTTAGGACTAGTGCTCCCACTCCACAGCTCAAGGCTTAGTAATAATTGCCCTCTTGTCCAGTGTTCCTATCTGAAAGTAGAGCTATTAACAATTTTTCCTGAGTTACTGCAAACAGAAGCATGAAGGAGAACAGGGAAGCTGGGCAAGGACCATCCTCAAAGTATCCTGAGGCAATATGGGCACAGGGAGGTTAGGTCATTCAGTTAGGATACATAGCTAACAAGAGACAGAGCTAGGATTTGAAGTTTATCCTTCCATCTGGAATGCAATGCTCCACTTTTGTAAGTTGCCTGAGGCTACACTGGTCCTGGTCACACAAAAAGGGGGTTAGGAGAAGCCACTTGGATTCCAGGCAGAGGTCCCACCTGTAAATTTGACACTGGCACTGACCAAAGAGCTTACTCTCTGCCAGAGCATCCCAGCAGATTGGATATGTTATGCTGAAGGCCAGATAAAAGGCACTTTGCCTGGAGTAACTGCCAAGACTTCCTAGGTTCCTGCTCCAACCTGGCAGCCTCGGGGATGAGCCTGTATTAGGTGAAAGAGGATCAGGGTAGGTTGTAGGTTGTAGCAGGTCGAGACAGCCAAGGCTACATTATGTGCCAGAACCAGGAACTGGCACGGTGTAGGGAAGAGGGCAACAGTGTATGACCAGCTCTGCCAAGTCAAAGAAAAAATGCTTCTGGGGCTCTTACAAAAGTGTACATAGAGCAAAGGCTGGGCCAAGTCAGCCATCACGGCCCACCTGCCAGGGACCGTGTTAATTTGCTCTGGTGAAAATAATCCACCTGGAGAATAGCAGAACTAGAGTAGCCACCTGGATCCACAGACAACTCCTAAAACCCAGAAAACTGCTCAACACATCATCAATTTAGTAATGGCTCCCGTTTGGAAGCATCCCCCCTTCTTTCAAGCATTTGTTTTAGTTAAGGGCCTCTCCCCCACTTCTAGCTCCATTCAGCCCAGTTGTGTGGTTTCTGGTGGTCCCAAGCCCAATAATGCTCTGATTTTAACCTCAACCTTATTATATGCAACCTTGCCCTTAGAGAGAAGCATTGGCACTTGGGTTCAAAGGAAGAGACAGTACTAGGACAGGCCTTTTAGCCCTTCCTCAGCCAGAGAGTCAAAGTGGGAATTTTGAGATGGCTGTGTAAGCCTTGCAAAAATCAGGGAAGGCAGGGAACATGGCTTGAAGGATTTTGAGTGCAGGATTAACATGCAGGAGCCCAAGTTTGATGCCCAACATCACATAGTCTACTAATCACTACTGGAGTTAGCCTCCAGCACCTCTGAGTATGAGAGTCTCAAATAGAAATATATCTTAGTAGCAGAGCACTTTACTTGCATCTGTGAGACTGGTCTAATACTGAGACCACATACAAAAAAAAACTAAAAAGGGAAAGGTAAAGAAAGAGAAATGAAGGGGTATAATAAAATACTGTGGCTTGGACCATGGCAAGGTGAACTTCAAATAGAATGACACTGATCAGCCTGGATCATATGACAACTTTGACAACTGGACCCAGGTTAGCCTGTGGAGCATGCTCAGTCTTCAGGATTCAACTCACTTTATAGTGGGCACCTGCTAATCCAAGAAAGGTCTGGATCCTTCTCAACCTCCAGTGGACAGCTGCCCTAGTATAGGATTTTAAGCCATAACCACATGACATATGGCTTACTATCCCACACCCTGCTTTGTATCACCTGCAAATGGTTTTCTCATGTTCAAATGGTTATGTGAAAAATAAATAAATAAATCTAACACCATCTCTGCATCACTCAGGATTAAGATAGAAGATAGGATCACACAGTCACTTTATCATGAATACAATATTTTATCATGATCATTTCATCATGATCTTCTAGCAATGAAATAAGTTTCCAGAAGCAAAGAGAACTCTGAACAAAAAATAGCTTCTGCAAGGCATTAAGGAATAAACATCTCTGAAAGTCCCATTCCACCAGGGATTTCTCCCCAGAGATGGGGAGGGAAGACCTTGGCAGGGACCAATCAGTAAGAATTGGCCTGCTGTCAGACTGCACTCAGAGGCAACCCCAAATCTAATGGGGTACTTTGCCTCCTCTGAATGATTAAAAAAGCAGTTACAGATGTGAGAGGAAGTCTAAGAGTAAAGACTTTTTATTTTATTTATTTTTTATGAAACATCATGAATTAGAAAGTTACAAAGTGGGCCCAGAGAGATAGCACAGCGGCGTTTGCCTTGCAAGCAGCTGATCCAGGACCAAAGGTGGTTGGTTCGAATCCCGGTGTCCCATATGGTCCCCCATGCCTACCAGGACTTATTTCTGAGCAGACAGCCAGGAGTAACCCCTGAGCACCGCCGGGTGTGGCCCAAAAACCAAAAAAAAAAAAAAAGAAAGTTACAAAGTTACTCATGATTTGGTTTCAGCAGTAGAATTTTCCAGCAACAACTTCTTCACCAGTGTCCACATCCTTCCACCATTATTCCCAGTTTCCCTCCTACCCCCATAACCTGTGTCTCTGGTAAGCACTTTTTTATTTTTATTTTTGCCTTTTAGGCATTGTGGTTTTCAATACTGTTGCTGATAAGCTATAGCTTTCCCTCTTTTTATCATCTGATCCTCATCCATAGTGACCATTTCCCTCCATAATTATCCTGACCTATCCTCCTCCTCTCCCAGTGGCAGACTTCCTTCTAAGGACCAGTTCTCCTCACATACCCTGCTCATGGATTGGCAGGATCAACATCATTAAAATGGCAATACTTCCAAAAGCATTGTACAGATTTAATGTGATTCCTCTAAACATACCCATGACATTCTTCAAAGAAGTGAATCAAACACTTCTGAAAGTCATTTGGAACAATAAACACCCTCAAATAGCTAAAGCACTCCTTGGGAAAAGGAATATGGGAAGCATTACTTTCTCCAATTTTAAGTTGTATTACAAAGCAATCGTTATAAAAACAGCATGGTATTGGAATAAAGACAAACCCTCAGATCAGTGGAATAGGCTTGAGTACTCAGAAAAGGTTCCTCAGACATATAATCACCTAGTTTTTGAGAAAGGAGCAAGAAATCCTAAATGGAGCAAGGAAAGCCTATTCAACAAGTGGTGTTGGCACAACTGGTTAGCCACTTGCAAAAAAGCGAACTCAGACCCCTAGTAACACCATGTACAAAGGTAAAATCCAAATGGATTAAAGACCTTGATATCAGAACTGAAACTATAACATGTATAGAACAACATGTAGGTAAAACACTCTATGACATTGAGACTAAAGGCATCTTTAAGGAGGAAACAGCACTGCCATACGATCCAGCTATACCACTCCTAGGAATATACCCGAGGAACACCAAAAATACAATACAAAAATCCCTTCCTCACATCTATATTCATTGCAGCACTATTTACAATAGCCAGACTCTGAAAACAACCAAGATGCCCTTCAACAGATGAGTGGCTAAAGAAACTGTGTTACATATACACAATGGAATACTATGCAGCCGTCAGGAAAGATGAAGTCATGAAATTTTCCTATACATGGATGTACATGGAATCTATTATGCTGAGTGAAGTAAGTCAGAGGGAGAGAGAAAAACGCAGAGTGGTTTCACTCATCTATGGGTTTTAAGAAAAATGAAAGACATTTTTAACAGTATCTTAGAGACAAGAGAGATGAGGGCTGGTAAGTACAGCTCATGACATGAAGCTCACCACATAGAGTGATGAGTGCAGTTAGAGAAATAACTACACTGAAAACTATCATAACAATGTGAATGAATGAGGGAAGTAGAAAGCCTGTCTCAAATACAGGTGTGGGTGGGGTGGGGAGGAGGGAGATTCGGGAAATTGGTGGTGGGAATGTTGCACTGGTGAAGGGGGGTGTTCTTTACATGACTGCAATCATGCAACTATAATCATATTTGTAATCATGGTGTTTAAATAAAGATAATTTTAAAAAAAGGACCAGTTCTCCTGCACTTAGTTTCTACTGTTTGGGGGCTTTGTTAACTCTCTACTATGTTTCTTTATTTCTCACATTTGAGGTCATCCTGTGTCTGTCCCTCTCCCTCTGACTTATTTCTTTTTTGGGGGGAGGTTTGGGTCACACCCGGCAGCACTTAGGGGTTACTCCTGACTCTACCCTCAGAAATCACTCCTGGCAGACTCAGGGGACCATATGGGATGCCGGAATTCAAACCACCATCCTTCCGCATGCAAGGCAAACACCTAACCTCCATGCTATCTCTCCAGCCCTCTCTGACTTATTTCACTCAGCATGCTAATTTACAGATCCATCCATGTGTTAGCAAATTTCTCAACTTCATTGTTTTCTAATGGCCACATAATATCCCATCATGTGTCTGTACCACAGCTTCTTTTTATTTCTGGATATTTTTTTGAGACTGAAGAATAAGATTTTATTTTGTTAACATACGTTTTTAATAATATATTCATTTAAGCACCATGATTACAAACATGTTTGTAGTTGGGTTTCAGTTATAAAAAGGAATATCCCCCCTTCACCAGTGCAACATTCTCACCACCAGTGCCCCCCATCTCCTCCCTTCCCCACCACCTGCCTGTCTTCGAGACAGGCATTCTATTTCTCTCACTCACTATCATTGTCATTATAGTTGTTAGTGTTATTTTTTCTCTAACTGAACTCACCAATCTTCGTGGTAAGCTTCATATCATGGGCCAGTCCTTCAAGCCCTCATCTCTATAGTCCCTGGGTTTTATTACAATAATGTCTTCTATTTTTTTAAATAATCCCACAGATGAGTGAGATTATTGTGTCTATCTCTGTGTCGATCTTTCTTCCTCTGACTCATTCCACTCAGCATAATAGTTTCTATGTCCATCTATGTATAGGAAAATGTTATGACTTCGTTTTTCCTAAAAGCTGCATAATATTCCACTGTGTATATGTACCACACCTTCTTTAGCCACTCATCTGTTGTCAACCATCTTAATTGTTTCCAGATTCTGGCTATTGTAAATAGAGTTGCAATGAACATGGCCATGCAGAGGGCATTTTTTGTATTGTGTCTTTGTGGCCCTAGAATATATCCCTAGGAGTGGTATTGCTGAATCAATTTTCAATTTTTTGAGAAATAGTCATATTATTTTCCAGAAAGGCTGGATCAGTCTGCATTCCCACCAGCATTGAATGAGAGTTTCTTTCTCCCCACATCCAGGGTAAGCACTGATTGCTCTTGTTCTTTGTGATGTGTGCTAGTCTCTGTATACCACAGCTACTTTATGCATACCTCTATTCTTGAACACCTGGGTTGTTCCCAAATTTTAGGTATTGTGCATAATGCTTCAATAAACATAGGAGTGCAGATATTTTTTCTACATTGTATTTTTGGGGGCCCCTTGGAGAATATTCCCAGGAGTGGAATTGCTGGGTCCTAACGAAGCTCTATTCCTAGTGGTTTTTTTTTGCTTTGCAAAAAGACTGGAACTAGTTGTTATTTTTTCTAAGAGGGCCAAATGCCAGGAATCCCTTGGGTTTGCTCTCACTGTCCTTGTCTTCACACTGTCGTTACCCCAATTCCCATAAGGAAAAATCTCCAGCTAAGTAAGTGACAGGACACAAGAGCCTGCATCACAAGTCCAAGCCCAGCTTGTACCTAAGACCTGGTTCATCTCCTGGGCCTGTCTCTGCCTTTAATCATGGACAAGAGGGAGAATCATGGACCAGAGAGAGGAAGGGAAAAGAGATGCCTGTAACCACACAGCAGTAGGAACCAGATGACCTCCAAGTCCCTTTCCACCTTCTCTGGGAAGAGACTAGGACTGAACAGTCCTTGTTCCTGGAATCCCAGCTAGGTTATCCTGGGAGGCCTGGGCTCAGTCTTATCAACTACTGTCTTCTCTCCCCTACACCTTCTCCTCCTCTCTCTCTTCTTGTCCAATGTTTCTCTAACCTGTGGCTTGCTGTTAATCATCGCCTAGTAAATCTGCTTCCTTCTCCCAGCAGGTCCCCCAGGCTGTCATTTTTAGCAGAAAATAAATAGTGCTGGGCCCTTTGTGCCCCTTGCGGCATCACTGAGCTTAGCAGTTGAAGGAAAGGCAGTGGGAGCCTGGAGGAGCCAGAGCCCCACTCCTTCAGCAGAATCCCCCCCCCCACTCCAAGAACAACAACAGGCCAGAAAACAATTAGAAAGTTGGTGGACAAGAGAGCAGTGTGTAGGCCAGACACTAGAGTGGCCATAAAAGCAGCTTCATCTCTGAGTACTGGACAAGATGAGAAATGAAAGAAGGGTTCCAGGATTCTGGCTTGTAGGCCTGTGACAACTCTGGATGGAAATCCCTTAACTACCACCTGTACACTGTGCCCCTAGAGGCTAATGAGCCACTCTGGGCCTCCTCACAGTCACTCAGCAGTGACCTACCCTGGTACCTGGCAGAGAATTCCAAGAGAACCAAACTCCAATGGGTACCCACTTTTGTCCTTCTCTGACTCAGGAGAACACAGATGTGTGGGTGACCTTGAACATGGGTTTCCTCTCCTGAGGCTTCAGAGATTGTGTTTTATTATAAAAGAAATGTATTTTCTCTTGCTTCACTATTGTCAGCACAAACTCTCAAAATCATTGGAATTCTCTGAGGACCCTCAGACTGTGTGAGATTCTCCGTTAAGTGAATGCGATAGCTTTTGGAAAGTCCCTTGACTGACATGGGGCATGTTGTGGTAAAAGCATTGGGCTTCCTCCCCACACATCCCAAAAAGCACAAGCATATTTACCTCCCATGCAGCACTCACCTCTCAGGCTAAAAGAGGACCCATTCACAGATCCCAAAAGAAGGACCCAGGAGAGCTCAAAGGTCTTGTGCAGGCACAGCAGGATCCCTCTTCCCTCCCAGGGATCTTTGAGCATGACATATGTATTCCTGGTGGCCACCAGACCAGCACTGTGGGGTGGCTCATGTTGGTGGGCACTGAAAGTGTGGGATAAGGCACCCCCTGTTCCCTCCTCTGTTCTTGGGTGGGCCTTCCCAGGACACTATCTGAAGACAGCAGTATCAAGAACACCTGAGGGTCGGAGGAAGGGCAAGTGGACACCGAAGTCCTTGTTCCCAGGTCCACTAAAGTGCAGGAAGGTATGAGAGACTGGTTAAGACATGCCCCCAAATCTACAAGGCTTCTCTGCAGCTCCTCCTATTTATCCTCCTTTCTCTCCCTAATGCCTCCAGTCTTGAGTGGCAGCAGCCTCACACTTATGCCAGAAATAACTCAAGTACTGAATTTTTTTCATCCAAAGAGCAAGGTCCTTACTCACTCCTAGCCCTAAACTTTAAAATGTTTTAAAAAAATTACTGAAAACTCAGGCCGGAGAGATAGCATAGCAGTAAGGCATTTGCCTTGCACGTAGCCGATCCAGGAGACATTGATTCAAATCCTGGCATCCCATATAGTCCCATGTGCCTTCCAGGAGCGATTTCTGAGTGCAGAGCCAGGAGTAACCCCTGAACACTGCCGGTTGTGACCTCAAAAAACAACAACAACAAAAATGCTGAAAACCCCAACTCTTTCCCTCCTGGAGCTGGGCTCATCAGTCACATACAGGTCTGAAAATGTATGCCTTGCATTCATAGCCACATGTCCACAGCCAGGTAGACACACTAGCAGCTGAGGGACAGCCTCACTTGAACAGGAATGCCAGTTTCACCAGAGGGCACTTACTCTTTCCAAATAAGGGAGATTTTATGACATATGAGGGCACAGTGTGCTAGAAACACACAAGCCAGCAAACCTATCCCTGAAAGACAAACATTATATGCTCCACATCTGTGAGGGACTTACAGGAGCCAAAATCTTACAGACAGGAAGTGAGGAGAACAGAACAATAGAACAGTTGGTAGGGTGCTTGCCTTGCACATGGTCAAGTCAGGTTCAATCCCTGGCATCCGATATGGTATCTCAAGCACTACTAGGAGTGATCCCAGCGTACAGAGCCAGGAGTCAGGTGTGGCCAAAAATATTTTTTTTAAAAAAGTGAGCAGGCTTCCTGGGTAAGGGATGGGAAGAGATATTTAATGGGGATAGAGTTGATTTGACAAAATAGAAGAGCTCTGGAGGGGCCACAGCAGTGATGCAAGTGGTAGAGCGTCTGCCTTGCATGCACTAATCTAGGACAGACCACAGTTCAATCCCCCGGTGTCCCAAATGGTCCGCCAAGCCGGGAGCGATTTCTGAGCACTTAGTCAGGAGTGACCCTTGAGCATCACTGGGTGTGACCCAAAAAGCAAAACATAAAAATAGAAAAGAAAGAAAAGAGCTCTGGAGATGGATGTTGGCAGTGGTTGCATATTAAGCCTGTATTAATTGAATCAGTTCAATACTTAACATGTAGAGTGGTATGAAGTGGACAATATGTATATGGACTTTGTTACCATAAAAAATACAAAGAGGGGCCGGGCGGTGGCGCTAAAGGTAAGGTGCCTGACTTGCCTGCGCTAGCCTAGGACGGACCGCGGTTCGATCCCCCGGCGTCCCATATGGTCCCCCAAGAAGCCAGGAGCAACTTCTGAGCGCATAGCCAGGAGTAACCCCTGAGCGTCACCGGGTGTGGCCCAAAAACAAAAAAAAAAAAAAAAAAAAAAAGAAACAACAAAAAATACAAAGAAAAATGGAGCCATAATTTGGGACAAGTCTACACACTATGAGCATACCCATCTCATTTGATCTCATGATTGGGGATGTGCGTCAGTGGGACATGCCTTTCATGTGTAAGTCTCCAGAGTTTGGTCCTACCCCCAGTGCCACAAAAAGTAAAAGAAAAAGTGAAGGAAAATGGCATTGTTTTATAAATTTTCCTTGTTTTAGAATTTAGTAAGGATTGCTCCTTTTTTACCTGGTGCCACTCTCGAACCCAGGTCTTGAACATGCAAGACTCTTGCTTCAGCTCTGGTCACTTCCCAGCCCCAGCATGTGGCTCTCAGAGCTTCACTGACTTGTTTACTGCTCACTGCCAGGCTACCAGAGAGACAACTCTCCCCACTTTAAACTGAGACACAAAGAACTCCAGCAGCTTTTCCGCTGTCACAGCCGCTAATGACTGGCCAGAACTAGATTAAATATATCGATTCTTGAGTCCTCATAACAAATCTCAGGTGGGTTTTTTCATAAATTGGCTCCACTGGACAGAAGTTCAGAGGAAGATGTGGTAAACAGAGAATGGGCACCCCACCAGCCACTCCCCTTTATTGTCCCCAGAAACTCCCCAAAACTCCTTATCCCTCACACTAACAGCCCCCAGTCCTGCTCTCAGGAGAAGAGCCAAGACCCCCAGCACTGAGGCCACAAGCAGAGAGTAGGGGCTGGCCCCAGCTCTTAGAAGGGTTCATGAGTACCAGAAGAGGCTTCAAGAGCTAGTGAGGGGATGTCTTGCTCTCAGCAAAGGGCAGCAGAGCTCTCCAGGAAGAGAAAGTTCTCAGGCTTGTTCTCCAGGAGCAGACTAGGCCCAGGGAAGGCAGAGGCTAGAAAGAAGGCTGCCCCTCAGGCATCCTTAAGAGGGTCAGGCACCTCAGAGTGGTCACTCCCACACTCCAAGTGACCACAGGAGTGATAGACTTCTTCCCATCCACCCAGATCTCAGAGCCCTCCCTGCCTGCTTTAAGATATTCAAACTTTATTCCAGAGCCTCAGGGGAAGTGGGGCTCAAGAATGAAGCCTCAGTCTAAGTTGTAGGCCCTAGAAGGAGTCAGGCCTGTGGGAGCCAAGTGTTCCCCCATGGGGCCTTCAAAAAAAAAAAAAAAAGGAGCAGAGTAAAGAAAAAAAAAAAAAAAAAAAAGGTACAAGAAAGCATTTTGAAGTTAAACTTGCCACATACCTCAGCTTTGAAAACTAAACATCCCTCCAGGTTCCAGCAGGGCCTCCCCACTGTTCTGCTATGCTCCCCACACACAGGTTCTTGCTTCATGCCTAGAATGAGGCCAAGGTGGGGTACAAAGCTGGAGACCAGCCAGAGGCCTGGTCCGTGGTGTGCCTGGGTTGTCTATGTGTATGCCACATGTGTGTCTATATGTGCAAGTACATGCAAATGTATGATATGTGTGACTTGTGTATGGTGCTGTGATGTGACATGCATGTGACATGTGTGTATGATGACAGAGACCATGAGACAGGACAAGAAAGCAGAATAATTATTTGTGAATGAGGATCTTTGCCTGGGCCTTCCTCCTACAGAATCTCCTTTCTACCCTGTCTTCAATTCATTCCACACCCCGCTATTCCATTGTTTCCTCATGCCCCTTGCATAAATGGGGATAGTCTTAGAACCACACTGGTCCTATAATGAGAAGCATGATAGGTATCAGCAAGCAGGGGTTCGTGTTCCCCAGATCAGAGAGAGGCACTTTGTCAGAGCCTTCAGGAGCCTCCATTGCTTCATCCACAATCTCAAGGCTGAGTTTTATATGTCTGTCTTAGAAAGAGTTTGAGGCTTCTTTTACTGGGGTGAGGGTCCCAGCAGGATAAGGGAGTCTATGAGGTACTAAAAACAGAATGCCAGCTCTAAGCATGGCCTTGAAAGGTCTCATGGAGTTGGAGAACAATGGGAGGGAAGAATTACAGAGATGCCAGTCCAGAGGGCAGCACTCCACTCTGACCATATGTGACAGAGGACAGCCCTGGGTCACTCTGTCTTGGTCATGATATCAGGGGCACAAGTCAAACCCCTCACCCTATAGTATCCCACTAACCTTTAGTGGGGATCCAGGCCAATGGCCCATTACAGCCTGTGTGCCTGCAGGAAGGAGCCAGTTCCTTCCAAGTCAGTCTCCTCTATTCCCAGGTACTAGGCAACTCGGAGATGTGGCTGTGGCTACCTGCCAAACTTCTGGTTCTTTGTGTTGTGAAGGGCTATGAAGGGGTGCCTGATAGTCATGGAACCCAGAGAAGAGATCTCCCAGGTGAGAGTGAAGTTAAGAGTTCCAAGTAAAAAAAAAAAAAAAAAAAAAAGAGTTCCAAGTAAAGAAGCAGGACAGGGCCACCTTAGGGATAGAGATTCAAGAGAGAGGTTGCGGATGAGGCCAGACTGCACAGGACCCTAGAAGCTACCCTTATGTCTTGATATGCCACCATTACTCCCCCATGTTTTGAAAGCCCAGGTCTGAGACTTGCCTTACCTAGAGTTGAGGTAACAGGAACCCCAAAGACATAGGAGCCCCAGAGTCATAAAACCATTGGCACATGGGAACCCAGGAAACAGGAACCCAAGGACACAGGAGCCTAAGGACAGGGGAACAGAAGCACAGGAACACAGAAAACATGGGGACATGGGAACCCAGAACACAGGAACACAGGGACATGGAAATCCAGGGAAAGAAAAACATGGGGACACATGTTCCCAGGCCCACACAGAAGCCCCACAGAACTAGCCCTGCTACCAGACCTGCCCACAGTCCTTTCTAGGACAGATCTGCCCAGGACACCAGGCCCATGTGCGGCTAATCTGCTGAGCTGTACAAGCCACTGCAGGACAGAGGATGCCTGGCATAACTCACATTCCTGCGAGGTAGGGGACAGTGGAAGGATAAAGGGGCACCACCTGCACCCACATGAGAAGTGAAGACACACACTCAGCCCTTCTTGGGTGTCTCTCTGAAGTAACTCCACACTGTTTGTTCCCCTCGGCAGCCAGATACAGACCTGTGTACTCTAGGTAGAAGAGAGACAGAGTACTTGTGTGATCAGCCCAGGGGAAGGCTGGCATGCTCACAAGGATTTGCCACAGTGCTCAATCAGGGATTTCAGTTCCTGGCTATGAACAGGCTTTTAGCTGTGCTGCTCATAGGGGGTCACTCCTGCCTTTGTGGTACTCACACACCATGGCTGCACTGCAGCTGGAATCACTTGCTGTACCCAGTGTCAGAGAAAGCAGAGCTACCAGGATGGTGCTTGACCCATGTGATAGCTCTGGGATCAGACTTCTAGTCTTAAGTTTGCAAGGCAGTCCTCTAGGCCACCGAGCTTTCCTTCTGGGCTTGGCTGGTAAGAAGTCTTGACTATTTATTCCACCCCTACACTGTGTACTGCACTTTTAGTTTTACTGAAATTTGCTTATCTCATCTTAGAAATAGGATCACTTTACTAATAAAGAAACCTGGTGAAGTGGGTGAGTGATTTGCCCAAAGCACTCATAATAAAAGAAACGGGACAATATTGAGGTTCTGTTTGTCCTGCTACTTTTTGGATCGGTGACTCCAGGCCTTTCTTGTATTTGTGACCTACGCTTTCACCAAAGACCTGCTGGCCAGAAAAATGATTTATTACTTCTTGGATCTTGGGCCGCTCAGGTTGAAATATTTCAGATCTCTGAGATAGAATCTGCAGCCAATGTGGGATGGGAGAGAGCACGAGAGAAAAATTCACTGACTCGTTGAGAAGCAGAGACAGCGATGTTGAGATAGCCTTTGAATACACAGACACCAGTCATGCATACACAAACACACATACTCACAAGAAAAGAGAAACGCACAAAAGGTGAGGTGAAGGACTGTCTGGCGTGGAAATGAGGAAATAGACAGAGAAAAGAGATAGGGAAAAGGAGTTGGCACAGGGAAGGAAAAACAAGAAAGCCTCAGCAAGAGATAAGAACAGAAAATTACCTAAACAGATTGGACGCTACAAAAGCACACGCATCTACAAAGAGATGAAGAGAACACAGCATGGGGAGAGGCTGTGCAATTCAGAAGTAGACAGAGGCTCAGAGAGGGGGGCCCAGATGCACACAGAGACATAGAAACAGCAAAATGGATGGGGAGGGGAACTGTTAGAGAGAAAAGAGAGGGATAGTGGTGGGAATGGTAACCTTGGTGTTCAGTGCCCCATCTCCTCTCCTGCACCTCCATCCCAGCTCACATGTGTTTGCTTCTCCCTGCTAACTTCTAAGCCCAGGGGCTTCAGGTGGACATGGCCCCACCCTCTTATCATGGCACTTAACACTGATCAGGGCACTTACCAGGTACCTCTAGATGCAACCCCTGCCCCACAGCAGAAGCAGAGTCAGGATATCAGCACCTCTCACTTTCTAAGTGATAGTAGGGAACTTGAGCCCACGAAGCCACAATGTCTCCTTTGTGGAACAAGGACCATGGTGCTATAGATTTTTAAAAGCTATAGTACCCTTGAGGCTGGAGCTGTAGTACAGAAGGTAGGGTGCTTTCCTTCTATGTAACTGATCCAGGTTTGAACACTGATATCCCATATGGTTCCCTTTACCATGCCAGGAGTAATTCCTAAGCTCAGAGCAAGGAGTAACCCTGAGCGCCGCTGGGTGTGACCCAAAAACAAAAACAAACAAACCAAAAAAAAAGCTATGATCTCTCCTGTTTCTTCTCCAGAGCTAGGAATGACTTCACTACAGTTTTACTACAATGGTAGCCATAGCCATAACTATCCTCAGGCTTTGGGAGAAACTCAGATCCAGCATCCTAAGCTATAGCAGGAAGATGGTACAGAAGGACTCCAACAAAACCAATAAAATTATCAATGCAAGATCCAGAAGCTGATCAAAAATGGGCTGATAATCCAGAAGCGTATGATTATCCATTCTCCAGGTTCAATGCAAAATAAAACAAAAACAAAAACAAACAAACAAACAAAAAACACTTTGGGCACATGCAAGGGACAGTATGTGGGCAGAGCTAAGCACAAAGTTACTGCCAATGCCCAAAGGCAGAAGAAGAAAACCTGAATGAGAAGGATAAAGATTCTGCACTGCTTAAAAGATATAGGGAATCTATGAAAATTGACCACCACATTATCACAACTTGTATCTAAAAATGAAGGGAGACGTATTCAAAAATAAGAGAATTTTCATGGAACATACCCACAAGCTGAAAGCAGATAAGTTCTGCAAAAAGCTCCTGACTTATCAGGCTGAGTCCTGCCATGAAGTTCTAAAAGGCCAAGAAAACACACAATCCCATATGAAGGAGAAGGAAATCACAAGAACTCTTTCCAAGAAGGAAGAGACAAAGAAATGAAGAGCTCAAGAAACAAGACAACTTTTTCTGTCTATACACAGTGGCCCCATTGCTTTTGGTCACTGAATAAAATGAGAAGTTGTGTGCAAGAAGGGGGATCTACAAAACAGCACATTTTCCTAAGGAGAATATCCATGGGTTTTATTGGCTTCTCCAAAGTATCTGTATTGGTCAGAATGGGGCAGTAACACAAATCCCAAAAGGCAGGAGGTTGTTCATTCATGCATGTTCCTTGGTTTAGCAGCATCTATCCAGATCTGATTTCCTCCAGGGATCCACTCAGGGATTAGGCTGTTGTGAACCCAACCTGGCCCTCTCAGGTGCCTTCATGGTCCCCTCCAGAACATCCTGCAAGGACTTTTCTATAGCCCAGAAATGACCAAGGAGTCAGCAGACTAGGGAAGCCACCTGCCAAGGAAGTAGGAAGCATTAAAGAAAAGGGGGGCTGGAGATTGACAGCACCAAAGAGGAACATTGGGGTTAAAGCAGCAAGTGTCAAACTCTGCTTACAGACCACCTTTATCTGCCCTCTGGCTCCCAGGAGACTGTCAAAGCCAAGTCTAACCCATTATTTGTATGTTTAACAGAATCACAGGTAAAAGTGCAAGGTACAAGTGACCAACACTGGAGAGAAATGTCCTCTGATCCTAGGACTGGCAGCAACCCAGAAGTCATCCTATGCCAAAATCTAAAAATAACCCTTCAATGACTGGCCTTGTCTTCTCTCTGGATCCCTGCAAGTGCCAGCATAGATTTCCAGGGTTCTTGGTCAAGGCTGACACCAGCCACCACTCAGAATCCAGAACAGACCCTCTCATGTCAATGCTGATAGGCCCCTTTTACAGATGGGACAGCTGAGGCATGAACACTCTTTTGGCTACAAGAATGCCATCCCACCCATGCCTTGTTTAAGAAAATGCCTGACTCCCCTAAGGCCTCAGACTTCCAGCTCCTGGAGACCTGGTTCCTGGGACTTCCAGACCAGGGGACTCTGAAGGCAAAGGGGCCTAAATGTGCTCAGAGTCTCCTGGATGACCAGTTCTCTCTCTGTTGCTGTCATTTCATTCCACTTAGGAAACAGGATTGGAAAGACAGTGCTAATTTAATTTGTCAGAATGAATAAAGACGGGACGGTAACTGAGGGTGATGAAGCGCTGGGAGCACATAATTCAAGTCCCCACACCCTGTCTCCTTTATGCCCGCCTTCCCCGCACCAAGCTGATTAAGCCAGAACCCTCACAGTTAATTAGCTTCCTCCATCATAGAAGGAGGCTGGTGGCCCAGGCAGCAGTGGGCATGAGGAGAGTTTTAACAGGCCAATGAGATTAAAGGAAGGCAGGAAAGAGTAAGGCTTGTGAATCCCCTGGGACTCACAGATGACCATTATGGGGGTGAGGCACAGACACCTGGAAAGCAGGTTCATAGTGAATGGTTCACCAGCCAAGCTCTAGATGGCAGTCCAGTGCCCTGGAAGTAGCTTAGGGGTCATAACCAATTCCAACAGGCAGGCTGGCCAGGATGGAGCAATGGAGGTAAGTCTGCCCCCCTGGGGCAGTGTGTATAACCCTGAGCACAGGCAGTTCTTCTTCAGCACAAAAGGCTGCTACAACCAAATACACAGGATTCTCATGTCTGTGTTGAGATGTGCACTGGTAGAGGACCCAGATGGGTACCTAGAGCAGAATCAGCACACACACACACACACACACACACACACACACACACACACACACACACACACAAAGAATCTGTCTGGACCTCTTTCTGCCTCCCCTTCCAAACCCCTTCCAAACCTCCATCTGAAGGTGGAAACTCATTCCTAGATCCCTAGGCCCCATCACAGCAGGACTAGAATGAGCGCCTTGAGAGTTGTGGACTTAGTAAACAAGCAGAGAGGGCAGGGGTAAACCACACATTCAAGAGAAAAGAGACTCTTAGTTCTGCCCAGCCCCAGTAGCAAGGCTTTGAACCTTCCCACTCATGCTGGACTGCTGATGCCTGTTCTCACTGCCCAGACAGACACATGCACACATATATATAGATATACATACCCTCAAACACAAATATATACACACACAACACACACAAACATACACACACATACTGGGTTATGACACACAGGAGCCCAGAAGTGATATATAAAACATGGAGCTGGGAGGATGGTAGCAAGGAAATTCTCCACAACAGGCTCTGTTTTCCTCTGGGAAGAGACAGCAGCACATCACCTGAGCCATCTAAGCACTGGATCTATCATGACAGAAAGCCATAGGGGGCTGGGGGCACACAGCTTTTAGTTCATCTCCTTCCTTTTGAGACCTTAAAGTGCCTAATAATTACAGCATCTTACAGGCTGGGGCTTCCTGAGGCCCTTATTCCTGACAAACCCTGGCAGTTGCAGTATTCATGAAGTTTGTGGGTCGTGCCTGGACCTGTATCTGCGCAAGTAGGATTTAGGCCCTGCCCCTGCACAAGCACTGGGCCGTCTCCTTAACCCTGAGGACTCTGAACCTCAGGTTCCTTCTGTTTTGGAGCCAACTCATGCACCCCTTTATTAAGTGGCAAACAGAGGAAAATAAAATAAAAGGGGCAAAAGTCAAAAGGCTGGTGAAGAAAGATTCTGTTGGAAAAGACTGGAAGGCCTGTGAAATGGCAAGCAGAATTTTGAAGGTGGCAACTACATTGCTGGCCCATTGGGGCTGTGCAGAACAGGTAGTGAAGTGTGTGATCAGGTGAGGCGGGGGAGGCAAACTGCAAGAGAAGCTCAGCCAGCCAGAGAACCCAGTTCAACCACTGCATGGGGTGTGGCCTGATGCTAGTGGAAGTTCCCAGGTGACTTATGTGAAGTGGGGAAGATGAGAGGCAGTGGCCTTGAGAAGGGATATGCCACTTACCCTCCACCCCTAGTCACCCCCAAAACAGCTGGGGAAATCTAGAATTGGTTTGAATGCCTGCATCCCATATGGTCCCTCAAGCCTGCCAGGAGCGATTTCTGAGCCTGGAGCCAGGAGTAACCCCTGAGCGAAGCCGGGTGTGACCCAATAAATAAATAAATAATTAAATAAATAAATAAATAAATAAATAAGAAAATTAAGTCCTTCTTGGTAGAGACTAGGCCCTTATCTTCTTGAAATCCCCAAGATAAGGAAGGCTGAACCCTCATTCAGAACTCTAGGCTGAAGAGAGAACCTCAGGGACCAACACAGGAGGGAATGGAAGGGCCATTCTGTAACCAGCATTCTAAAATGTATTTCCCACTTCTCTTTCCTATAAAAACCACCTCTTGTAACTGTGCGAGGAAAATGGTGACTATGAGGAGGCAATTCCAACATTTTCCCATGTACTGTCTTGTCAGCAAAACTCTTTCTCCATCCATCACCATCTCTCCATTGGCTGGTCCCTTGAGCAGAAGTGGGCTGGGACCTTTGAGGTGACACCTCTCTTTTGTTCCCCTGCTCCTCCCTACCCTAGGAGGAAAAAGCCTCTGGGACCAGGATCCTCTGTTCTTTCCCCCAGGGGACCCCACCCCACCTAGGTCAGGTCTGGCCTGCTGGGGGTGGTCACTACACACTTGTCATCCAAAGAGATACCATAGGAAGTGGACAGACAGCCCAGCATAGGACATGGGGGAACTCTGGGGGAGTGATGTTTCTCTGGAGAGAGTGAACAGGACACAGAAGGGAGGGGCCCAGGCAGAACTGTCCTGTGGCAGTTTACCAAGGTAAAGGCAGCAGACACGCAGCTTGTCAGAGAAGTAGTTGGTCACAGAGATACAAACACATACGACTGCCCAAACTTTAGGCTTTCATAGGCTTCCTCACCCTGGTTTCCAACATTGTGTCATTGTCAGGGACATTAAAGATAGTGAGTAAACACATAAAAATTCAGTGAGTCAGTGAAGAGCAAAGACTGGGGTATTTCACAGAGCCAAACAGCAGGTTATAAGGAAATAGAGATTTTTATGGGGCATGGTCAGCCATAAGTGGCTACTGTCCTTTTAAGGGTGAAACATCAGTTATCAGAAGCCTACCCCTTATAACTGCCCTGAATGATGGCAGCTGGGGGGCAGTATATGAAGCCCCAGGCTGAAGAATTTCTAGGCATGGTAGGAGACTCTGCCACAGCTGCCACCTCTGCTAGATAGCACCTGCTGGGTGATCCCTGCAGGATTGCCGGACAAACAGTTTACTGGAGTCCCAGCTTCTGCTGCCTTACTTTGCAGTCTCTCTTATTGCTCAGGGCCTAATAGAGGTGTCCTTAATGTATGGAGTCTTGACAATTTCCTATTCTATTTTTGCTTTTGTTGCCCTCTACATCTAAAAGACCCTATTTTTTTCCCTATCCTTTCCTGGGGCAAATGCCCTGATTTGTTCTATTCTTTGCTGGCCCCACATGCCCCTGAGCAAACATTTGCATGCCCTCTATATTCTAAAAGACCTAAAGTGTTTTGCCCAGGGGACTATCACGACCTTGAGGTTTCTGTTTGAGGGATTATTTTCCAACACATAAGAAGAGGAGTGTGAGGGAGGGCAGAAAGCAGGCTCCAAGTGGGCAAGTGGGAAAGTGGGCAGGACTAGGAGCGAACATCAGGGGCCGGGCGGTGGCGCTGGAGGTAAGGTGCCTGCCTTACCTGCGCTAGCCTAGGAGACGGACCGCGGTTCGATCCCCCGGCGTCCCATATGGTCCCCCAAGCCAGGAGCGACTTCTGAGCGCATATAGCCAGGAGTAACCCCTGAGCGTCACCGGGTGTGGCCCAAAAACCCAAAAAAAAAAAAAAAAAAAAAGGAGCGAACATCAGAGAAAATGCATCAATACAACCAGAAGCGCAGCAGGATTCCTGGAGGAAGGAGCCATACTGGAGAGACTAATGGCCTTGGTTTCAGGACTCAGCAGCTGTGTATTAGGCTAGGACTCCATGGCCCTGAGATCCTGCATCCTCTTTTGCTTCCCCTGTGGCCCAGCCTCTGAGATCCAATCTAATCCTCCTCAGCACATCTCTTTCCTGTCCGTCAGGGTGGTAAAGACCATTTCTCAGTGCACAGCCATGAAGCTGAGAACTTCTGATTTGACTTAAGTAAAAGAGCATTCTTCATAGTAGGGAGCTGAGTATGAGGAGAGCCTGGTGGCTGCACACATACATCACATGAGCCTGGTTGCCCTTCCCAGGGGACCCTCCAGTGGTGGACTGAGGCCAGGTGGGAGCAGGTGTAACCATATGGGGATCCACCTCTCCCTTGCTGGGCCAGCCTGCAAATTGCTTGGATGGGAGCCTCTTAACTCCCTGGAAGTGTGGACCAGGGTCCTCTGGAGCCCTGGTGTTCCAGCCCCTGGGAGTAGGGGGCGCTGTGGCCTTGGCTATGTTAGATCCTCCACAAACATGGTGCCAGGACCAGGTGGATTTCACCTTTGCATAGGAACCAATTGACACAGCCCTTCAGCACTCCAGGGCTCTGCTTAGCTCAGAATCTCTTCCGGGCTCATGGGGAAGACTGGACTCTGAACTGAGGTTCAACCTCAGAGCCGCATCCTGCAGCACCAGGCAGTCCTTCCTTCTATCTCCGTTCCTTATTGTACAGTGTAGCCATTACTGCTATGTTACAGACGTCCACAAAAAGGTATCCAGTCAAAATAGGTAGTGGGCTGGCTTTGGGGCTGGGAGATAATAGGGGAAAAAAGTAAGAACCAACTAGGCAACTTCCGCTTCACCTACACCTAGACATAGGGCAGAATAGAAGGAATCTCACCTGGCTATGGCTGAAGACTAGGAAAGCCAACCACTGGGACATAGTTCAGAGAGGCAGCATTAGGCCAGAGACTCAGGCACAGAAAGGATGTCCGAACACCAAAAAACTGTCCCTCCCTAAGGTTTCTTTTTGCTGACAACCCAGCTCCCCTCATACTCCCCATTTCCTCTGCAGGGTCTCTGAGCTGGGAATCAGTACCTCCCTCATGGTCCTTCTTGTCTGAGCCCTGCCCTCCAGGGCCAGGGGTTGGGAGGAGACTTCCTTGAAAATTTTCCTGCTCAGGACATTGCTTGGCTAGATATTGGGGTTTCAGAAATGGAGGTGAGAGGGTCAGTTCATGCACAATGCCTTTAAGAGCTACTAAATCAATTTCAGGTCACTCAAGAATTTGAAGCTCATCTTTTATTATGGGTGGAGTATCCTCTCTAACTTCCTCTCTCCCTCCAGCAGAAAACAGATAAGAAATAAACAGCAGCTTGGTCACATGTTCACACACATATGCACACACACACACACACAGACCCCACTCATATATTTCTTCCCACATGAGGCAAGATGGAGACTCCTTCCCCATTCAGCTCCTGGATATTGCACAGGCATCTGGGCTCCTCAGATGCCCCCAAGGCTGGGCAGATACATCTGACCATCTGACATTTCAGGATGAGGACACTATCTGAGGTCAGAAGAAGGTTCCACGTTTTTCTTTTCTTTTCCTTAAAAGTTACTGAATTGCAGCTGACCCAGGTTCAATCCCCAGCATCTCATATGGTCCAGCAAGCCTGCCAGGAATAATTTTGGAGTGGAGAGCCAGTAACAACCTCTGAGCACTGCTGGGTGTGGCCCAAGTTACTGAATGCTTTCATTTCTTTTAAATAGTATGTTTTTTTAAATAAATAAAGTAATGGAGGCTAAAGAGATGTACAGTGAGTAGGGCACTGGATTTGTGCACTACTAATTGGAATTCCTTCTCTGGCACCCCACATGGTCCCTGGAGCAACATACAGGAGTCATTCTTGAATGAAGATTCAAGAATAATCTGAGCACAGCTAGGTGTGTCCCAAAAACAATAAGTAATGGAATGACTAGATAGAATCTTTATGGAAACTCTGTAACATTTTTGCAACTTTTTTGTAAATTTATTCTAAAATAAAAGTTTTTAGGGAAAAAAAAGGAAAAAGAACCCCAGGAAAGCCTAAAGTGCTAGATCTGTGGCCTGCATCAATCCCATGAGCCCATGAGTCTATACTCAGAACCAGTAAAATGAGTACTCAGCAGGTGATCTAGGTACCCTTACCCTGTAATCCACTCCTACTAGCTGGGGACTTGAGTGTAGGAAGATCACACCTTGAGTCTCACTCAACCTGGAGAGGACTGAGCAGGGACAGGTAGAAAAGAGTGAGTGGATGTCAGGTGGGCCAACAGTGGGGGGAGTGGAGTCTGTGCATAAAAGATACAGAGAAAGGGATCCTTACACATTTGTCTAAGGAAATATAAGTTAGGCAAACTGTGGGCAGTGTTGAGGCACTTTAAAAGTAAAAAACAGACCTACCTTAGGACCCAGCAATCCCAGCTCAGGGTATTTATCTGAAGGAAATGAAATCTCTATCTTGAAGAGTTATCTGCACTCTGTGCTCATTGCAGCATTATTCACAACAGCCACGACATGCAAACAGCCTAAGTGTTCTCTGACAGATGAATGGATAAAGAAAATGTGTGGTGTGTTAATGAAATATTGGTGAGCTGTATGAATAAAAAGAAGCAAACCCTGCCACTTGCAACAATATGGATGGATCTTGAAGGCATTTGGTAAAGCAAAATAAGTCAGTGAGAGACAAATACTATTTGATCTCACTTACAGGTGGAATTGAGAAGGAAGAATAGAGAAAGGCAGGAAAGGAAATGAAAGCAGAATAGAGGATGCCAAAATCTGGGATTGGGGAAGTGGGAGATGGTAGGCAGTGTCTACAAACTTCCAGGTCCCCATGGAAGACATTGCTGACAATAGCCAAGCAAACAACTGTAGACATGAATGTGGCTAAGAGCAATCTTTTGCCCCTTCCCTTCCTCTATAGATGTTCTGTGTTGACACACTGGGTGTGGGGTTCTCCCATTTTTTTCTCACATACTTGGTTACTTTGTGGTGGTGTCAGAAATCTTAAACAGCAGAATCATTGAGATTGGGTATGGGGCACCAGACCAGGATTGAAACTCACAGCCTCGTTGGTCTCATGCTTGTCAGAGGGAGTTAGGACCACATCTGTACCCTCCCCAGGCTCCCATAGTGTAGAAGCTTCAATGTTGTCACCACACACCACTGTAGTTTGTGGTGTGATGGATGTGTTATCTGCAATCATCATTTCACAATATTTTTGAGTATCAGATCATCACACAGATTTACACAGTGTTCTTTTGAGTTAACTGGTTTCCATCCTATTCAGGATGTGCTTGTTACTCATTTGAATGGAAGCATCCTTTGGGTTGGTCTCTTACCTACCTGTTCTCCACCCAAGAGTGTGGTTTGTGCTTCCCAATAAACACCCCAAATCTCAGGGGAAATCCTCTTGCAGTTTCAGTTTTCAGTTTTTCCACCAATGATTTTTTTTAGTTTTTTTGGGGGGTCATATTCGATGGTACTCAGAAATATTTCCTGGAAGGCTCAAGAATATGGGATTCGGGGAATCGGACCAGGGTCCATCAAGGGTTGGCCACTTTCAAGTCAAACACCCTACTACTGTGCTATAGCTCAGGCCCTAAGCTATTTGCTTCTTAGGAACAGAAGGCTTGCTTGTGGAAGGTCTTTAACCTGTTTTATCCCCTTCACCATGCATGGGTTATTTCCTGTGTTGGCTTTTGCTTCCAGACCCTCATCCCTCCAGTCTTCTGGGATTGAGGTATGAGTTCTACACCAATCACAGTGTTTTACACCAATCACATATCAACAAAGCTGGGAGGGAGTGAAGAGAGGTCTACTAGACACCCCCACTGGGGAATATTGAGGCCCTAGGAAAGCATCAGTGTCTGAGCTGATTGTACACACAATGCTTCTGTGGATTGGGTGGTCACAGGGGACTATATTGGAGGGGGGGAGTTCAGAGTTCCACCACACTGAGAGACAGAGAGTAGGGAGGAGTCCACTAAAGAAACTTTGTAGACCAGGGAAGCCCCACTCATGGGATTCTTCCCAGACAGGTACAGCAAAACGCTGACATCATATCAGAAGAAATCGAATGTACTTCTGTCGGTCATAATGAGCTTAGGGAGGGGATGGTGCTGGGCCTTTAGGAAGAAGGTCACTGGATTAGGGGGAACTTATGTAAAAATGACAGGGCTCTGTCATCAGATATGTGATGACACATAGAGGACACTGACAGAAATATTATTTCTGTTAAAAATTCTAATACTGGGAAACATTTCCAACTTAAATTTTCCCAGATAGTTGAGGCAATGGGAAAAGCTGTGTAAGTCTGCAGGGTTTTGATTGACTTCAGTGGGAAATAATATCTGTGCCAAAGGGACACATCCAGGGGTGCCTGTCATGATCATAGCTGGGGGGCATCCCTCAAAACTAAGAAGGTGCAGCCAGAGATTGAAGGAGGCTAACACAGAATCTATTCCCTTAACATGGTGTCTTGGGAACAAGGGGTTATTGCCAAATGTTTCCACTCAAGAGACCTCTTTTATCAGACCCAGAGCTAATTCTAATATTGTTTTCCTCACTACCTCTCATTTAGTGGTTTAGAGGGATCTCTGAAACCTTGAGTATTAAATCAGACTCACATACAACTTCTGCTGCTGGGACCAGAGTAATAGCACAGGAGCTTAGAGCAGCTGCCTGAAAGCATGTGGTCATGAGTGCAAATCTCCAGTGCCCCACATGCACTGACCAAAAAAATGTACTGTTGTTTGAGCCATAAGTACTGTGGCTGAGTTTACAGTCACTACAACCTGATGTGCAACCCTAAAAAGCACCACAGCTAAAAGATATACAAGGGGCCAGGTAGGTAGGGCCTGGGAATATGGCTTTTTAGCAGAACACATGCCTTGCATTTGAGGACCTCAATTTAATTCTCACTAGCACACGCGCACACACGCACGCACACACACACACACACACACACACACACACACAAGAAACAAAAAGAAAATTAGTTTGAACATCATAGCCAGATATAGGTCCAAACCAATATTTTACAGCTCAACAACAAGAAAATGTGTTGAGGGATAGTAGTTTTTGTAAATAAAATTAAGAGTTAATTGGGGGGTGCTGGGAGGCTTGGCAGGCCTCCAGCCGTTCCCCTATTTCCCCCTGGACTCTAGGCCCGGCCTGCGTGCCACCTCTGGTGGCCTGCTGTGGGCTCCAGGTGGACTCTATTAGGGGTCTTCAGGCTTCCCCCCGCCCTACTCTAGGGAGGAGGAGCAGAGGGAGAGGCCAGGCAGATAGCTGACTTCCAGTGCTTTGATCCTGGAGGCTGGCTCTTCCCAGGTATGGGATTAGGGGACACCCCAGACCACAGGCATTTTCCCTAGCTTGGGGGTGCTGGGAGGCTTGGCAGGCCTCCAGCCATCCCCCTATTTCCTCCCCTACTCCAGGTCTTCCCTGGTTGCCGGCCCAGGTGGACTCTATCGTGGTCCTCAGGCTTTCCCCCTTTCTCTCCCGACACTAAGTGGGGGACACATGGGGTGGATGGCAGGCCGATGCAGCACTGGTGTATGTCGGGACATTACGTCGTGACATTCACTGGTATTTTTTTTCTCATTGGTCCCCATTTCAAAAACCGCGCGGGGGTACCATATATATTTAAAATAAAATGGGAGGATGGACTTTTAGTTTGGGAAGAGACCATTTCGGGTGGGGGTACTATATATTTTCAAAATAAAAATGAGAGGATGGACTCTAAGGCTGGGAAGAGGCCAGTACTCTTTACCTACTTGTTTACTCTCAACGGCCTCTTGGCCTCTTCCTTCTTTTATTGTGTAACTGTGGTTGCTAGCATACTAGGTTTCTGATTAGTTCCTTTAAACGGGACAGTTGAGTCCACTGTCTTAAGCTAGATTCTTTATTTCCCCCACTCTTTATCTTTTCTCTTCTTTGTGACCTGTTCAATAAGGTATTTTGGTGAAAGAGTTCCTCTTGGCCCGGAGAGATAGCACAGCAGCGTTTGCCTTGCAAGCAGCCAATCCAGGACCAAAGGTGGTTGGTTCGAATCCCGGTGTCCCATATGGTCCCCCGTGCCTGTCAGGAGCTATTTCTGAGCAGACAGCCAGGAGTAACCCCTGAGCACCACCGGGTGTGGCCCAAAAACAAAACAAAACAAACAAAAAAGAGTGCCTCTCTATCTTTCCTTCCCTTTATTATTTGTTAAATAAGAAAGTTTGTAGAAGTGTCCCTCCATTTAATGTTTATATAAGAACCAAGTCAATTGGATTGTTGGACTTGTTCTAGCATCCCCATAGGCACCAATCTTGCTATGTGATACTGTTCTTCCTTTGCATAGGCACATTAAGATGGGAAATTATATACAAACGCGTACTTATAGAGATGGGAACACACCAATTTTCTTAAACGATGACAATTGTGTCCACTGTCTTAAATTAGATTGTTTAATTTCCCACTTTTTAACTTTTTTCTCTTTGTGAACTGTTCAATAAGGAATGTTAGTGAAAGAGTCCCTCAGTTTAATGCGTATGTTTGAACCAGGTCACGAGGATTGTTGGGCTTGTTCTTGCAGCCCCCTTATGCGCTGATAATGCCAGGTGGCATTATTCCTTGTTTGCATGGGCACATTAAAATGGAAAATACTATGCATACAAATAAGTTCTTATCTAATAGAGATAGGGACATACCAATCTAGTGGTGCAATGGAACCTTACACCCTGAACAATGACATGATGACCTGGCACAGGCCTCAGAAGTTTGGGCATTTTCCAATCACCCCTGAACCAGGGAAGCCATCTACGAAACATTCAAAGTTGTCTATAACATCACCTGGAAGCAATTCTCTACCAGAGAAGACCCTACTGCTGCTCTGACATCGATTTACTCAAAAGAGTCTTTCCTTAACACTGAGAAGATTTAAACAACAACATTGACCTGCGTACTGAACAGGGCTTTCTGCATTGCCCTTTAATTCTGAGTTGAAATTAGACACTGCTCTGCACCATCCTGACTTCAATGTAAGATATACAGATTCCAGGACCTTCAATACAGAAACAGGATACCAACAACAGAGACTGTGAAAAATATAACTGAATGGGCACTACAGACAATGACCAGGATTGGACAAACTAGTTTGCCTGGAGCCTAGTCTTATGTCTTATGCCTGATCTTATGTCAGGAAACTTCAGGGGTAAGATCTCCTTGTACTTAGGCCAAAAGTTTTTCCTTTCCATGACCCCCATACTTTGGTGGGCCCATGCAAATGATAATTCCCACTCTAACATTGTTTATACAGTGCTCCTTTGACTCTAAACCTTTAAGAAACCACTAGTAAAAATATCTGGAATTGCAAAAAAAATGGTTTACATTAGTGTTAACATATATGCTTTTAGTTACACTAGCATTCTGGGGGATAAAGGAGGGAGAAAGGGATATATGCTTGGGAACAGGGATGAAGGGAGGACAACACCGGTGGTGTTGGATATTCCCCTGCTTCAATATTAATATGTACCTAAAATACTATTGTGAAAGATATGTAAGTCATTATGATAAAAAATTGTGTTTTATTCAGAAATGTTCTTTGACTTACATGTATTATTATATTATATTAATTATATGTTATGTTATGTTATGTTACTGTATTATGTTATGTCAGTTTACCTCAATATGTTAATCAATTTTGTCTCTTGAATAAATTCTTACAATAAAAAAACATAGAAAAATATTAAGAGCTAAAACATTGATTATAAAAATATAAGATCCTAACTTTGTCCCTAATTAGCTATATGACCTCAGAAAAGTCTTTAGGGGCCTCAGTTTTCTGAATTGTAATGTGGAAACAAAAAACTACCTCACCACACTGTCCACCAGAAATACTTGGTGCATCCCAAGTCAGGACAATGGGTACAGTTCCTCAGTTCTAGTGGGGTAGGAGGGCAGGAACAAGCTGCTACCTGCTGATAGTACCCTCCCTCTCCAATACTCAATGCACATCACTAAGTTTTGGTTACTCTGCTTTTCTACTCTCTTCTGAAATTCAGTTCTGCTTCTTGATTGCTACTTGTTTTACTTTAACATGAGTACTTCCAGCAGTGTGCAGAGGTCACCAGGGCTATGCTTGGCAGTGCTGGGGGTGAGGTTTACAAGCCAACACCCAGCCACCAGGCAGAACACAGAAAATTCAAGCAAAAGCTTTTCCCAGGTCATAAAGGGCATGAAATTCATTTCAGGGACAGCTGAATCAGGAGCTCAAATTGTCTATGGAACTCCATATCTTTCTCCTTGTCTTAATTCCACCTAATTCTATAGGCACCTTTTAGGTCAGCTTTCTCCTCCTTAGAGAGAAGACAGCAGCAGATTAGCCCAAACTTGAATGGTTTTTACAGCTTTTAAGGGGAAGAAGGATGGACCCCTCTCCATGTCTACTGATCACACAGAGCCTGTTCATGAAAGAGAAGGAATGGTCTGGAGGAAGGCCTCAGCAACTAGATAGATGCCCAGACGCACCCCTGGGAGAGGAGAGTCTATCCTGCTTCTAAGACTAAGCTTCCCCGAGTATGTGCTAGATCAGAAAGCTCAGTAAGTAACTCAGTGGAAGATTCAGAGGAGCCAGAATCTGTACCTGAGCTCTCTAAGCAGAGGCAGGAAAAGTGAAGGCTGGAGAGATTAAGCCATGGTTCCCTAAAAGAAACACCAAGGGCATTCTCTAGGACTCTGACTCTGCAGCAGAGGGCTGGATGATAAACACAGAGACAGTTGACTTAGACCCTCTGGGGCTACCTTAAACCCTCCAGGGATGAAGAGAGAAATATTCACCAGGAACCCGCAGTCTACTGGACCAATTGGAGGCCTCGCTTGCTTGTCCCATGTGATGTTAAGAGCTGCTCTGTGCTTCTACTGAGAGGAGCAGACCAGCATTGGTGGGTTCTCCAAGTTCCTGTGCACCCAGGGGTGTCCTCCGGATTGTCCCCATCTCTCTCCACTGGAGACATATGTATCTACCCAACATGCAAAGAACAAAATGATCTCCCACTGTGCAAGATTTTCCAGGCACACAGGGAGGGGTGCTCCTATCTGATGTTTCAGGGAGCATTGATCAATGAGCATTTTCTGGGCTCTGGTGATGTCAGAATGTTAGGATCTTCCTGAAAGAAGTGCTGAGTGGAAGGGAAGGGAGTTAAATACAGGTCAGAGGAGAGGCAGGCAGGCTGCAGCAGGGTAGTCATAGCGACAGTTTCCCAGCCCACTTCTGGAGCAAGCAGTGGACTCGTGGGTTGTCAGGGACTTCGTAGGGACCCCAGCACTGAGCATACATCATTCAGGGACAGGACTTTTCACATTGTTTATTCCTTCCCTCATCATTCCTCCTTCTCTCACACTGCTTCCTATTCTCAAAGAGCACATAGTCTAGGGGACAAATTAGGCAGAAACAGACTCACAATATTACTTGCAGCTAATTGTGAAATAAAGCAGATTAGAAACATGAGAAAAGAATGATGACTTGATTTGGGAGGCTTCCAGAAGGTTCTTCTGAAAGGAACATTTTAAAACAAGTCCCCAGATGGTTCAGGAGCCACTCAGACAAGAGATAGAAGAAACTTTCCTGGTGGTGCAGGACTGTGTATACAAAGGCCTATGGCAAGAAGGAACTGGGCACCCCAGGAATAAAAGTCAGGCAACAGAAACAGGCAGGAAACCAACCAATACCAATGCAGGCAGAACCAGACGCCTATCTCAGAGCAGCAGGAACCATAGGGAAGTTTTTTGGCGGGGGTGAGTCAGCCAAGCTAAGTCCTGTTTTCCATCAGTGGGTGGGCACTTTTATCAGACAGCCCAACTTCTCTGGTCCTCAGTCTCCTCCTCTGTACAATGGACTTGTCCTCTCTGTGCCTCTTCTAGACAATTGGAAAACTGTCAGCAACAATGGAGAGGGTGCTGCTAACAGTGGATGAGACAATTAGGGTTATTATTATCCATTCTGAGAGATTTGAAGAGATGTGGAGGATGAGTGCACACAAAGAAGCCATGCCATGACATAACAAGAAAGTGACTCTACTGGTCAAGGAGAAAGACTTCAAAGAAGCCAAATCAGGGGTCAGAGAGATCTGCACGGTCGAGGCATGCTTTATATGAGAAATCTTAAAAAAAAAGAGTAAGGGGCCGGAGAGATAGCACAATGGTAGGGCACTTGCCTTGCATGCAGAAGGATGGTGGTTCAAATCCCGGCATCCCATATGGTCCCCCGAGCCTACCAGGGGAGATTTCTGAGCATAGAGCCAGAAGTGGCCCTGAGCGCTGCCAGGTGTGACCCAAACCCCACCAAAAAGAGAGAGAAGTCTTAAGCTTGATCCCTGGTCCAGCACTGCACAGTGCCCTGCGCTTTGATTCCCCTCTAGCACTGAGCCAGGTGTAACACCCCAAGCATTGCCAAGTGTGACCCCCCCCAATACTAAATCAATGAAAACCACATCTGCCAATACCTTCATTTTAGCATTCCAGTGTCTAGAACTGTGGGGAAGAGCTGAGCTGAGCTGGCAGGTAGGATGAGATGGCTGTGTGGTCAGAGATGGGGATAGTCAATCAGGGTACAAACTTCCTATTCATGAGAACATCAGGAACCTTCTGACAAGCAGAAGTAGGGCAGGAAGCCTGGCAGGACAGAGAATGTGCCTCCCACTAGAAAGCCGGAGGGAAATAGATTTGTTTCCTTGACATGCTGATGCTTTCTGGAGACCACGGGATTGCTTTTGCTCTGGAAGGCCATGAATGGAAAATTCCACCTGCCCTTCCTCCTGCAGGCACTAAGCAGGAGAGGAAGCTTCTGTCCTGGTTTACTGGGGCCTGAAATTCTGCCATCAGAGCTTCACTCCTGTGGCTTGAGGCTTTCTCCTTTGTTACAATGCAAACAACATCACAGAAGTTCTGTCTTCAACACAGACTTACTTTCACTGTTTCTACAAATATTTATTGACTCCTTGCTCTTAGCCAGGCAGAGCCTAGAGGCTGGGAATAGACAGATTAATTTAGACTTGTCTAAGTCCATGCCTTTATTAAAAAATGATTAAAGAAGCTATTTGTGTGATACAAATTTCATTTAACACTTCATGAAGTAGGCAATCTCCATTCCCAAGAATACATAAAACCGCAAAAAATGGGGTGCAGGGCAAAAAATAATTTATAGGACAAAGAATAAGGAACAAGGAAGAGAAAAATAGAAAATGAGTAAGAACAGGAAATAAGCACAGATCTCAGAGTTGGCTAATGTGTGAGAGTTGGCTGACAAGACATACCATGTCTGGTAAAGCAGATATGTTACAGGCACATACAGTCATCTGAATTTGTTTGCCAACATGGCATCCTGACAGCAGTGGCTCCATCCTGGGCCTAGAAATGTATTTCAACACCTTCAAGGAGTAGAAGCTTGGTGTGCCTAACAGTTGGACCTAGAACGACCCCTGACAATGGCCTATGATGGTGCTGGGCAAAAGTGACCTATTTAATAATTGAACAAGGCATCTCATGGGCTGTTTTCTAGAGGGTTCAGGAGTAGGAAAGAGATGGGGACTGACACCCTAAAGGGAGGACAGAGCAGGGACATCTGAGCTGGTTCATGAATTGTAGCAGGGGCAGAACATGAACACATGAGCTGGGTCAGAGGCATATGGGAGGGCAGTGTGAGCACATGAGCCAGATCAGGGGTTTGTGTCTCAGCAGGCTCAGACATTAGACAGGAAGTGGTAGATGGTACTGGAGCTACAGTGAGGAAATCTTTTGATGGGATGTTACTCATTTTTTCACTAAGTAGCCTTTCACATTTTGTTGATAGTCCTGTTTCCATCTCACACAGTTAGTCCACAGACCCTTTTCTGGGGACACCTCAGACTCTCTCTTAATCATGTGTTCTGAATAGCCTACCCTCAGCTCCAGGGTGGGACCTTGATTGGCTCTAGCATTCAGCCTGTCCTATCTTACTGGTATATGATTGGTTCAGGAAAGACATGTTTCCCAGCTCAAACCAATAATAGGAGAAGATATTTTGGAGGGTAAGGTCTTAGGAAGGATTTTCCAGGAAATTACACTTTTCTCTGACTCTAATAGCTGGGGGATGAGAGAGTCCAAGATAAAAAGGCCATACTAGAAGACATCTCCTTGAACAGGTGTCAGGAGTTCCAATCTTTCCCCAAGCCTTGAATACATGACCTGGCTGCTGGATTAAAGGTCCAGGTTGGAAAAATATTCCATATCAGAGATTATCAGAGAGATTCAAATCAAAACAACAATGAGGTCTCATTTAACACTACAGAACAGGGGTGGCGAACAAGTTCGACACAAAAAGCCAAGATTTTAAACTGTGAGAGTCAGAGAGCCACACCACGCAGTGACCTGCCAAAACAGACAAACACTCACACAAAAGCATATAATTTTAACAATAATATATTAAACACATATTGCATTTTGCCATTTTGAGTGAGGGTCAAAATCCTGCAGTGATGGTGAGGGTGTGCTGCATCCTCCACACTAAGAACTAAGGGCAAGATGTGACCCCACATGTGACACACGGGTCCCCTGCTCGCTGGCCCATGGATGGGAGATGGGTCAATGCAGCCTGAGGGCGGGACTACGCGCTCGGAGATCTCTCCTCAGAGGTCCCTCCTCAGAAGCAGCACAACAAAATCCAAACTTGGCAAAGAGCCACAGTATACAAAATAATGATAAGAGGCAAAGAGCCGCACTCATTTTGGCCGGGACCCACATACAGCTCAAGAGCCCCGTGTTCGCCACCCCTGCTACAGAGAATGGCATACACATCACAAAGAACAAGAACACAATGCTGGCATGGATGCTGGGAGAAAGGAACTCTTATTCACTGCTGGTGGGAATGTTGTCTAATCTAGCCTTTCTGGAAAATAATATGGATGTTCCTTCAACAAATGGAAATTGAGCTTCCATATGATCCAGCAATACCACTCCTTGGGATATACCCTAGAAACATATAAACACAATACAAAAGTGCCCTCTGCACTCCTATGTTAATTGCAGCATTATTTACAATAGCCAGAAATTGAAACAACCCATGTTTCTGACAACAGATGAATGGTGAAAGAAACTGTGATACATCTACACAATGGAATATTACACATCTGTTAGGAAAAATTAAGTCATGAAATGTTCCTATACCTGGATGAACATGGAGACTATTATGCTGAATGAAATGAGTCAGAGGAAGAGAGATAAATATAGATATTTTGTCTATGGGGTATAAAAAATAAAAACAGTATGGTAAAAAGACTTCCAGAAACAATAGAGAATGAGGGCTGGAAGCTTCCTACAAAGAGTGGTGAGCACAATTAAAGTACTAACTGCACTGACAACTAATATGACAATGATAGTGAGAGAGAGAAGTAGAATGCTTCTACTTTTAGGCAGGCAGGGGGGTGGGGAAGGAGGAAAATGAGGAATGTTGCTGGCAGGAAAGTTACACTATTAAACTGTGCTGTACACTTAATGACTGAAACCCAACTACAAGCATTTCTATAGCCACAGTGTTTAAATATAAAAAAATTACTAAGAGAAAAAAGTCCAAGTTGGAATTATCCAAAGAAACAGAGCCTGACACTGAGCTTATCTTGGTGTGAATGTAACTTGAGTTGGGGGACAGGTTGGTGGGAGAAGTTCATTGTGTACTAGAAAACCCTGTCATTAACAGTATTGTAAATCACAGTGCTTAAAATCTTGAAAAATGTTTATTACTTCTAGGTTGGACATTCAGGCTGTGAAGAATCCTGGCACTATTTCTACCATTCACAGCTTGACTGTGGGACCCAGATAGTCACAGCCTCTCTCTGAGCCTCTGTGATCATCCACTAGCTCTCATCTAAATTCTCTAGGACAAGGACAGTCTCTAGACAACCCTGCAGCCCAAGAGGAGAGACCCCACACAATAGTGTCACTGGGACAAGGGAGCTGTCAGTGTGAGAATTTCCTGCTTTTGCCCCCAGGATCAAGGTCATCATGATGCTGAAAGGACCTGCCTCTCTTTCTCTGTCCACTGTTGGGAGTTCAGAGCACCCAACCCTGTATTGGAACAGCAGAAGGAGGCTTATCATGCAGGCTGCATGCTGAGGACATTTCCTCACACAGAACCTCTGGTGCCGCTGTAGGCTTACTGAGCCACAATTATATGATAGAGTGAGGGGGGAATCTGTGAAAAGGTCAACTCTTTACTTTCCAGTGGCATCTGAGCAGGTCAGTCAAGCTCCAGGATGCTCTCCTCATTCTGCCCATGTGGGTAGTATTGAAGAATTCATGTGTAGAGGATAGATTCAAGAGTGAACTCAAAGGAGATCAGCCCTTGTTTATTCCTTGAAAACAGCAGAGTCACTGCTATGTTGGGGTGAGGTGGAGGTTGTTGCATGCACCTCATTGGGCATCACATGTCTAAACTCACAGGCAGTAGAGCAGTGGAGGAAGTAGACTGGGGAGATCTGCTTTCGCCTGTGAAGAAAAAATACAACCCAAAGAACAATGAGGGTGAATCAGGGGCTCAAAGGGATATGTAGATGAGGTATGTAGTTTCTGTGTAAGGGTAAAAGTGAGGGAGGAATTGAAACACACACCAGGAAAAAATTTATTACTGTTCCATCATTACAAAAATCTAGTTTATAGGCATAGGGTATCTTTCCTCCTTATCGCGCTTACTCACCATGGATGTCTATTATTTTGTATTTTAATTTTTTTTGTTTTTGGGTCACACCTGCCAATGCTCAGGGACTACTCCTTCCTGGCTCTGCACTGAGAAATCGTCCGTGTTAGGCTCAGGGGATCATATTTTGTATTTTAAAATTACACAACAGTGGATGCATTTGAGAGCATGGATTTGAAATATTGGAGAATTCAAATAATCTATGATCTTGGGGTTAGAGTCTATATAGAAATTTTTGTGAAATTCCTCTTTGTGTCCTGACTCTTGGCAGGAAGTTTCTCCTTCCAAACTTATTAAAACGGAATTTTCAAGTGTCAGTTTCTGTCCGTGGTGCTGAAACTTATTCCTCCCATTTCAACAGGTGAGTTCTGACCTTCCTTTTTTTTTTTTTTTTTTTTTTCCTTTCTGTTTCCATTTCTCAGAAGAAAGATGAAAAAAAAAACCAAAAGCTCAAAGAATTGCCCCCAAACTGTGGGCACCCCTGTGAGCCAAGTTTTTCCTTATTATTTTCCTTCCAATTCAGATTTCTCACAGTGAGGTAAGGCTAGAGGGTAGGAAGCCAACTGGAGGATCAAGATTAAAACACTTATTATGTGTGGCATTCACAAGTTTTGAGGAAAATGTTTTCTTGAGTGTGGAGGCTTTTTTCAGCTTCCTAATAACTATTCTGTGTTCTTGGAGGAGAAAATAGCCCCAAGGGCCTTCTCTCTGTGTGTGTCTATATTTGCGCATTTGACTGACTAGGTGTGTAATAAATTATGTGTGATGATATGTCTCATATTAAAATAACTGGCATCTCATAATTCAATTATTCAAAAGGGAAAAACTAAGGCAAATATTTATCTGGAAATTTCTCCAATTCACAATGTGTACATTCTGGGTTGTTTCATCTCCACCCACTGCTTTGTTTGTGGTCAGAACCACCAGCAAGACTTGCTAAGAAGAGAAAGCTCTAGGACATTGGTGTTGAGGTGTGTAAATGGTGGTGTCTGACTTAGTAGAGATTGATAGGGAAAGCCTATATGGATTTCATAATCCCAGGGAGCTAAACAGCCCACAATGGGCCACATCTAGCCTCTTGCAAATGAGGTCCTTTCTTACACTTCCTGTGCAAGTCATCAGAACTGTGAAGAAGTTTCCTGAGCTTATCAGTATATATCTACAATCCCAGGCTATTATATTCCCAAATCTTTCCTGGAAAACCTAGGAAAGTGTATGTGTTGTTGACAAACTTTGGTGAGTGGTCCAACTTCCAATGGAGGCTGGAGTCCAGACTTTGTTACTAAGCCACTATGAGGTGGGAGGGATGTTATCACAGCTGCGGTGCTTCTCTTGTTTATACACATGATAGTTGTTTAATTATTATTCTCTATTGATGATTCTTCCTCATTGATCTACTACATGAAATATGTCTTAGCTTTCTATTATTTAATCATGGTAGCTACTATTAGCTAGAACTATTGTGCTCAATAACATAATTGCTATTGGTTAAGAATAATTTCTGTGCTCCTTAGTGGAGCCTGTGGCTTTTGTGGTCTTCATTCATTCATATTCATAATTTTGTCTCTGTTCTGTGCAAAAATAAATAATTTTGTGTGTGGGTGAGACAGAAATTATTGTGTTCATTGGTTTAGACATAGAAGGTCTGAGTTTATTCTTAGTTCCACATTGTCTCTCAAGCACCAACAGAAGCAGTTTCCAAGTACCAAGACAGGTGTAATAACTCCTGAGTATAGCCAAATATTGTCTAAAGTTAAAAAAATCATTTCTGACATCTGGAAAAAGAGATAAAGAGACTGTCAATTCCTAACATTACAAGGCCTCTGAATTCAGGTGTGGCCCCGGTGCATCCCAGCACCACTAGAACTGAGCAGAACTTCCAGGTCCAATATTGACCAATCAACCACTCACAGCAGAAATATTGCTAAAATTGCTGGGATAGAAACTGAACACTGTTGTGGAGCCTCTGCATAAAGAGTGATTCATGGGGCTGAGGAAGATAGTTCAAGTGGTAGAGCTCATGCCTAGCCTGTGTGATGTCCTAAATTCAATCCCAGGTATCACAGCATCTACAAGCACAGCAGAGTGCATCCTGGTGATCCTTGAGCACTGCCAAGCACCATATGCCAAGCCTAAGCTACAAGCCATCAGGTCCACACTGCCAAGTTGATCATCACTGGGAGTGACCGTGGACTCTCCAACATCAGCAGGTGTGGTGCCTTTTATAACAAAATATATAACACCACCTTATCTGGTGGTGCCAGAGATATATCTTAGTGATCAAAAGCATCTTTTCTGGCTTTTTTGGGCCATACATGGAGTCACTCCTGGCTCTGCACTCAGAAATCGCTCCTGTTAGGCTCAAGGGACCACATGGGAAGCCAGGAATTGAACCCGAGTCCATCCCCAGTCAGCCACGTGCAAGACAAATGCCAGCCCTGATCTATAGCATCTTTTACATATACAAGGACCCAAATTTGATCCCCAGCATCTGTACCTACTAAAAATAAAAGAATAATTTCTGTTATATTCACAATAACGTTTCTTTGCATTGCTGGTGTGATCTGAATTTTTTTGCCTCCTCAAGCTTCTCTCAACGAGACAGACCCACTGATCTTCCACTGTAAGGAAAAGCCCTCTGATTGTGCTGTATTTAGTTTATGAGGTGAACTCTAGAGTCTCTTTCCTTAAAACACCTTCATTGATAAGTTCACAGTTGCTCTTCTTTTTTCTGTTGCCACCGTATTTTCTTTGTTTTGAGAATTTATTCTTGCCTTGGCATGGTGCTAAACATATGCCAAGACCATTTCTAAAAAAGAGGCATCATCTTTAACCCCATTTTACAGATATAAAAATTGAGTTTGGGAGCAGCTGAATTATGAACCCAGATTCTCTGTGTGCTGAGTGGTGAAGTCAATCTTTGATCTAAAGTTTTTCTTAAAACTCACACTTTTATATTTGAATTTTAATGCAAAACTAGAGATAATATCTTCTTCCAGGGAACTAATTCTCTTTAAATTTGTCATAATATTCCTTCTCCTTTTCTTTCCTTCACCTTTTTTTGTAAACTTCTTTCTCCTTCTCCTCACTCAGTTTACACCTAAAGTCCAACATCAAGGTCCCTTCAGTCAGACAACTGAGACTTGGCTTTTTTTGTCACTTGCTGAGACATCAGTTGTTTATAGCTTCAGAGATACCCATCTTGTAGGAAGAAAGTTCAGTACCTCCAAAATTAAAGCCAGAAGGGGTCCCACTTCTAGGTTGGAAGATGACATATTGATTTCCTCTTCCCTCCTTTCAGCAGCTCAGATAAGAAACTCAGGCAACCCTAACACCCCATTGCTGCAGTGACTGCTGAATAATAAATCCCACTGTCCTTGGGGTTACTGTCACATGGTCTGAAAAGTAGGATAAATTGAAGATCATTTCCCTTAATTGTTCCCTTATTTAGGGAGACTGAGATTCATAGTGATTTTTAAGTGATTAAACTTGAGATTATTAATGTCATTTTATAGAAGGAACTAAAATCTAGAGGAAGCATTACTCAGTACTTGAGAGACTGAGGGTCAAAGTCAGCACCACAGCCCATGGACCCAATTCTCAGACAAATGTCGGTAGCAAAATAATACAAACTGTATCTGAGACCTCCTCCACTCTCATCCCCCATGTCCTTGAGATTCTCATCACCATCTCCTAAGGGTGCTCAGATTATCCACCCCATCTGGCAGAGACAGAAATTCTGTCTCAAGAGGTGCATTAGTAAACAGAGGGGAACTGTCTGGGAAGCTCAGGAGGATGAGACACATGCTTGCATGTCCCCCAGCACTGCATGGTATCCCTGGTAGCCTCTGAGCACAGCAAAAGGATCATCAGACAGTTAGGGTTGCACCATGTCTGCTAGAAGTGTCCTCCAGGCAATCCCTCTATTAAGTCAAATAAAATAAAATAAAATAAGCACCAGGGAACAGGCGAAGAGAATAGGTGTTGATCTTAGGGAGGGTGCCCCTAAAAGGAGATTGAAGATGAGGTCTCTGGTATCGATAGTTTTTCAAGGAGGTGAAACTCAAGGAACTGAAATGAGGAAATGGAGAAACAGAACAGGAGGAAAGGGAAAGCAGGTCAGTGCATTGGTAAGTGGGAGCAGCACAAGGCACAATCATGTGGGGGTTCCACCTGGGACAATAACAGAAGCCCCCTTCAGAGAAAGGGGTTGCTGAGCCTTTGCCCACTGGTTCTTGGGACAATAACTTCTCCTGCCCTCATATTTTAGGCGCACCTGCCACACAGACAATATAAGCTCTTTGGAACAGGTGGGGAGCTTGCCCAGAACTGTCTGTAGTTTCCAGAAAACTTGCAGTCAAGCAGAGATAAGGTGCAACCTTGGCAGCATCTGCTCTGGCACCTGAGAAGAGCTAACATTTAGGCTGGTTTGCAGCTGAGTGGGAGATAAGTAGCTGGAAGGGCACGAGAGTGGCTACTCCAACACTGGAACAGTGTGGAGGGGAGAAGAGAGAAGAAAAAGGGAAGAAAGGAAAGTGGCTAAATGGTCAAAGAATTCCATAGAAATAATTTATTATAGAATTTTTATGGGGAATATTTGAGCAAACTACACACAGAAGTGTTTGGCAGTGGAGCTGGAGCAGAGATATGAGAGAGAAATACTCATCAGAACTACCTGCAAAGGCAGAAGAAAACATACTGGTCTTCTCTACCTGGAGCAGAAGCTCTTACTGAAATGGGTAAGGCTATTTTTGTGCTGGCTGAAAATGGGTTTCTTTGTATGAGAGAAGAGAGTACTTCAGAAGGTCACTTGCCTATTGGGAGTGAAGGAGATGAGGGTGGGAGAGGGATGAGGAAGGGTGGAGCACTTGAAAAGTCCTTGAAGGGGTGGGTGGGGAGGAAGGTTGGGAAACAGGAGCAAAACAAGCCAGCTCACTCCACAGCAGCACTGCCAGTACTGAATCAGTGCAGCTTCTCAGTTTCCCAGCTGCTCAAAATGGAAGTGCAGAAAGCAGATGGTTGTATTGGGAAAGAGTTGGGGATTGGCAAGACAGGGTAGTGAAGGGGGAATGCCAGCTAGCTGGCAAGCCTGGGATTCCTGGGAACAGACCCCACTGGCTTCCAATTCTTTTCCTATCCTGGCTACAAGGTAAAAAAACAGAAGAGGATAAGGAGTGAAAAGACCCAACCTGAGGTGAAAGAAGCACCCAAGCTCAGTTTCTGTGACCTGTGTGGATCTCTGCCTATCTTCATTTCTGAGCTTGTTTCTTCAGTTTTTCTCAATGTCAGCACTGTTAGCATTGTGAACAAGATAATGCATTGTCATGAGGAGCTGCCCTACAGATGTTTATAGATGTTGAGCAGCATCTCTGACTCCTATCAAAAAAGTCTAATAAAGTGGCTGGAGAGATAGTAATAACTGGTAGGGTATTACATGCAGCAGACCAGGGTCTTATCCCTGGCATTCCCTATAGTCCCCTAAACTTGTTGGGAATAATCCCTGAGCCAGGAATAATCCCTGAGCACCAGCTGGTGTGACCAAGAAACCAACAAACACAGTAAAAGTTAATTTTCAGTAACTTGTATATAAGTAATAATGAGTGAGAAGAAAATGGTTAAAATATAAGTATTAATTTATGAATGTATTAAACACTATAGTTATCTCTATGCCACTAATACAAAGTGATAACATTTATAACTTCTTTCTTTCGCTACCCATGCCACATTTCCCACCCTTAACCAGAACTTCAGCTAACGAGTTTGCAACTAGAGGAAAATGTCGAAACTTCATTCTGAGTGGTAATAGTCCTCAATTAGTCATCAGTTGAGTTGCTAGTTTCCATTAACCTTTTCAATTGGACATGGATTTACTAAGAAGAACCTAGAGACGCCCCTGAGTCTCAGACATAATCACTCATGTCCTCATTGTGCAGTAATAGCCAATTTCCCCCTTGGTGATCAGGATCATCCATTCCATCCAGTAACATCACCATTTGCTTTGCTTTGGTTCAGTGACACAAGGCCCTCGAGTTGCTAGAGGGCAGTCCTAGGACTGAAACCATGGCTGCATCTCTTGCATGCCTCCTTGGGAACAAAGATGTTCAAACCAACAGAGGTCATATCAAAAATTTCTTCTGTGGGTGAAGGAGAGATTTGGAAGAGGAGTCTGTCCCTGCTGTCTATAAATTATCAGTTCCAAAACCACCCTGAGAGCCTATTTGTGGGGATTTTACTTTCTCTCCTAAGCACAAAATGTTCATCTTTATCAGTTGATAGCACTGACAGGTCACTGTACACTCTATCTGACTTCAGGGCTTTTTGCCATTTCTTGCTCCTTCAGAACTATGTGGTATAAGACACCCCCTTGTGATATAAGCAGCATCCCCACAGCTGACCTCTGGAAAGCAAGATGGATGAGAGCCAGAGTTTATTCCAAGCCTCTAACCACAGTGATTCCTTATTCCTTGTCCCCTGTTCAGTGGGAAGCATCTTGGAATTTTTCCAGCAAATTCAGAAACTACTTCCAGGACAGTTTTGAATCTCATCAACAGCCCAGCAGGCTGTTCTTGACTCACTAACTTTGGCCTATCAGTGAGCTTCTTTATCATCCAATGACCTGCAATTATCCCCTTTACAATAATTTGAGCCCCAGTCATGGAGAGAAGCCGCCTTCCCATACAGGCCCCCCCACACCACTACCAACAATTCTCCTTCAAACTCCTTCAAACTTTAGACTTTCCTTTATTCCCCATAGATAATGTGATGTGCTTTCCATCTCCTAATTAAACTTTTCTATCTCTTGATTAGACTGACATAAAACCACTCCCATTTCTATTCTCAGATTAACAGACCCAAGCAATCTAATGGTGTGGAAGTCTGCACCACACAGAAGCATCCATTGCATTCACTCAGGTTTCTCTCCCAACTGGAGTCCTAGCTAAGCTTTCAATAAGCCGGTCCATATTTCAGTGAGACCATTCACTTCCAGGTGAAGGATTATAGCAATGAGCCTACTGCTATACTTCCTTTATTGCAAAATGAGTTCTTTGAGAAGAGGCAATTCTGAGTAGAATAATATGATGGTGTATGAGGTAGTCTATAAATACATGAATGGTGATAAAAACAAAAACATTACAGGCAGACACAATAAATCCATATCTAGAAGATTATTTGGTTCTAGAAGAATATTAACCCCTACATGATGGAAGGAGTACAATAAAAATCAACGTGCTACCTAGTAAATGGCTGGTCCAACCAGGGACTGTAAGATCATTTTGATTTTTTTCTGTTAGAAGGTTGAGAATCCAGTAGTGGCAGTGTCCAATGATGCACTTAGTTAGTAAGGGGAAGTTCATGTGCTTGAGGCATAAAGTCCTTTCTTCCTGCCACTATAAACACTTTAATTAAGGGCCTACTGGACATTAACAGGAATATATGGGTAAAGAACTAATTGGTAACTAAAAAAGTATGGTCACCCATTTTGCCCAATCCTGGCTCGGCTGTGTGCAAGGCAAATGCCCTACCGCTGTGCTATCTCTCTGGCCCCCCATTTAGCTTGATCATTGGACAACTCAACTGCAATGGATTTTTTTGAGTGTACATTAAATTCACATGGACATAATTTTCCCAGGTTATGCCCATATGAAGAATCTGTACCTCTTCCTCCAGAATTTCTGCCATCCATCTTCCTATCATGCTCCTTCTTTTGTTTGGGGGTAGGAGAGGGGACATTGGCAGTGCTATGCAGTTATGTCTGGTGGTGCTCAGGGTTCACTTCTGGCTCTGCACTCAGAAATCACTCCTGGTGGTGTTCAGAGAACGCCAAAAGTCAAACCCAAGTCTACCACATGCAAGGCAAGGCTCCTACCACTGTATTATCTCAACCGTCCCTCATCATTCGCCTTCTAAGTCCTTGACTTATCCTTTAATTCAGTCACCATTAACAACTTCTCATAAGTCATAAATCAGTAGGGCAAAATTTCTAGCCATCTCTATTTCAAAATGGAAAACCAAATATACTACTAAAGTGCTACCTACTGAAAAAAATTGTCCTTCACCAATTTTTTTTGTTTTGTTTTTGGGTCACACCCGGCAGCGCTCAGGGATTACTCCTGGCTCTATGCTCAGAAATCGCTCCTGGCAGGCTCGGTGGACCATATGGGATGCCAGGATTCAAACCACCGTCCTTCTGCATCTTAGGCAAACGCCTTACCGCTGTGCTATCTCTACGGCCCCATTCACCAATGTTTTTCAGGTTTACCTCTAATGAGAAAATGCTAGCCTTCTATTTTAGGTGAAACCAATAAATTATACAGTGTCAACTGTAAATCAGGTTTGTGCTTGCATTCTTCAGTCAAACAAGCTTTAAGAATCCTCCATGAAGTCATAGACACTGAGGAAAAAGAGGCAATGAGGCAAGATTTATATAATCTATATAATCTACTTTCTACCTTCCAGGCTTGCCCAAGTCTGGGCTCTCTTATACCATTTGATGATATATTGCTCCTACACAAAGCTTAATTTATGATTAGATGTGTTGAGGGAATACTAAATGGAACTTCAAGCAACATAGTCACCTGATGTCTCTTAGTTAGGAATCCAGTCTCCACCACAGTCACGTAGAAAGCTAAAACTGTTTCCCAGAAATTTTATTCTGCAATCTGCATAGAAGAAATCAAGTTACCCTAAAATTCGAGAAACTTCTCTAGGGCTTGCCGGAAACTCTGTGTAGCATCCTGATTTGTTCTGAAATCTTTGAGAATCGTTAAATATAATGGATAATAAGGACCAAATTGTAGAACTTGTGCTGAACCCTTCACTTGTTACAGAACATCCTTTTCCTGTAGCACCACTCAAAATTGTAAGTCTTGTCAAATGTTATTTTGTTTCTTCCAGAACTAAAAAATCTAAACATTCTGCCTCTTTTGAGGTAGATGATGGGTTGCAGAAAATGTTCATATTTCAACACATTCCATATCACTAAATCCTCAGGAAGTTCACTGAGATAGTAAGCCTATGCAATTTCACAGGATTTATTTCCTACTGTCTCATTCACATATATCGCATATGCTACCTCCTGTTTATCAGATGCAATAAGCTTGTCATCAATAGAGTGCACCAGTGTGAAGTTTGCCAAAATGAACACATTTTCAGAGGACAGCATAACGGCAAAAACAGAAAGAGAGAATTGAGTTAGTGTGAAATAAGACTGTGAATGTGTAATGTTGATCCTACAAGGTAAAAATCAATTGTTTTGGATGGTTTTATAAACTTGTGTGAGGAAAAAGGGAGTAGTAAATGACTGTATATCAAATGTTGTATTAAGGTGTTCTCAACTAGTTGACATATATATATATATGAATGTATATTTAATACAATATATCTGAGACATTAGCTGCAACTGGAACTAATCTCCCCTCAACAAGGCATTCAATAATCTGATCATTCTCCCAACCCCACCCAGTTTCTACCCCCAGGACAACCAAGTGACATGAAGGCGTGTAAGAATCATTCTCTCTGTATATCAGATGTTGGTAATACAAGGACAGAGAGTGCTTCCAGTTTACTATCATGGAAGAGAAGGTAAGTTTCATTAACTTAGATGTAATTATTTTTTCCAAAGTTGCCCTCATTTTATGCATCAGAAACGAAATGTCTAGGGATTCTTATAATTGCCAAGTATGTCTACTTCAATAATACTCTGAGGGACTGGGGGAATGGCCATTTCAACATCCTTGATGACATATTCAACAATAGAATAATAGTTTTTTGGTAAAAGATAGAAGAGAACCAGAATCTGGAAGGGACCTCCCTGCTCTTTCCTTAATATTTAAATCATCACTTTGACAGGTAGACCATTTTGACATTTTTGCATCCCCAGAAATGATCATAAATTTAGAGTTGATTCCAGTAAATGACAATGGTCTTACTGCACTTTTGCCAAGCACATCCATTCTTGTAAACAGCCACATATACTTTGGTGAATTTTGGAGAGAGTGTGATACCTATTTATAGCACTATTGTAGAAAGCTTCTTCAAGGGCTTGTTCTCTTCGGCCAGCAGGCTATGACCTGGGAATGGGCTCAGGCCTGAAAACTGATGTGAGGCCATAGTTAACTAATAGGATACTTCAACTCAGATTTTGACTATCAATCAATTATTTCTCAGTAATATAGATCAAGCAATACTTTAGTAAACTGTCTATCTCATTCTTTCCTAGGGTCAGACTGATCAATTTGTTCCCACAAAGCTGATTACAGGTTAAGGCATTCCAATTGCTAGAACACCCCTGCTATCTTTATGGAAAGCACACTAATCTTATCTTTGACTATTATGCACAACACTTAGCCTTTATCCTTCCAGGATTCTCATTCTCATGAAACGAGCTCTCTATGAATTATAATACACTCCTGAATGTTTCTTAAGGATGTAGGTTCTCACCGCAACAATATTATTTCTTAACACCTTAGTTAAGAAAGCATCTTAAGGGCTGGGGCCGTCGTGGTAACAGTGGTAGGGCATTTGCCCTGCACGCAGCTGACCCAGGACAGATGTGGGTTCGATCCTTGGCATCCCATATGGTCCCCCCAGCCAGGAGCAATTTCTGTGTGCAGAGCCAGGAGTAACCCCTGCATGGCACCGGATGTAGCCAAAAACAAACAAATAAATAAATAAAGCTTCTTATGGGAATTTTCATGAAATATCATTTGTGGATGACTGTACACGTCACATGTGATAAATTCCCTACAAATTTTTATTTTCTTAAGCCTTTGGATTCCCTCTTTCCATCATTCTGGCTTCTCTTCTCAAACATAACCTATTTTCATTTTCAAATTTCAAACCAAATTTCTAGTAAGCAGCTAGAATAACCTTCAGCAATATAAGCTAATATTTTAAAAAATTATTGAGGTTGTGTGGTTTACAATATAGTTATTGATGGTTTCCCACTATGCTCATCACCAGTGTAGACACCTCCCTCCCTCAAGGACCCCAGTGACACTCCCTTTCAAGCCTCCTCGCTCAAACTCAGTTTATGGATCAGTTCTCCCATTATGTTCTTTGGCCTTTTGTTACTTCCTTGCTATGTATCTTAGAGTCTTACATTATGAGAGAGATCATGCTCTATCTATCTCTTTCCTTATAAATGACTTTATTCAGATGATATTCTCTATTTCCATCCATGCCAAGGCAAATTGCATGGTTCTGTTATTTTTCAAAGCTACATAATATTTTTATGGTGTATATTTGCCATAACTCCTTTACTCATTTATCCATTGTTGGACATTTGAGTTGTTTCCATAGCTGGCTATTGTATAATTTAGCTGTTGTACAAAATGTTGCAATGAACATTGATGTGTATCCTTTTAATGTTTTTTAGAATTGAAGAATAGATGCCAAGAGATGGTATCATTGGGTTAAGTGGGAGTTATTCTACTTTTTGGCATGTTCTCCATATTGCTTTTCATAGAAGCTGAACCAGATGATATTTCCAACAGCAGTGTACAAGGTGCCTTTCTTTCCACAACCCCACAATACTGGCTGTTTCCAGACTTTTTTTTATAATAAATCTTTATTTAAGTACAATAATTACAAACATATTTGTAGTTGGATTTCAGTTATAGGAAAGAACATCATCTTTACCAGTGTAACATTCCCACTACCAATGCCCCCATCTCCTTCCTCCCTCACCCTCTGCCTGTATTTGAGACAAGAATTCTACTTCTCTCACTCATTGTCATAATAATTGTTAGTGTAGTTATTTCTCTAACTGTACTCACCAATCTTTGTGGTAAGCTTTATATCATGGGCCAAGTCTTCCAACACTCAAGCCTCTATTGTCTCTGGGTATTATTACAATGATGTCTTTTATTTTTCTTAAATCCCATAGATGAGTGAGACTATTCTGTGTCTATCTCTCTCCCTCTGACTTATTTCGCTCAGCATAAGTTTCCATGTCTCTCCATGTATAGGAAAATTTCGTTTTTCTTTTTTTTTTTTTTTTTTTTTTTTTGGTTTTTGGGCCACACCCGGCAGTGCTCAGGGGTTACTCCTGGCTGTCTGCTCAGAAATAGCTCCTGGCAGGCACGGGGGACCATATGGGACACCGGGATTCGAACCAACCACCTTTAGTCCTGGATCGGCTGCTTGCAAGGCAAACACCGCTGTGCTATCTCTCCGGGCCCAAATTTCGTTTTTCTTGATGGCTGCATAGTATTCCATTGTATATATGTACCACTGTTTTTTAGCCACTCATCTGTTGTTGGGCATCTGGGTTGTTTCCAGATTCTGGCTACTATAAACAGCATTGCAATGAATATAGGTGTGCAGAAGATATTTCTGTATTGAGTCTTTGTGTTCCTAGAGTGTATCCCTAAAAGTGGTATGGTTGGATCATTACGGGAGCTCAATTTCCAGTGTTTTTCAGGACTCTTCATAATGTTTTTCATAAAGGCTGGACTAGACAGGATTCTCATCAACAGAGATTGAGAGTTCCTTTCTCCCCACATCTCCACCAGCACTGATTATTCTTGTTTGTTTGGTTTTTTTTGGTTTTTGTTTTTGTTTGTTTGTTTTTTGGTGATGTGTGCCAGTCTCTTTGGCGTGAGATGGTGCTTCAATGTTGTTTTGGTTTGTATCTCCCTGATGATTAATGATGTGGAACACTTTTACATGTGTTTTTTGGCCATTTGTATTTCTTCTTTGAGGAAATATGTTTCCAGACTGTTTGATATGTGCCATTCTTACTAATATGAGGTGATATCTCAGTGTTGTTTTGATTTTAATTTTTCTGAGGGATAAGCACTTCTTCATATGCCTATACAATCATCATTCATGTATCTTCTTTGGGAAAGTGTTCATATTCTCACTCCATTCGTGGATAGAGGCTTTGAATTTTTTAATTACTGAGTTTACTCAAAATAACATTAAATCCCAAATTTATATCCATGAGTTCAATGTGATTATCTTTCTCCCTTAGAATCAGCTTTCGCCTATACTCAATATTATGACAAAGCTTGCCATTGACCAAAAAAAAAAAAAAACTCTTGCTCTTCTATTATACAAAAAATATTTCTGCCTCAATCATAATGTTTTAATGATGGCTTGCCTGACCTTTTGAAGGATGTAATGGGTGCCTTTTGGTTTGTCTGGAGACTGTCCATGTCCTTTCAAAACATCAACATTGAGATGTTGTCACAGGTTTCCAACAACAGAAATCTAGTCTATTCTGATATGAAAGGATAAGTTGTCTTCATTGGTAAAGGGAAGCTCAGAGTGGCTCCATAGCAACCAGTCCAGCTACTCCAAGTTTCAAGATCCTGTTGTTTCTTAATTCATCCTCAAACTTTTGCATGTATTTGGCAAATCTGTGCATGTAGCTGACATTTGATGCCTGCCACCATACAATTACATTTTATGTTTGATTTTCAGCAATGTAAGCCCTGTGACTACATAAAATTGGTTCTTTTAAAGGTACCCATGTTTAGCTCTGTGGTTCTCAAACCATTATTTTAGCTGACAATTTATCCACACTTCCTAGGTAAAAACAAAGCAAACCCAACTGGCCAGACTTATCATTTTCTTTCTAGGAAGTGCTCTGGTGCTGTTAGGAATTCACCCCACTTACAGTCCTTGCTGTCACAATTACTGATGGTCCAGTGCAGTAGTCAATGGGGTTCTAGCACTTGTTAGTGCTCTATAAAAACTCATCACAGATGGTGGATATAATCCCAAGACCAATATACTGTAAAGACCAGCATCCCATGTCCCATTGGCAACGACCTCAGCTAGTGATCAAATCTAAAGGCACAAGGGAACTGACTGATAGCCCACCTCTAAGGAGTCATCTCTGCTCCCCACTGTTCAGATTCAGTCACGACAAAGAATTCATAACCCACCATCTGAATATGCATTTGTTACTATGAAGAACTGTTCATTAGGGAAGGGCAGTTAATTACTAACAAGGGTCCAAAAGGACTCTATGGGACACAAAATGCAAAAAGAAACATAGAGAAACCATCTGTAGTAGATAAATAAATAAATAAATAAATAAATGCAACTTCTATGCCTAAAGTAAGGTAGAGTAAATAAGAAGCTTAAGGGTCGAAGAGATAGTACAGCGGTAGTGTGTTTGCCTTGCACACAGGACGGATCATGGTTTGAATCCCAGCATCCCATATGGTCCCCCGAGCCTGCCAAGAACAATTTCTGAGCACAGAGCCAGGAATAACCCCTGAGCACTGCCGGGTATGACCCAAAAACAAACAAAAAAACAAAACAAACCAAAAAAAAACTAAGACAGGACTGAGGAGATAGTACAGTGGGTAAGCTTTGTGCCTTGCATAAGGCCAACTCCAACTCAATCCCTATCACTACATATGGTCCCCTGAGCTCCACCAAGAATGATCCCTGAGCACAGGCAGGTGTGCCCCATGGCAGAGGTAGAGACGGAGGAACAAAGAATTGAAAAAGCCCTTTCCAAGGCTGAACTCCATGCCTCTCCAGTGACAGTGATGGCTACAAGAATATGCAGCCACTGAGAATAAGAAACTTCTCATGGAGTACTGGACTGAACTGCAAAAGCCACCCTCCGAAGAGTGAAGCCTGAAAGGACCAACACTGGTCAACAGGACTTCTTGTGAGGTCTAAGCTCCTATACTGACTCAAAATAATTGTTTTATTTTTTTTAATTCAGAAAAAATAAAAAAGAGAGAGGGGACAGAGAGCATGGAGGTAGGGCATTTGCCTTGCATGCAAAAGGATGGTGGTTCAGATCCCAGCATCCCATATTGTCCCCCAGGTTCTGCCAGAAGCGATTTCTGAGCGCAGAGCCAGGAATAACCCCTGAGTGCTGCTGGGGTAGGGGGAGAGAGGGGGGAGGGAAGAAAGGGAGGGAGAGAGAGGGGGGAGGGAAGAAAGGGAGGGAGAGAGAAGGGGGAGGGAAGAAAGGGAGGGAGAGAGAAGGGGGAGGGAAGGAGAGAGAGAGAGAGAGAGAGAGAGAGAGAGAGAGAGAGAGAGAGAGAGAGAGAGAGAGAGAGAGAGAGAGAGAGAGAGAGAGCTTCCAGGGTCCAGCACCTCGCAGTGTCTCTCTAGTGCCCTCTACTGACAACGCCTAATAGAGCTCCAAGTGGCAAAACCTGTTCCAGGGTGCAACTCCAGCATTGCAGAGCTGGACAACGAAGGATATATCTGGAAGGCAGAGACAATAAATTCATAACCAGCTTGGGAACAGAAGCAGGCATGGAAGAGAACAAGGGATTTGTCTGGAAAGGGGTTAGAGAAGCTTGGGATGCTCTGCCTTTTGCAGAGAGGCAAGTGTGGACTAGAAACCAGGGGAGAGAATTGTCTGCACCTTCTTCCACAAGCGAACACAATCACAGAACAGATAGCTCGGGAGAGCCATGCTGTTCAGCTTACAGATGAGCAGACGCTAAAACTCTTGGGCAGGTTGCCTCCCTCTCCCCACCCTGAGAGTAAGTAGGAGGCGGGTTTAGACATATTTCATTTTTCCCTAAGGAGGCTCTCTCTTGGTCTCCTGCTGATTCGGGTTTTCTCCCATCCCCAACTGCAAACATGAGAACATTCAGTCAACAGCATTTCCAGCAGGGCTGCTGCTATCAGGCAATGAATCTGAGAATCTCAGCTCAAACTTTGCGAGGGAGGGCAGATTGATTCATGGGCAAATAGGCCCAGTTGATGTAGATTAAATCTGGATCTGCCAGATCTGTCTATGACGGTCACAAGAGAAGTGGCTTTGGGGGCAAGTAATGGGTTCCATCCAATCTTGGTTCTTTTCTAGCTGTAACCTGAAGCAATTTGTATGAGCTCTCTACCTGTTTCCATATATATAAAAAAAAATCTGGTTAATACCTACCTCAGAACTTCTGGGAAGATGAGGGGCAATGTCTGCATTAAGTTTAATGCAAGGATTTGCTGGGGGCAGGAGTGGGGGCTCAAACTCATCAGCCCAAAGGTCAAACCACACCAGTTTCACCACGTTTCAGAAGCCATGTTTCCACCAATGGCTGGAAGCCAGGAATAGAGGAGCCCCGCTATCCTGGGGGTGTTGAAGCTACACGTGTCCTGCTAGGAATGAGCTCCTGGAGAGTAGCTCTGGCTGCCCCACACCCAACAGGTGTGATCAGCCCAGCCAGAACAGGTGTTTCCTGAGGGCCCACAGTATGGAGGGTGACAGAGCCTATGTGGACTCGGTCTGGCCTCATCAAGTCACAACTTGGCATCTGGAAAACTAACACTAATACCAGCTTTGGAGGAAGAGCTTACATCCTGGCTCTGTGCTTTTCATTCATTGGTTTATTCATTCATTCATTCATTCATTCATCCAGTGCCTAACAGGGAACTGATACCAGCCAGTGCTTGGTGTTCTCCCCTGCCAGCTTCAGAGATGTCTGAGGCTCCAGATGGTAGGGACCATCAGTGTCTTCAGGAGGAAAAGACTCAGACTTGGATCATCCTTGGATGTCCCTGTCCCCAGATAGGTTTTCCCAGGCACCACACCGTCCTGGGCCCTGCCTCCACTCCCTGTTGTATGTCAGCTCCTCCCCTTGGAGAGCAGCTGGGGACCAGTGAGCCCAGGAAGGGGCACAGCTGGGCCCCACTTACACTCTCTGTGAGGGTTTCAAATGCTCAGCAGCCACTGTGTCTGCTCCCCTTTCCTGGGCTAGGGCAGGTGGTAAGTCAGACCAACCAGGGAGCTGCTGCAGAAGGAGCACAGAAAGTCAGAGCTGACTGGACCACACCTTCACTGGATCCCGCCAGAAGTCCAGTCTATGCATTGGGTAAAAATCATGTTTGCAGGGATCTAGATGGACAGCTTCCATCCTGCACTGCAGAGCTGCAGCTGGCAGAGCGGACAGGCCATTATCATCCTACATCCTGAAGTCTGGACTGCAGGCCACCACCCTCCATTCCTCTCCCTGAACCCCCAATCTCAACTTACCCATCTGCTGTCCTGCCTGGCACTGGAACAAGGGGCTAAAGGCCCTGACTTTGGCGTCAGGTTGTAGTGGCTCAAAACCAAGTCTGGTACTGCTGTGTCCTCACAGCAACTCTGGGCAAAGAGGCAGCTGCCTGTGTCTCTGTGGCCCAACACCCAAGCATCTCTGGGTATAGGTCTAGTAGCCTTCAGCACTGCAGACTAGCATTGAACTGTGTGAACCATATAGCTGAACCTTCTGTACCTGGGTAGCCCCAGGAATTTCTGATTACTGTTCAGGAGGCCAAAACAAATAGTGGGTTCTCTCCCTAGTTCTGGAAGCTGCCGAGAAGTTTCTCCGGTACTGGGCAGTCAGGCTGGGAGGCTGGTATAGACTCACCGAAATGGCAGTTGCTATTTGCTGTTCATGGGTTGCCTGAACTCTTCTCTTGTGCCTTCCACTCATGTAGGTCAGAGAGACTTCACTACAAGGTAGAATTCCAAGAGCACAAAAGCAGCATCTGCAGTGCTGCTAGAGGCGTGGGAGCCAGAAGTCTCTGGCTTCATTGCAGCCACACTGTGTTTGTCAAAGCAAGGCCTGTGCACTGCCTGGCTAGTATCTAGGTCAGATACATGCAACTCACTAAGCAAGGCTTAGGGATCAGTGAGAATGAGGGGCTCGGTTTGTGCCCTCACTTAGGGGCATCACAATCTTTGGCTAGATTTGAATTTTCTTTATTGATTCCTTCTGGCAGTGCTGGAGATCGAACCTAAGTCTCATGCATGCATGGGGTGTGCTTTGCTGCTTAGCCATATCCTCAACATACACATTTTTAATTTAGATTACAGGTTGTTCAACTGTGAGGTTTTAGAAAGGGTCATATCCTTTAACCAAAGAAAGGAAACTGCGGCATAGAGTAAGTCTGTGTGTGAACAGAACTGACACATTATAACACCAGTTTTCATATGAAGAACTAAGGCTGACTCCTGGTAAATACCCTGCTCAGGGCCACATGAACAGATTGAGAGAAGAGGGAGGGATTTTTATGTCTACTAGCAGGGTCCAACCTCCTTCTACTGTATCCCAGCAGCCTGGACAGGGGGGAGAGGAGGCTCCATGATATTTCAGATGGTGTCCCTTTGTCTCATCTCTTTAAACTCAGTTCTTTCTGCTCCCCCCCCCCCAGTACCACCCCTGGCACTATTTAGTGACTTTATCTCACCCTAACAGTGTCTCCAGCATTTTATAGATGGGACACAGAGGTCATAGCAGGGTAACTGGCTCATTCAGGGCCTCACAGATGGAGGTCCAGCCTAACACCAAAGCCTAGCCTCACTGGCTGTGTCCACAGAAGCCTAACCAGGCTTCCAGCCCTCAAAGAGGAAGGTAAAGAAAGGTTTGAACCTGGAGGGTTTCAACTCACTGCCTGGGAAAGTACATCCAGGAAGGCTGCCGTCCTTACAGTCTTCTGAGCCATGCACATCTGTGAGGAAAGGCTCCTGAGTGATATCTGGCACCAACAACTGAACCAAGGCCAGATGGGACCCAGCCCCAGTCCTAGCCACCGAGGTGGGGGGGCAGGAGGCCAGACACACACAGGCCACTCTATGGCATTCATAGAGCACGTTTATTTACAAAGCGCTTTACAAATATCAGCATACGCCTCCCCACAGCCCCCTGCGAGGTAGGTCAGTAGTCATATCTACAGTATACAGATGGGGAAATTGAGGCACAAAATGGGGGTGTGACCTGCCCCATTTTAAAGAGACCTTCCCTTCACCCATCAAAATATAACCAAAAAAATAAAAATAAAACCATCCTCCCATTGCATCACTCTTCCTCCCGTGGATGGTGTGTAGCAGAACCCTTCCCCAGAGACTCAGTGTCTGGGAACCCCAGGGACCTCAACCCCTAGGGCTATCATTCAGCTTTGAAGATTGTCACCTGCACAGGCTGAGTGGCTGGCCAGTGGGGAGGCATCGAGAGGCAGAGGCGCTAGGGTGATTCCATTTTTTAGGAAAGCAACCCCACGGAGCAGGACAGGGCAGGGCCCAGGAGGAAAGCCAGAGCACATGGCAGGAAAGCAAAGGGTGGGCTGGGCCCAGGGAGCCCAGGACAGTGGGGCAGCAGGAGCAGGAGGGGCCCCAGTCCCCTGAGAAGAGGTCTCCTGTGCCCACTGGCAAAGCAAGGCCAAGCCCATTTCCTAACAACCAGATGTCAAACCTCCGTGTCATCTCTGCTTATATCCAGAGGTCACTGAACTGGAAGGAAGCTTCTTTCTGGCCCCTGCTCGGTAAGCACTCCTTCATCTGACACAAGGCCAGGACAGATGGAAAGTGCTCAACCTGGGTCCTGCAATGGTAGATGTAAGCCTGATCCATGTTCCGGGCAATGCCAGGCCTCTCTGCAGGACCCAGTGGACATCGAACTAAGCTTCCTCTTGGTCCTCAGCCTGCCTACTGGGCATGTTGAAGAGCCTTGCCCGCAGTAGAAGGGGCCTTAAGCTGACTCCTCGGCCACTCCAATGCTTTCCCTATAGGGTTATGATGGATCAGGGTGGGACGCAGGCTGTTCTCATCAAAAGGGATGGCGGACCTGGTCCTGAGCATGGTGGATGCCCCAGGGCCATGGGCTCCCGCTATCTGGATTCCAGTCCCTCCAGGAACTCCAGGGCCATGTCATAGCAAAAGTGGTATTGATCCTGGGGAGAAGAAAAGAAGGGATTACCAGATGGGTCCTCCCACATAACAAAGAGAGGGTGAGAAGAGGCAAGGGGACAATCACAGGACTAGAGCCCAAGAGGCAATCTTGGGGACCAGACTTGGGAGGATGAGTTATGGGGTCTGGGTGGCATGGGTTGGGAAGAGAAGAGGTTGGGCATGGGACTCAGTTCTCACCAGGGTCTCCACCATATTGGGCTTGTAATTCCTAAGCATTTTGGCAGCAAAGAAAACATCCACCAGGTTGTGGCAGCGAATCATCTCCAGCACGGTGGCACAGGCACAGAAGGTGCCACTGCGACCACCCCCATTTCTAAACGGGACACAAAAAGCTTGAGTTAAATTGGGAAAGAGTCAAGAGTTAGGTGCATTCAAAGGTGAAAAGCAGAATCTCAGATGAGAGGCAGACTAAAGGTAGACTAAAGGTGGGGTTAAGAAACAAAGAGGTGGGCCCGGAGAGATAGCGCAGCGGCGTTTGCTTGCAAGCAGCCAATCCAGGACCAAAGGTGGTTGGTTCGAATCCCGGTGTCCCATATGGTCCCCCGTGCCTGCCAGGGGCTATTTCTGAGCAGACAGCCAGGAGGAACCCCTGAGCACTGCCGGGTGTGACCCAAAAACAAAAAAAAAAAAAAAAAAAAAAAGAAACAAAGAGGTAAGGGATGGGATGAGGGGGCCCCAGAAGGAAGGAAGGGACAAAGAACTAGGGGTGAGGGGAAGAGCCCCTAACAAGGAAGGAACAGGTAGTTAAAGGTAGGAAGCAAGGGGGGGGGAGGCAGAGAGATAGCATAGAGGTAGCACATTTGCCTTGCATGCAGAAGGATGGTGGTTCGAATCCCAGCACCCCTTAGTGTCCCCCAAGCCTGTCAGGAGCAATTTCTGAGTGTAGAGCCAGGAGTAACCCCTGAGTGCTGCCGGGTGTGACCCAAAAACAAACAAAAAAATAGGTGGGAAGCAGGAGCTCAAGGTGCAAAGGGCAAAGTTGGATCCTCAGATGGACACCCAGCACCTCTTGCATCTAGAAACAAGAAGCCCAAAGGAGAAAGTGCAAATTTGTGAGACTAGAGTACTAATACTCCATAGAAAAAAGGCTGGGACAAACTTGGCCACAGAGGAAGGCAGAAGAGTACAGTCAAGAAAAAGTGTATATGTGTGTGTACACCCACACATACTTACTCTCAACCAGACCACCAGCCGCTCAGCAGGATCCTCTCATCCTGACCCATCTCCCCAACCCCATTGCCCATGTTTCCTCTTGGTAGGTGGGAGCACACGAGCTCCCCTCTCAAAGGAAGCTCTTCCACTAGGACCTTACAGCCCTCAGGACCTGCCCACCTCAGCTCTTTGTATCCAGTATGCCCTGCCTGACTCTGAAAAGGGTCAGTAAATGTGGAAGAAAAAAAAAAAAGTTGGTGTGACCACACCCAGATATGAGGGAATAAATAAATTTACCAATGAAGTATATGAACACTTGAATGAGAAAAGTTGCAAGCGGGGCCGGAGAGATAGCATGAAGGTAAGGCGTTTGCCTTTCATGCAGAAGGTCATTGGTTCAAATCCCGGTGTCCCATATGGTCCCCCGAGCATGCCAGGAGTGATTTCTGAGCATGGAGCCAGGAGTAACCCCTGAGCACTGCCAGGTGTGACCCAAAAACCAAAAAAAAAAAAAAAAAAGTTTCAAGCATACATGCATGAACCAAGCTAGAACTCCACAGGCTTAAGTAACTGGGGCCAGATGAATGGTCCAAGGGTAAAGGCACTGGCCTTGCATGGAACCAACCCTGGTTCATATACCCTGCTCTACATATGGTTTATGAAAGAGGGGGAGGTCTCCTGCCAGGGATCCCTCCTGGGTAAAGAGCCAGGAATAGCCCCAAACTCTTCCAACCACCAAAAGTAGGAACATACTGTATATTTTGGGGAAATAAAGACCCAGGACTCTGCCTCCTGACTTGACTGACAGTCAACGTCACAGAGGTTCAGAGCAGTTGCTCAGGGTGGAGATAATATCCGGAAAATGGTAGTTCCTCCAGGAAAGGCAGGGCCAGCCTCATGCAGTAGGACAGCAAGCCAAGCCCCCGAAAGCCAGGGGCTTTGGGGTAAGCCCTGTGCTCCCCAGTTCTCATTCTGCCCAACAAGCCCTGTGCTCCCAGGTCCTCTCCTGCCTGGCCAGCCCTTTGCTCCATAGGTCTCCTCCCACCCAGCCAGACCAGTGCTTCCCAGCCCTCCTCCCACCTAGCACTCACAGGCAGTGCACCACAGTGCGGCCATCCCCACTCTCCACCTGCCACTTGTCCACCTCAGCCAACAGGTGCAGGAAGGCCTTCTTGGAGTCAGGTGTGTCCCGGTACGCAGACCAGCGCAGGAACTGGAAATGCCTCACCAACAGGTGGCCCTCCTGCAGCTAGGGGCATGCACAACCAGACAGGCAACTGTGAGTACCAGGGCCACCATACGTCTCCCCAGACACCAACTCCAACCTCCCACATCACCTACCCGAGAGATATTCTGCACCCGGAAAACACGTGCCACCAAGTCCTCATCTGCTGTGCCCGACACAAACTCCACCTCCATGAGGCCATACTGGTGCCGGCCTGGCTCTGGCCAGTACTGTGGGCATGGCTGGATGCAAACAAGGGAGGAGAGTTGAGGTGAGCAGGGCTGGTTAAACCCCACCCAAACCTCCACATCTGCCCTGGGGACCTCTTGTACCCAGGTTCACCCAAGTAGCCCAGACCTTCCAAGTTCCCCCACTCACCTATCAGGCTGCCTAGCACACAGGCCCCATGTGTTCCACTCAATACTCAGGTGGGCTGAGCTATATCCTTCAGTGATGCAAACTCCCTACTAGCCATCCCTACCCATCACACACCCCCATTTTCACACTCTTCCTTGCCCTGGCAGACCAGCATTACTCCGAGACTCATTCCATATACTGACTGCGTGGAGACTGGGCCCTGCGTACATCCCTTCTCAGGTCACAGGCTGGACAGTGGGGGGACAGAGGAGGCACAGAATGTGTCCCACACACACATGTGCATCCAGACTAACATTTCTAGTCTTTGCCCTGCCTGAAACCCTAGCAAGCATCCTCTTTCCTCTAGGCCCCAGTTTCTCCATGTGTGAAATGGTCCCCAAGCTCCTCCTAGAAAACACTGTGCCCCACAGTGACTCTGAAGCCTCTGACCAAGCCCTCTGAGGAGAGGGCACCTCATCTCCTTAGTGCTGGGGTCCTGACCACCCCTTGCTGCAGGCCTTTGCATGTACTGCTCCCACTCCCCTCCATCTCCTTCATGCCTATGTCTTCACCTACTTAATGCTGACTCTCCCATACATCTCAGCTCTGACACTATCCCTAGGACTGGGAGGAGTGATATGCCCTCCCACTGTCCAGTAGACCCCATGCACTGTTCCCCCTATACAGAGAACAATCCCTGGTACAAGGTGTCCAGTGAGAGTAAAGGGTGATGATGAGGAAGCTTCCACGAGTCCCATCCCTCTGAGGGTTCCTGCCATGTGGGGTTTTCTCCACATCCCCGTCCCTGACCCACAAACCCAGGTCACTGACAACAAGTGCCAGATACACCAAGGCTTGTTACAATTTCCAGGGGTCACAAGAAACTACCATATGAACTTTACAGACCTTCCTGGACTTCAGTACATAATCTGGGGAAGGAGGCACAGACCCAAGGTCAGGCTCTTGCTGGCTAAGAGCTGGGCACCCACATTTCAGGGAAGCCCCAGTTCCAGAAGCCTTGAAAGAAAATGAAGCTGCTTCAGGCTATGCCCAACCAGGTCATTAACCACTAAGAAGATGAACAGCCTAACCCCCATGTGCTGACCACCTCATGTACTGATCCCCCATGTATTAATCCTTCTACATGCTGACCTCTCTATATACTGATGCCTCCATGTGATAACCCATTCATGTACTGACCCCTCCATTGCTGACCTCTCTATGTACTGACTCCTCCATGTGCTGACCCCCTCCTCACTGTCCTCCCCCATATACTGGGCACTAGCTCCACACCAGCAGCCAAGTTCTCCTTGTAGGTCTGACAGGGAGCCAGGAGTTGGAATGGTCCCCAGTACACAGAAAGGAAACTGAAGCCCCATGAGATCAATCAATTTGCCCTGAGCCAGTCACAAAGCAAGGAGGCTGGAATTTTACTGTTTCAAAGATCCCAGTGATGGATAGTTTAGTCAATAGAGCATGAGGTGGGGAAAGGGACACCCCATCTAAGAGGATGCAGCCCAGAGCAGAAGGGACAGTTATGTGACCTTGGAGAAATTGCTTCTTATGAGTTTTACATTTTACTCTTAAAAGTGCAAAGATGAGGGGCCAGAGAGCATGGAGGTAGAGTGTTTGCCTTGCATGCAGAAGGATGGTGGTTCAAATCCCAGCATCCCATATGGTCCCCTGAGCCTACCAGAAGCAATTTCTGAGCGTAGAGCCAGGAGTAACCCCTGAGTGCTGCCGGGTGTGACCCAAAAAGCCAAAAAAAAAAAAAAAAGTGCAAAGATGAGTCTTTTGCATACAGCAGCTGCTCCACAAAGAGCAGCTCCTTTTCTCTAGACTGACCGCCTGTATCACAGATGAGGAAACAGTTGAGGTTCTGGAGGCAGCACGACCCCATCTAATCTCGCAACAAAAGATCAGAGACCCCACCCAACTCCTGGACCTGGTCTTGAACACAAGGACCTGGGCAGTGGATCTTACCCAGGCAGAATTGGACTGGTGTAGCTGGTTGAGCATGACGATGGACGTGCACCCGTAGTCATAGACCAGGCGCCAGAAATCAGGTGTGGTGCTCTGCAGCGGGTGCAGGGTCACGATGAAGGCAGCACTCCGGGTGTAGCTCTGCAAGATCAATCAAGCTGTCAGCAGCCAGCTCACTGTGCCGACCCTGGCCCTAGCCCTGCCCCAAGCTCCCTCCCACGGGAGACAGGCAGCCATTCCTGGGAAGGCATCGGGCCCCACCCCCAGGACCAGGCCGCACCCCCAGTTGCCCTCCCGTATGGAAGACACAGCTCAGCCTGGCTGGGCATCTGGCCGTCCAGCGCTTCTAGGACCTTCCGCAGGGAAGGCTCAGCAGGCACCTCAACAATTAGCCATGCAAAGGCTGGCCAGCTAGGTTGCTTCCAGAGTCTGGTTTCAAGAGCTGAGCCCCCAGGTCTTTCTCAAAGAAGCCCATTCTCCCTGAGGAACTGAAGAGCTAAAGGCCGTATGGTGAAGAGTTTGGAGTGTGGTAGGTAGAGGTGACCAAGTTTACTCCCTGCCACTGGGATTTGCATCTGGTGTTCCTGATGCCAGAATAAACTCCTGTCCACACATTCCCGTTCTTGATTCTTTCTCACTTTTGCTTAGCAATCACCTCTTCATAGAGACCCTCCTTGTTACCTCATCCAAAACAACCACACACTGCCCATATGAAATAGTTGGGTTGCTGTATTGTAGAAATGACCAGTGTCTGACATTCTCTTTGTTCACTGACTGTCCCCAACGCAAAGCTCCCCATTGCAGGTGACCTCCCAAATGCAAGGTTCAAGAGAACAGAGAGTGGGGGTACAGCCAAAGAACACACAGGGCCTGGGTAACAGGACTCACAGATGGGATTAATACTCTTGTATAAATAAGTCTCTAGGTTCCTTTCAACTCAACGAAAGGTCTGAGACCCCAACCCAGGGAACACCAGTGACAGGCACTGATTCTGCCCTCCTTCCTGACTTGTCTTGTCCAGGGGGCTGCCCATAGCCTGCAGGACTGCAGCCCCAAATCTGAGGTCCTTCCCAGATGCTCCTCACCCAGTGCTGTGCCATTCCTTCTCTGGATGCCCTGTCTAAACCCCTCCCCTGACTCTCAAGTTGTGCACCCACAGTCATAGACCAGATGTTAGAAGTTACCCAAATACCCACTCAAGCCACTCATACCTAGAGGGAGGAGAGTGCTGGTTGAATGCCGAGAATAGAATATCAGGGGTAGGAGCCTAGTTCCAGAACAGACAGGAGGCCCCTGAACCAAAGCCCTGAGCTCTGCTCCTGTGGCCCATGCACCCTTCGCAGAACCCATCCAGCCCTGAGCCCTCACATCAGTCAGGGCAGCATTGATGTAGTTGTTGGGGTCCCCATCAGTGGAGACAAGGAAAGGCAGGCAGCGGTCAGGTGGCAGCACATCCATGCTGCGGTTCTTGTCCCGGTTCCGTGGCAGTAGGGCGATGCTGCACTCTTCTACATCTAATGGAGGCGTGACCGAGTTTAGCGTCTGTAGGAAATATAACAGGAGTGTGTGCTCTGGGTGCTGTGAATGCCTCCTTGTGCCCCATCAATCCATCCATTTGGGTGATTAACACTAATTCCTGAAGGGAAAAACTCAGGTACAGAGAGAAGCAGAAAGGCAGAAACCTGGTTTCACACCTCAAGGCCTTGCACCATTCATTGAGCCTGACAGACACACAAAGACATAGCAAGGACTGATGTGCTTATTAGGAGATAAGAACTGACACCCAAATCATTCACAAAGCCAACTCTAGGGTTGGTTAGGTACAAGGGGCCACCTGCCTCAGGAACAGAATGTAAATCTGGAGCACATGGTTCTATAGCAGGCCACGGACACTAGCTTATCCCCTCCATCCTCTGACATTCATCCCCCAAGCATCCCTATCAATCTCATGATCCAGAATCTCTAGGAATCACAAGCCAATCTTCTGATGACATCATTCTAGGCTGTTTCTCAAATACCTGACTTCAGGAATCTGGAATAGAAGGAACCTTGAGGGTTTCTGTCCCCCAGTAACCAGGCTCCAACTTTAGCAGAAACAGCTTTTCCCCAGCTTGGTCCAATGAAACAGTGAGACTGGCCACACTCCCAGAAACAGGCTGGGCCAATAAGGCTGCCAGCTGTTGGGGCCCAGGGACTGGCTTAGGGATAGACAGGTATGTGACCATTGTTGTGACCATTGTCAAGATTCCTTTTCCTGGAAAAAGAATCTTGACAACAGAGAGGATGTGAGCTTGGCATTGATGGGGGCCAGGGTGTGGGTCTGAGAATCAAGCTAAAAACAAGAGAACAGAAATAAAAATTGGCTGTCATGGTATCATTATTTGAGCCCCTGGGTCCAACCATAACTGAAGCTGTGCCAATTTTAGGCTTTTTAGTTATATGAGCTACTGAGCTGGATTTTCATTACTTTCAACCAAAAGAATCCTAATGAATACAAACACTGCAAGAGCACTAGTAGCTTTCTTTTCTAGGTAAGAACACTGAATGTGGAGAAAATAAGGGCTTGTTCTAGGTAAGTACTCATAGCTCTTACCTAGGTATGCCAGAATTTGAACCCAAGTCTGTATGACTTTGAAGTCTGAGCTCTCAAAAGCTGGGACATATCCCCCACTGTTTCTAAGTCTCTCAGAATAGCTCAGCTTTGTACTTCCTGCTTAGACCTCCAGCAAAAAATAACCAATACACTTACACACTAGATCATAAACTACATCCACACACCTACATGCGTGGGCTTGAGACCCACCTGGAATTCCTCCCGAAGTTGAGAGGAATTACTCTGAGGGTCAATGCGGATCATCTCCTTGTAGGCAGCCTTGAACTCACTAACAGGGATGGTGGTCTCTCCACATAGGCAGGCCTCTAGGATTGCATCATGGATAAAGATGTACTGCTCCTGGGATGGAAGAGAACATGAAGCTACAGGGACTAGAAATTGGAGACTGAAGCAGTGACAGCAGAAAGCAAGCTGAGGTAAGAGTGCTCTAAGGTGCTTAGGTGTTCTGAGATAGTTGGGGTGATCTGAGGTAGTGGTATGCTCTAAAGTACTCTGAGATAGTGTGGGTGCTCTGAGATAGTTGTGGCACTTTAAAATGCTGGAGCACTCTGACATAGAAGGGTGCTATGAGTTAGCAGGGTGCTCTGAGGTGCTGGGGTGCTCTGAGCTAGAGTCCAAGTCATATATTGGATACTATGGCCAGCTAAACCCTACTTAAAACAACCTTCATGGACTGTTCCCAGCTCCTATTTGTCCTTGTAGCAAGCCCAGTACTTCACCAGTGAAGGTGCAAACCCAGAGATGTGGCTACATGACCCATGTACCTGGCTGTTGCTTTGTGACCAAACCTGGAAGAACTCACAGCACTGGGCTCTAAACCCCAGGCCCAGGGATAAGGGACAGAGGGGGGAAACCCTAAGGAAGATCCCAGTTTCCCTGCCATCTGTAAAGGGGCTCAATGGCCCCAGTGCTGGAGGGAGGCCCGGGGAGCCAGCCATACTCCTACCTCCGTCTGGATCATGTTGACCCGCCGGGAGCAGAGGGTCTTCACGCAGTTGTAAATATCCACAACACCCTCACACTCAGCCATGTCCAGCATTACGTCCAGAACGATGTAGCAACCTGTTCGTCCTGTGCCTGCACTGTGGGGCAGAGGAGAGAGCACCCCCACATGTCAGAGCACAAGATGGGGCAGAAAAAGGGCCCTGAAGCCTTTGGCCAAGTCCACCCCAGACTGAAGCCAGGGATACAAAGGAAAAAGCAGAAAGAAGGCACTGTGGTACTGTAAGAATTCTGATGAAATGTGAATTGGGGGGCACAAAGGAGGAGACAGGGAAGAAGAACAGGGAGAAACTTCAAAGGGGAAGGAAAAAAAGGACCTCCAAGAGGCCCAGAGCTCAACCCCATATCTCCAGCATCCTTAAAAGCCCACTTTTCACACACACTCACTCAAGGCTGGATACCACACCTGTTAGCAGAGGCCATGCCTCTGAGCTCCCAAAACCACTGGGCAACTGTTCTTAGAATTGCCTGTTTCTGTGGCTGCCTCCCTGGGCAGAAGCTCCCTAAGAACATGGCTGTGTGGCTCCATTTCTAGGCTCTCCAGACTCAGCACAAGCTGAGCTATGATAAGAAATGGGAAGCGGAGCAGACAGTGAGGCCACAATTCCAAACTGGTGGCATGTTGGCAAGGATGACTGAACACAGACAGTAATCTCCACAAACAGACAATGGCCACAAAAAGATGAGTGTTCACTGACCAAACAGCATGAAAGAGCCAATAATTCCTCCAGTCCAGAGCCCAGACCCTCTCCCGGGGCTCTCTCCCCCATAGTTTCATTTATTCTGGGACCTCAGCCTAAGGAGGTCCTTCCATAGTCTAGTTCACAGAGCAGCATCCTGGGGGCTTCTCTTGGGTACCTGAACCAGTTCTGCTCCCCACCTGCAGTGGATGACGATGGGCCCCGCGTCAGGCGGGGTGGAGGCCTTCACGCGCCGGATGAAGGCCAGCAGCCCTGTGGCATGGTAGGGCACACCGTGCTCAGGCCACGCTGTGAAGTGGAACTGGCGAACCTCATGCCGGGCAGAGTAGCCTCTCTGAAGAGATAAGAGGAGGACCCATCAGAGTCACCACATGCCCTTTAGATGGAAGCTGTGTGTATGGTAACAATTTTTTGATGTGAAGTTTAATATCACATTGCAAGAGTGAACAAAGTGGGGCCAGATGTCTCAGAAGTGAGTATCTAACCACTTCTCAGGGATGGCAGAGATATCACTGAGTGGGGGCATATGCCAGCTGAGTCCAAAGCTACACTATGTCCTGTTTATCTACTGCCCTCAGGGAGCCCTGAGACTCTGGCCTTAGTCTTTTTCAGGGATGAAGGATTTGTATACCTGGTGATTCTCAGGGCTAACTCCTGATTTTGTGCTCAGGGATCACTCCTGGAGGGATTAGGGGACCATATGAGATGCTGGAAATCAAACATGGGTTGGCTGCATACAAAGCAAAAACCCTACCCATAGTACTCTCTCTCTCTGACTTGCCTGACCTTAGCCTAAACTGAGAGAACTGTTCTGCACTGAGGGTTCTGCAGAGGGCCAAATGAAACTCATCATGGAATGCCAGAACCACTCAGAGTCCCACTTTGTGATCTGTAACATAGGCATTGAAGAAGCCCAAATCCTACAGAACCCTCTGAGGCTGCAGCAGCAAGTGACATGGCTGAATCCAACACTCAGCTGCCAGCATCATTCTGATCATCATAGCCTTGGCTTGCTCCTGGAGTGGCCGGGTCCCTTCCAGTCATGTCAGCGCTCTGGGCAGTTCTGAGCGGCTGCCTTGGTGGAGGGCAGCACAGCCCTCTACTGGCTGCTGCTCCTGGGCTTGGGGCTGGGGCAGGAAGCTCTGACTGTAAAGGTGAGGCCAGCAGACTCACCCGCTCCAGTGCAAAGGTGCGCACCACATACTCAGCGAGTGCCTCTGTCCCCAGCAGCGTGATCTTGATGTCCCCGTACATGTCTGACTCCTCAGGCCAGTATCGTGAGCACTTCACCTAGAGTTGTCAGAGCACAAGCTCAGAGGGCTCCTCCCAGCCCCAGGCCCATCAGGCCCCCTCACCCAGCCCCGCTTACCCTGCCCACCTCTATGAGCTTGGTGATCATGACGATGCTGGGACAGTGCTCCTGCCATACCATGCGCCAGAAGTCGTAGACCATCTCAGGTTTCGGCCCTGGAGGGTGCAGGCAAGGCCTCGCCAACCCAGGCCCAGCACCATAGTCCCAGACCAAGAGGCTGCAGAGCCCCAATAGGGTTGTGGGGCTTCCCCTGATACCCACCCCCTGCCCACTGGTGTCTAGAAGGCAATGGGGGTGAGAAGTGTCAGGAAGGGAATTCCATGAGTAGGCCCAGGGGAAAGTGTATGTGGCCCAAGTGTCCAAAAGGCATGTTGGGAGGTAGAGAGGTCAACAACAGCCAGAGGGAACAGGTGGCACCCAACCCACAGGACGAACCTTTGAGCTCTTCCCCATATGCTACCCAGGGAGAGACAGTGTGAGGAAGTACCAATGGATGGAGCGTGTTGAGAGATGCAAGCACAGCAGAGACTGGCACTGATGGCCAACAGACAGAGACAGACAGAAAGATAGGCAGACAAGCAGACAGGCAGAGGTCAAGTAGATCAGACAGGCAGAGGTCAAGCAGATCAGCAGGCAGGTGGGGTGTTCCAGCATGGGGAGAACACGCAGGCAGAGGTGCTGGGTACCTTGAGTGGCTATGAAGTGGTTGGACCTGTGGTATCCCTGGAAGAGGAGAGCAAAGGGGGTGTGAGACCTCACTTACTCAGGCCTCTCTGGCCCCCTCTCTCTGAAGGGGATGTTTAGGTTTCATTCCCGCAGGCCTCTGCCCATTCTCTCTGAAGTGGCTTGTAAGACCTCACTCCCTCTGGCCTCTCTGGTCCCCTCACTCTGAAGCTCCCAGGACTCCTAACCAGGGGTCCCAAGCAGAAGAGCTGTGCCTTGGGACAACATGTAGGCCTGAAATCCATCTCTGCTCTGGAGTTCAGGGCAGGAGGGTATGTCTATAGGGGCTTGGAGTCCCCTCTCCCTCATCATCTGGGAATAAAGACCTGTTGCATACAGACCACAACTATGTTAAACACAATACAGGGATCAGACAGTCTGCCAATGCCCTAAAGGCCCCAGTCAAGTCCCCACCTCTGCCTCCTGTCTGTTCCTGGCCAGCTATCACAGTCTACCCTGGGGACAACCAGAATATGGAAGTGACTCCCATCATCTTACTCTTCTGGAGCTGGGGGCCAGAGGAAGGCTTCAAGTATCCCTCAGAGAAAATATTTCTTAAATTTATAGTCAATAACAATAATAAAAATAATTGCTTTCAGACTCCATTATGGTTACATACTGTGCTAAGCACTTGACCTGCATGATTTTCCCCTAAATACTACTTTAACCTCCACTTCCAAGATCTCAAATTAAGATTAAACATCAGCCAGACCCCCATTCCCTGAGGCAAGCTGCCCATGAGACACTGTCCACATGGCCTCATACTCTGGCCAAAGCTACCTGAGTCCAGGCAGCAGGGCAGACTCAGTGCAGGGCCTGCAGGGTCTGCACAGCCACCCAGCCCAGCTTCCAGAAACTGCTCTGGCCCTGCACTGACTTCAGAGTTCCAACCACAGCTCTGCACAGTCCACATGCCCTAAAGCACACCTTCCCTCTCCAAGTCCCCATCTCACCTCAGCAAAGTGAGAATAATAAGTCTTTTGTTTTTTGGTTTGGTTTGCAGGGTCACACCCAGCTAAGCTCAGGGATCATTCCTGAAAGGTTTCGAGGGACTATCTGAAGTATGAGGCATTGAACTCATGTTCTCTGCACAAAGCAAGTGCCCTACTGCTATACTCTTTTTCTAACCCAGAATTAACTTCCTGGGCTAGAGAAGTCTTTATCTCCACATGGCTTCATGCTGGAAACAAGCTACTCCCCTCACATCAGGGTCTGACAACCTACATAGGACAAGAGGCCCTCTTAATTCCTTCCTCTTTGTCCCTCCAGTGCCCAGCAGCCCATGTGCCACTCAGTAGGCAGAGGACAGAGCTGAACAAGTTTAGCATAAGCTTTATCCCTGCCCCCCCCTTTAGAACTGCCTGTGAGCATTACCACACAATTACATGCCATGAAGGCCACAGAAATGGGGAGTCTAAACCACATCAGCTCAGCCTCCCACAGCAGGACCCCATAAGCCCCAGGACCTGTTCCCAGACAGATACAGCCCAGAACCTAATGGGGGAGCAGGAAGAGCACCACTGGCATGTGTGATATGGCAAGATGCCAGAGCTGGAGACAGAAATGCAGTTTCAGGATGTGCCTTGGATGAGTGAAGCACTGGGTTTGATCCTGAGTACCCCGATGGCCAGTCTGGCCCCCACAACAATAAAAACTACTGCTAGGAGTTGGGGCTCAGGTTCCAGCCATCAGTAAAAGTGCAGTTGTGATCCATTGGCATAACTGCCAAAGCCCTGATTTTTTTCTGCCAAATGTGGGCCCAGAGGGTGAGAAAGGTGAACTGATGAAGGTGTGGCCCAGGTGGGAGCTCAGCCAGGGATATACGTGCCCTCCCACATTTGAAGGCACTTGAAGCCCAACTTTTAACAGTATTTGGTCAGTCTGACAACCAAAAACCAAGAAGGTGGAATTCTGGTATATGGAAATGAAGAGGGAAAGTCTAAGACCTAATCCAGCACATCCTGGCCAAGTTGCAGGTGGGGAGACCCACTGCAGTTCTGCCTCTGCCATCTGGTTATATCTCAGAGCTTTGTTTTGGAGGGTGAGGGATGACAGAGTATGGGAGCATTAGTGATGACTGTTAACACTGGTGGTGGAATTAGTGTTGAAATATTATGTGTCTAAAATTCAATTATCAATAACATTATAAACAACAAATCTTTATTTTAATTTGAGAGGATTACACATCCACCCTCTAAGGGCAACCATAAGAGGAGGGCTCTGAGAGCCTAATAGGAAAATAGCATCTCTGGCAGGTATGTCACAAGGGCCTTTCGCCTCCCATGTCAGGAATCACCAGGCTGCCTAAATGTCTCAAAGGGACTACACTTGTGTCACCACAAAAATCAAGAAAAAAATGATCACTGGTTTTTGGACCTAGCTGGTGTGGCTCAGGAGCTACTCGCAGGGAGATTATGTAGCAGTTGATTCCAGTTGTACTGGGAGAACCATGATGTATTGGGGACTGAACTTGGGTGTCCTATATGCAAAGTGTGTGCTCAGTCCAAGAAAATGAAATATTTGAGAAAAATATAGAGAAAGTAGAAAAATATATTCTCACCATAGAAAACAAACCCATTAAGTCACCAAATATTACCAAAATAATAAACATGTATTAAAAGTAAAATCAGTGGAATGCTAGGTGTAAAGGGGGCTTTCAAGACTCTCTGAAAAACCAAACCCAGTTGCTGAGGTGAGAAATGGTACACCTGAAACCGACAGTGATGTAAACTGAGAGGACCTTTAGTTAAAATAAAGATACTCAAGGTAAACAGAAAAGAAAGGCTGAGGTGCCAGGACACAGTGTGAGATGAGGGGCACAAGCTCTGCATTTGTGGGATCCAGCTGATTCCCAGCACTGTGCGTTTATCCCCAGAAAGGTCCACTATGGTCCTCATGACTCTTGAGTAGCATCAGGTGGAGTAGCTGAACCCAGCACCACACCTTCAGACCCCTGAATTGAACCATCCAGTCCTGAATTCCATCCAATTCTTCTGAGTACTGCTTGAGAACCCCCAAAAAAAGAGGAGCCAGAAGATTGTACAGCAGTTAGGGTGCACACCTAGCATTCACCAAATCCAGGGTGTGATGCCAAACACCATAGGGTCTTCTGAACATCTCTGGGTATAACCCTGGAGATAACCAGGGTATCCCAGCATTTCAGGGCCCAGGCAGCACTACATTCTCCAGCCCATAGAATCATTGGTGAGGCCCCAGGTTTCCTTAGTACCACTTGAGAGAACTTGAACAACAACAACTAAATGGCATAATTCTTCTAAACAAAAGCACCACTTGCTCACCACCCCATATCTCCCAAAAAAGAAAGAAAAGGAATTTTGTTTTTTGTTGGTTGATTGGTAGGTTAGTTGGTTAGTTGGTTGGTTGGTTGGTTTTCTTTGGTTTTGGAGTCACACTCGGTGGTGCTCAAGGCTCTTGGCTCGGGAATCCCTACTGGTGGGACATGGAGGACCATCTGGGATGCTGGAGATCATACCTAGGTCAGCTGCATACAAGACAAGCACCCTACCTGCTGTACTATTGCTCTGGCCCCAAGAAAAGAAATTTCAAATCAGGGCTACATTGAGGATAAAGTAGTTGGAACTGAGGTTCAAGCAAACTGATGACAAAGGGATTTGAACACAGGGACTAGTTTTTGAGGGATGTAAGCAAAGCCATGTGTATGATTTTAAAGATCCTGACCCCCAGTAGCAAAGGCAGGGCCCAGGACAATTTTCCCCACCCCAACCCTCCCCCATCCTGAAGAAAAAGTAGCTAAAGAGAATGCAGGAATGGGGGGTGAAGGTGAGACAGAAGGTGGGGGCCAGGACAGAACAGCACCACGGAGTACCCCCATCACCATTTTCCCCAGCAGGGGGATGGGAGGAAGAGCTTACAACAGGGCAGTACCAGTGTTCAGCCCTGGGTGGCCCCTGGCCAGGCAGCTGAGCAGAACAGCTGGTACTCAGGGTGGTGGGGAAGGAGGACCGAGACAAAGAAAGAGAGAGAGAGAGAGAGACAGCCCCAAGACTTTCGAGTCTGAGCTACGGCTGGTGAGACAGACAGGAGGAGGAGGTGAGGGAGAAATACTTACTTCACGATTTATCCGAATCTTAATGATTCCAGTGAGGGAACAGTACAAAGCAAAAGAGACAGAAATTAGGCCAGACGCAGATGGAGGTGAACAGAGCACAGGAGTGGCCAGGATGGGGGACAGGAGTGGGGGAGGCAGAGTGGAGATGGGTACACCAGGCTGGGCCCAAAAGGGAGGGACGAGGGGAGTGATTCTGTGGGGGGCCCAACGTGATGCTAATTAGGTGCCTGCACAGACCTAAAAGGCCTCCTTCACTGAAGCTGCCCAAGTCTGAGAGGCCAGGGCTGACCCCTGTCCCAGCCAAAGGAGAGGATAGGAGGCAAGGGAGAAGGCCAGGAATTCTGGAAAAGGGATGCATGTGCAATCCCGGGCGGAGGTAAAGAAGAGGGAGAGGAAAGGTGATTTCGGAAGCCCCAAGTACCTCACTTCCCAGACACACGCCTTCCTCCCCCTACACAGGGCTTGGCTCCCACAACTGCCTTCCTGGGATCCCTCTCTTCTGCTCCAGCCACTCCCTTCGCCCTCCTGGCCACAGCCTGTGGCCTATCTTTTGAGATGTTCCAGAAAAGGTACTATCCTTACCTGGTCTGGGCTTTCCCACCTACTCTGGATTTATGTCTTTGTTCATTTATGTGTGCGTCCCTCTACCCCACCCCCAGAACAAGTGGTTCCAGAAAAAGGACCATGTGCACGGATGTGCCCCTGGTGGCCAGCTCAGTACCTGGCACATGGCAGATGATCCAAACACATCTGATGAATGAATAAATGATTCGCTTCCTAACCTGACAGAGTTCAGGCAGGAGTATCCTGTCCCCTTTCTATCATCTGCACTTGGGCAGAGTCTACCCACAGTCCCTTCACACCAAGCTCAGGACCCATTTTACTACCCTGTCCCTCCCTCAGGTCTAACCAGGCCCGACTGCTGCCGTGCATGGCAGAAATGCCTCTCAGTCAGTAGAGAGGCTAGGGGAGCCCAGGGAAGCTGAGACTGGAAAGCTTTGCTGACCACTCATTCACTGTATGACCCAGGATGAATAACTTCTCATAAGCCTAACTGCTGTGTACCGAGTCAGAGGGATTAGAGAAAGTATTTGACATAAAGTGCTTAGTACAAAGTACATGCTCAGGAAACATGAGTAATTATTCTTAGTTATTTTCTGACACTTGGGCCTAACCCAGCAGCGTGGGGGGATGGGGGTCATGTGATGCTTGGAATTGAATGTAGAGCCTAGCATGTGCTGGGCATGTGTTCTTCCACGTGAGTCCTTCCTGGATTGAGTTATTCTTAGAGTTCAACTCTAACCATGGGCAAAACACCTTTCCCAGTTCCCTGGGGCCTCAAAAGCAAGAATCCAAATTCCCCCGCCTGCCTCCCCATGCCTTCACCACCAGCCTGCCTTCACCTCCAAGATCTGGTCCTCTCTGAAGAGTCCTGACCTAAAGTCTAGCGATCTTCCCTCTTGTCTTCGCCCACTCCACCTTCCCCCTCTGTCATGCTCCGCAACCTCCCCACCCTCTCCCTCCCAGGGTACTCTGCAGGACCTAGCCATCTAAGGTCCCATTTGTGCCCTGCCTTCCCAGAAAGAGAGATAGAAACTGGGATGGGGTGGGCACATGGAACTGAGGGGGCGGCACTCACGTCTATGTAGTTGGCATTAATGTAATCGGCATCAGGGGCTCCAAGCATCGGATGCAGCTTCACACGGTGCCGATCATCTGCAAACACAGAGCAAGTGGCCAGGCATGGGGTAGAGGTAGAACCACGAGCTGAGAGCCAGGACAGAGGTAGAAGGTACAGCCGAACAGCCAGGACTAAGAGGTTCAGGGTCAAGCAGCAGGCTCTGGGAACCCGAGAGGCAGGAAGACCCACTGGGAGAGTCTGGCCTGAGTGTCAAGGATATCCGACCACATGCAGCTTAGGCAATGGATAGGCTCTAGGAAAAGGGCCTTTACCTCCCCAACTTCCACCCCACACCCTTCCCCAAGACTTACAGGCAGGAATGGGCTCCTGACGGCCACCCTTGAGCTTGTCCTTCTTTTTTGTGGCATCCCAGCCTTCAAAGAAGCTCTGCCAGAGGGAACATGTCAGCCCACAGGATGGAAAGCCCCCCGTCCTCTGACCCTTCTCCTCTCAAAAGGGACCAGTGGGAACACAAGGACAGGAACGTGATTTGGGGCAGCCTCAAACTGGGGGCCTGAGATAAATTCCTAGATTTCTCTCAACACTTTGGACCAAGGTTCAGACCAAGCAGTGCTGGGGAAGGGAAGGAGATAAAAGAGTAAGCAAAATTGTGAGTTCAGAGATGCTTTAGAAAGAGTCAGGTTTTAGGAGAGAAAGCCCATTTTTAGCATGCTGCTTGCCCACACTGCAAGGTGCTTTAATCGAACCAATCGAACCTAAGCTACCAGCGGCATGTGCCAGCATCAACATGAAGGTCAAGGTGCAGGAAATTAAGAAGAGGATAAGGATAGTGTCAGAGAGCAGATGGAAGCTGTATGACCTTCAAGTATGAGCTCAAGTAGGACTTTAGATGAGAACCAGAGTCAACATCAAAGGGGGGAATTAAGTCAGAGGTCAGAGTTAACATCCCTATTAGGGACAGCACAGAACTATGATCAGAGTTCACAATGGGAGTGCAAGAAGATTCAAGGGATTTCAAAGGAGAATTAGGAGGAAAGTAAAAAACCAGGGTAGTCTAATAGTAGGGTGAAGATCAAGATGAAAAGGATTAGGTTGAATTGGGGGTGATGAATCAGACTAAATTGAACATTGGCAAATCAGGGTCCACAATGGAGGACCAGGTGAGGCTCCTGTGAGGGGTCACCAGGACGGGGGCCGGGCACCTCGTACTCCTGCTTGAAGCCGTAACCCTCAGCCGTCTTCATCTGGTTGATGTGTTGCAGAAGGTCGGCCACACGCACTGCAGGGTGCAGCTGCCCAGTGTGATACGGGGAGCCCTTCCGGCCACAAGGTCGCCTTGGCGATCCCCCCAAGAGGCTGCTGGCTTCAGTGACCCCACCACTGCGCTGGTCACCTGTGGTCAGAGAAAAGAAAAAGGGTTCTTTTCTAGACAGCCCTATGGGGTGGGCCTATAGGATGGGCCAAGCCCTGCCTTCTTACTCCTAACCTTTCCCTCCTACACAGTGACAGAGGGGTCACGTGACTACTCCTGCAAAGTGACATGTGAGTTACATGACCATGGTGCCCTCCTGGCCTGGCCCTGCTCACCTCACCCTACTACTCCCCAGCATACACCCTCCTCCAACTTCAACATAACCCATAGCAGGTCCACTTCTCTTCCTCTGCCCTGCCTCCCCTTTCAGGGAACAGTCTGGAACACTGGCACGCCCAGTAATTACCTTCATTCAAATGGAGCAAACCCCAAAATTGGCTTCTACTCCACCCCCTGCAGATTACCCACCCCCAGAGTTTCCTCCTGTGTCAACACCTCCACTGTGGGCTGTATTCTCCATTGCCATTCATGGAACCATGGATGAGGGGGTGTCACAGGGCTCTGCACCCTTGAAAGCTCCCCTTCTACCTCCCCAGGCCTACCCATTCCCTGAATCTCTCCTTCAGTACCCCTGCAGCCCCCAGATCAGGCCCCGAGATCAGGTGCAGGAGTGAAGCTCTGGCTCCTTTCAGCCACCCCTGCCCCCACTGAGGACAAGCTTCCACACCCAGTGACATCCTTCCTGGCTTGGTGTGGGAGGGAGGCTGGAGAGGAAGGGGGGTGTAGGGAAAAGGGTTTCTTTAAAGCCGACCCCTCATGGCTCTCAGAGCTGTTCTTTGCCAGCAGGGGCCAGTGAGGAGGCTTCCAGAGGCCCCCAAGTACCCCCCTACCCTGTGCCTGCACACATGATTACACTAACATTGCCCCCCACCCCATGGTGAACTCATTCATCCTTAGGTCTCAGCCCAGTGCCTGTCCTTGAGAGAGCCAGAAATGATTCCTAGGATGACTAAGTGACAATGACTGCACAGGAACCAGAACATCCCCGCCACACACACACACACACACACACACACACACACACACACACACACACACACCACTTTCCTTCCCAGACTCCGTCTCTGTTGCCTGAAAGCAGGAAGCCTTCCATGTCCTGTCTGGATGCTCTGAACTTAGCTTCAGTGAAGTGGCAGGCTTCTCCTGCCTGCCCTCCTTTCATGCCCTAAACACCATATCCCACCTTCCAGTACTTCCAGCTCCAAGGTCATCATGCCCCATCCAGCCCTTTAAGGTCAGAGAACCCAAACAGTGCGGCAGATGGGCAATCTAAGGTGCAAAGAGAGGAGACCTGCCTAGCAATCTGGAATCCAAAAAATCCTAGTCATGCCACAGGGCTACATGATATTCCATTAGAAAGAAGAAAAGCGGGAGGCCAGTGGGGCTTTGCTTTAAAGGAGGCCGTGAAATTCTGGTTTGCATAATTGGGAGTCTTTTTTCTTTCCCTGTAAGACCTCTCAAGGCTTACAACACATTGGCTGCGCAGTTCCAGTCTCCAGGAGCAGAACAGAAGCAGAATGTCTCACCACTGCCTTTTACTGAGACAGCTTCTCTTGGATCCCTGGTGAAGGTTCCAGAGAACCCAGGCAACATGGTGGCTCGGAGACAGACTCAGATCCAATCCCTGCTCTGCGTGTGACCTTAGGAGTGTTATTTACTCTCTCTTAACTTTTCTTTTCATGTGTCAAGTGAAGAAAAAAACTGTGACTATCCACAGTAGTGTCAGTATTCAGTAAGATCTTACATACAAAGCCTTTTGTCCAATGCCCAGCACATGGGGAACACCCGCAGATGGGGTGATGGAATGATGAGCAGCTCTGGAACAGAGAGAGATCCATTACACCTCAGAAAGCCAGAGCACTGGGCTGAAAGAGGAGGCACCTGTGTTCTGGGGCTTGACTTCTAAAGAGCATCTATGACAAACACATAAAATAAATGCTAAGATTTCAGGGAAAATGGTTTCTGCTAGTTCAAAGAACTCAAAGACAGAGGGGTCTGAGTGCTCTTTGTTGAAGCTGTGCTGACAGCTTCAGGGAGCTCCCTAGGTAGAAAATGGGCGCAAGAGAGCAAGAAAATCCAATAGCTCATTCCAGAAACCCTGAAAAGGTCATCCTCCCAAGAAAGAAGGACCCATTTATAAGGTCTAAAGATTAGCATCTTAAATAAGATATATATATTTAAAAAAAAGATTAGCACACAGAAAAAGCCAGGCTGGGTCCCTGATGGGGAACTATAGCTGAGCCTGGTGGCTTCTAGTTGAAATCAAGAATTCAGGTGTGCTACAATCAGAATGATGATCTGGCCAAGAGTGGAGGCTCTCTTTGCCCACAAATTCCCCAAAGAAATATACACACCATGCTTCCATCTGTTTCACCTCAAAAGTCTGCTTGCCCATAGCTTATAGCCCCTAAACAGGGAGAAGAGAAGATACAAGATGAAAACCTCTCCTCAGATTCAAGCTGTCACCCAAGAGTGTCCAGGAAGCCCCAGTACCACTTAGTTCCATTCTAACAAAGAAGTAAGGAATGAGGGGAACAGCTGGTATTTCAGTGGCAAGATGGAGTCCTGAGAAAAGAACACTAAGTCTTGAATCAGAGGCCCTAATTCAAAGTTTGATTCTAGTCATGTGCCTCCCAAAGAGGGGAACTTTCCCCATTTATATGTACCCTAAAGATGGCTCCCAGGGTGCTTTCCTGAGTGGGTGGGATGCCTAGCACAACTGCCCATCTGAACTCCCTGCAAAGGATACAGTGGGGTCAAACTTCCCCACAAGTGATGAGCAGGACCCTGTGGAACCTAAAGCCAGTGCAAGTAACTCAGCAGTGCTAGAGAGATCCCAAAGGCTATCCCAAATGAATGAATAAATGGTAAGACTCAAACTAAGGAGAAGATGTTAGGCTTTCCCACAGTTAAGGACAACAGAAGGTGTGGTTTCTTGATTGGGCAGCCACGAAATAATCCCCAAAGCTGCCCGATAATCCCTTCCTGCAGAACCCATAAATCCTATATCTGGTTTTCTTACACTAGACTTTAAACAGGGCAGCCTGGCTACCATAACCACATTAGGCCAACAGTATATTATCCCTTATTCCAGTCATAATTTCATCAAGAACCCACAAAAATAGCTGGGGGAACAAGAAACAAAAGAACCCTACTCACAGAGTAGTAGTAAATTCAAGACAAAGAGCACATTCCTTGAATCAGCACAAGAGATTTCACACAATTCCAAAGGGACATCAAATTGGAAAGGAATTTTTCTGATAGGCAAAGAAGAGAACACCACTCACTGAGCCTCCCCAGAGTCCTCCCTGGCAATGAGAAGACACTGATAGTCTATTAAAAAGAATCACCTCCAGAGTATAACAGGAACCTTGAGAAAAAGAGCACCTACCTTCAGGAGGTAGACAAAGACAGGAGCCTTGAGATCTAACCAGGAATATCCACCTAAATAATCTCTCCGAAAAATACATCAGAGAGGAAGTATTGAGGATGTTAAATGAGCTCAAAGAAACAATGGAACAGATAGCCAGAAAACACAGGAGGATATGAGAGGAGAAATGAAAAAACTACAAGTAGAAATGTCAGAATTCAAAAATTAAATTCAACATTCTGCTGCTCGCAAGAAACACATTTGAATAGTCAGAGCAAACACAGATGCAAAGCCAAAAGTTGGAAGACAATCCTTCAAGCAAACAATTTTCTGAAAAAGGCTGGCATGGCTATCCCAATATCAGACAAAGTAGACATTGGGGTCAAAAAGGTTATAAGTGACAGAGAGGGTCATTTCTTAATAATTAAGAGATATATACATTAGGAAGAAATCACACTCCTAAACATACATATATATATATATATATATATATATATATATATATATATATATATATACACATATATATATCCAATAAGGATCATCAAAATACCTTAAAAATATGCTAGTAGATTTCAAGGACATTAATAGTAACACAATAGTAGTTGGAGACTTTATATATCCCAAAAGCCAAATACATATTCTTCTCCAATACACAAGGAATATTCTCAAAGATAGACCACATGCTGGGCCATAATACATACCTCTATAAAAATCAATAGGATAGAAACTGTATCAACTATCTTCTCATATCATGATGCACTAAAAATAGAAGTTAATAAAAATAGAAGCAGAAAAATAACTCTAACACCTGGAAATTAAACAGCTCACTACTGAACAACAAATGGGTAAGAGAGGAAATCAAAGAGGCATTCAAAAGACTTATGGAAGCAAATGAGAATGAGGACACAGGCTACCAGAACTTATAGGACACAGATAAAACAACATTAAGAGGAAGATTATAGATATGTAAATATTCATCAGGAAAGAAGAAATACCCACATAAATAACTTAGTTTCACAGATTGAGAAACTGGAAAATCACCAAAAGGAGCCAACAGAGAGGATGAAGAAAATAATAAAACCTAAAGCAGAAATTAAAGAACCAGAATCCCCCTCAGAAATCCAAAAGATCAATAAAACAGGTTAGTTCTTTGAAAAAAAAATAAACAAGATTGATAAACTGCTAGCAATATTCATATGGAAAAAAAGAAATTTAATAAAATAAATAATAAATAAAAAGGGGATATCGCTGTTGTGCGAGCACAGAAATCCAAAGAATCATCAGAAATTACTTTGAGAATCTTTATGCCACAAAACAAGAGAACCTAGAAGTAATGGATAAACTCTTGACTCCCATAATCTCTCAAGGACAAAGCAAGATAGCATGGATACCTGAACAAAATTATCACTATCAAGAAAATTGAAATGACAATCAAGTCTTCCCAAAAACAAAATTCCAGGCCCAAATGGATTCACTAGTGAATTCTTTCAAACCTTTAAAAAAGGACCTACTGCCAATCTTTTTCAGGCTCTTTTCAGAAACTGAAGAAACAGAAACACTACCAAACTTTCTATGAAGAAAATATTCTGATACCAAAAGCAGACATATACATTGCACAAAAGAAAAAGTACAGGCTAATATCTTTGATATAAAGATCCTCAACAAAATACTAGCAAATACAATCCAAATATTTATCAAAAAGATCATATTCCATGACCAAGTAGGATTCATCCCAGACATGCCAAAATGGTTTAATATAAGCAAGTCAATCAACATAACACATTATATCAATACAAGAAAATATAAAAACTGTATGATTGTTGTCAATTGATGCAGAGAAAGCTTTTGACAATATCCAGTACCATTCATGATAAAAAAAAAATCACTCAACAAAATGGAAATTGAAGAAAATTTACTCAATATAATCAAAGCTATTTACAATAAGCCACAGTAAACATTATACTCAATGGGGAAAACTAAAAAGCCTTCCCTCTAAGACCAAGCATAAGACAAATTTATCTTCTCTCACCACTTCAATTCAATATACTATGGAAGTAGTTGCCATAACAATTAGGCAATAAAATATATATCAAGGGCATTTAGATGAGAAAGGAAGAAGTCAAGCTCTTACTATATGCAGATGACATGACAAATTGAAAAATTGTAAAAACTGCAAAAAGTTTCTACAAACAATAGATTTAGATAGTAAAGTGGCAGACTACAAAATTAATACACAAAAGCCCATGAATTTTCATATATGAATAATGAAAGAAGAAATACATATTAAAAACAATACCATTCACAACTGTGCCTCAGAATCAACTTAACTACAGGAGGGAAAGACATTTGCAAAGCAATCTATGAAACACTACTTCAAGAAATAAAAGAGGTAATGGAAGCGCAACCCCTCCTCATGGGTTAGGAGGATAAATATCATTAAAATGGCAATGCTCTGCAAAGTTTTGTACAGATTCATGCAACCCTTATTAGGATATTCGTGACATTTTTTCAAAGAAATAGATGAAACACTTCTGAAATTCATAAGAAATACCCTATTCAAACAGTTAAAGAAATCCTTTGGAAAAAGATGGGAGGCATTACTTTCCCCAACTTCAAACTGTACTACAAAGTGTAGTAATTAGAACAGCATGGTATTAGAGTAAAGACAGACCCTCAGATCAATTGAGTAAAGTTGAATATCTTGAGACAGACTCTCAGATATATGATCAATTAATCTTTGATAAAAGAGCAAAAACTATGAAGTGGATACAAAAAAGCATCTTCAACAAGTATTAGGAAAACTGGCAAACTATATGCAAAAAAAGATTCATATCTCTTTTGAATGCCATGCACAAAAGTAAAATCAAAATGGATTAAAGACCTTGATATCAGTCCTGAATCCATTAGGTACATAGAAGAAAAGGTAGGCAAAACATTTCATAACACTGAGATTGAGACTTTAGGCACCTTCAAGGATAAAACATCAAGAATAAAACATCCAAGCAAGGGGAAACAAAGATAAACAAATGGGAAGACACAAAACTAAGAAACATCTGCATCTCAAAGGGAATGGTGACTAGGACACAAAGATGGCCCATGGAATGCAAGAGATTATCCACCTAATACCCATCTTCTAAGGACTTAATACCAAAGATATATAAAGCACATTACAAGAAAAAAACAAACTAACCCCATTTAAAAATGAGGAGAGATGAGCAAAATATTTCTCAAAGAAAAAATGCAAATGGCTAAAGGCAGTACAAAATTTCCATTACACTAATCATCAGGGAGATGAAAAAAACAATATATATTAAAAAGAACAAAAAAAAACTAGTATGTGCATGGATCTAGGGAGAAAGGAACTCTCATTCATTGTTGGTGCAAATGTTGACTAGTCAAACCTTTTGGGAAAACAATATGAACTTTCCTCAAAAACTAGAAATTGAACTTCCATTTATGACCCAGCAATATCATTACCAGGAATATACCCTATGGGCCCAAAAATACAATGCAGAAAAATCATTGGCACTCTTAATATTTGTTGCAGCACTATATACAATAGCCAGAATCTAAAATCAACCCATGTGCCCAAGAACAGATGAACGGATAAACTATGGTATATCTAGATAATGGAATAATACAGAAAGGTAATTTAAAAAATGAATTCAAAGAGGGGCCAAACAGATAGCACAGTGGTAGGGAGTTTGCCTTGCATTCAGCCGATTCAGGATGGATGGTGGTTCGAATCCCAGGATCCCATATGGTTCCCCAACCTGCCAGGAGTGATTTCTGAGTGCAAAGCCAGAAGTAACACCTGAACGCTGCCAGGTGTGATCCAAAAAAATAAACAAATAAATAAATAAAACGAAAAGATTCATGAAATCTGCTTCACATAAACATGGAGAGTATCATGTTGAGTAAAATGTGTCAGAGTGAGAGGGTCAGGCATAGATTGATTTGACTCTTTTGTGGGGCATTAAAAAAGAGAACATAAGGCCTGAGGAATAACACAGAGTCAGGCATTTTTCTTTGCAAGTGGTCAAGTGGGTTTGATTCCCAGCATCCCATATGGTCCCCTGAGCCTACCAGGAGTAATTTATGAGCACAGATCCAGGAGTAAACCCTGAGCACTGCTGGGTTTGGCCAAAAAATAAGTAAAAAAAAAAAAATGCAGTATGATAATAATACCGAAAGACAATAGAAACAAGGACCAGGAGGACTGGTCCACAATAAGAAGCTTGCCACAAGGAGTCAAAAGTGTAGTTGTGTAATTAAGATAAAGAAGGGAACACTATAATGATAGTTGGAAATGATCACTCTGGACAAGAACGGGGTACTGAAAGAAGTTAAAGTGATATGCTTAAAATCCTTTCAGTAACAGTATTGCAAACCACAGTGCCTCAAAGGGGTGGGGGAAGAGTTAAAGGTCTGCTGTAGAGGCAAGAGTATAAGGGGACAAGAGACATTGGTGGCAGGAAATACTGAAACTCAATCATGAACAACAAGGGGCTGGAACGATAGTACAACAGTAAGGCGTTTGCCTTGCAAGCGGCCAATACAGAATAGGATCCAGTTCAAATCCCAGCATCCCATATGGTCTCCTGAGCCTGCCAGGAGCAACTTCTGAGCACAGCCAGGAGTAACCCCTGAGCACCACCAGGTATGACAAAAACAACAACAACAACAACAACAACAAATATATATACACAAATATATATATACATATCATTAACAACTTTTGCAACTGTGTATCTCATGGTAACTTAATTTAAAAAAAAGTTAAGATGCAACCCACACAGGCATTGTAGTCAGAGAGATATTAGAGGGATAAAGTATTTTGTCTTATATCCTGCCAACCACAGTTTGAATCTCTGGGACCACATATGCCTCCCAAGCGCCATCAGGGGTCACTTTTAAGCACAGAACTATTAGTAAGTAAAACAAAATATAGGAGCTAGATAGTACAGCTGGCAAGACACTTGCATTACACATGGCCAAATTGGATTCAATCCCCTATGCCACATATGATCCTCTGAACCCCACCAAAGTGATCCCTGGTGCACAGAGCACAGAGCTAGGTATGGCACAAAAACCAAAAATAAAGAAGTAAAATAAATAAAGACACCACTTGTTCTATAATCTAGTGAGTGAATCACTGTGTTTTTCCTTGACTGCTTACAGAAAAACAGAGAACCTTAAATAAGCACAGACACAGTGACAGCTAATACTGTCTCACACAGGAGAGTTTTATGCCTGGCACTATTACTTAGTCATGCCAGTCTTTGAATACTCCTTGGATGGAGGCACTATCCTGATCCCATCCAAATGAGGAGACTACAGCCCAGAAAGATGAAGCTGCTTGATCATTAAGTGGTAGCCTTAGGATTCAAACGCAGACTAGGTGGCTCTGGAGAGCTTCTCTCTCCCTTCCTCACTATTTTCCTCTTCCTGACAAAGCAGCACTGTGTGAGCACTTTTTAGGCAAATCCAATAAATATGTGGAAGGAACCCACAGGGCCTCACAGTGATTGAAAGCTCTGGATGGACTTGGCCTGTCAGGAATGAGGACCTTCACAGACAAGTTACCAGACAATGGCCCACACTGTAACCTCCTAGGAACCTCCTCTTGGAGCCTCACCCCTCACCTCATCACCTCCATGTAGCGATTTTCTGTGTTCCAAATGGCAAAAAAGGAAGCATCAAAATCAGCACAGTTTTCTGCTCTCAGTCTCAAAAGTAAGAAAAAATCAGAATGTGTGGGTGTGGGGCATGGAGAACTCCTGCCTCCCAGACATACATGAGTCTCCCCATGTTGTCAAGCCTTCCTCTGGAGCCTGCAGCCTGTCTGAAGTTCTCTCCTAAACTCATTGTCAGGCAAATCTACTGAAGCCCTGCTCCAAAGTACAGCTTCTAAAACCAGGAAAGCCCTGGCTGTCCTCACCATCCACAAGCTTTTGTCACCTACACAGCCTGGTTCTAATGCCCATACCTCTGTCTGTCTCCCCAGCTAGTCAATGAGGGCAAATTTCTCCTAAAGACCCTGTAGGAAGACCTTGCCCAGCCACCACTCCAATCTCCCCAACACTCAAGAAGCTTCCAATCAAACTTCTCATTTTCTCTTGTGCCCCACCTCCATACTTTGCACATGCTGTCCCAGTCCTTACAAGACCTTTCTTTCCAATCTCTGCCTGGACAAATCCTTGTCATTCGTCAAGGCCCAGCAGAGGGTTGGGGAACTTGAGAGTGGACAATAAGCTGAGTTCGTGCTTTGCATACAGGAAGTCCAGGCTGGATCTTTGACATTGCATGGCTTCCTGAGTCACACCCAAGTACAGAGCCAGGAGTAGTACCTAAACATCAACAGATGTGGCACTAAAACAAAATACATAAAAGTTAGCATAGGGTCTGAGGGACAATACAGCAGATAAAGCATTTGGTTTGATCCCTCACTTCCCATATGATCCCCTGAGCCCACCAGGAGTAAGTTAGGCTCACTGATTCCTAAAGCAGAGATAGGAGTAAGTCCTGAGCATCACTAGTGTCCCCCCCCAAAAAAAAAAAAGAAAAGAAAAAGAAAGATCTAGCAGGATACTGAGCACCGAGCAATGCACACCTCACTTGGGAAGATATGCTATTCCACTGTCTGGCTATCTGAGCCAAACAAAATACCTCTCTGCTCCACAGTCTCTGCTTCCTCATTTGTAAACTGACAGGTTGATAACAGCTAATCTGCAAGACCAGGGCACAAGTTTAATGAAGGAGATCACAAAGAACACAATGAATAAGTACGTGTTGATGAATTGGAAGTGAAATACGTAAATTCCTAGGTAAATATAACTTATTAAAAGTGACTTTTAAAAATATAAAGTTTGGACTGAAGAGATAGTACAGCAGGTAAAGTGCTTGTTTTACAAGCTTGCTGGCCTTGGTTTGATTCCTGAAACCCCATAAGTTCCCCCAAGCACTGCCAGGAGTGATCTCTGAGGGCAGAACCTGGAGTTAAAACCTGAGTATTGCAAGATCCAGCCTAAAAAACAAACAAATTAAATAAATAAAAAACACAAAGTTCAAGTAATTTCTTATAGCTTTAAGTAAACTGAGAGTTTAAAATTTATTATGTGATCCAGAAATACTACTCTAGGCATCTACCCAAACGATATGAAACACTAATTTGAAAAGATATAACATTCTTATTTGCAATAGCAAAAACATGGGATCAATCTAAATGCTCATTAATGAATGGATGACTGGATAAAGTGTCAGTGTACATAATCAATGGAATACTAGTCTGTCGTTTAAAAAGATGGAAGTGTGCCTTTGGGGACTAAATAAATGAAACTTGAAATTATGCTCAGTGAAATATGTAAGTAAAAGACAGTTCCCAGATGGTTTAACTCATCTGTGAAATATAAATAACTAAGGCAAACAAATGGCCCAAAAGAAAAGAGTGAAAGAAAAAAACTAGGGCTGGGGCAATCCATGAAGGAAGTTTTGCATGTATGACTCTGGGATCCATCATAGCACTGCATGTCCCTTAAAACCTCCAGGTATAGCCCAGGATCCACAGAACTACTGGGCCCAAGCAGCTCTGTGTTTCTGAAGCAAACTCCGAACCATCCAGTCCAATTGGCCAAGAATTATTAACCCCCAGACCCATTGAGCACTACCTGGGAGGTACCAGAAAGTCCAAAATTCCTAAACTCAGTAGAAACTATGATTGGAGGGGCAGCATACAAATATTATTTGTAAGGTGAAATTACACTACAGCTTAAGTAATGAGTCATCATGTGTCTTATACATATCCTGACATGTGACATTGGACCCTGAAGTTTGGTAGATTTGTGAAACAATGATAAACTGTTTTAAATTAAGATGCTTATTAATTTAAAAAAAAATTGGTTTTTGGGTCACACCCAATGGCACTCAGGGGTTACTGCTGGCTCTGTACTCAGAAATCACTCCTGACAGACATGGGGACCATATGGGATGCCAGGATTCAAACCACCATTTGTCCTAGATTGGCTGCATGCAAGGCAAACGCCCTATCTTTGTGCTTTCTCTCCAGCCCCAATTTAAAATTTTTAAATGAAAATTTTTCTAAACAGAAAAAGACTGGGGCCAGAGAAATAGTATAACAGGTAGGGTGCTTGCCTTGCACACAACTAACTAAGGTCAGATCTCAGGCAGCCCATATGGTTCCCCAAGAACCCATCACCAGGAAACATGAAACTTGTTTCATAATCACCCGTGAAACATGGTCCAGATAATTGCTGACTCCACAGAAACTATGAGTCCCTGAATTAAACCCGTAGCCCAGTTAAACAAAAATCATCAGTGGGGTCTCTAGAGAACCACTTAGGAGATCCCCACCTCCAAAAATTTAAATAAATACAGTGGTCAAGGGCTGATAGGTTGCCCATCAGTAGAAAATTTGTTTCTATATGTAAAACCCTGAATCTGATCCCCTACACCACTAAATTAATTAATTAATTAATAAACAAGCAAATCCAATTACTAAAATAGCAAATCTCATATCATGTGTACTTTGTATACCACAAATATATCCCCACAAATGCACTATTTACAATGGGAATCAAAAATTGAAGGACACTGAGTATTTATTTAACAAAAGATGCTCAACACTTCATGGTTAAGATTATATTGAAAAATATTCAACATAGGGCATAGATAATTTTATAAGATACCAGGTAACTTCAACTTGATCTATAGATTCAATACAAATTCAACTAAAAATGTTATTTTCTGTGCCACAGCAATAGTACAGTAGGAAGGACATTTGCACACAGCCATCCTGGGTTAAAGTCCCCAGCAACGCATATGGTCCCCTAAGCACTGTCAAGTGTATTTCCTGAGTACAAAGCCAGAATTAAGCCCTGAACATAGCTGAGTATGGTCTAACAACCAAACCAAAATAAATGTTTTTCCAAGGAACTTGAAAAGGTGATTCTGAAATCTATCAGAGATGGGACTGAAGAGACAGTACAGTGGATAGGACACTTTAACTTGCATTTAGTTGACCCAGGTTTGATCCCCAATACCCCATATGATTCCCAGAGTCCAGAATCAGGAGTAAGCCCTAAGCACTGCCTTGTGTGGTCTCAAAACAAAGCAAAAAAAATTAAATTAAAATAATAAAACTGATAAGAGAAAAAATGAGGGCAAATATAGCCAAGATGTCCTGAGCCAGAAAAAAGTTGGGAACACTTCATGTTTCAGACACCAGGAATCTGACAACTACAGAAATCAGATGCTAGTGAAAGAATGAGAAAGCCAGAAAATAAAAGATTTTTTAAAAAGAAGGCAGAAAATATCTACACATGTGTGGAATTATGACACATGTTAAGAGTGGCAGTGAGTTAGTGGTAAACAAATATAGACTAAGTGATCCCAGAAGAGTGAGTTTTCCCAGAGGAAAGATAAAATAAAACCTCTAATTAATACCACACACAAAAGTCAATTACAGATGTATAAAGATTAGATATAAAATTTAAGGTGCTAGAGAAATGGCTGGGTGGTAGAGCAGTTGTTTTGCATGTTTGAGGTCCTGAATTTGCTCCCTGGGTGTCCCCCACACTCTTAAAAATATTAATGAAAATGTAAAATGCAAAATATTAACAGCCTCAAAATACATATACATATTTTGTAGAGGAGCAAGAGATTATTCTTTGACTAAGGCACATGCTTTGCAAATGTGAGGCCACAAGTTTGATCGTTGGTGCCACTGCATGTGCGAAATGCTATGTAGACATTGACTTCTGGCTGCACTGCAGCAAGGCGTATACAGGCACCCAGCAGTCAGGAATACAATACCTGGAGAGTATATATGTGAACCACTCAGCAACCTCTCAGTGAGGACTGCACCACCATTCTAAAGAATATGTTCCCCATTAAGCACAGGTGCAAGAACTGCAGTTAACATAGTATGAACCCCAATGAGCACAGAGCCAAGTGTGCAATCTGATATTATCCCCAGGAAGTGCTTCAGCTGAAGTGTGTGACCACCATGGTGAAGCATGCACAGGATTCCTGGCCACTAAGACTTCAACAAAGGGAAGGGAAGAGGGAAACACCTGACAACCTTCTGTAAGAATTATAAAATATACACCAAAGTTAAAAATCAAAAAAGGGACTGATGTGGACCAGAGAGATAGTATGGCAAATTATTAAGTATACATCAAAGGTAGAAATCAAAAAAAAGAGGCTGATGTGGACTAGAGAGACAGTACAGAGGTAGGGTGCTTGCCTTGCACAGAGCCAACCCAGGTTTGATCCTGGCACAGCCAGGAATGATACCTCAGCACCACTAGGTATGATCAAAAGAGAAAAGAAAAGATTAACGAGTTGAACTTGAGTGAAATTTTTAAAACTTGTTTATTCAAGGGGTAGAGAAAGAACTGCAGGAAGGGAATTAAATTTGCATGCCACTCATCCAGGTCCCATTCCCTGCACCCAAGGCTTAATTCCCAAACCTGCCAAAAAGTAACCCTAAGCACGGCTGGGTGTGGCCCAAAAACAAAACTAAAAGAAAGATAAAGAAAAGAAAAAATGTTTCTCATCCAAAAGACCATAAATGACCTATAAAAATGAACGCACATTGGGAAAAGCAATTTGCAATTCACAAGTGACAAATGATTACCACCCCAAATATGTAAAGAACGCATAGCAACCACTAAGAAGGCAACAGAAGACCAATCAAAAATTAGGCAAAAGAACAAACATTTTATAGAGAAAGAAACCTAAATGGCCAATAATGATTTGAAATAAGCTCCAACCTCATTAGTAATCAGAGACATGCAAATGAAGACGACAGAGAATAGCCATTTTACGCAAACCAGTTTGGCAAAAATGATGCAGCTGGGAGATTTTGATGCTGTTGGAAAGCAACACTAAGTATTTCACCCAACTGCTAGGAGGGAACCGGGGTAGAAGGGAAGCCCTCTGGCTGTCGGAGCAAGAGGGGCGAGCACAGACAGCAAAGTCCAGTGGCTTCACTAAAATTCTTGTGCACAGGCATCTGGAGAAACATTTCAGAATGTTCACAGCCACTTCATTTGCAATAACAAGAAACCCAGAAGCAAATCAAAGACCTCTAAAATGCTGAATATAGAAATAAATTGTGGGGCCGGAGAGATAGCATGGAGGTAAGGCGTTTGCCTTTCATGCAGGAGGTCATCGGTTCGAATCCCGGCGCCCCATATGGTCCCCTGTGCCTGCCAGGAGCAATTTCTGAGCCTGGAGCCAGGAATAACCCCTGAGCACTGCCAGGTGTGACCCAAAAACCAAAAAAAAAAAAAAAAAAAAAAAAAAAAGAAATAAATTGTGATGTAATCACACAATGGAAAACTAGACATCAGAGAAAATAAATGAGTTACAGCAGAACAACCACCTGGGTAAATATTAAAGATATGGTGTTATGCTGAAAACTAAAGTTATCTCATATCTCCAAAGCTCAAAAATGAGCCAAATTATACAAAGCACTATTTGGGAATATATGCACAGAGAGTTTTAAAAATAAAAAAGGGAGATTGTTACATATACAAATTTTAGGGGAACACTTAGGCTTATGAGGAAGGTAGGGGGCATGCTTAGAGCGCTCCCAGATGATGTTCTAATTACTCCAGTGAGTTTCACCAGTGTTTACTGTATTATCATCACTGTATGATTTTCATAAGCATCACACATTTTCCCCTGTAAAGAACAACACTCGCTACAATAAAGAGACATGCAATGAAGCGATTTAGCACACAGCACTGGCTCATTCTCTCTCGCTGCTGCTGAATGATGTACACCGATCTTCTTTATTTTTCCAGCAGCAACCAGCAGAGATGACAAGTGTCCCATTTCATACATGCGTAATCAGACATCCAGAAAAGTAAAGAGACTTGCCCCAGGACACACAGCAAAGGGAACCTGAGCTTCAAGCTCAGGTCTGTCTTTCTCCAGAGTCTTCCTTTGAAAAGCCACAGACATTCTGATTCTCACATAATAAGAGAGACTGCTCTGATAGCAGAACATCACCCTCTCCAGAATGCCTGGGACCATCATTCAATCCCAGTGTCAGCCCAACATGGTCAAAGGTAACAACACCTGGGTCTACTTTATATTATATTGCTAGAGCTAGAGCTGAAGTCAGCAGAAGCATCTGTTCATAGTGCCACAGCACTCACGTGATGGGGGTTAGGATGCACTGGGGCCCCAGAGCCCCACAGAAGACCAGAGATAGGACACTCACCACGTGGGCTGTAGCCATGGGTGTCCATGAAGGACAGGCCCAGCCGCTCATCCTCCTGCAGGGTGCTCTGGTCTGTGAAGCTGCGATCCACGGCACTCATCATGTGTGTCTTCTCCTGGCGGTAGTTGACAGTGGCTTTGGTCATATTCACTGGCTTCCTGCAAAGAGCAGATAAGAAACTCGAGTCTGAGCAGAACAAGACAGCATCAAGAAGTGAAGAGAGAGAACCAGAACTAGGGTCTGGGGGGATGAGATGATCAGAGGCTAGGAGCTATTGGGCAGCACCCTAGAGTTTCTATCTATCCTTCACTCACCCAACCCAGAGAAATGCAGCCTCCCCCACAGGGGACCAGCACAGCCCAAAACTAAGGGCACTGTGCATGGGACCTAGCTCACATCGAGCTAGCTCTGGAAGTCTATCTGTATGTCACAGCAGCCAGCCCATTGAAAACTTAGGTGACTGTTCCTGCTCCAGTCCCAGTCTCCAAAACCCATCCTCTTTCCCACAGTGCACTCTGGAAATATTTTTCCAACAATAAGGATGACATCAGTCCTCTGAAACAGGCACACTTGGCTCAGCCTGGTAGAGATCTATGCAGAGTTTATGAAGAGCTTGCCATGGCTCCAGCCCACTATTAACTAGAATTAGGGTGCAGAGTAAGAAGAGGAGAGTGGGAGGAAATTGGGGTGAAGAGGAAGAGGAGAACAGGTGGGAAGAGGACAGAAGGAGAAAAGGTCACATCAGCACAGCATGGAGACAAATGAGCCATGCATAGAGAATAGGTTCAGCATGTCCCAACAGGTGTTCAACACCCAACACAGAAGAAGCTCCAGTAAGGAGTTCATATCTGGTCCCCAAGTCCTCTGGAAGGCTTCAGGAAACAGCACAAACAACATCCAAGGGAATCCACAGGAGATTGATCCCAGAGCATAGAGCTGTAACTCATGGAGCAGAGGGAGTGATTATGGACATTTGGGAAAATCCTACATCTGCTTCACAATTCATGCACTCCTAGGAGTGAGGTTCCTTGTCAGGGAAGATTCCCATGGCAGCCCAGTGGGAGACTTGAGAGTTGACAGGGTCTCAGCTCCTAGAACATTATTAATGTGACCCCATGTCACTGCAACCTGATGCATGCAGAGAAAGCAAGAAGAGGGAGAAAAAAGTCTTTCCTTTGGGTTGGCCTTGGACCAAGAGATCCTCTCTAGAAGCCTGGGAGCCAGCACAGGTGTGTAGAATGTTCTAAAAGGTTGCAGACTCACAGAAGACAAAGTCACATAAAGAGGATGTGAATCAGAGGATATGCTGTCATCAGGTCTAGCACTACCTATCTCTCTGAGCCTGGGTCCATCTCTGTGACAAGTGGGCACTCACTTCCTGCACCATGGGGACCTGGAAAGGGGCTGGGACAGAGCTGCATTGAGGACACTACAGAAAATGGGATCTGACCAGTCTGAACAGAGAAAGCAGCCCAGGGAGGTGATAGGCCTGAGCCCAGACAGTGCTGAAGCTTCCGTGGAGGAGGGGAGGATATGGGAAGAAGCAGCAGAGGGGAACTCAGACACAGGGACTCTGAGAGTTGAGCCCTGGGCCAGGCAGGGGAGGCCAGGTCAGAGGGGATTATGGGGATCAGGCTACTTACGGGTAGTAGGAGTAAGCATAGTGGTCCCTCCTGCAGCGTGCAAAGAGAAATGGCAGTGTGGACACGGCGCCCCTGCAGGCCGGCAGACAGGGCCAAGGCAGGCAGCTTACAGAGAGGCTGTACCATACACACACACACACACACACACACACACACACACACACACACACACACACAATGCAGGTCTGCAGACAGGGACAAGGCAGACAGCTTGCAGAGGGGCTATACTCCCCCACCCCCCAACAAGCAGGGAGGAGCTGAGCGAGTTGAGGTGGGTCCTAGAGACTCCCTGGGTCCAAAGATAAACTAACTCAGTCCCTAAGGACTAGAAGCTGGTCCCAGGTCAGCTACTGGGGTTAGGGATGCAGAGAAGCCAAAAGGACAACTTCATATACACACCAAGAGAAAAACATACCTGCATGCTCAGACATGCTAGTAATACCACAGATTACACACACTCACATACTCAGACACATCCATGGGCACCATAAAACATACATCCACACACTCAGACATGTTCACAGGTGCCACAGAAACATATGCTCACATGTTCAGACATGCTAGCAGGTACCATGACACACATGACTCTCGCCAACACATCCCCATACAGCATATTCATACACATCCATGAATGAATGAAAGCATACATCCACAAATAGCCCTACTCACACCCTCACAGAGAACCGCTCCCAAGATTGGTACCCATCCTGCAGATGCCCCAGTTCCTGTGTCCCTGCCCTGCAGAGACAACCCTTTGCACCCACTCATGCAGGACTGAGGAGCTGCAGGCTGAGCCAGGATCCAGTGGGGCGTGATCAGTAAAGAATCCAGGGGCTCCCTCCTGGGCACCCCCATGGCACACAGTCTAGATGCTATACACTGCAGCCACACCCTGCAAGACGGGCAGAGCAGTGGAGACCCTATCCAGGTGGTGGCTCAGTTCTGAGCCTCTGTCTTCCCACTGTATCTGATGTCAGTGTCAGAGTCCAGTCCCTGTCCAAGCATCAAGTCCCCACCATACTCAGGAATTTCCACCCACTACCCTCAGCCATCAGCAGGGACCCCAAGGAACAGTCTCCTTACCCATAGATGTGTAAATGGAAGGAAGGAGAGAAAAGTGGAAGGTGAGGGTGGGGGCACAAAAAAGGTGGGGGAGTGACTGGCTGAAGGAAGAGCATTCTTTGGTCCCTGTTGAAATAAGACTTCAAAAGAGAAACAGGTTGTGACTCAAGTGGTGTAAAAAACTTGCATGTGGTGTACATGCAGGATGACAGGATTGAGCCCAGCACCAAAGGCCTTTGGGGTTCCACTTGAATATTGGGACTCCCAAGCACCACTGCAGAAGCCCAGGTTCCTCCTGGCTGTTTCTCACTGATTTATAGCCTGCTTTTCCCTCTCTCTTCCCCTCACCCAGCTCCTGCTCTTCTCTGCCCTTCTCTGCTTTCTGACAATACCTGAATGCCCGGCCACCCAGTAACTACAGAAGAGAGAAGCTGGATCTCCAGCCAGGACAGCCCCATTAAGGTGCAACTATAAATACTCCACTAAATTGAGTCATCGATAAGTGAGGGAAGTCAATGAAGAGCTGCCTCTGAACTTCCTTTTCCTCCTCTAGACAAGGAAGGTTAATGATAACCCAGACAGCCAGGACAGAACTCAGTGGTCTTCCTTGCTCCCTACACTTGCTGAGTTGAGGGAGAAGGGGCTCAGTAGGTCCTGTCTCCCCCTACAGAATCCTGAGCCAGAGCCAACCCTGCCCACAAGGAGCACCCATATGGTCCTCAGTTGAGAAACACTGATTTAAAATATTTGGCTTACAAGCAGCACCGGGGTTCTAAAGCAGGGGGTTAGCAAGCAGAGGGTTCCCAGAAGCCCCTAACCAGCTCCACCCAGAGCCTTGACCACTACCTTCGAATGGTTTATTACTTTTAAAGACAGATTACTTTGCCTTAAAATACATGTGAAATCCATGAGATGAACAGTCCACAAACTACCTGACAACTTCATGGTATGGGACTCTGAGATTTTAGCATCCCACCCCTAGATCTTGGCTTGAGACCCCTGCTTGGCTGGTGAGAAACACACATAAAGGGAGACATTTTCACAGTGAGGGCAGAAGAACAAGGCCCCAGTGTCTGAGCCAAGGACAGGGGCACTCCTTAGACTAACAGTAAATTAGTCCAAGCCCTAGGAGCCCAAGGAAGGGTGAGGTCCAGGAAGAACCATGGATCGGGGTCTCTGGACTAAAGGAGTGATCAATGCTCCCTGCTGCAGAGTCAACACTACCCCCTGTCACCCAGACACTGAAAAAAGGTCAGGTCCTCACTACCCTGCACAGGGAGAGCCCAGCAGGCTGCAGAGGGCAGTGTCACCTCTGCCACAGTTCCCTGGCAGCAGACCAGAGTGTCCCATCCCAGGTAAGTGGCCTTTGGTACCAACCAGACCTTGACCCAGACAAGTGGCTCTGGGGCAACTCAATGGGCAGAATATATGGTCTTTTGCACCAGCTAGGAAATAATACACACAATGCACAGGTGTGACACCCAGGCTGGCAGCCCTCCACACACCCACACATACACAGCCATTGCTCTTCCACACCCACCAGGTCTCTGAGGTATTGCCTTGGCATTTTGGTGGGGGGCGAGGTATGGAAACATTCTGCCCCTTTATAAGGGGCAGAAGCCTTAGGTGGGCTGGGCCCAACCTCACTCACCCCTTGCGGATGATGACTATAATGGCTCCCAGGAGGAGGATGAGGACGGCAAGTCCCCCAGCACAGATACCCAGGATAAGTCCCATCTCCTCTGATCTCTGTGACACCTCCAGGGGCCTCTTGCTTTCCTTGCAGGCAGCTGAGGAGACCAAAGCAGGACAAAGGATCAGAAGGAAGAGATGGGTCAACTGACCACCCTCATCCAAATATACCACTTCATCCAAATGCACTGAGCTCCTAGACAAAGCAGGCCAGACACAAGCATGCTCACCACACACACACACACACACACACACACACACACACACACACACACACACACACACCTTCACCTCCTCCCAATCAGGTCTAGCCCCATCCTTATCCACACCTCTGTGTTCCCTCCCACAAACAACTTTCCTCTGCTCTCCGTCTTCTCCAATCCTCCTCTTCTTCAGTAGATTGGGAATGGGAGGTTCCCCACCCCCAGGCTCCTGATACGTACCCAGGGCAAATATCAGGCCATTTTAGAATGGGATTCCCACATCCCCCATCCTAAATTCATAGAATCCCAGCAATCTAGGGTCCTCACCATAAAGGGAGGATACACAGTACAGCAACAGCCATGACCCTGGCCCAACAATCATGGCCCTTTTAAAGGTTTTTATGAGGAATGGGCTATGCTTTCCCTGTTGCACACTTGAGGAGGAGAAGAGAGCACAGAGAAAGACCCAAAAAGGGGGGAAAACCCTAACTCAGGCCTGCCGAACAGCCCTTTTTCTGTCCCACAGTCCAGGGCCCAACAGCAGAAAAGTTGCTCCACCAGGACTGGAGGACCCAGTGGGACTCACCTTTCCTGGCAATGCGAATACAGTTCAGCCGAGTCTCCTGGAGACACAGACAAGGATCTCAGTACTGCTGAAGAAAGCCCAGTCCAGCCTTCCCTGGGGGACCCTCAAGCAGGTATAGACTGTATAGACTGTAACCAAAGACATCCAGCTTGGTAGAAAAGGTTGGGGGGAGAGGGGGACAAGAAAAGGAAGGTGCCTGGAAACAGGGCATTGCCTTGGCATTTTGGCAGGGTTAAGATGTGGGAGCATTAAACCCCCAAATATAAACTTCTACACTCTAGTAAACCAATATGAACATAATTTTAAAAAAACCTTTTTTTTCTGGGCCGAAGCAATAGTACAGTATGTAGGGCATTAGCCTTACACAAGGCTGACCCTGGTTTGATCCCTGGCAGGCATCCCATATGGTTTCCAGAGCACCAACAGGAGTACAGGTAATTCCTGAGCACAGAGCCAGAAGTAAGCCTGAGCACTGCCAGGTGTGACCCAAAAACAAAGACAAAAAAAAGTTTTTCAATAACAGAGCAGGGTTAGGGATGCAGCTCCATGGGAAAGTGTAATAGACCTCAAATGCATTAGACCTGGATTCAATGCCCAGCATGGGAAGAAAACAAAAAAGCAATGCTTTTGGAAGGGGAATGGGATGAGCAAAGAAAATTGGGTGACAGAATGGAGAGCCAGGAACTATTAGGAAGAAGAAAGCCAACAAGAAAGACAAAGGGCTTCAGGGAGAAGAGCTCGTAGATTGTTTGCCAACTCCCACCATTCTGGGTTCCTAAGCCTCACAGTGGAGACAGAGGCAGAGGCAGAAAAGGGTCCGGGAAGAAAGTCCCAACAGGGGGAAAAGGGACTAAAACTCTGGAGGCACAGAGACCAGACTGGGGGGAGAGGGGAGCTTCTGGGGTGTGTGGCCAGAGAGCAGCTTCAGGAGGGGGTAGCTTGGTGAGAGGTTGACATTAGGAGGTCCCTTCCTGCCCCAATCCATCTGACCACTTTCCCAGCCCCTCACCCCTTTCAGGTGGCTTGTTGCCTGGAAGTAGATGAGGTAGGCCTTCCTGGGCTCCAGTGGTGGGTTCCAGAAGCCTCGATAGGTCTGATTGTCTCCCACAGTGAAGGGCATGGCCTCAGGCAGACTGCTGGCAGCCAGTTCGGCCCCGAAGTAGTGCACGAGGCCCCTGGCCACCGCGGCATCAAAGGTCAGTGGCACCGGGAAACAGTCCTGGCTCCCTGGTTCCCGCCGCAGCCTCCTTGGCCGCTCCTCTTCCACTACTACCTGGTACACACTGGACAGGAGAGATGAGCTCAGGGAGATGAAGGGAAGTAAGGGATCCCACCCAGCTGCAGGACATGAACTTTAACCTCCCTAGTTCTCAGCATCCTCTGTAAAGGGGTGACCTCAGGCTTGTGGTTCGGGCTTGTGGCTTGCAGAAGAGGGAGAAAGGAGAGCTGAACAGGCAGCTATTGCAGCAGTGTCTGCAGTGCTACTGACTCAGGGAACCAACTGTGCCTCTACTCATGGATCCTGAACCACCACACAGACTCCCCAAAGCCCTAGGACCTGGAACCTCTGAATTCCTGCTCCACTTCAACACCCCCTAATTCTTGGTGGACTCGAGTTAGAGAAGAGTCACCATTCATTCTTTCACTCATTCAGGAATTATGTACTGGGAGTCCTGGGTTCCTAGAACAAATGTCAGATGTGTCGAGACAGTCACAGAGCAAGCAGAAAGGGGCACACCCAATCCCTTTGCCAACCCCAAAGCTGCTTGCTATCCTGAGCCCACAGTCTCCTCTTCCCATTTGTAATCCTGGTCTACACCCCACTAAGAGCCTTGGCCCCTGTGAGTGTGTATATTTTTCTTTCATTTCAGTCAAGGGTCTTTCAGCTGCAACTTCTCCAAATCCTTCCTCGTGGTACAAAGCCAAGAACAAACAAGTAGATGCTGACAAATGTAAATATTTCCCGTCACATCTCAGCGAATGGCCCACCAAGCTGATAGCCTGATGCTTGGGTGTCGTGTGCAGAAGTGCCTTTGCCTCACTCTCCAGCTGCTACTTTTACAGCTTGTGGAGCATCCCCAGCACCACAGCTTCCTTCCCCATCACATGCCCACCAGAGAGGGAAAGGGTGCAGTAAGGGGACCCAAAAGGAGCTAGCCAGGTGGGGCGCTCTGGGGCAGAGGAAAGACCTTGTCCATAGGTCCTGACCATCCCTGCTTGGTCCTCACTTTCCCACCTGATGGGGGCCCCGCGGCCCTGCGCCGGCCTCAGCAGCACAGTGATGGTGTCCTCTGACTCTCCAAGGGGTGACGGCATGTCAGCATAATCAAAGCTGGGGGCTGGGGAAGAGGAAGGGTTATCAGCACAGAGCCTGGGCATTCTCTTCCCCTTTAGACTTGGCCTCCAGGTTCCTTCCAAGCTGAGCTTCTTTAACCCCTGACCTCAGCCTCCAGATGCCATTGACCATAGAGCCTTGACCCCTTGAACATAAAACTCCTGATCCCAGATTCAGCCCCTTATCTTATCTTATCTACAACCAAACCCAGAGGCTCCCTCTCCACCCTGCTCACAGGACACTGGGGTCCTGGGGTCCTAAACCTTTATCTCCAAAGTGACAGGCTAGGTATGGGGGACCCCCACCAGAGATGTTGGTAGTAATCTCAGTGAGTGCCGCCTGGCCAAAGCCTTTGCCAGTGCGAGCCCGCACAGAGAACAGGTACGTGGTGCCAGGGTGTAGGTTGGAGAAGACGTGGTAGGTCTCATTGCGGAGCTTGGAGATGGTGCGTCGTGGGCCGGGCACATTTACTGCTGGGTCTGACGACTCAATGCTCTGGTAGCTAATCTGGAGACAGAATGAGCCAGTAGGTAGGCAGGCACAGGAGGATAGAGAACAGCTTCCCCCCACCTAGACTAGGGCTCAGCAGGGCAAAGGGAAGAGGCTCTATAAGACTGTGGGGTTCTGAACTTCTGGCACCTGTGCATTTCTTCTGTCTCTAGACTCCTGTGGCTGAGTCCATCAGTCAGATTGGCCAGAGTCAGAGAAAGCTAGATTATACTCTCAAGGCCCCAGCACCTCCATCTCCCATAAGGAGGCCCCAGGCAGAGAGACCATACCCACCTCATACTGAGTAATGAGGCCGTTGGGCTCCTGAGGTTCCTCCCATTTGAGGAAGATCATGTCCTCCAGGGGCGTGAAGGTGAGGGACTCTGCCGCAATCCCTCCAGGTACTGCAAGGTAAAGAAGGTGAAGGCAGCACAAGTGGGCCAGGGCCAGAACCACATTCCAACTCCAGCATTTCTACTTCCCCAAGGTGTCCTGAGTTCCTCTAATGCTCTGAGATTCTGTTTCTTCATCTGTGGGATGTCTGATGACCCTTTCCTCAGCCAAACGTAATGATATACGTAAAGCCTCAAGGCAAATATCAGAGATTTCATATTATTTAGCCCATTTTCCTAGAACTCCAGAAACTTAGGTGTTACGATCGCTACTGTGCAGGTTATTTTTAGCAAGGAAGAATGTGAATACTCCTATTTTGTTCCAGTTGAGTGGTTTTCAAAAAATATAGACAATTGCCAGAGAAATAAAAACAATAATTGCATTAGAGCCCAGAATTATGGGTGGAGATGTTTGCTTGTCTAAATATTCCTAATTACACAACAATATGTTCCATGCAGAAAACCAAAGTGAGCATAAAGAAAATTAATGGTACCTACAATCCTAACATCAAAGGTAAACACGGTTAACATTTTAGCGAAAACCCTTTCAGGTAATTTTGCTGCTTTGTTTCCATTTTTTTTTGTTGTTTTAAAGTATAATCATAATAGCAGGCACAAAGAATGTCTTCTAGTAAGAAAATCTTCTAGAAAACACCTTGATAAACCACTGTTAGGAGACTGAAATCCTAAGGCAGGGCAATGAATGACAGAGAGAATGTTCCTATGACAATTAACAGTTTACATGGCAACACCACCATCCACCAAAATGACCACATGAAAAAAATAATCTCAAATGTTGACAAGGAAGCAGAGTATCTGAAATGTTCACACACTACTAGTGGATGTTAAATTGATGCAAACACTTGGTGGAAATGTCTGAATATTATCGACTTATTAAAAACACGTATCCTAAAACTAAGTCATTCTACGCCTAAGCATAAACCCAACATAAATATGCATAGCTACCCAAGAAATCAAAGATTTTATTGTAAAACAATGTAAAATAGTGAAAACAAAACAATCCAAATGCCCAACAATAGTCAACAGGATATATAAATGTGTTGTATTCACATAATCAACTATTCAGCAAAGAAAGGAGTTCTATCGAATTGCATATACAATGTGACAGAATCTCACAAGCAATAAAAGAAAGAAATCATTCATAAAATGAATAAACTAAGTTTACTGACAGCAGGGCTAGAGTGGGTACATTTGCCTTGCACGTGGCTGACCCAGGTTCAATTC